>NC_039365.1:129481465-130097682 GCF_003573695.1 Papaver somniferum | reverse complement strand
ATTTCCTGGAAAGTTAAGGTCTCGTTGGATTGGACCATATGTTGTTACTAATGTTTTTCCTTATGTTGCAGTTGAAATTACTAGTCTTAGAGACAATTCGGTTTCCAAGATCAACGGCCATATATTGAAGCCATACTATGAGAACATCGCTTATGTGAATTTGGATGAACTTTCGTTTGAAGATGTACTCCCTCTGGAGGAGTAATGTGAAGCAAGGGCTAAGTCGGGCTGTCGACTTTAAAACAAGCGCTTAATGGGAGGCAACCCATAGATTTTGTATTCCTTATCCTTTTACTTTTTTATTTATTTATTTTTCTTGTTCCATATCATATTAGGATTTCCCATCTTGACTTTACTTGGACGATTCAATTACATTGAGGACGATGTAAAGTTTAAGTGTGGGGGAGTGGGTTAACCTTATTATTAAAAAAAAAATTGCATAAAAACATCCAACTTTTAGAGATTTTAGAGTCACTAGCATACTTCTAGGTATGTTTACATGGAGAATTCTGACCGACATAACTGAACTTGGAAGTGTTAGGGAACTACGTTCGGATTTCTTACTTGTTAGAGTGTTAAATAATGGATTTAATCATGCCGGTGGCAAATGAGGAGCAGGGAGAAATGCATTACTATAGTTGATGATCAATCATTAGTGGAGACTACCAGTATTTATATCATGTGAGGCACCGACCAAATTCTCTTTGTAGCGGACTAAAATAGCTTTCTTTTGAGTGTGTGTCACCGTATGTTAATTCCGGGTAAAATGGTGAGCTACCCAACTTCACACTATTTTCAGCACTACTTTTTGATCTCTTGAGTGCTAATTTTTTCAATCATGAGGGTGACGTCTATGGATGAAAGACTCCTTCTTGTAGTTCGATTTGAAGTTAGCACCATTCTCTCCCTCGCCAACAACAGGTCCATAGAAACACCATCATCATCAACAAGGGAGCGACATCAAAATATACAAGGAAAGTTGAAGACTTTCTAGGTTTACAAGCAACGGAACAAGAAAAGCGAAAATTTCATATTCAAGTAAAGCAAAAAGGTAAGGAGCATATTTATATATACATGTTGAGCATAATTTGATATCCAAGTACAAAGACTTATTTACAAGAGCAAAGAAAAGCAAAAGGTGGGAATTATTGAAGTTTATGATTTCGAGACGATACAAATTGTGAAGAATCAAGCGGTAAAGTACTTTTCCCATGGCCATGGTTTGTTCTATTTTCACTTTGTTTTATATTTTATTTCTCTTGTCTTCATAAATTTAAAAACAAATGGAAAAAAAAAGACAAAAGAAAAATTTGTCATTGTTTTTAATTTTTATTTAATAAGCCGTGGGGAAGGAAAATCTATAAGGAAGTTTCAAGCGACAAGGAATTAAGGAAAAAGGTTACAAATTGTCAAGGATCTACGAAGTTCGAGAATTTATCATCAATAGTTGAAGCCGAAGACGAAGACCAAGAAGATGAAGACGAGGAGATGAAGACCTTTCTATTGGATTTTGTGAGAGTGGTGCTACAATAATTGGCAATCGGATGTGAAGGTGAGCAAGTAATCTCATCCTCGATAATAATGGTTGATTTCCTTTCTTAGAGATCGTCAGAAAAATGGTTTTTCAAAATGTTAAAAGATGTGGGTTTTTAAAATATTTCGGAAGTTGTCCTTCCCACCATTCAACGTGTTGCAGGATTTCTCTATTCATTCCTACCTGCACACATGTGAGACCCATAAAAAAGCCGTCTTTTTGAGTGCAATTATCATAAAATCCTTTTAAGAGAGGCAGAAGTCGAGGCGAAATTCTTATTGATCGCTCTCAAACACGCGTTCTCTCAATATGGTGTGATTATTTATCACTCGACATTTAAGAATGAGGATATGTTCTTTGGTATTTCTAACTTCTTATTACTAGCACGCAGAAACTCTATGTCCTCATAACTCTTTGGACGCTTGCGACGCTGGAAAGCTTTGAAATTGGAGTGAAAGATGATTAAAAGAGTGAAAATTAATAACACAGACTGTTTGCAACAGTGTATTGGTGTTGCAAAACAGCTATTACAATGGAACTGTTACAGAAAAATTGTTGCTTTGTCGCTGATTTAAGACTGCCCTGAAATAAGACTGCCCTGAACAGCTTAATTTTCTTCAGCTGTTAAACAGTGACACTTTTCTGCGACTGTCTACCGAGGGTCAATGTTCTTCAGCTGTTCTTCTTCTTTAACAGCAGCAGCAGCAGAAACAGAGTTTGGTAAAGCTCTGATTTCTTTTTCTCTGGCTCTCCTTAGGTTCCCAAACTCTCGACACCTCTTCTATATGACCCAAGACATCTATTTATATCAAAAATACTGATTAAATCTCTCCCAAATCTTCCAAAATCTCTTTCCTACTCTTCACGGCCAAGTTGCGATAATTTCTTGTTTTAGGATTTCTACGCGTTTCTGAGCTTTCCTTTTTATTCTAAACTCTTCCTTAGATAGATACAAATCTTTGGGAAGGTTTACAGCGTTTTAATCACTCTAAAATTCCCTAAAACAGATCACTAGGGCTGCACAAAACCGACTCAACCCACCAACCCAACCCACACCCGCCTGAAATTATCCGCACTCGACCCAACCCACTTAGGAGCGGGTCGACTATGGGTCACAACATCAAAACCCATCGTATGGTGGGTCGACTGTGGGTGACAACTTCCCTCACCCGACCCAACCCACCCACCCACCTAAATATTTCTAAATTAATGCTAACCCTTAGATTACCTATCCTAGATGAACCACATCCATTGAAGTGATAATATATAATGCCTAAACCTAATCATCGATAGCTTCTCTTCACTGAAGAGTCTTCAATTAGTTCCCTTCAACGGAAGTCTCAGAGGCTCAGTTTATTTTTTCATTTTCTCTTCGCTTTGTAAATCAAATCACAGCATCACCAGCAGAAATCAATCAACATCGTCACCAGTAAACCAACAACCAAAGGTGAGACTAGGAATCATTGTAATTTGTAAAAACTAATTAGGTTTTTGTTTCCTAAGATTGATTTTGGGTTAGATTATTTCAATTGGGTTCTTAATGTAATGTTCATTGTATTTTATGGGTTGGTTGACCCATTGTAATGTTGGGTTGGTTGCGGGTGACAACTTCTGTAACCCACCATCAGTGGGTTGGGTGACGGGTGAGGCCAAACCCGATCCGACCCGACCCATGTGCATCCCTACAGGTCACACACGTGACTTTCCATATTTTCTTGTTGTGAAAAAAATCCGTCGTTTGAGCCCAATCTAATCGATTTAAACACCCATATCAAATTCCTAGACCCATAAGGAGTCTATCCTATGAAAATAAGAGGTTTAATCGACCTCAAACTCCTCCAAATCACGATTGCCAAAACTGCTCTTTAACTAAACTTTTTCCCCGCCAAAACCTGATTTTTGAATGTTGAAGATGGTTGCCCCTTATTCAGAGTAGGGGTGCGATTAGCAGATGCCTGGAAATGGGATGCCCCTTAGTAATTAGGTTACCCCTTATCCAAAGTGAGAGTCTGAATAGAAAATGTCCTCCCATGAACGCGAAAAACACTTTTCGAGCCAATTTCGCCGCAAAATCTTATTTTTCCAAAAACACCTACAAAGACATAAAAAGCCAAAATAAATACAAAATCGAGCACTAACAATATATACAATTGAGATTATATCAGACACAAAATGTGTCTATCAAATACCCCCAAACATATTATTTGCTAGTCCTCGAGCAAAAATAAAATAGAAATAAAATCCTAACTCACTGTCGCAGGCATCGTCGATTGCATTTAGCGTATGCAATAAGCCTTTAAACCCCTAGGTGTCTCTAGTGGCGGAGTGTTGTCTCCGGAGGGCTTACCAGAGGTATACCCACAAAATCTTTTTACTCCAGACCCTAGCTATCTACACAGAACCCTGGAAGGCACTAAAAAATCTCCTTGGTTGGCATACTTATTGACTACAGGAGGAAGTACCCTGATGCGAAATTCCAATTGTTGTACACGAGTTTTCACTCAAGCATACTAAAATTCATATGAAGTGAAAGAGCTCTACTCAGCTAGTTGCACTATGGACATCAATATCCGGAGTCGAAACTAATCACATAGATACATCAAGAAGATGGATATAGAAAAACATAGATGGTTTTGATGTTTACTAGGTGAACGGTGTTTCTCATATCTGTCTGAAGGCCTCCGCCAAATGAACCTATCCTAATGGACTGAGATACTAGTCTGACTAATATCAAAACACTGGCATATACAAGGGAACCAGTGATTGATAATCCTAACTCTAGGTCAACACAACTGGCATATACAAGGGTTCCAGTGGTCGACTTTATTGAATTTATTCCAGTTGGTCAGATGGTCTGGTCTCTCTTTTTCTTTTTTTTCAACTCTTTTTTTTTTTTTTTAATCTCAATCACTCTAATTCACCTTAGCATTGGTAACAACTTGAATCCCCACCTAATCACTTAGAGAAACATAGTTTAAAAACAAAACAAAATAAAAACAGAAGTGAAAAGGACTCAACTAGATATGGTGTAACTATCATGTTATTTCTAACACCTGAGCTCTGTGGTTTTATGAATAGACTCTTTAGATGTTGCCATCTAGTCAGATTGGTTCCTCAACTCCTACAACCAAAATGCTTCCATCCACTTAGATTGGTTAGTGCCATCCTTAATAGGCATAAATTTCTAGGCTCTGGAGTTTAATTATGCAACTAAAAAGTTTCTCATATACCCCCAAACTTAAATCTAACATTGTTCTCAATGTTCTAAAGATCAAATTAAAAGCATGAACAAGGAGAAATTGTTACCATTTGAAGCAAAAGAGATAAGGAAAGATATTACCGTGTTGCATGAGAATGGGTTACCTCCCAAGAAGTGCAAAGTTTAATGTCTTCAGCCAGACTAAGAAAGGATTAGCCACCTTATAAAATCATAAAGTAATAGCCGAAATATATGTGGATCATCAAAACCAAATAGAGCTATCACAAGTAAAAGGAATCTGCAACATGCCAAGAAAATGAACAAATAAAGCACACCCTTGTCTAGTTTCCTGTTTAAGACAACTACATCTAGTTGTGGTTCAGGTTCAGGATCTATAAATGGGTCCAAATAAAATATTTTCATGGGTTTCGTTTCCTCATAGGTTAGATCCAAATGTTCAGGTTCTAGAGTCTAGAAAAACTCAAATAAAAACTTAGAAGCACATAATAATAACCTGAATAATTGAGGATCCTCTAAGTCAATCAGATTTGACTTACACAGCTGACCACAATGAGAGTGGTGATCTTCCTTAAACAAGTATGTCTACCCTAATCTCCTAAAGTAATTAGGTTTAGTCTCAAAACTTAATATTCGACACATTTGAAAATCAAACATTCCCACATTTGGAAGAAAAATATTTAGTGGGAAAACAAAGTCAATCTGGGTATCATAGCCTGGGTAAACCACATCAACCATAGGATGGGTTTCTAATAAATGAAATTTCTTGTGGACATCACTAGGTTCAGGAAAACGTGTAAAAAGATAATCTTGTAAAATAGTTGAGTCACATATGTCAAGTCCCAAGTGAGGGATCTCTGTAAGAGCTAAAGGTAAGGCACAAGGAGAATGATAATCACCCCCAAACTTAGAGTTTTGGGTGTCTCTAGATAGACTAGCTACAATTTCCCTAATTTCTAGATCATCAGAATCCTGAAAATGGTCAATTTCTTCGTGTAGGTTATACTCAGGTGATGCATCCTCACTCATATTTAAAAGTTGTACGAGTTCATCTTCTTCGTCTATGACTAATGTTTCTAAGTCCTGGGACTCTAAAATAGTATTCTCAGAATAAACTCGTTCCTCTAAACCATTATCGACTTCATAAACAGGAAATACTACATCGTCTAAAACGGGGGTATCTCTGGTCAAATCCTCCTCCTTTTGAATAGGTGAATAATTATTAAAATTATTTGGATTTGAACTAGAAATAATATTATTATTAAGCTCAGTTGGAGTAGCAAATTCCTGATCACTATGCCTATTTATTTCAAATTCTTCATCAACACTATCCTCATCATAATCATTATAATAACATGAAAATGGTTGAACCTCATCTAAACAAGTAGTGTAACCAATTTTATCCTCGTTATCCTGTTTATGCAAATAACTATCCTCATTTTCAAGGGTATTATTGGAGACAGTATATTGAAAATTAAGATTATTTCGAACAATTCTTTCGTTCGTCTCAGCTATCAGCTTGAGGGATTCCTCTAAAGAAAGTTTTCTTTCGTCATAAACTAAGTTATTCATCTCAGCTATCCTATGTGTCGACTCTTTTAATTTCTTGAGAGACTCTTCTAAAGGAGAAATATAAGAATTTTGCTCATATGACCGGTGCGTATGTGGATAGTAATTGGGCTCACCATGGTATGGACCATAATCTTCAAAAGGCTGATGTTCCCAACCACTATTCACACTATGGTCAAAGTAGTAACGTCCATTTTGAAACTCAGTCGGATATTCGTTGTATTGGCTATTATAATACCAGTTCGACATTTTACTGTAGGGGTGTGAGTTGTCACACAAAATAAAACCCACTGACAGGGGATTCGTGGGTGGATAGAGTCTTACCTCCCGTACCAGACGGGCGATGAACCGTTGAAGTTGACTCAGGCCACCGACTCCAATGTCAGTGTACGAACCTGAGGGGCCGAGACAGTATCGTAACTGTCGTCCTTCCCTGCAAAAACAGTTTATATTTAATTGTTAACCCTTCCTTAGGGTTTCAAAATAATAATAATGTCCAGTCCAAAAATAAAGTCAAAAATAAAAATGTCCAAAAAGGAAAAGAAAAATTACAAAAATAAAATCATATTTACAGTTTCTAAAAATAAACAAAATAACTATATACAAAATCTTCTTCTTCACTCCTTTCAGATTCCACTTTTCTTTCCTTCTTTGGCGATGCTTTCCTTTTATAGTACTTTTCTTTCCTTGTAGCTTCGCTCCAAATCTGAAAAGAATCGAAAAATACCAAAACGCGTAAAAAAGAACAAAAAAAATAATAAAAATAAACCTAAAACAAATCTAAATACAAATCCGCGTCGGCGGCGCCAAAAATTGATGTAGTTTTTTAAGTGGTAAATAAAGTTCGTTCATCTCGGACTTGTGTAGACTCAATTTCAGACTTAATAATAGAAAACAATAAAAATAAAGAAAATATATACACAAGGTTTGTCATAATGTCGAGAGATTACTGAGACTCAGGATTCCACCAAACCTCATACAATGTGGTTCAAAAATCAATTCTTAGACAATTATAGCTCTTGTTTATTGACTCTAATTCTTTGCCAGGGTAGATTTTAAAAAGATTAACTGTAAATCGCTAGCATGATGCATCAAAAGAACTTACACCAAGCATACATCATCATACGACTTCACAACTAATTAAGAAAAATCATAAAACGATTAAATTAATGCAAAAAGTCATAAAAAGAATTAAATATAATTACCACACATATGAAATATGGCTTCCTCCGTCATCCCAGTGTTGTGGTTTATCTCCTCATATTAATCATGATCTCAAAATATGTGTTTGTTGCTCAAAAGATGATTAAAAGAGTGAAAATTAATAACACAGACTGTTTGCAACAGTGTATTGGTGTTGCAAAACAGCTGTTACAATGGAACTGTTACAGAAAAACTGTTGCTTTGTCGCTGATTTAAGACTGCCCTGAACAGCTTAATGTTCTCCAGCTGTTAAACAGTGACACTTTTCTGCGACTGTCTACCGAGGGTCAATGTTCTTCAGCTGTTCTTCTTCTTCAACAGCAGCAGCAGCAACAACAGAGTTTGGTAAAGCTCTGATTTCTTCTTCTCTGGCTCTCCTTAGGTTCCCAAACTCTCGACACCTCTTCTATATGACCCAAGACATCTATTTATATCAAAAATACCGATTAAATCTCTCCCAAATCTTCCAAAATCTCTTTCCTTCTCTTCACGGCCAAGTTGCGATAATTTCTTGTTTTAGGATTTCTACGCGTTTCTGAGCTTTCCTTTTTATTCTAAACTCTTCCTTATATAGATACAAATCTTTGGAAAGGTTTACAGCGTTTTAATCACTCTAAAATTCCCTAAAACAGGTCACACACGTGACTTTCCATATTTTCTTGTTGTGAAAAAAATCCGTCGTTTGAGCCCAATCTAATCGATTTAAACACCCATATCAAATTCCTAGACCCATAAGGAGTCTATCCTATGAAAATCAGAGGTTTAATCGACCTCAAACTCCTCCAAATCACGATTGCCAAAACTGCTCTTTAACTAAACTTTTTTCCCGCCAAAACCTGATTTTTGAATGTTGAAGATGGTTGCCCCTTATCCAGAGTAAGGGTGCGATTATCAGATGCCTGGAAATGGGATGTCCCTTAGTAATTAGGTTACCCCTTATCCATGAACGCAAAAAACACTTTTCGAGCCAATTTCGCTGCAAAATCTTATTTTTCCAAAAACACCTACAAAGACATAAAAAGCCAAAATAAATACAAAATCGAGCACTAACAATATATATAATTGAGATTATATCAGACACAAAAATGTGTCTGTGAATAAACCCATCCTACTCTAGTATATCCTACCCTAAATTCGAGAGACTTTCTCTCAATCATTAGTTCATTTACACATCTGAAATGGGGAAGAACAATGGCTGCACAGCCGCTGCAGAAACTGAGAGACCGAGAAATGGAAGAATTGGGATTTGCAGCACAGGTTGAATCAAATCGAGACAGAGAAGGTGATGGTGTTACTGTATGTACGAATTAGGGTTTATATATAATTTACAGAGGAGAAACAAAGCCTTTTATTGTGTTAAGAACGAAGGAGGAAGATGGGTTTGCCGATGAATTCAATATCGAGAGAAGAATCTCACATAGGGTTTTGATCCGTCACTGTTATGGGTTAAAGTTTCGTTGTGAAGATCTCAGAAGAGATGGAGATGCTGATGATGTGAATCGAGAAGACCCTGTTGGTGTTAATGATGATGAAATTAGGGTTTGCTGAAGGTGGAGAAATTGAATTGCAGAGATGGGTCTTGACTGATGATGATTTTGGTGGGTAGTTAGGGTTACAACGACAATTCGAGATGCTGTGAAATTTATGAAGAATTTGAAGATGAGTGAAAGAATAACATCTAGTTGCTGCCATGGATTAAATGGGTTCTTGGTTGAATCTGTGATGGCAAAGACGATAAGAAATTGAAGGGGTTTCTGCTAATTTGTGAGATGGTAATGATAGTGAGCTTCTGGTGTTGTAATTGAGAAGAAATCAAGACTGAGGTGAAGATGGGTTCTCACTGCAATTGGTAGCTATGTTTAGAATGATGTTGTTGATATCCATGGGAAGAGAAGTGTTGTTGTTGTAGTTACAAAGAATGAAATGGAAATGGTAGTATTGTTGATACTAGTAATGGGTGATTATGGAACTGGAATGCATTGGAATTGTTGTTGGTGCTGTCAAGAATCTGAGAATGGCAGGGAGATACAGTTCTGGTGGATGTTTAGATGAATGATAGGACATGTGAAGCTCCATAATGGGATTCGCTGTTTGAGCCATAGTTGCAGCAGAGAGGTGAAATGGTACATAAGGTGGTTTTAGTATTGTTTCATTGCCAGAAACATAGGAAATGGTGTTGTTTTGAAGGGGTTTGTATGAATTCAGGTGGTGGTACAATTGTAGTCTCAGATGGTGCTGGTACTTAGAATTAGAGGTGGTTGAGCTGATGTTGTAGAGAACAAGATGGAAATAAAGGAAGAATGGGTGTTGTGGTTCGAGACGGAAGTGGACGAGTTAATGTTGTTGCTGGTGGCAATGCAATGGTGGAATGGTTTACAGAGCAACAAGGAAGATTGGTGGAGTTTGAGTTATTGAAGTTACAGAGCATATAGTGACGTTGTTGTGAACTGAATCAGGCAGAAGAAAAAGCTGCAAAGAATTGGCAAGGCTGTGCAGTATTTGTCATAGCCTGTGCAAAATGACAACTCAGACAAGTCATCTCAGTTAGATCACCTGACTAGTTGATTCGGTTCTGACTCACCTGACCTGGTATTGACTCAGTTGACTTTCCGAGTTAACTCGTTTGTCCGGTAACCGGTTTGACTTTCCCGGTCACCTGAGATGACTTGTCCGGTAGGATTCTGTCTAAATTCTGGTGGTACCAGTGATGTTCCGACGACTCAATTAGTGAAGAATTCTCTAGACTCATCTAGACTCATGGGTTTGAGGAATTGGACTTGAATTTGGAAAGTGAAGATGGAAGAATTTGATAAAATCTTGGACTTGGATATTGAATTGCTTAAGGAAAGGGAGTCTATTCCTAAGAGAATTGCTAGCAAATTTAAGCCTATAAGTAAAGAAGTTCTCTACTTTATTTTTGCACACTTATACACATACAACACTTCTCTTTTCTTTATTCTTTGTATGAACTCCTTAGCATGAGTAGCTAATTTTATTGATTGAGTTTTGGTTTTAAATCTACTTTGAAGTTTTGGTTCTTAACATGTTTTGAGTTTTGGTTTTAAATCTACTTTGAAGTTTTTTACATGATTATCGTTTGTTTTTACTAATAGGAATGTTTATACATTGATGGTTGATTGATAGATTGTTTAGGTGGCCAACTAAATTGATTTGTTAATTGATCTAAAGCTAGTGAAAGTTAGGGGATAAGTAATCGTTTATTAACTCTTTACACAAGTAGCAAACACGAGACCTTGCGGAGGGATTCCGTGGAGCAATTGTGTGTGAAACCAACGTTAACAAATAGACCTTGAGCTAAGAGTCTAACTACTAATATTAACCTAATAAATTCATGAATCTTAATGCGTTTATTTAAATTACATCTTGAGTGATGTACTACTAGGTAGTTTGGTGAATAGAATCCGGTAGTCGAGAACTTTTGTATCCGGTGATACTAGGGATTTAGGGTTTTAGCACGGAGCTAGCTGCTTTACCTATGGTTGGTGATAATATGTGCCTAATAAAAATTGGAAAAGAATATAACTTGATCTAACTTCTCTTATTGATTTCGACTTAAACTTTTGATTGCTATATTTACTTTCTTTTTATTTTCAAAACTAAACCAACCCCCCCCCCCCTTTTTGTGACAATTAAACAACTAAAAACTCTTGCTCCTCGTGGGAGCGAACTTGACTACACTATATTACTTTTTAATTAAGTGGAAAAATATTGGTTAATTTGTTGTGGTTACCACACGCATCACCTGTCAACACCAGCGGCGCGGAAAATGTCCCTTCAGGCGTCACACCTCCTCTTGCCACTGTTGATTTGATGAAAAGACAAAAGGTTCTCGTAAGGCTCAGACAGACATGGCTACAACTCAGAAAGAGATACCTATTTTCCTCGAGACACTAACGGAGCGGCCACCACAAGAGTCACGTCAACCCCCGATGGAGCTGACAAGGAATACTTTTAACATCCGGCGCAGGCACTTCAGCAGGACGAGCGTTTATAGATGGACAGGCTCGCGTTGCTCTTGAACGTCCAGCAGAAGGGAATCAGCAATCCAATTTCATCACACGTGAAGATCAGGAACGACTTCTCCAAAATCGAGGCAAATAAAATCATCAACTCTCCTGATTTCACAGAGACCCTCTTCCCATCATGGTTCCTCAACACATTCTTCCTCTTGGTGTTGAGACGTGCAAATTCCTCAACACCGCTATTGTGTTGCTAGGCATGCTTCCTCAACACATTTTCTTCTTGGTGTTGAGACGTGCAAATTCCTCAACACCACTACTGTGTTGCTAGGCATGCTTCCTCAACACATCCTTCCTCTTGGTGTTGAGACGTGCAAATTCCTCAACACTACTATTGTGTTACCAAGCATGCTGCCTCAGCACATCCTCTCTCTTAGTGTTGAGACGTGTAAATTCCTCAACACTCACTACTGTGTTGCTAGGAATGCTTCCTCAACACATTTTCCTCTTGGTGTTGAGACGTGCAAATTCCTCAACACCACTACTGTGTTGCTAGGCATGCTTCCTCAACATATCCTTCCTCTTGGTGTGGAGACGTGCAAATTCCTCAACACCACTATTGTGTTGCCAGGCATGCTGCCTCAACACATCTTTCTCTTAGTGTTGAGACGTGTAAATTTCTCAACACTCACTACTGTGTTGCTAGGCATGCTTCCTCAACACATTCTTCCTCTTGGTGTTGAGACGTGCAAATTCCTTAACACCACTACTGTGTTGCTAGGCATGCTTCCTCAACACATTTTCCTCTTTGTGTTGAGACGTGCAAATTCCTCAACACCACTACTGTGTTGCTAGGCATGCTTCCTCAACACATCCTTCCTCTTGGTGTTGAGACGTGTAAATTCCTCAACACTCACTACTGTGTTTCTAGGCATGCTTCCTCAACACATTTTCCTCTTGGTGTTGAGACGTGCAAATTCCTCAACACCACTACAGTGTTGCTAGGCATGCTTCCTCAATATATCCTTTCTCTTGGTGTTGAGACGTGCAAATTCCTCAACACCATTATTGTGTTGCCAGGCATGCTGCCTCAACACATCCTTTATCTTAGTGTTGAGACGTGTAAATTCCTCAACACTCACTACTGTGTTTCTAGGCATGCTTCCTCAAAACATTTTCCTCTTGGTGTTGAGACGTGCAAATTCCTCAACACCACTACTGTGTTGCTAGGCATGCTTCCTCAACACATCCTTCATCTTGGTGTTGAGACATGCAAATTCCTAAACACCACTATTCTATTTCCAGGCATGCTGCCTCAACACATCCTTTATCTTAGTGTTGAGACGTGTAAATTCCTCAACACTCACTACTGTGTTGCAAGGCATACTGCCTTAACACATTCATCCTCTTAGTGTTGAGACGTGTAAAATCCTCAACACTCACTACTCTGTTGTCAGGCATACTACCTCAATACATTATAATGATGATGGCTCCACCACCTTAACACTCATCTTAGTCGTCCAAAGCAGCACCGTCTCCACTAGCCAAATCGACACCATCTTAGCCGTTCAAAGAAGCGCCATCTTCACTAGCCGAAGCAACTTCATCTCCGCACGTTCCTTGACCTAACTAGCCAACGCCTGTTTCGTGGACCAAATCGTAGTGCCATCTCTTATAGCCAAAGTTTCAGCGATGACGCCAATACCCTATGGCCGAGTCAGAATAATGCAGAGACGCCAACACAGGGATCACAGATTCCTCATGCCTTCTGCTAAAGGTTAGTTGAATTTCCTCAGCAATCTCTTCACGTCTTGCCCTTTCGATTTTACTCTTGTTTGTCACCATCTCATGCTTACCATGCAACAATGCCACTGTTACGTGCTAAGCAGGGGACTCAATGTTGATGGTGGTTTTTATCTTAGGGTTAAAATCATAAAACCTTGCATCTGATGTGATGTCACTCTGTAAGGAAACAAAGTCGTGAGTGCTAACCTCTCTGTTGGCATATTTATTGAGTCGTTCAATATATCTACATGAAAGTTATCCAGACTGGCGAATGTAGCAACCATCCCAGATGTTCTGTAAATTTTGGCGCCTTGCCTACATTCACTTAATATAAGTTCATTTAAATGCCTTATATGCTATGTTCCCCGGCTGAACCCTTAGTGTTGATATGGCGTGACGATTTGTGTTCACTCGCAGCAGAGTAGCACGAATTCCAAATATCAAGGATAAGGTCTTTGCATAAGGTATTCAATCAGAAAAGCATGTTGCTCTCTGGCAATGAACTTAAAAGAACTATGTGTCAACGCATAGAATTCAATCAATTGGCCTGACTAACTTGGAGAAGTTAGGGTTTCGCACCTCGCGCAGTATACCAGACCTTGCTTGACGAAAATAAGCCTAGGAAAACTAGGAAATTAATCCGTCATTTATTAGTAGGTGCAAAACCCTGTCCAGAATCAGAAAAACAGGGAGCCTCGGCAGCAAAGGGAGGCGTGGACATGCCTTAGGCCAGCTGGCGCCACTTGCCATTGGCCACGCCCCATCCTAAACCGGTCATATTTCCTTCGACCAATCAGGTCACTTTAAACTCTCCACCCGCACATAAGTTGTGGTTGGGCCTATACTTGCCGTCCCCACTTCCCATCGACCAACCAGTTCACTCTAAAGCTGCCACACTGTCGCCAGAAGTGTAGCCACGCCCATGCTTGGACGGCCATCTTTTAATCGACCAATGAGGTCGCTCTAAAGCCTCCACACTCTCACCAGAAGTGTAGCCGCGCCTTATGTTTGGCCGGCCCCTTTTCTTGGCCAATCAAGTCGCTGTAAACTTGCCACCATACATTAAAGGCCAAACTCACCCTGTCGCGCCACCATACTAACTGGCAAGCCAAATGCACCCTCCCACAACAACATATTGATAGGCATTCCAACACGCCACTCTACCGCGGTAACATGCCAACATGCCACTCTGCCGCGGTAACATGCCACTTCGTGGCAACCTTCCATAAATAGCGCCCTATGTGCTAACTTACCTCCTGTTCGTGGCCATCGCCATGAAAAGCTTAAGATTAGGGTTTTCTGGTCAAAAGCACGCATATGAATTAACCAAAGCCCTAATTTCCAGTCGTGGCACAAATTATACCACTTCGACCCTGCAAAATGCCACGAGCCATGTGGGACCCAGGAAGCCCTAGGGTTGGTGCCACATCATAGCCACCCACGGCAATCCCTACTCCTGTGGCCGTTTCCACACTATGGCCTTTCCGTAATTCCTTTGGCATAGCGATGGCGCCATTTTCACAAAAGCATCGACATGTCGCATGCCACACGCACTAATTAGGGTTTCGACATGCCAAACCCTAATTTGGGAAAAGTTGCTACGCCAACCAAAGCCAAATAACATTTCCCAGAGCAGTGGGATTGATGTGGCAACAGGGACAATGTTGCCACGTGTGGGTCCAACACCACGGTGCCAAACCCTAGCCTTGTCCATACTACAGGCATGGCCATGCCGCAACGCCACTGGCATGCCGCTATGCCACGGCTACTAGCATGCTGCCATGCCACGGCTACGCCACTGGCGTGCCACTATGCCAATGGAGCCACTCTGATATACAACAAGATGCGGCCATAATCAATGTCCATCCTTCCTCATGAGATGCAATATCGTCCATCCAAGTTCGCCACCGAACTGACAGAGTTGTGGCAAGTTTCAGGCGACCAGCTGCCTAAATATAGTGGACATGGCTACGCCAGGCGCCACTTGCACCATCTTTCCTCTGTCATGCACGAGCCATGCCATCCATGCCACATTTCCACTGGCGTATACCAAAATACCACCGCGCCGTCATCAGGCACCAACACAAGGTAGCCATAATCAACGGCTACCCTTCTTCATGAGATGCGATCTCAGTCATCGAAGTTCGCCACCTAACTGACAAACTTGTGGCAAGTTTTAGGCGACCATCCAAAACGAGCCTAATAACATTACATGCTATTTTCCTGCGGTAAGTCCCTTGACTTGCCGCATGTAGCGAAGTGCTACATGTTTTCCACGAAAAAACTCGAGACATCAAACACGTCACAAACTGAGGGATGCTCATCAGGGTATTGGTCTGGCGGTTTACAACGTGCGGTGTGCAATGCGCCCGTTACAAGAAAGTTTCATGAAGTGGGACAATTAGTGGTGGTAAAAAGTAACGGTGTAAACGAATTCATTTCCTTCATCATGGAAGCATGATGTCTGACGATTACACGAATTCATTTCCTTCATCATGGAAGCATAAGGTCTGACGGTTACACGTTACTCTTATCTTCCACCACTCAATCGTTTAACTTCCTATAAGACCAGGGTACGTTTCAATATGACTTGTATAAATAGGCTTCACCTATTTTCACCAAACAACAAGTTTGGTTTGGCAACAACACAATATCTAGAAATCACCTGGTAGCTTTCCATTCTACTAGCCAGTTCTACTTTCAGATCCAAGTCAAAGACAACCATACCTTCAGAATCAACTATTCTGGTCTCAACATTCTCTCCGCTTCCCTCCCTAAGACCAACCCTTCTCCTTTACTTTGTGACCAAAGCAAGCCTGGAACGACCATTTCTTGGTTAAGGCCAGGATTGTACAGATTGATCTCTCGAATCAAAATTACTCCCGTGTAGTGCATTGTTTAGGGTTTAGATTCGTTTCCCATCCACACACCCAAGATTACCAAAATCAGCAGAAACGGTTTTCACCTACAAACAAGTGTATAAATCCATAAACTGGGAACCAAGTGTATGCATATGTGTGTATACAATTGGTGAAGGAGACAACATAAAAGTTTTCGAGACGAAAATATTTGCTGTGTTTAGGAATTTCAAACTCCTAAACTAGTCACCTTAAGTATGCGTACACGTACGCATACTAGAGGAAGTTTTCGAACCGAAAATATCTGCTGAGCTTGTGAATTACAAACTCCTAAACTAGTCACCTTAAGTATTCATACTCGTACACATACTGGCGGAAGTTTTCCAACCGAGAATTTCTGCTGAGTTTGGAAACTTAACAAACTCAAATCCGGTTGCTTAAGTACGCATACTTAAGCTGGTTATTTTGTCAAATCGGTCTGTTCATGAACTTCAACATTTAAATCTTAAGGAATGCAATCTTTGCAAACCGTGGCTATAATGTTCATGATTGATTCGAGCGAATCAAACAGATTTGGATTCAATTGTGTCCTCTATACAATTGGACAACTCTTTAACTAGTTTCATTTGAGACACTTGAACTAGCTATGGTTAAGATGAATAAAGGTTAATATGAGAGTAAACATATGCCTAACCTCGGTTAACTATTTGTGCCAACATGAGTGTACACGTTTGGGTACAGTTACATAAACCTAAATGAGGGTACATTTCATTTGTGTATAACAAGCTAAGTTCGATCTAACGGTTGAAATATATTAGCTTGGTTGAATCAGGTTTTTCATCTAACGGTGATTATTAATTGTTTTGTTACCAATGTAACTTAGATTGCAAACCCTGATTTGAAAACTATATAAAGAAGAACTCTAACAACTGGGAAACCTAATCCCCACACCTCCTGTGTGATACTAGTTGTATTGCTAGATTCTATTCTCCTTTAACCTTAGGTTTTCCTAAACCTTGTAGGTTAACGAATTGAAGACTTCATTGGGATTGTGAAGCCGGACCGATACTACTTCTTTTGTAGTTGTGTGATCCGATCTATTTGTTTCTATCGTACGAGTACAATTGTAAAATTGGCTTGAGACTTATTTCTCCGATAGACAAGATAGAAAAGTAGTCACAAACATCTTCATCTCATCGTTTGTGATTCCATAATATCTTGTTTCGCTAGTCGATAAAAATTATTGTGAGGTAATTGATAATACTAGGTTGTTCTTCGGGAATATAAGTCCGGTTTATCAATTGGTTCCTGTTCACCCTGATTTATCAAAAGACGGAACAAAAACTCTTGGGTATTTCCGTGGGAGACAGATTTATTCAATCCTATTGACTTTTCTGTGTGAGACAAATTTTTTTATCAAGTCTTCGACTTTGGATCGTAGGAACTCTTGGTTGTGGGTGAGATCAGCTAAGGGAATCAAGTGCGTAGTATCCTGCTGAGATCAAAGACGTAAAGAGCGCAACTGTACCTTGAATCAGTGTGAGATTGATCAGGGTTAAACTACAGTTCAGTCCGAAGTTAATTGGTAGTAGGCTAGTGTCTGTAGCGGCTTAATACATCATGGTGTTCATACTGGAATAGGTCCTGAGGTTTTTCTGCATTTGCGATTTCCTCGTTAACAAAATTCTGTGTCTGTGTTATTTCTTTTCCGCATTATATTTTGTTATATAATTGAAAATCACAGGTTTTGCGTTAAGATCAATCAATTAGGATATCCAACCTTTGGTTGTTGATTGACACTTGAACATTGGTCTTTGGTACCATTCAAGTTATTCCTCTTATCCAATCGGGCTCGCAGATTTCTATTTGTTGATTGCGGATTGAATTAAGAGTTGGAGATATTAAACTCTTTGATATACTGTATTCTAGATTGAGTCTGACTGTCTAGTTGATTCTCTAGAAAGTATATTGGAGTAAGTCCTCTGAGATTGCCAAACGAATTGTTGGGTGTGGTTGTTAGACCTCGGCATTATCAATTGGTATTAGAGCAGGCAAACACATTAAAGACCTTATAAATTTGTGTTTGTAGCGATCTGATATGGACAAAGGTGTTATCTCTATAAACGTACCACCAGTCTTCGATGGCTCTAACTTATGGTGGAAAATTGCTATGTGTGGATTTCTTCAAGCGCGTGATTTTCAATCATGGGTATATGTTGTTAATGGTTATGATGTTCCCGTTGTTGCAGTCGGAAATGCAACCGTTCCAAAGGATATTGGTGCATATGACGTTGCTGAGACACTTGCTACAAAGAAAAACTCCGACGGTCTAAATGTTATCATACATGCCACTACCCAAAATCTTCAGCACCATGTGTACGCTTGCGCTAGGTCTAAATATGCTTGGGATATTCTAGAATCCGTATTTGAAGGAAACTCCAGTGAGAAGGAAGCTAGGCTTCAAAACCTTAATTCCGATTGGGAAAACCTTCGTATAGCAGATGAAGATTCATTTGATTAGTTTAAACACAAAGTATCTGAAATTGTTAATGCATCTTTTGCATTGGGTAAGATTATTCCTGAAAAAGACATTGTGATGAAAATTCTCAGACCGCTGCCATCTAGATACGATTCTAAGAAGCATGCCATCATTGAGGGAAATAACCTTGATACTCTTTCCAGAAACTCACTTGTTGAAAAGATTAAATTACTTGATCTTGATCAGAATACAGTCAGAACCTCTACGTTCAACGTTGTGTCCATTACAAGTGAAGCTTCCAACTTGTCATGGGCTGGTGAAAGTTGTCATAATCATGTTGATCTTAATCGATCACTGATTACACAAAAGATCAAGGATATGATAGAGAAAAGCAAAAGATTTCAGAGATCATCTTCTCTCTCCAATGATTCAGATGATTCAAGACAAGAAAAATGGTCTCAGAGTCACCACGACTTACATAATGTTGATGCATGTGAGGAAGTTTCATCCCTCTCGGCAGAAGTTACAGGTTATTCAAATTCTACTTCGGAATGTGAGTCTGACACTGAGATCCTAGATTTCCTGGATAAGTATGTACAAATTCATCAGGGAAATTTTCGACTGAAAGAGTTGTTAAATAAACTTGAGTCATCACTCCAGGTAAAAACTCTTGAGATTGACTGTCTTAATGATGAATTCACCAGAACCCTAACTATGAAAGAAAAAGAGATTAACTCTCTCAAGTGTGACCTACAAAGGTTATCAGGAAGCTCTGACAAAATTTCAGCAATGTTATTTGGTCAAAAGGATTTTGGAAATACACAAGGTTTAGGGTTCAAAATAAAGACAGTGAGAACATCCAATTATTTTGTTCCAACAGGTTCGGGACCAATCGAACGTGTTGTTATAATCAGGAGTTATCCCTTTAAATCAAATCCCTGCATTTCTCCTTTTATGGAAGTACAAGTCATGTCCAGGATAAGTGTTGGAGGTTCAAAAGAAACTGTAAAAGAATTTCCAAACGTCAAAATGACATGCAAAAGATGAATCTAATCCTAGAGAAGAAATCTGTAATGCATGGATGCAAGAAAAAGTCCAAAAGAATCAAAGTCAGACGAGGTAAGTCTGTTTCAACAAACCTTGAAATGTCACCTTGTGACACAATATATGAACGTTCTGTTCACTCTATTACTATCTAAACCATAGTAATATACCGTATCCTTATTTTTGACTTGAAAATATGGATTGCATCAAGGTTATTCAAGTCTTGTAAATCTTTTGTTGATTTCTTTTTCTATTTTGTGCAAGAAAATATATTATTGTTAAAATAGATAATGGATCATGAACCATGGAGACTTTTTCAAGGTTCATTAGGGTTTTATTATCCTAGAGTCTATTTATGTTCATTTGCGAACATTCTTGTCCTTTGCCTTCTCTCTCTTTTAAAGATACAGTCTAATGGGTCCTATAACAAGAGGAATCACAAAAAGAGATGTTGTACAAGCAGTCAATGTGTATCTGTGTGAAGGAATTCAATCTTCAAGAAAAAACAA
Organism: Papaver somniferum; assembly: GCF_003573695.1. Lineage (NCBI taxonomy): Eukaryota > Viridiplantae > Streptophyta > Magnoliopsida > Ranunculales > Papaveraceae > Papaver > Papaver somniferum. The sequence continues at coordinate 130,077,504 of NC_039365.1, read as the reverse complement.
GGTGAAGGATACGACTACTGATCCAGGTTCTTCCTCTTACCTTTGTTTTTTTATCATTCTGATAATAACTTTAGGGATGTGGTGAAGGAGTTCATCAGAAAAAGGAATGATTTAAAGTCTCGAATCATTTCATCTTTGGATGATATCACTCACTATGAACAAATGTTGTCTCTTCCCAAGAACACTCTGTGTGAACCGAAAAGAGAACTTAGTGATTTAACGGATATCTCTGAAGATTTGGAGGAATTGAATGATCCAATTATCAATGGTTTCTTCAACAATGAGAAGGAATTTTCTGTAGATGCCCTGGGGAAGCTCTACAATGACTAGTAAATATTCTTATGAGAATTTTTATTCTTGTTTTTGTTTAGAAGAATAACTAGGGTTTGGAATAGTCATTATTGTGATTACACATAGCTAGTTCCAAACGTTTTTTCATCTTCAATGTTTTTTAGATTTATTTATTTAAATTCTAAGTTATTTGGAAGATGATGTTTGCAATTTTAATCTTTATGGTTTATATATTGCAAATTGTTATGGGATATGTGTGTGTGCGTCCGTGAACTATGATTGTCCCATACTTGTTCAAAAGTTATCTTTATTATGTCGATATGAATGTATTGATAAAATATAGAATGAGCTTTTGACAAACAAAATTTAAAGGCTTTTATGTCATTGTGTTGATGGAAGAAAGGATAAAACTTATGTTTACAAGGATTAAGTCTATTATATGTCATTGTGCAAATAGTGATGGAAAATAGAATGAATCCTTGTCTATTCTACGGTATTGGTCGACCTCCGATCCAAATTTTTGTGTATGTACTGTGTTGCTTCATAAGCTTTCTTATGATTAAGAATAATCAATTGAATTGATCATTTTCATGGTTTTTTTAGTTGTGTTGCTCCGTAAGTTCTCTTATGTCAAGCATGACCAATTGAATTGATCACAGTACTCTTGTGGTAATTTAGTTGTATATTCCGATTGAATTAATCATAGGTTCTCTTGTGATTAATTTAATTGTGTATTTTGGATACAAATTCATGTTTTCATATGATTTGGTTATATCCAAAGAAATCCTTATTTTCTTGTAAAAGCAAGGTCGCCTTTGTTGTTCCTTTGGGAATGACATTTTATGGGGGAGAGTTATTTTGAACTTGTGCTTAATCACCATATCTTTGTGGGGAGTGCGACTGTGGAATATTTTAGGGGTTATCTTTTATCTTTATAAACTCATTGATGAATGCATTTAGCTTCGGCTTTATGATTGCATCTAAATTTGTTGGTATGTTGTTCTCTTTTAGTCATGAAGCATCTCCGTGGAAATTTCATTAGGATCCCACTAATTTTCGTACCTTTGCCAATTTTATTGACAACAAGGGGGAGAATTAATGTATATTTCATACTACAAATACATATGGTTTACGGATCATTATGTAAGGGGGAGTGGTTTTCATGTTGAGATAAAGTATTGACTAAGGGGGAGTGATACAAATCACCATAGTATTGTTGTCAAAGTTGTGATTCAATTGAAATTTGATGTTGTGTAATAATACTATGACACTGGATAACAATGATTGAGAACATTTGTTTTCTCATTGTTATAGTTAAGGATCTTCAACAACTATGAGACTTAACTTACAACCTTTGGAATCATGGAGTACTTGGAAGTGACGAACATTTCGAGTCGTGTTGAAGATGCCAAGGAGATCAAGCATGTGGATGATGCTTCAATTTTTATTTATTTTGTATTCCATATGTATTGATAGTTTTGTCACTAAAATTGACAAAGGGGGAGATTGTTAGAGCATTGCTCGGTCGAACTCGCACGCGTTGCTATCTCAAGCATGTTTGTCAATGTTAGTGATAAAAACTATAAGTCTTGATTTCTAGCCTATTTGTAGATGTCTCGGACTAGGACATAGATAGTGTAGTTGAGATTAGATCTCTCGGCATTTATCATTTGAAGACAAAGAACTACTAAGGGGAGATTATGGAACTTCATCAACAAAAGGTATGTGGAGAATTAAACTCATCTATCACTTGGAAAGTCTATTTCTACTTTATATCCTATATTGAGACAAAAGTCGTGTTACGATATAGTTTTATATTATGCAAATTTGAGATTTCGAGCTGAGTTTATCTCGCTTATATATTTCTCGAAATATGTATTGGCAAGCTTTCGCTTTAGCCATGTTCATCTTACATTCGTGAAGAAAGTCCTAATAAGGTCATATGAAAATTTTCGAGTGACATCTAACATGGTTTGTGTCATACAATCATTTGTTGTTGCCCTGGAATGTTTCATTATGATAATTTACATAACTTGAAAATCGCTTTGACGAAAAAATAGTTTGTGAACAACAACTATATAACGTCCTCTAAGAAAGTTTCAATAATTGAAATTAAGAGTTGATGATATAACCATCCTTGGATATAAGCATATATAATGTGTTCGCACATTAGTGTATAAATCCATAAACCGAGAACCAAGTGTATGCATATGTGTGTATACAAAATTGGTGAAGGAGACAGCATAAGTATGCGTACCCGTACGCATACTGGTAGAAGTTTTCGAACCGAAATATCTGTTATGTTTAGGAATTACAACCTCCTAAATGGGTACGCATAACCGAAAATATCTGCTAGGTTTGGGAATTACAAACTCCTAAACTAGTCACCTTATGTATGCGTACCCGTACGCATATTGGCGGAAGTTTTCCAACCGAGAATTTCTGCTGAGTTTGGAAACTTAACAAACTCAAATCCGATTGCTTAAGTATGCATACCCGTACTCATACTTAAGTTGGTTATTTTGTAAAATCGGACTGTTCATGAACTTAAACATTTAAATATTAAGGAATGCCTCTTTGCAAATCGTGGATATAATGTTCATGATTGATTCGAGTGAATCAAGCCGATTTGGTTTCAATTGTGTCTTCTATACAATTGAACAACTATTTAACTAGTTTCATTTGAGTCACTTGAACTAGTTATGGTTAAGATGAATAAAGGTTAGTATGAGAGCCAACATGAGTGTACACGTTTGGGTACGGTTACGTAAACCTAAATGAGGGTACATTTCATTTGTGTATAACAAGCTAAGTTCGATCTAACGGTTGAAAGATATTAGCTTGGTTGAATCAGGTTTTTCATCTAACGATGATTATTGAATGCTTTGTTACCAAGGTAAGTTGGATTGAAAACCATGATTTGAAAACTATATAAAGGAGAACTCTAACAACTGGGAAACCTAATCCCCATACCTCCTGTGTGTGATACTAGTTGTATTGCTAGAGTCGATTCTCCTTTATCCTTAGGTTTTCCTAAACCTTGTAGGTTAACGACTTGAAGACTTCATTGAGATTGTTAAGCCATACCTATACTACTTCTCTTGTAGTTGTGTGATCTGATCTTGATGTTTTTATCGTACGAGTACAATTGTAAAATTGGCTTGAGATTTATTTTTCCGATAGGAAAGATAGAAAAGTAGTCACAAACATTTTCGTATCATCATTTGTGATTCCACAATATCTTGTTTCGCTAGTCGATTAAGATTATTGTGAGGTGATTGATAATACTAGGCTGTTCTTCGGGAATATAAGTCTGGTTTATCAATTGGATCATGTTCACCTTGATTTATCAAAAGACGGAACAAAAACTCTCGGGCATTTCCGTGGGAGACAAAATTTATTCAATCATATATACTTTTCTGTGTGATACAGATTTGTTTATCAAGTCTTCGAATTTGGGTCGTAGAAACTCTTGGTTGTGGGTGAGATCATCTAAGGGAATAAAATGCTTAGTATCCTGCTGGGATCAGAGACGTAAGGAGTGCAATTGTACCTTGAATCAGTGTGAGATTGATTAGGGTTCAACTACAGTCCAGTTCGAATTTAATTGGTAGTGGGATAGTGTCTGTAGCGGCTTAATACAGTGTGGTGTTCAAACTGGACTTGGTCCCGCGGTTTTTCTGCATTTGCGGTTTCTTTGTTAACAAAATTATGGTGTCTGTGTTATTTCTTTTCCGCATTATATTTTGTTATATAATTGAAATACCACAGGTTGTGCGTTAAGATCAATCAATTAGGATATCCAACCTTTGGTTGTTGATTTACATTGATTGACACTTGAACATCAATGTCTTTAGTACCGTTCAAGTTACTCTCGTATTCAATCGGGCTCACAGATTTCTATTTGCTGATTACGGATTGAATTATTAAACTCTTTGATATACTTTACTCTAGATTGAGTCTGACTGTCTAGTTGATTCTCTAGAAAGTATATTGGAGTAAGTCCTCTCAGATTGCCAAACGTATTGTTGAGTGTGGTTGTTAGACCCCCGCGTTATCAGGAATGATGGAAGGGATTGAAGTTGAGGAATTGGAGTGTAGAGCATTGAAAGCTGCTGCAGTTTGGGCAACAACAAACAGTCAAACCAACATCATTTTTGAATCTGACAATGAGTCTTTGGTTAAGTCAATAAATGAATCTTCTTTTTATGTTCACTGGATGAACCGGTCACTGGTTTTAGACATTAGATTTCTTTTGAGTAAGATTAGTCATTGGAAATGTTTGTCTGTTAAGAGAGCTTCCAATGGAATAGCTGATAAATTGTCAAAAAGTCTAGACAGTTGAGATCTGATTTTCAACACTCCCATAATCTCCCACATGACATTCAGGGCTGGGTAACATGATAGGCAGTTGTACTTTCTTCTTATCATCAATAAAATCATTTTTGAATAAATAAAAAAAAAGGTTTGAAGCTATTTATAATATTAAACATGAAAAACTAGTTCAAGGTAGATTTAGGGAATGAATTCAAATGCTTAAAAAATAAACAAATAATAATAAATGAATTCAAACAATACTACATAAACGACCTATGATCCTATTCTCAATAGGCAGACATTCTTTTTATTTGCTAAAATGACTACGGAGTAAATAATTCGGAATATAACATCTAAGAACAAAAAATAAAAATAAGTATTTAGATATTTTCAGTTTTTTGTCTTGGGATGCATAATATTAATAATCTGATATCGAAAGGTCATAAGGTGCACCCTTATTGACATTATCACGAGGCTGACCTCATCACATCACGTATAGCTTTATAACAACTTTTCCTATTTAACAATCCTTGCTGCGCTATGTTTTCTTTTTTTTTTCGTATATGATTTTTAGCAACATCACCATGGTTGTTCGAAGGCAATATTATAACGTTTAACCTTTGAATGGTCTGGATATCCGGTATAATCTGATTTTTAGCAACATCACCACGGTTGTTCGAAGACAATTTTATAGAGGTTAACCTTTGAATGGTCCGGATATCCGGTATAAGGAAAGTTTGTATAACCCTAAGTGTGCAGCAATTAAAAAGCTATGTGTTTTATGCATTTGTCCCTTTGAATTGGCATGCATAATTATGAAGTGTGTGCTGATTGCTAAAGCGTCAACTGAATGTGACTAGAACCTCGATTTTGGTATGAATAGACAATAGCCAAGAGGAAAAGAATTGACTAAGTGCGAATTAGTCTTGAGACAACTTGAGGACAGTGTCATTGCCAAGTAAGGCTGTGGAGTTTACCCTTGCGATGGTGACTGATGAGTTCATGATGTCTGTATCGCGTAAATAATTAAATGCCCATATCTAATCATCCGCTGACTAAAAAATCTAATCCTCATTCTGTTGTATTAAATCCAATATGCAAATGCCCATATCTGAGAGGTCGCCCTAACTAGAATAATCTCTCCCAAAAACAAATCTTAGCACACTTTCCTATAGTTTAAGTCCTAAAATACTCAAACCGTAGCACACTTTCCTGTAGTTTAATTTCTAAAATACTCAAAACAAACTGTACACCGTTCACAGCTCACCATGGGCCGAGGAGGCATGCTGATTCAAGCTCTATGTACTAGTTCACAGCTCATGTATCATCTCGTTACCACTTTAGTTGTTTCACTATACTTCACGGAGGATGTAACTATATGACAAATACATGCAAGGAACCCAGTACATGCCTAGTTTCGCATGATCCTAAACATGCATCGGTGATCAAGGCAAGCCTCCCGCATTTTACCGAAACCCTGCTAGGCCAGAAGTTTATTTTGTTTTTAATCTATTTGGGAGGCCTTCTACCGAAACCCTGCTAGGCCAGAAGTTATTTTGTTTTTAAATCTATTTGGTGATAACTCGTCTAATGTCCCGAGGGTATCTTAATTTTCATGCTAGCAATGCCATAATAAAGACGTAGCACAACTAGGATGTTAGGCGAAAAGTTTCAGAAAAGCACTTGTGCTAAAAGGACAATTCAAGACACTAGTTCTATCTGTGCAAAGTGTGATAACAATAATATATTGAAACTTCAGTAATGATGTATATTCAGTTTGTCAAAGAAACTTACATGACCCTGTTACTAATTTGATGCACTTCTTGGAGAGAAAAAATGGAAAAAGTAACTAAGCATTCTAACAACAGTGCCATCCGAAATTGACAACAATAGTGCATTTGATGGTCCCAATGAAGAAACTGCCTTGCACAAAACTGAAGGAATGCTGTATTGTGACAATGAATAATAGCCAGCCTGAAACCCCTATTGGTATGGCTACCAAAATTCAGTTTATACAGTTTTACATACTCGTATAATAAACAGGTAGGATATTATTTTACTGGTTGGGACGGATTAATGACACTACAAGTGAGACATATGCCTGAAAATCTAATACTTGATATTGAAGGCAGTCAGTCTGAGCTTAGCGCCAGGCATGTTTTCCCCTATACAGTTGCCTGCATGTTTATAAAGGTATGTGTTGTATAGTAGAGAAATATGAGTTTGAATCTTTCACGGACAAGGTAAGAAACCAATACACAATCCAAAACAATAGAAGAAGAAAAACAAACAAAACACAGTCGGAAGCTGAAAGATAATCAGTTATTTAAATTACAATTCCTAGACCAAAAAGTTTCACTAGACTTGGACACAAAGCAAGTTAAAGGAAAGCCTACTCACAATAATTATGTCAAGCAATTTATGAATCAGATATAGTATCAAGTTCAAACATAGGTTCATACACATTGTTCTAGAAAAAACATGTTAACACTGAAACAGTAGTAATATCAGTAAATCTCGATAGATTATATACATCCTATGAAACAATAGGAAGTTGCCCATCTTTGAAATTAAAAGATTAGTAGTCTTGAATTTCCTTACCCTCTTGCTTTCAGTTCAGCAAGACGTCTTGAAAGATCATCCTCGTCGACTTTCTCCTCAGTTGCCGTTGGAATTGCATGAGCAGCTGGTTGTGGAAGGCCAACAGACACCTCCAATCCATAATCATCAGCAACCTGTTGCATCAAACTATTGACTTCTCCTTCAGGTGTGGATAAAGAAGTGCTTCCCGCCATTGAACTTTCCATAAACTCAGCTTGAACTTCCATATTAACAAATTGCTTTTCAAAAGAATCCATAGTTTCAGAAATTTTCTGTAAATTCCCAGTAGTAAGTGATGATTCTAAGGATTTAACAATCGATCCCATAGATTTAGTGATTGTACCCATCTTAGCCTGTGTATCAAGACGAGAAACAACAGCATCAAGACGAGAAGCTAAACGAAGGTAATTCAACTGTTCACTACGTTTACGAATGGCGTTCTCAGCATAAATTCTTGCTCCATCCATGTTTCCTTTCTCGATTGCTTTTTTCACTTTCAGCTTTTCTGATTTTTCTTCTTTGTCGCACTTTTTTGCCTGACGTTGCAGACTCTTTGATGTAAATTTGAGTTCCATGATCTGGTTCATTAGTTTTTCTGCGTTACCCATGGTTATAGGTTGGAGTATTGATCCACTAATTAATTGATGAAACAATCAATATTGAGATCTGATTGTAACAGAGAGTTAGGGTTTCGATAAGAAAATTTTGGATTTCTTTTTCTTCTTCCCTTTTGAGGTTTTTATTTCTGCGAAATAAGAATAAAAGAAGCTTCTTCGAAACGGGGACGCAATTTCCTTGTGGATCCCTTTCTGAGAGAAGGTTAGCAAAGATTGGACAGACTACTCTAGTGGCTCAACTAGGGTCCTATAAATCTATGCAAAGTTGCAAACACCGAACCGAAGTACAAGTGCTATGGGCAGACTCACTTCTTCGAAATGAAAGTGTGATTACCATTTATGAAGAGTATAAAGCACAGTTTGGCTAAGTTTGCCTATGTAGGTGGTGGTCCAGATTTTTCTATAGGGAAGATAAATCTACGGTTATGATTTATTCAACTTAAATATTAATATAAGTGTTTTATTAGTTGGTGTCTCATTAATTTCTCATAATGAATAATTCATGAATTTTTGATTTACCTTAATTAATATAATAAATACATAATTCCATTAATAAATAATTTTAGTAAAAATTACATCAAGAGACATTATTAGTGGTAGTGGAATAAGTAGGGTGGCAGAAGGGGTGACGGATGTTAGCGAGTGGTTGAGGAGGTAACATTAGTGGTGGTGGATGAAATAGTGCCGATGAGTGGTTTGTATGGTGGTGGGTGTCAGTGAGTATTAGTGGACAATATTAGTTCAATATCTTTACAACACGAGTAATATTGTATTATGAAAAATGTAATTAGTTGTTTTTAGCACGATTGACAAAGGAAAATACCAAATATTTCAAGGATAATAACAAATCATATAAGAAAAAATAATCATGACTGTTGGATCATCCAATTGGTACCTCTGCTATCTTTAGAACCCGATCCTGTAAATCGTGGTTTTACTATTAGAAATAAAATTGATTGCAATATAAAAGATGACGTAACAAGAAAGAAAAAAAAAAGATAAATTAATTCCGACTTAAGTTTGTTCAACCTAAATTTTATACATGATGTTTGTGGTTGAAATTAAAAGTACGCACAAGGACCTACGGGTTGTGGGCGGCGCTGGTGGTGGACAAATGAGTGGTAACAAATGGTTTTGTAGTGGTGCCGGATGTTGATGAGTAGTAATAGATTATGCTAATTCGGTTTTGCCACAAAATGTATAACATTATCAAATTGTGAAGATGTAGTTGATAGTTCTAATAATAAAAATAAACTCGATTAAAATACATGAAAATTAAAATAATAAAAAAAGAACATTGGAATGACACGCAATATAATAGCTATAAATGAACGGCATGAGTAAAAATCATTACACAAAAAATTGGTTATTATTGTGGCGTGCCGTTACGACACAGGTTATACTCTAGCTAGTCATGAGTACAAAACAAAGCTAGGCTAAGTTTGTCTTTGTTAGTGGTGGTCAGGATTTTTCCTCACAAAGATAAATTAAGGGTTGTAGTTCTTCTGACCACTCCCTACAACTCGCACGTGTGACATCAATTCCAATATTATGAATGAAAAATGAATACTCAAGCCAAGATATGGATCTTCAAAAATTATAACGGGAAGGTTCGAACTGATGACCTATTGTGTCATAAGAGAGACCTCTAACCAGTGTTCCACCTTGGTTGGAATTAATAGAAAAGATAAATCAACCGTGGTAGTTTGTTCAACTTAAATATCATAATTTCTTTATTAATTAGTGTTTCACTAATTGCACATAATAAATAATCTATTCATTGTAAAGTATTTTATTAATTAGTGTTTCACTAATTGCTCATAATAAATGACTAATCATTTTTTAATTATAAATATTTTCTTAATTAATTATAATATTTATTTCTATTAATAATTAATTTTGATAAATAACATCAATAGACATTTTTGGTGACAATGAGTAGTAGAAGAGGTGGAGGCCGAAAGATTAGTGGTGGTTAAGGACGGAGCCAAGCACAATTATATTTATTTTTGTTCTTTTATCGTAAAATATGATACAAAGTCTATTTTTCACATGTATCCAACTTGCCAAGAATTTTTTCTCCCTCTTTCCTCAAAATCCTGGCTCCGCCCCTGGTTTGTGGTGGAAGAAGTAGTGACGGTGAGTGCTAGTGAGTAGTGATGGACAATATTAATTTTATGTTATCGTTACAACATCGATAACATCGTAGTGTGGAATATGTGGTTGGTTGTTTTTAACACTTTTGATAAATGAAGGTACCATATATTTCAGGGATGATATCATAGAAGACAATATTTTCATGATCGTAGTTGGATTACCTAAATGGTACCCCTGTTATCTTTGGTACTACATCGTATAAATCATGATTTTTTAATGTCAAAATAAAATTGATTGCAATACAAAAAAGAATATATACGCGGGAAAAAATAATGAAACTAATCAATTGACGATATTTTGTTCAATCTAAACCTCATACATGGCATTGGTGACTGGAAATTAGAATTGGGGCCAATAACCTACATGGGGTGGGCGGCAGTGATGGTGGCAGTGGTGGAGTCAAAAATTGACATTGAGGAGGCCTACTTTTTTTTTTGAAGAAACATGTAAACTTTGATGGACTAAACCATAAATATATATGGAAATAGTACTATTTATAAAATAAACTAAAAATTTATGTAGTTATTAAAAATTTAAGGGGTTAGAGCTAGGTTAGTCAACCCTTGGCTCTCCCACTAGGTGGTGGTGGATAAAAAAAATGGATTCATATGGTTTTATGGTGGTGGCGAGTATTGGTGAACAAAAACATATTACGGTAATTTCATAGCGCCACAAAATATGTAATGTTATATTATAAAGTATAAAACATGGTTGATCATTCTAATGTTAAAATAAACTCGATAAAACACATGTCCATTTTAAAAAATTGGTGCAATCAATTGCCATGTTATGTAATAACTAAATGAAGTACACGAATCAAGATTAGAACATATGAAATTATTTATTATTGATTTGTCTATGTAAAGAGTAGTCAGGATCTGTCCTTGGAAAAGATAAATTTACCGTTGGGGTTGGTTCAACTTAACCATTTTTAAATATTTTATTAATTAGTGTCTTATTGATTGTTCATAATGATTAATTAAATTTCTATTATAAATGTCCCTTTAATAATCTAACATAAATACATAATTTTATTAATAAATAATTTTACTAAAAACTATATTAATTCTAATGGTGGTAGTGGAAGTAGGGTTAGTACGAACGGTGGCCGGTGTTTGTGAATGGTGGAGGCGGTAACATTACTACTGGTGGAAGAAATAGTGGCGGTGGATGGTTTTTATGGTGGTGGGTGTTGGTATAGTAGTGGATAATAATAGGTTTTGCTTTTTAGTGAGTTTTATTGACCGAGTAAAACAAATCTTCACAAACACATGCAACATTGTATTGTGAAAGATGTATTTGGTTGTTTTTAGCACGATTGATAAAGACAAAAACCAAATGTTTCGAGGATGATACCGGAACATATAAGACAATATGATCATGATTGTTGGATCACCGAAACGGTATCCGTATTATATAAAGGAAATTGGTGTACCCGCGTAAGAGAACATTATCGCTGCCTCAAGTACTATTACATTCTTTTTCCTGAAAGACCATCAATGTCGAGTTGTTTCGCGACAACTACCTACAAAGACAAAAATTTCACTCAATTCCCGATATAAAACCTTATCGACCGGGAAAATGTATTTGCATTCTAAAATATTTGTTTGAAAATTATGTTTGTTCATCAAAATCATCATAAAAAACTCCAAATCTTAAATCTAAATTTCTCCTCCGATGTTTATAGAATACTTTTTATATTTTACATTCTCAAATCATGCGACCTCTTGATTACAAATCAACAATATCAAATTACGGATCAATATGTACAGGTTTCATTCACTGTGTTAGAAGGTATAGTAGATACATATGGGTAGATCACATAAATCAGAACATGACTGAGAATGCTTCAATAATTTGGTCAAGAAATAAAGTCAAAAATTTAAGATTAACTTTCTATAGGACTAATTAGATCGGCTTCCACGTAAGACAATTGCAAAACATAGTTTGGCTAACTCTGCCTATGTAAAGAGTGGTCAAAATTTATCCTTCCTCAATTGTTATGTCATGTGAGAAGAAGGTGATATCTAAGATTGAGGTACAATTCAAATCTATTAGATTCATACCATTTACAACTGGACGCCTTGAAAAAAATTGACGTGTTATTATTATTATTACAGGTAAGGGATACATTGACCACACTTGCGCAAATAGCTCACTTCGCAAATGATTGGTGTTGCATGTACTGTCTAGAACACAACGAGGAATTTGAGAAAACAAGGCATCAAAATCGGTGTCCGGAGTATTTTGGGTATGGTAACTTAGACCCGATGTAATACTTATGTTCTTTTTTTCTTTAGCTTTTCCATAATTTATTTATTTAAGAAAAATGAACATTGCAAATACATAACATCAACAAAAATTAAACAGATTTCCTTTGACAATAATGGCTACTGATGGTCCGGAAACGGAAAAAGAAATGAATTGTTGTAGAAGAATTGTTGGGATATGCAACGGATTACTTTATACGAATGAAAGAGGCATAACTATCTCGATTCTGAAATCACATAAAGTTCACAGTAAAAGATGACATCAAGTTTAAAGTTAGTAACAAACATAATATGGCTAACTAAAATGTTAAAAACAAACATCATATGTAAACTTAGAAATCCGTGGGACTTGAAGAGGCCAATTTTGAAAACTACAATCTTAGAAAGCAACGATCCACAATACCATAATTTTTTTTATAAATTTTCAACGTAGAAGATGTCAACTTTTGGTAAAGAATCTATTGACAACCTATTAATTTGAAATAGGATCAGGGAGTACAATATGTGTTCAAGGTTCTTTATGAGGTAATGTGTCGCCAGATTATATTCCAAGTGAATGTAGGAACATATGGAAGTCACAAAATGTCCAAGACTTTTAAAGTTACCAAAGCCTTCGTTAAGACGAACTTCTGGGCTCAATACTTTGTTGAAGATTTAATGGCAGAGGTTCGCATATATACAATCCCTTCGAAAAGGTAATGGGTACACATTTTAAACATTTTCATCTAATGGGTGTTGAAAAATTACAGGAAAATCATGTCACATTGGAGAGTTTGTATCATCCGTTCAATGTAAAAAAAATACTATTCTCTGCCTATTTGGAGGATCTACAACATGACCATAATAGATGAGTCAGCTGGAGCGAAATAGGAGCATGGAGAGACTTTTATGGACGATATTGATTAGTTGATTTCACTGAGATGCGCGCTGCTGACGACATATTTCCAAAAAATATTTACACTTCCATGTTCATGTGGAGCATTATCTCATTATAAGCAATGAACCTTAATAAAAAAGTGTCTGGAAGTTAAGATTATATTTCTTTCGTGTGAGCAAATCTCCGACGGTAAATTATTAAAGGAAAAAAAACAAGAAAAAAAGAGAGGAAAATCCCAACTATTTTTACAATGAACCATATTAAATCATAAGGAGTTGATAAGTATTCGGGACACAAATTATACGATATATTAAAAATGAACCAATATCATGACCCGTGCCGTTACGACAGGGGTTAAGGGCTAGTTTTTTTTATAAGAAAAATTAAGGTAAAACACCTTAATTCAAAATGAAAGTGTGATTACCATTTATTTTTTTATAAGAAAAAGTTAGGTAAAACACCTTAACGAGGGATTACATCATCAATGGCACAGTTACAAGATGATTACAAAGATAATACTCATTAAGAATGGCTAGTTTATGTGAGTAACAAATTTTAACAGGGATATTAAAGAAATTTGGGATAACTTGAAAACTAAACAGATTAATAACTTTAAAGTTAGAGTAACTTTAGCAAAGTTTGGGTTTGGAAATCTTTTTAGGAGCTGGATTAAATGGTGTGTCTCTACTCCAAGGTTTCTAGTACTTTTAAGGACAAGTACTATGATTTACAATTTCCCTTCTCTATCCCTTAAGTGCGGGAAAATTTCTCAAAATTTATCTAGTATGGTATTTCATATCCCTTCTAAGTAGGGATATCCCTTTCCTACATTTAAAACTGGATCAGATCTGATCTAGGTAGTAGGGAAGGGAAATGGGACGAAAACTCAGTTTTCGTGTAAAATTTTGCTTTACAGAAACTGAGTTCCCGTGTGATTTTCAACGAATACCTAGTTTTCGTTTGAGAATTTTAGTTTTACCCTCTTTTCCACTTTTAACTCTTTTATTTCTATTAAGACTCTTTATTTCCTATTATATCACTATTTTTTTCTCTTCCAATTTTTATTACCCATAAATAATAATTGGATATTTACAAAAACAGTCCCACTTTCATATTTCGGTTCACAAATCGATCCCACTGTTACAAAGTATTAACACAATGGTCACTATATAAGAAACGACTTGGTTATGTCACGTGTCAGACGTTTGTCGGACTATCAAGTCACCTTATTACCCCTCAATCGTGTCATTGCCACGAGTGTCCATTGACCAGCTGGTTTCATTATACGGAGTTACCTAATTACCCCTCGAGCAAATGATCTGCACATGTGCAGATAAAGAAACAAATCTCTAAAAATTGTGGGACGTTGGATCAGAACAAAAGAAAACCCTAACACAAATACGAGAAACATACATTTCCCACCTCATTTGTTGCCGCCTCTGTTAGGTATCTTCTTATCTGAAGAAATGGAGAAGATGATGGCGAAATCATGAACCAGTACAGATCGATCCGATTCTTCAGAGATTTCTTCAATATCATTTCCTCTTCATCTCCGTATACTAAAGTTGTAAAGCGAAATACGCGTTTACAGAGTTCTTCACATCAGTTATTGAACTGTTACTCAACTTCTGATAATCAGTGTTAGTTTTCTCCATCAAGATGTTTACAAACATCATGAGGTAAATACCCTTCCTCTTTAATTTTGTAGATTTACAGCTCGATTCAGAAACCCTAATTTTTCTGAATTTTGATTTTGGGATTTTTTACTGATAAACCCTAAAATTTGTGTTAGAAATTTTGGGGTTTTATGTAACTGTTGTAATTCGATTATGTTTTCAATTTTCTTCATAAACCCTAATATTTCTGAAATTAGGGATTTTTTGTTGGTTACAGTGATTTGTGAAATTAGTGAGATTTTGATATTATGTTAAGTAAGTAAATGGTAATTATTCACTCATTGTATGTTCAATTTTGTGCAGGAAGTATGTGAAGTACCCAACTAGGAGTTTTAGGGTAGAATGGTTTTTGACTAATAAGGTGAAGTATTTTGAAAATGTGGATGTTAATTTTGGAGGTTGAAGGCATTTTGCGACAGAGTTTATGCTACTTTTGAGTTAACACCAACTAAGAAAGTTGAGGTAATTTGGATTGGTAATGATAAGCCATAGTATATGATTAATGATTCTCATTGGTATGTGATAGACGCATTTATGTGTCTAATATGTCTCAATTGTGTGTATTGTTAGTGCTCGATTTTGTATTTATTTTGTTATTTTATGTCTTTGTAGGTATTTATAGAGAAATAAGCTCTTGTAGCAAAAATTGGCTCGAAAAGTGGTGTTCTACACCCCAGGATAAAGTACTAAAGTCACCCCAGAAATGCACCGGAAGCACCCCAAAATGTGCCAGAGAAACTCCAGAAAAATTACTATTTACGCCCAAAAATTACTATTTGCACCCCATAAGGCATGTGCTAAAGGGAAACCCGTACAGGATTAGGGGGAGGATATCTTCTTCTCAAATTCAAAACCAATTTTGGCGGGAAAACATTTCACTTCACTGGAAGAATTTCGATCGAATGTTTGGAGGAGTTTTTGTGTGATTCAATCGCTGAAACTTCATGGGTAGTTGTGATATGTCCTAACAGAGCTAGTATGGGTGTTTGTTTCGATCAAATTTGGCTGGATAACTTGGTTTAATCCAAACAGGGAGTTGGAGGAAAAACATGAACTTGCACGAGTTGTGAGGAATTTTAACGTGTACTGCATGTGTTTGGAAGAGTTGATCGATATTCTGGAGCGTGAAGAAGGTATAGAAGGAAAGAAATACAGCTGCAGACGCGTAGGAAAACGATTTTTAGAAACAATATATTTTCGAGAATAAAAGAAATAATGGGATTAAATAAAGAGATTTTGGGAGATTCAATGTCGCAATGATGTACAAATAGGTTCCTAGGATCACATAGAAGGGGAGGGGAGAGCTCGGGGTCGAGATGAGAGCTCAGGAAGCGTGAATCAAGAGTTTTCAGAACTCTGTTGCTGCTGCTCGTGAAGAACAGGGAAACAACGACGGTTTCTTCATCCGTCGTAACGGTTTCTTCAAATGCTTGTCACAGTTTCTTCAACTGGTTTGCAACATTTATCTTCATTGTAACAGTTTCTTCATCCTCTTCTGCAACATTTATCTTCATATTTGTAACGGTTATCTTCATCGTAACAGTTGAGAGTTGAAACAGTCGGTCTGCAACGCGCATGTGCTTTTGCAGATTTCCTGTTTCACTATTTTCTCTTCTTGTAAACACTTTTTGAGCCATGAATACATATTTTGAGTGTGTTTCCAACATGATGAGCTAAACCCAATCTTCCGGGGCGATGGAGGAAGGCATTCTTCCAAAAGTTATGTGGTAAAATTTATTTGAATTTATTTATGCAATTCTTTTATGATTACTTGCACCGAATGAAAATTGAGTAATGATTTTTATTAATTAGTTGTGTTTTCTCTTGAGGAAGTATGCTTAGTTTAGGGCTTTTGATACTTCATTCTTGCGATTAACAATTGATGTTTTGAAAATCTAATTTAGGCAATGATTAGAATCACAATTTCTTTTGATTGGAGTTATATTGTCTAGAATTGCATGATAAAAATTAACATTAAATTACATGAATTTTGGTGAATGGTGAAATCCTGAACCCCGGCCTCTCTAATATAATCAGTTTTAATTTGCTTTATTTTCTTTAATTTTAAAATTTAAATCTAAAAGCACAACCTTCACAAGTCTTGAACGAACTCCATTATTTATTACTATAACAACTTTGAAATTACATCAGTATGATATGTGGGATAAGGGTGTTAATGAGGATGGGTATGTGAACTTATGGTGCAATGTTAGTGACAGGATTGTGCCTCCTGGTGATGGATGTGCTGAGAACTCTGGGATAACTGACAAGACAGACTCAACACCATCCAGGGTTAGAAGTAGTTCAATAACATGTATTAACTATGATAATTCACCAGTCAACTTGATCCAAAGATGTTTTCCACACCTAAGAAGAAGTATACATGCACTACATCACCACATTTGGTCAAAAGGAGTCCAAGGCTACTCAAGAAATCTGTTGATGCAGTGACTATGATTGGTGGCAGTAAGAAAAGGTTATTTGAGAATATGGATGAGTATGTGAATGTGTATGATGATAATGACAACGTTGTATTTAGTGCTGAAACAAGATAAGATGAGCTGGAGTATGAGAACATTCAACTAGTTAATGATGCTGAAGATGTCTATCATCCAATAGATGATCCTAGAAGTCTAGTTTCTGATACTGAAGAAATGGGCATTGGTGTATACTGTGAATTTGTGAAAAATTAATTTAAGGACCACAACTGGGTTGATACTATACATCCACAATAGTATATGGAAGCAGTCAATGAAGCACAAGAAAGTGGTGTGGAGCAGGAAGGTGAGCAAGAAGATCCTAAAGGAAATAAAATTGTTCCTTATGATACTGAGGGTAATGAGGATTACAACAGTGATGATCACAGTTCAAGCTCTGAATATGATGGTGAATGTAATTGTCTAACTTAAGTGCAGGTCCTTATGTGTATGGCTTAATCAATTGTGTAACTTTAATAATTAGACATTTTTCTTGTGTATAAAGAATTGACAACCCAATTCCTTATGTGTATGTAGGTGTAACGGAAGATGTTGTTTGAGCAAACAATCAGTTTGAGAAAGTGTATGGAGAAGATGTTGACGCAGATGGCAATGAAGAGTTGTTTCCTGATGCTGATGGGAATACATTACTAAAGGTTGATGTTGACACAATGTTTGTGGGAATGCAGTTTATGGACAAAGATGACTTCAAGAAGCACCTAAGGGGTTATGCCATTAAGAAGAGATTCCAATACAAGCTTAATCCCAATGACAATGAAAGAATAAAAGTTATATGGAGGTTCAACAAATCTCAATACTGCAAGTTCTTTATCTAGGCAAGTGTTACCAGTGGTGAACCAAATTTTACTGTGAGGAGATTCAACTTAAAGCATACATGTTCAACTCAACTGAAGACCAGGAATAGAGCAACTAATGCAGAATCTGTTGTTGAGTATTTGTATGACAATATAAAGAATGGAGATGCAGTATCACTGGAATATTGGTAGCTCAAGGAATGAGACCTAAAAACTACAACCTATGTTTTACCTACAAGTATACAGGGTCTTGATGAAGATAGAATGTAAATAGAGGTTTGTCCACAGGGACTTGGAGGATTTGCTAAAGTTTTCTAAATTTCTAAAGTTATCTGAATTCAAAAGAAGGTACTAAGGTTTTTGATTCCACTACTTGACCCTAGGCTAAGGAAATTATGATGCAATGTATGTCTTGTTCTTTCATGAAAGACTACAATGAGGATTCTACTAACTATCCTAACCAAATTACCCCTAGCATCAGTTGTCTTTAATCAGCACAACTAATCACAGGCATTTAGTTCCTCTAGCTAGTTTAGCTTAAGGCAATCTCTCTAGTGGATTGAATTCTTGTCCAAAGACCTAGCTCCACTCCTAGTATCAGCTGTCTTCTAACAGCACAGGTGATCACAAGCAGGTATCCCAAATGGATAAGCATTCATCCTAAGGCAATTCAGCTCAATAAAAGAACATACAAATACATTAACATTCCTAGCATATGATCAAGAGCTTCCTCTAAACCATAGCAAGTGAATTAGAACATGGACATGCTTGTAATCATGATACTAACAGGTATAAACATGCTCCACATTACACAACATACAATTCACATTCAACCTTTATGCATAAGAGAGATTCAACATGGATGAATTGAAAATGAATTTTGAAATTAATATTGAACTGCAAATATTGCTCACTGGCTAGCCCAGAGATGCCGAATTTTACAACCCCTAACACCCTTTTATAGTTACAACAAAAAAATTCCAAAATCCCCAAATCAGTGAAATTAGGGTTTTACAAAAAATCCTTACCTAATCTCTGAAAACGATTGATATCTCTCACCCATGCTTCCTTGTCGTCTTCTGATGCTACCCATGCCTTCGATTTATCCTCTAACCTCACCTATTTCATCAACTCCTAACCTAGGGTTCCTGTGAGATGAAACGATTAGGAGGTGATGTAATAAGTGGCTAGAAAAGTAGGTCTTGGTTGTTAGAAGTGATGATGGCTCGAGTGGTGGTGGTTGAGTGATTTGGGGGGAGAAGATGGTGGTGATTGAGTGATTTGGGGGAGAAGATGGTGGTGATGGAGACAGCGTCGCTGTTGCAGAAGAGGGGAAGAAGGAGATGGCTCGATGGGTTTTGGCTAGGGTGTGTTTGTTTTGGGTATAGGGTTAGGTTGTTCGAGTGTGAGGAGGGTACAACAAATCTTGATGTCTTGCGAAGCTGAGCCGTGGGATAATATCTTCTGGGACGGATCTAACGGCGAGATGGAGACAGATCATGAGCGACCGTTGGATGCCTGATACAACGAAACTGACGGCTCAAGATGGAGTTAGGTGCTGTAGTGTTAGACAGGAGCTTCATACTTTGATGTAATGGCGATGCTGCGACCGTAGGATGCTGAGATGATCCAATCTGATGGCTAGAAAGGGAAACGGGTATGGATATAGGAAATGGACTTGGGTGAGGGTTTTAGGACTTGGGTATGCCAAGCCCATATCTTCTTTAAGAAAAATTCTTCCTCTTCAAGCCCACTTCTAGCCTTTTGGTCTTGTGCACAACATTTCTCGCGGCTTCCTTGCGTAATTCCTCTCGGCTTCCACCACTTTTCTGCTCTTTTTGCTCCGCAATTCATCCAAGCTTTATTTAGTACCTAAAAATACAAAATTAATTAATAAAAATATTTATTCTTGAAAACAATGAAAATACAGAATATGGGATAAAATGTAGAATTAATGCACAAAAGATGAGTTAAATGCCAAGAAAAATATATAGAAATATGCACTTTTTAGCACTCATCAAATACCCCCAAACCTGAATTTTACTTGTCCTCAAGTAAAACAAAACTAAGGAAATCCTACCTATACCACTGTCGCTGGTCTCTCGAATGCATTTAGTGTATGCACTAAGCCTTTTAAACCACTAAGTGTCCCTAGTGGACGAGTGAAGTCTCGTGAAGGTTTGCTTAGAACGTACCTACAAAGTTCTAGGTCAAAATATAAGCTCAGATTCCATCAAATGTGATATGTGCAAGTCAGTTTAAGCTCACAGCAAAATGGAGATGTCAATCTAGCTATCAAAGGCACAATCCTAGCACTGATAACAAATAAAGACATGTGATAAGAGTGTAAAGTGTATCTACACATGTTTCTAGAAATATCGGATGTTATGACTACTAATCACCAAGAGATAGTTTCTCAGGCTAAGAACCGAGGTCGAAATCTAGCTAGCTGTCCGGACTTTACGAAAATTGTGAATGAGTTGGAGGTATTTCACAATTACTCGCGTTGTACATCAATGGCATACACCCTTCCTTGCTTATAACCCAAAAACACAAAAGATGACTCTTTACATGACTCTTATTTACATTGACTACTCTCTTTTATTTTTGGAACAAGAGAGGATGAAACTGATAAATACTTGAATTTTTTTTTTTTTTTTTTTTTTTTTTTTTTTGTGAATGGAATTTACAACATGGTAACTCTTTTGATACATAGATAGAAAGGAATAAAAATTACATGACACTTAGCAAGAGGTAGCCCTTTTTGATGCACCCAGTTAAATTCGATAGTTGTCTTTCTTAATGTAACCTCCACCTTCTATCCCAACCAACCAAAGAACAAGCTAGTCAAGTTTCGTTCAGTATTCTAAAGTGATTGGCAACTAAAACTTCCGATAGAACACCTCAAGCATGAGGCTATACATGTATTGGTAGATCGTGCGCGTGCAGTTTCTTATCACTATGTGAATTGTGCTAGAATCAGGGGTGCCTAAATATCTAGACTAAGACTCCTAAAAATTACATATTTGCACAAGAGTCAACATTTCAAGGTAAATGAGCTCCATTTTTATGATTTTTTTTCATTTTTTAATTTTTTATTTTGATTTTTCATTTTTTCAAAAAGAGGGAGGAGTTTTGTTTTCAATTATAGCACGTTATAAGGGTATATACTGATTATCACCCCTAAACCTAAATTAAACAGTGTCCTCAATGTTTAAATAGTGCAAAAGAAAGAACTGTACAGAAAAGGAAAAACATAAAATAAAATGGAACGTTCAACCTGGTTTATGTACAAGGGTGGACCAATCAGGACGCATAGACGGGATCCTCCAGATCGGTTGCCTCAATGTCAGGCGGAAGTGGTTCAAGGAACGGTTTCAATCGCTGCCCATTCACTTTGAAAATGTTCTTGTTGGAGACATCTTCAAGTTCCACAGCTCCATGAGGGAATACCGTGCGTACTAGGAACGGGCCGGTCCATCGGGACCGCAATTTTCCTGGAAAAAGATGCAGCCGAGAGTCGTATAACAAAACTTTATGACCCGGTGTGAATGACTTGCGCAGAATACGCTTATCATGAAACAACTTCATCTTTTGCTTATACAGCTTGGCACTGTCATAAGCCTCATTCCTTAATTCTTCTAACTCATTGAGTTGAAGTTTCCGTTGTGCACCCGCCTTGTCAAGAGAAAAGTTAAGTTTCTTGATAGCCCAGTAAGCTCGATGTTCTAATTCCACAGGAAGATGACATGGCTTTCCATACCAGACGATAAGGGGACATGCCAATTGGTGTCTTATAAGCTGTTCTATAGGCCCACAAAGCATCATTCAATCTCAATGACCAATCTTTCCTTGACGGGTGACCGTCTTCTCCAGATGTGCTTAATTTCCCTATTAGAACTTCTACTTGTCCGCTTGTCTGAGGGTGGTACGGAGTTGCAACCTTGTGGGTTATGCCATACTTGCGTACTAAAGACTCAAAGTACTTGTTACAGAAATGTGAACACACGTCACTGATTATGCTCTAGGGGTACCAAACGTGAAAATATGTTCTCCTTCAGAAATGAGAGTACCTCCTTGTGGTCATTCGTCTTGGTTGCAACAGCTTCAACCCACTTCGAAACGTAATCAACAACAACTAGGATGTATAATTTCCTTCGGAAATAGGAAATGGACCCATAAAGTCAATCCCCCACACGTCAAATAGCTCAACGATACAAAATCGGATTCAACGGCATCATGTTTCTCCTCGAGATACTTCCTAGTTTCTGACAGCGTTCACAAGCAATACAATAATGGTATCCTAAACAGCGATGGCCAGTAAAACCCACACTGCAGGATCTTTGCAGCGGTCTTCTTGGCACTGAAATGCCTCCACATGCTTGGTCATGACAGAAAGATATCACATCTTTTGTTCCATGTCGGGTACACATCTCCTAATGATTTGGTCTCGGCAGTACTTAAACAAATATGGGTCGTCCCAAAGGAAATGTTTAACTTCAGCCAATAACTTGGAGCGGTCTTGTCTCGACCAATGTGAGGGCATTCTCCTGTAGCAAGGTAGTTAACAATGTCGGCAAACCAAGGAAGGTTTGACACAGACATCAATGTTCATCAGGGAATGATTCTCTAATCAGCTCAGATTCATCAATAGACTCACTAGTTAATCGGGACAAGTGATCAGCAACCACATTCTCACAACCTTTCTTATCACGGATTTCGATGTCGAATTCCTGTAATAAGAGTATCCATCGAATAAGGCGAGCTTTAGCATCCTTCTTAGAAAGAAGATACTTCAAAGCCGCATGGTCGTGTATATGATGATCTTAGATCCTATCAAATAAGATCTAAACTTGTCTAATGCCAAATCCACGGCAAGTAACTCCTTCTCGGTAGTCGAATAGTTGAGTTGAGCATCATTAAGAGTTTTACTAGCATAGTATATCACATATGGTAGTCTATCAACACGCTGTCCTAAAACAGCGCCAACGGCATAATCAGAGGCATCACACATGAGTTCGAACGGTAGTTCCCAGTTGGGTGGTTGGACAATAGGAGCTGAGGTGAGGAGAGTCTTGAGTTCTTCCCATGCCTTCACACAAGCAGCATCGAAGTTAAAGACAACATCTTTGACAAGTAGATTACACAAAGGTCTTGAGATTTGGCTAAAGTTTTTGATGAATCGCCGGTAGAACCCAGCGTGACCTAAAAATGATCGAATCCCCTTCACAGAGTGGGGTTGTGGTAAATGTTGAATGAGGTCGACTTTAGCTTTATCTACTTCAATTCCTTTTTCCGAAACGATGTGTCCTAGAACTATGCCGGAGTTTACCATGAAGTGGCATTTTTCCCAGTTTAAAATCAGATTCTTTTGCTTACATCTAGACAACACAAGGACCAGATGGTCCAAACATTCATCAAAAGAGGAACCAAACACAGAGAAATCATCCATAAAGATCTCGAGAAAACTATCTATCATGTCTGAAAAAATGCTCATCATGCAACGCTGAAAAGTAGCAGGTGCATTACACAGCCCGAAGGGCATACGTCTAAAAGCAAATGTCCCAAATGGACACGTAAATGTAGTTTTTTCCTGATCTTCCTGATCTTCCGGTGCAATAGTGAATTTGGTTATAACCGGAAAAGCCATCTAGAAAACAGTAGTGACTGTGTCCAGACACACGTTCTAGCATTTGGTCTATGAAGGGAAGGGGGAAGTGATCTTTTCTTGTTACTGTGTTCAACTTCCTGTAGTCGATACATACTCGCCATCCTGTGGTTGTACGTGAAGGGACTAACTCATTCTTTTCGTTCCGAACTACAGTAATGCCTGACTTCTTAGGCACAACTTGAATGGGACTAACCCATTTACTATCTGAAATCGGATATATGATACCCGCATCAAGTAGCTTCAAGATCTCACTCTTAACAACGTCTCTCATGTTAGGATTAAGTCTCCTTTGCATTTCCCTAGATGGTTTGGCATTCTCTTCAAGATTAATGTGGTGCATGCAAATGGTGGGACTTATCCCTTTGAGATCTGAGATGGTCCATCCTAAGGCTTCTTTCTGCTCCTCAAGTACTCCTAAAAGCTTGTTTTCCTGTTCTATGTTTAATCGTGAAGAAATGATAACAGGTAAAGTATCAGAAGGACCTAGAAATGCATACTTCAAAGTATCAGGTAATGGTTTCAATTCCTGTTTGGCCTTAGGAGACTCATCCGAAGATATAACAGACTTCTCAGAAAGTGGGAGTTGTTCCACTGTAGTCTGCCATTTAGTGATGTCCATTTGAGGTACAGATTCGAGCAAAGATTGGACTTCACCAATGTATTCATCATCATACAACTCCAAGTTAACATCTTCCAAACATGCTTGCAAGGGATCTTTTGACATAATGCCAGTCAATGAATCTTGTATCAAACTCTCAATCATATTGACCTCATGTACATCCTCATCATCAAGATTCACATGCTGTTGACTAACATTAAACACATTCAGCTCTACAGTCATGTTTCCAAAAGACAGCTTCAACACTCCATTACGACAATTGATGATCGCATTAGACGTCGCCAAGAAAGGACGTCCTAAAATGACAGGAATGTGACTATCCGGGTTTTGTACAGGTTGAGTGTCTAAGACAATAAAGTCTACAGGAAAGTAGAACTTATCAACCTTAATAAAACATCCTCAATTACACCTCGAGGGACTTTGACGGATCGGTCCGCCAATTGGAGAGTTATGGGTGTTGGCTTCAATTCTCCAAGACCTAACTGCGCATAAACAGAATATGGCAGGAGGTTCACACTTGCACCTAGATCTAATAAAGCTTTATTGACCATGTGGTTTCCTATAGTGCAAGAAATTGTTGGACAACCTGGGTCCCTAAACTTAGGTGGAGTTTTGTTCAGAATGATGGAACTCACCTGTTCAGCTAAGAAAGCACGTTTGTGCACATTAATCTTGCGCTTTTGAGTGCACAAGTCTTTGAGGAATTTGGCATATGCAGGGATTTGCTTAATTGCCTCAAGAAAAGGAATGTTGATGTTGACTCTTTTGAACAGTTCTAACATCTCATTGTAGTGGGTGCTTATCTGTTGGCGAACTAACCTCTGAGGATATGGAGCAACATGAGCATTAGGAGTTAGAGGGATATTCACAACAGTGGGATTGTCGGCTTCACTAATGTGCTCAGGCTCCTTTTCTAAGTTGGAGGTGTTCTTTGGTGGTGCAGGCAATGATATGTTTGGCTCAGATTCATTTGATTGTGGTATGCCTACATTGTTCTCAACAATCTTACCACTTCGGAGAGTGGTGATGGAATGGACTTGATCGGGTGAGGTTTCATTGCAAGATGATGTGCCTGCTTGAAATATCCTCTTTGGATTTTGTTGGGGCTGGCTAGGAAGTTTACCCTTTTCTCTTGTATTCAGTGCATAAATTTGACCCATCTGTAGTTCTAGAGCGGAGACTCGTTGATCAGTTGCTTTCTCATTTTTCATCAGATGTTGGGTCAACTGATTGATACTCTCTTCGATGCTAGACAATTTCTTGTCAGCAGTGTATTGAGGGTACGACTGCTGTTGAGGATTTTTAGGGTATTGATAGCCTTGATTGTTTTGATAGCTTTGAGTGGGTTGAGATGGTCCTCCTTGAATGGGTCCTTTAGACCATGAAAAATTGGGGTGGTTCCTCCATCCTGGGTTGTAGGTCTGTGAATAAGGGTTATGCTCTTGTTTTTGAAACATAGCATGTGCCTGTTCCAGCCTAGATTCTTGGAATGCATGCATTTCCGGACAATCACTGACCTGATGGTCAGAACCGTTACATATATCACAGATAGCCATTTCGACATGTTCACAGAAAGCAGTGGTAGAAGGTTTTACGTTTTTCTGAAGTTCTAACGCTTCTATTCTTGCTAGTGCTGCCATTTTTGCATTTCCCTCAAAATCAGACTCAATTCTATGGACCTTATCTACAGGTGTAGTCTTTCTAGGTTCACGAATGGACTCCCACTGTTGAGTTTTTTCAGCAACTTCAATTAGGAAAGCCCAAGAGTCATCAGCACTTTTATCTGTGAAGAGTCCATTACACATAGACTCTACAATTGTTCGGGTGGAGACATCTAAACCTTCATACAAAATTTGCACAAGTCTCCATTTTTCAAAACCATGATGGGGACACTTAAGCAACAATTCATTGAATCTCTCAAGATATCTAGCTAAGGTTTCACCTTCTAATTGTACAAAGCTGTTCAGACTTTGACGAATTGTCGCAGTCTTGTGATTAGGGAAGAACTTTTTGAAAAACTCTTTTGTGAGGTTGTCCCATGTCCTAATTGACTGTGGATGTAAGGCATACACCATGACTTGGCCTTTTCCTTCAAAGAGAAAGGAAATAGTCTCAATTTTAGGGTTTCGTCAGACATCTGAGTGAAACGTATAGTTCCACAAATCTCCTCGAATTCTCTCACGTGATGGTAAGGGTTTTCGTTTTCAATTCCTCTAAACACGGGAAGCATTTGTATTGTGCTCGATTTTAGCTCATAATGACCAGTAGCTTCTGGTAAAACAATGCACGAGGGTTGGACTTGTCCTTGTGGGATACATGTAATCCTTGAGACTACGGGGTTCTTCCATTATCTCAGGTTGGTCCGGTGTGTTTTCCTCAGAAGATGTGGGTATGTCAATTGGGTCTATTGGATTGACTCTAATTAGTCGGTTTGATTGGTCTCTAAAGGTCACAACCATATCCTAATAAGATCATTGATCGATGAAATAACATCTAACAAGCCCACAGTCAATGAAAAAAAACACGACCTAAAATTTGGTTTTGTTGGGTTTTGGTTTCACAATGGGTTTTGGTTTATAAAATGTAGAGCCCAAATTTTTGGTTTGAAAGGGTTAGAAACTTTGGTTTAAAATGGGTTTAGAAAATTTTTGGATTAATTGGGACAAAGCCCAACCAACTAAAAGGCTTTTGGTTCTTGGGTTCTTTGAAGAATTTTGGTGAGAAAAATCTTAACTCACGGCCCAACAGAATTTTGTTGCCTCTAAGCCCAACAGAATTGTTTTTGTAAGGTTAGGAGCCCAATGGATGGGATATAAACCTATAGTCCAAATTAAAGTGCAAGCCCACAAAAGAAAAGAAAAAATAACAAACAAATAATTACAAGCCCATAAAAGAAAGAGAAAAAGAAAAATAAAAATAAAAATTATTACAAGCCCAAATAGAAAATAAAGAAAAAGAAAAACTAAAATTATTACAAGCCCAGATATAAATACTTAAATACAAGCCCAAAGAAATTTAATGAGGCCCAGTTGGGTTAGCTCATGGGTTAGGCTTACTTGATTTTTGGAGGGAAACCCAAATTTGGGCTTTTTATCCCTTTTTGTTGCACTAGCCCAGTTGGGCTTGGATCTTCCTTAGCAACCTTAATCAACAGCTCAGCAGAATTGCACCAGCAGCTTCACAGCAGCAGCAAGCAGGAGGGAGCAGCAACAACAGCAACAGCAGCCTCACAGCAACAGCAACAGCAGCTAAAATAGCAGCTTCACAGCAACAGCAACAGCAGCTAAAATAGCAGCAGCAACAGTAGCAGCAAACAAGGAAGTTGCAGGTCAGGAACAAGCAAGATTAGCAAGAAAGAAAAAAAAAAAAAAAAAAAAAAAGAGAGAATAAGGAAAACAGAAAACAAGCAAACCGCTACCCAGTCCCCGGCAGCGGCGCCAAAAACTTGGTAGCTCAAGGAATGAGACCTAAAAACTACAACCTATGTTTTACCTACAAGTATACAGGGTCTTGATGAAGATAGAATGTAAATAGAGGTTTGTCCACAGGGACTTGGAGGATTTGCTAAAGTTTTCTAAATTTCTAAAGTTATCTGAATTCAAAAGAAGGTACTAAGGTTTTTGATTCCACTACTTGACCCTAGGCTAAGGAAATTATGATGAAATGTATGTCTTGTTCTTTCATGAAAGACTACAATGAGGATTCTACTAACTATCCTAACCAAATTACCCCTAGCATCAGTTGTCTTTAATCAGCACAACTAATCACAGGCATTTAGCTCTTCTAGCTAGTTTAGCTTAAGGAAATCTCTCTAGTGGATTGAATTCTTGGCCAAAGACCTAGCTCCACTCCTAGTATCAGCTGTCTTCTAACAGCACAGGTGATCACAAGCAGGTATCCCAAATGGCTAAGCATTCATCCTAAGGCAATTCAGCTCAATAAAAGAACATACAAATACATTAACATTCCTAGCATATGATCAAGAGCTTCCTCTAAACCCAAGTGAATTAGAACATGGACATGCTTGTAATCATGATACTAACAGGTATAAACATGCTCCACATTACACAGCATACAATTCACATTCAACCTTTATGCATAAGAGAGATTCAACATGGATGAATTGAAAATGAATTTTGAAATTAATATTGAACTGCAAATATTGCTCACTGGCTAGCCCAGAGATGCCGAATTTTACAACCCCTAACACCCTTTTATAGTTACAACAAAAAAATTCCAAAATCCCCAAATCAGTGAAATTAGGGTTTTACAAAAAATCCTTACCTAATCTCTGAAAACGATTGATAGCTCTCACCCATGCTTCCTTGTCGTCTGCTGATGCTACCCATGCCTTCGATTTATCCTCTAACCTCACCTATTTCATCAACTCCTAACCTAGGGTTCCTGTGAGATGAAACGATTAGGAGGTGATGTAATAAGTGGCTAGAAAAGTAGGTCTTGGTTGTTAGAAGTGATGATGGCTCGAGTGGTGGTGGTTGAGTGATTTGGGGGGAGAAGATGGTGGTGATTGAGTGATTTGGGGGAGAAGATGGTGGTGATGGAGACAGCGTCGCTGTTGCAGAAGAGGGGAAGAAGGAGATGGCTCGATGGGTTTTGGATAGGGTGTGTTTGTTTTGGGTATAGGGTTAGGTTGTTCGAGTGTGAGGCGGGTACAAAAAATCTTGATGTCTTGCGAAGCTGAGCCGTGGGATAATATCTTCTGGGACGGATCTAACGGCGAGATGGAGACAGATCATGAGCGACCGTTGGATGCCTGATACAACGAAACTGACGGCTCAAGATGGAGTTAGGTGTTGTAGTGTTAGACAGGAGCTTCATACTTTGATGTAATGGCGATGCTGCGACCGTAGGATGCTGAGATGATCCAATCTGACGGCTAGAAAGGGAAACGGGTATGGATATAGGAAATGGACTTGGGTGAGGGTTTTAGGACTTGGGTATGCCAAGCCCATATCTTCTTTAAGAAAAATTCTTCCTCTTCAAGCCCACTTCTAGCCTTTTGGTCTTGTGCACAACATTCCTCGCGGCTTCCTTGCGTAATTCCTCTCGGCTTCCACCACTTTTCTGCTCTTTTTGCTCCGCAATTCATCCAAGCTTTATTTAGTACCTAAAAATACAAAATTAATTAATAAAAATATTTATTCTTGAAAACAATGAAAATACAGAATATGGGATAAAATGTAGAATTAATGCACAAAAGATGAGTTAAATGCCAAGAAAAATATATAGAAATATGCACTTTTTAGCACTCATCAAATATGCACTCAAAGGTCAATTTTTTACTACTCACAATACCAATGTTCCATATCATGTTGCTTGGAGAGCAAGAACAATGACTTTATTAAGACTCAATGGCAGTTATGATGAATCTTATAGGTTGGTTCCATCCTTTGGTGATATGGTAGAAGCAACTAATCATGGTTCTGTTACACATTACACTTTTGGAAGGTGAGTTTCCATCTAACTTTACTAAGTTATTTCTTATAGTAATAGTACTATATCTTGTTTATTATGTATAACAACATAAACTCATATGTTGACTCATGTTTATGATTGTATATTTTGTTACAGTGAGGACAACTATTTTGAGTCCATGATGATTGCATGTGCAGCACCAATTCAAGGATGGAAGGATGGTGGTAGACCATTCATTGGGTTCGATGCCTGCCACTTGACTGGAAAACATGGCGGATGTCTAATGGAAGCTACTGCTTTAGATGGACAGAATGGGATAGTGCCTTTAGCCATAAAGGTGGTCAAAAATGAATGTGGGGAAAATTGGCACTTATTCATGAAAGAGCTGAAGCCACTAATTGAAGACCATCCTGCTGGGAAGCTAACCTTTATCTCAGACAGACAAAAAGGTCTCCAAGAGTCATTGGATGAGGTTTTCCAAGAACATTTCAAAAGATACTGCCTTCGGTAAATCTTACATATCCTTTAAATCTTGTTGTTCTTTAACCATTTATTCTTTAAGATGTTCAAGAACTAGTTTCTGAAATGCTCTATTTTACTACCATTCATATGTTCAAGAACTTGAAGACTCACTTCAAATGATCAAAGCTGCACTACCTTGTATACAATGCTGAAAAAATGCTACAAGGAGAGACACTGGAAGGAGAATATGGATGATCTGATCAAGTTGTCCCCAGCTGTTGGAGCTTACATGAAGAAGGGAAAACCAGAACAATGGTCTAGGGCTTTCTTTGACCCATCTGCATGTTGTGAGCACTTAAACAACAATTTCTCAGAGTCCTTCAATAACATGGTTAGACATATGAGAGAAAAGCCTATTTGTACCCTTGGAATGATGTATGGCCAGCTAGTCATGGGTACTATTTTCAAAAGAAGAAATGTGAGTGCAAATTGGGAAGATGGTAAGTTGGTGCCAACTGCTCAAGACTTGATTGATGAGATGCAGAAATGTTGTGGAGCATTTAGGGTTAATGAAGTTGTTATTTATAAGTTATATGAAGTGGCTTCAAAGACCAATGTTGTATTTCAAGTTGATGTGGTTGAGAAGACTTGTTCTTGTGTTCAATGGAAACTTAGAGGCTTTATATGTCAACATGTAATGTATGCGTTCATGGACATGAGAATCAATTGGGCAGAGTGAGCTTTCTCAACTATTTTCACTTATTATTGCACTAAATACAACATTAATGCATCTTTTCCAGTGGTTGTGCAGTTATTGTTAGTTGTAATTGTGTTGTGCAGTTATTGTTAGTTGTTGTAATGGTAATTTTAATGCATCCATGGTTTATGCAGTTATTGCAGCAAGTACTATCATGTAGAAGCTTATAAAGCCATTTATGCACCTGAGATAGGGTTACTGCTTGGTAGAGAAGAGTGGCCTAAGGTGAGATGTTTTTTTTTAACTTTTCCTATTTTGTCCCTTTTCCCTTTGTCCTTTAATGCCTTTTTATGTCATCTAACTATATTATTATAGGTAATCTTTTGCTTTTTTGGAAATCTATATTTTAAGATTAGGGTTTTACTTTTCCTTCTGTCCTTTATATACCCTATATTTATCTTCATCTTCTCATTTCATTTTGTAGCCATTGGTAGAAATCAACCCACCCATAGATATGAGGAAACCAGAGAGGCCTGCAAGAAAAGGAAGAGATAACATGATGAACCTCACAGTGAGAAGGTGGTCAGTGATTCAAAAGTGATTGTAGTAGTGGTAAAAAGGTTCTTTTCAGACTTGTGAAGAAAACAATTTTTAGATTTAAATTAAAAATAAAAGAAAACAAATTCAAAATTCAAAATTATGTAAATATTATGGAAAGACCAGGGTTTAGGATTTCACCATTCACCAAAACTCATGTGATTCAATAATAATTATTATCATGCAATTCTAGACATTATAATTCAAATCAAAAACAATTGTGATTCTAATCATTGCCTAAATCAGATTTTCAAAACATCCATTGTTAATCGCAAGCATGAAATATCAAAAGCGATAAACCAAACATATTTCATCAAGAGAAAACACAATTAATTAATAAAAATCATTTATTCAATTTTCATTCGGTGCAATTAATCATAAAAGGATTGCATAAATAAATTTAAATGAATTTTACCACATAACTTTTGGAAGAATGGCTTCCTCCATCACCCCTGGGATTGGGTTTAGCTCCTCATCCCAAAAACACACTCACAAGATAAATTCATGGCTAAAACAGGTGTTTTTATTGATGTATATAAGATGAATAAGGAATTAGCAACGCTGTAGAAGTGTTACAGTGTCACTGTTACAAAGGGGTAAGTGCTATTGAAGACTGTTGTAAACGATAAGCCTTTACTGCTGTAAAAGAACGAGACCGGTATTGTTATTTAAGACTGCTAAAGAACGACTGACTATGTGAGTCTGTTCTTCGTGTTCTTGAAGCTCTTCAATGGAAGCAGCAACATTGTCTTCTCTGTAATCGCTTCTCCTCGGCTCTCCTGGACTCTAAACTCTCTCCTAAGGTTTTTTGACCCTTCTATGATGAAAACACAGCTATTTATAGCTATCCAACTCCCTAGAAACTCGATCAAATCCGAGAATAATTTCATTATTCTTCTCGGGAAGTTTGGAGAAAAATCACTTTCATGTTGATTCACGTGGTTCTGTTGGCTATTCTCTCGTATCCAAACTATTCTATGACTTGGAATGAACTGAATTGGTATATATCCACGCAAGAATATCCCATAAATCTCTCTGACCAATCCCAAACCATAAACAGAGAATCTGTATCCTGTTGGGACTTTGATCAATTATTCCGACTTATCCAGCCCAATTGGATGGGTCTAGACGATTGCATTAGGCCTGTTATGTCTTCTAGAGTCCGTAGGTACCAAATACACCCGTTTAATCTCCTCAGAACTCGCTAAGAATTCAACTCCAAAACTGTTGTCGCTGCAACCAATTCTTCCCGCCAATTTCTGTTTTGAATTTTGAAGATGACCTCCCCCTATCCAGTTCCGGTGT
Source organism: Papaver somniferum (assembly GCF_003573695.1). Classification (NCBI taxonomy): domain Eukaryota; kingdom Viridiplantae; phylum Streptophyta; class Magnoliopsida; order Ranunculales; family Papaveraceae; genus Papaver; species Papaver somniferum. Next base: position 130,044,619 of record NC_039365.1, on the reverse strand, counting down.
CCCTTTAGTACATGCCCTGAAATGGGGTGCCCCTTATCCAAATTAGGGGTGCCTTTAGCAATTCTTCTCGGATGTTTTCTGCACTTTTTCAGGGTTCCTCCGGGGTATTTCCGGTACACTATCAACGGCAATCCAAGGGCCACATTTTTAGCCAATTTTGCCGCAAAGCCTTATTTATCCAAAAACACCTACAAAAGCATAAAAGACCATAATAAGTACAAAATCGAGCACTAATAATATATACAAATGAGATATATTTGACACATAAATGTGTCTATCAGCCATAACTTGTAAGAGATGCAAGATGCTTGTTCATAACAGGAGGACATGTGTTAGTGCACCAGTTGGATCTAATCCAAAAACAAAAAGACAGAGAACTATGGTGGAAGGAGGAAGTCACAAGACTACTTACCCAGATCCTGCAGAGCTTAGTACCAGTAGAAGGGCAAGTAATAGGGAAGAGCAAATGGATCAGCATCATCTTCTCACCCTACCACTGCATCATCTTCTCAGCCTACCACTGCATCATCTTCTCAGCCTACATCTGCATCATATGGATCTAGGGGTGGTAGGGGTTCAAGAGATGTAAGAGGATCTAGGGGAGGTAGGTTTGGTGGTAGATCTTTACAATAGACATTGATCCAGACCATCAGTGGTGTTGTTGGGTTGTCTCAGACTTTTTCTCAGACATTCACAGTCCCTAAACCAAAGACAAATAAGGTGACCTTCTCTGCTACTCAATGAAGACTAGATGCTGGTATTTAAATGATATTGTGTTTGGGTTTAGTTTAGTTCAGTTCTGTCCCTTGTTATTTTTTTGCTTGTTTAAATGGATGTTTATGGTGCTTGTTAAAATGGATTTCACTGCATCTGTTTGCAGTCTTAACTTAAACAGACTTATTTTAATTATTAATGGGTATTAATATATATGTAATTAACTTAAACTTTCTTTCTTTATTGACTGTTCGTTGTTACTGATTTACATAGTTAGATTGCCTATTTGCTTGCATAGTTCTGCCATTTTCAGGGTTGCATCTTTGGTTTCATGGAAAACAAGATCAGAAAGCCATTGAGACTCCAGACAGTTGGTAAATTTGAGATAAGTTATTCCAGAGTTATGTTCATTATTGCATATATATAATGTTAATGTGCCCTTACATTTTTTTCTTCTTGCAGGGTTGGTTTGCCCATGGACAGTTGCTTTTTGCATGGATTTTGTCACCACATGCAAAGCAGGAAAATGGAGTTGGAAGCTGAATCGACATTTCTTTTCTAGATGTTGTAGCATCTGCAAATCACTCAAGATATGAGCACATGAAACAGTTGAAGAACTTCTCACCAGCATGATCATCAGTTTGTGGTTTCAACAGCTTCCTCAAACCATTGCAAGGTACTATTTTGCATCTAGAATAGATCCATGGACAGTCAATTGCCTCATGCATACCTTTCTCACACATACAACAATATTTGTTGTTGCTTCTCATCTTGTTCTTGCTACTTGATGTCTCCCCAAAACTGCTACTGCACCATTCTTCCATCTTGCCACCACCCATTCTAAACATACTATATAAGGATTGAGAATATATGAGTGTGTGGTTCTGTCTGCATGTGTGTGTGGTTTTATAGTGAAAATCAGATCAAGCCGTTGGGAACGGTCACATTTACAACCACATATAATCTGTCACGTGTCACACTGCCAGGTGGAGTGCCACGTCTTCAAGCTGTCAGGTGACGTGTCAGTGCCACGGATGCATAAAGGTGCCACATAGACATCAATTAACCATGGTTACAACAGAAGAAGGGGTAGATTAGTCAGAAAGTTTACCGTTTTATTCATTTTCTGTGTGTCGGATGGAGAAAGACCAGTTTGTCATCAATAATTTAAAGTGTGATCATTTTGTAAACCAAATTAAAAGAGGGTGACCATTTTGTAAAACACCCATAATAATTATCTAAAGCCGTGAAAATAAAATTTGGAAAAAAGAAAACGAAAACTCAGTTTCCGCTTGGCATTATTTACACGGACACTTTAAGGAAGGGATGAAAGCAGAGCATAGTGAGGTTGTCGTGTGACCCATATCCCTACCCTACAATTAGGGTATAAAGAAGGGATATCTCTTACCATAGTGCTTGGCCTAAAGGGAGAAGCAACTGGATTATTTAGAAGTCAGAAAGGAATTCGACAAGGTGATCCTATATCACAATTTCTTTTCATACTAATTGTTGAAATTTCTTCTTTACTTCTTAAAATGGCAGCTGATAACAGTCTCATTAATGGCTTCAATGTGATAACTTTGGGACTGTTACGCATCTACAGTTCGCAAATGACTTGATCGTTTTTTTGGATGATGACGAGGCACAAGAACAAAATTCGAAGAATGTTTTGTTAGGTTTTGAAATTATCTCAGGCCTAAGGGTTAATTTTCGGAAAACACCATTTTAGGTATTAGCAATGTGCATAATGGTGATGCATGTGCTTAGGCTTTTGGTTGTGCTCTCACCTCTCTTCCTATAAATTATTTGAGGATCTCTCTAGTCAGTAACTCTAAAGCTAAGGAAGTGTGGAATAAGGTCATTCAAAAAATATAAAAAAAATTATCCTCTTGGATAAGAAGTTATCTGTCAAAGGGAGAAAAATTAATCACGATAAACAGTGTACTCTCAAGTCTTCCGATATATTTCTTGACAATGTTTCAAATGCCAATATATGTGGCAAAGGAGTTGGACAATATAATGAGAGATTTTCTGTGGGGGTTAACAAACACTAAAAAGAAGAAGAGTTGGGTCAGTTAGGAGAGAGCAATTGTTCCTAAATACAGAGGTGAAATTGGGATTAAAAAGCTGAAGTTGGTTAACAAGGCCTTGCACGCCAAGTAGATCTGGAGATATGGCAATGACAAAAAGGATTTATGTAGGAAGATCATTCGAGAGAAGTTTGGGGGTGATACTAGTGTTCTTTTCCCAAATGATAGTAAAATGGCAGTTGGCTCGAGTTTGCAGGATGGTATCCTTTACTCCAAAGAGGTTGTGACTAATAATAATTCTTTTCAAGTTTAAGATGGTGCATGGGTTTATTTTTAGATGGACATATGGATTGGTGAAAATTCTCGTAAGCTTGCTTTTCATTCTTTGTTTAAGTTGTCTAAAAACAAGAAAACAACTATATATAAAAGATATGATTTATACTGATTCAACATGGGATTTCAGTTTTAGTAGGAATCTGAATGAGATGGAGCTCGGGGAGGTAGTAAGGCTACTATAACTATTGGGAGACCCTTCTACGGTGATCTCGAAAGGAGAATACTTGAGGATTTGGAATTCAGATAAGAATTTTTTTGTAGCTAATGTTTATGAATTCTCACATACTGGTGGCTATCTGAGATTCCCTCATAAACATATTTGGAACTGAAAAATACCTTGAAAAGTCTCATTTATAGTTTGGACCTTATGCTTTCAAGGTTCTCCAACTTTGGATTACCTTTACAGAATTAGTACAATTCAAGATACTAGGTATCTTCAGTGCCAGTCATAGACTGAATCTAATTGAAAACACTGGGGGTACCAAAATACACCACCAATTTTTTCATATGCATCTGTATGGACAAACTTAAATACAATTCCGAGAGTTCAACTTAATGAATCTCAATCAAGGAATAACATCTAAAGTTATATCTCTTTCTCTCACAATCAGAAACTTTACAGAGACTAGTCCGTGAACCTGATTAACGTGTGAAAGTACTTGTGAGATTACAAAGATCAATTTGCAAGTAATCAATCAAGTTGTATCCAACAAACAAGGATGGATTTATCTACTTGATTGAATATACGCACCACCTGTGATATTTTAATTATAAAGATAAACAATATAATGCGGAAAAGAAATAACACAGACACCAGAAGTTTTGTTAACGAGGAAACCGCAAAAGCAGAAAAACCCCGTAACCTAGTCCAGATTGAACACCAAATTGTATTAAGACGCCACAGACACTAGCATACTATCAATTAACTTTAGACTGGAATGTAGTTGAGACCGAATTAAACTATCTCACCAATTCAGTTATAGTTGCGCTCCTTACCACTTTTGAATCCCAGCAGTACTATGCACAAATGATTCTCTTAGATGATGTCCTTTACAGCCTAAGAGTTGCTTCAACTCAATTGAAGAATTTAAACCAATCTTCCTCCCACAGATGAGCATATGTGTCTGATTTCCTTTCTTTCTTTTTTTATCATAGGTGAGACTGAAAATCGATAGTAATAGACAAAGTCTATCTAATCTCAAAAATCCATACTTATGTTTCCCGAAGAGCATCCTAGATTATTATTCACCTCACAAGTATTAAACTTTTGGAATCAATAAAGTTTGAGACGGAGAGAACTTTGATGATTTCTATCTATCTTGATTGATGGAGCAAGCTCAACAATCGATCAAGATCAGGATACTCGACCCATCAAGATAAACAATAGATGGACCTGACTTCATGAACCCCTGTGGAGTCTTTGTAGTCATTAAACCCTAAAAGTGTTTTAGGAATAGGACGACTCTAGTTTATAACTAGGACACACACATAAATAGTGTCAGGATCCAAAGATCCTAGTTGCTTGAGGTTCCCCTTTTATAAACTTTCAAAGCATAGGTTTCTTTAGGTTTAAGCTCAGATAGCTTCAGAACCAAGCAGTCAATCTCCACAGTTAGATGAGTCTTTGAAATGTGATTGCCATATCAAGATATACACTCTGGTTAGGATGAACCGTAGCCGAACCGTGTATAAAAATACAACATTCAGGAATAGTTAGCCGGGACTAGCCAACTAAACTATAAGCTTGAGAATATTCATATACGACTTAAGACTTTAATCTTGAGTCACAATAATGTGCTAAAATATATCTATAGTGTTTTTAGAGATTGTTCAAATGCTAATTATTTCACAAAAATAAATTTATGTGCATCTGAAATTATTCGACAGGGCAAGTACATATACTTAAACCTTTTTCGTAAACTTATTTTCATGGTACCTATACCGGGTATGTGTACCCTTAAGACAAATTAAAGTTCAGGAACATACAGAACTTTTCCGACATGTGTACCGTTCCGGGTTCACGATTTCACAGACTTTTCAAGGTATGCATACTGGTATGTGTACCAAAAAGTTGTTGTCGACATATAGCTACTCTGGTACGTGTACTAGGTACATGTATTATGGTTCCGGACCTATAACAGTTCTCCTAGTTTGTAAGACTAGTATGCATATTGTCTTGTATATGAGAATAATAATATTTCTATATTTCTATCTAAGTCTATCTGAAACATTCCCAAATAACATCAATGACACATATCACTGTTCCAGGCTATTTTCGAATGATAATCTTGAATCATAACTTAGATTACGAACAATAGAATGTCCTTAACCGAAATTCATCAAGTATGAAAAACTGTCCATTAATCTTAGTTATATATTTTAAGAGCTAATTACCAAGATAAACTTGAATTAAAATTATTGATATGATTACGATAGTCTAATTAGTTATGCGATATCTTCTCATAGATAGAAAGACGAATATAACTTGAGATATAGGTGGTTCAGTATTCACTTACCTTTTTTTGAAGAAGTTTTCCAAAAGCTTCGGTTGATTTTCGCCTTCAAATGGTAGAACGCAATGATGACTGCCGTGATGTCCGCTTCTCAAGTACATCTTCTATCCTAATCTGATATTTAACTAATTGTAGACTAGAAATCAAGATATATTTTGATAACTAAATTTGACGACAAGCTTGAGATAGCAACACTTGTGAGTTCGACCGAGAAATGCTCTAACAATCTCCCCCTTTGTCAATTTTAGTGACAAAACTATCAATACATATGGATAAAAATAAAGTTTTTAAAAAAACTCATCGAATCCATCATGCTTGATTTCCTTGGTTTCTCCAACTCCTTGAATCCTTCGTTACTTCAAGTTGCAATCATTCTGTACGTGTTCAACTCAGCCTCGTTGTTGTTGAAGATCTGTATCCATAGCGATAACAACTTTTGAAAACAAATATTCTCAATCATCGTTATATAAAAACATAGTATTATTATCTTCTCCAAAATTCAATTATATCACAACTTTGAAGTAATACTATGGTGATATGTTTCTCCCCCTTAATCCATACTTACATCTTTTGCATAATAGGTGAAACCTATAGATTATTGGTTCACTCCCACTTACATAATGATCTGTAAACTATATGTATGTAGCGCGAAACTACTAATTAATTCTCCCCCTTTTTGTCAATAAAAATTGGCAAACATACGAAACTCATGGGATCATAATGAATTCAACCAAAAGATATTTCAAGATTTAAGGAAGTTAGAGATAATACATAATAACATAGTTAATATGTAACTCCTCATATAAACTTTATTTAGATGATATCACATAGTAAGAAAATACTTGTCGCTTATCTAGGAGATTTAAGATGCAAGCATCCCTTGTCAATTCCAAAGCCACACATCCCACAAAAATATAGCAATTAAGCACCAGTTCATTTTAAGAACTCTCCGCCATTTGATGTCATTCCCAAGAGAATAACATGAGTGACCTTACTTTGAAAAAGAAAGGATTTTTTTCAGACATTAAAAAATAATATGAATTTGTATCCTGAACATCGACTTAAATTAATCTCAACGCCAGTTACGAACAAAGAGGTGATCTTAATCGGTATGACTCAATATAAGAAAATCCTACGGAGTGTGTCATGTAGTAACAACACATAAGTGTGATCACAATTAGATCGATACTGCGAGAAAATTCTCAAAGAGTTTTTTTTTCTATTTTTAGTTTATAAAAAAGATAATAGATTTAACTTCTGAGCATATATGAGATAGCAGTTCAATTTTAAAAAAAAAAGTAAAGGACACATATATCTCATATGAGTTTGCAATATATTAAATCAACAATGATTACATACTGCAAATTCATCTTCCAAAAACTCTATAATTTAAATAAATAAATCTAAAAACACGCAAGATGAAAAATGTTGGAAATAGCTTGTGTAATCAAAAATATTTGTATACTAAACCCTAGTTATCCTTCTCAGAAGAAAAAATAAACTCTCACAAGAAGTTTCCTAATCCTTAATAAAGATAAGTTAAAATTATAATTCATCTTCATGCCATGTATTTGTTGAACTTCTAATGGATTTGACACATTTAGAAATTTAATTGAAAGATCAAATCATTCAAGGCTAAAATACCATAAAGTCATTACAACAATAAGAAGTAAAAAGTTTCAACATAGTTTAACAGAAGCAACTTAAAACAAACATAACATACGGAAACATAATAAAGGAACCATCTATGCATGATTGCAATAAAAGTCCTCGTCTATATTGAATACTGGTTCAACCAGGTCTGGATGAACTGTCATGGCATATGTCAATTGCTTCTGCATGCAGGCATTTCTTTTTTGAAGAAAAACAACTTCAGGATTGGCAGGTTTCTTCATTTTGTTGATTTAGTCTGAATGAAGGGAGAACGATGAATAACACGAGTTCCAAAAGGAGAAATTCCAAAATGATTGCAGATTATGCTGATAAGACAAGGAAATCCGAGATTTTTCTTCAGTGAAACCTTATGTATCATTTGACGAACAATCAAGCCATAAAAATCAATCTCTTCTTCCGAGACAAGATAACAAATCATCTCAGCCAGGGTTCTGCTCCAGAGATTCTTGTGAAGTGTACTTGGTATTAGATTAGCCACTTCCAGTTTGCTGAAAATCTTCAAATGAAGGCCTATATTATCCACAGGTAGTTTGCTTCCTAATCAGGGCATATTCCTTCCTAATAGCATTTCATACAGCTGACTGTGAGATGGTCTACGACCTTCCAGTTGAGGAATAGTAAACGAGTACTGGAGAGGCGACTTTATTAACTCAACAATGACGCTTCTGTTGATATCAAATGTAATTCCTGCGACCATGGTCTTAAAACAATAGTTTGTCTTGCTAGATGCATGCAAATTTGCATAAAATTGACTAGTCATTTTTTAGTGAGAAGTACCCATACTATCATGAATAAGACCCCATTCATACTTTCTCATGAACTCATGAAATTGCGGTTCCCCAATAGTACAATCATATGACCTTTCCATAATGAAACTCCCATCAAGAAACTTGAGGTATTTGTTGCGGGAAGTAATATTGATAAAGTTAATTTGACGACTAACATCAAAATAATTAAGGTTGGTGAACGTCTACACCGGTATCATCATCACTATAAACTACTCTTCTACTTGAGCCTTCTCCACTATTATACCTTCTCCTAGACATGCTAATAGAGAAATTGACAATAAAAAACAGAAATTGATCAGGAACTTACTTGGGTAACCGAACTGTTGGTAATGGTGAAGTTCCAAAACGATGATCAAGTTGAAAACCGTTCTTATCCCGTATAGTAAAAGCTTGTCTTGATTTCAATGGTACCAACAAAAATCAAAATAGTTAAGGTACGGGTGAGAGGAAGATGATGGTAGTCGAACCCTTAGTTTTTCTCACTGGGTTCTTGAACTGTCGAGAGAAGATGATGGAAAAACAAGAAAAATAATTATATTTTTATGTGAAGAGACCGACCGGTACCCGAACCGGTTAGACTAGTTCTGGAACTATATTCCCACCCGTTCTGGTTCTGGTCAGAGTTCAATCTACGTGAATCGCACACGTGCAGTCAAGAGCTTAATTGTTTAGTTGTTTATCATCATGTTAAGCAAAAACAAATTAGCTCAATAAATTAATCCAGCGGATATTTAGAGCACAAAAATAAATAATGACTTCCTCAATATGAGATCTCATCAATTTATGCTTGTGGAGGATAATATTTAGATAATTTTTATGGAGAGATATTCAACACAAAAATCACATCTAGAACAATTTTTAATATTGACTCTAAGAAAACAGGTGGATCGATTAGATACATGACATCATGACTCCAAGAGAGAACTTCCTTCCAACTGCTTTTGCACCAAGTGGAGTTGAGAAATAACCATGAGCCTGTTTTACAAGTTCTTCACAAGACTTCAAGAAATTGCATAAACAGATTTATGTCCTTGATATATTGTTTTGCAACTTTTTAATAACGGTGTCTGAAGATGGCGTTTAGCACTACGTAAGGAAACTCTTTTTGTGTAAAGATACATCTTAACGTTTTCTCCATAGAAAAAAACGCAGTTATTTTGACAAGTTGTATCAGGGTTTGACCAATGAATATTGAGTCATGTTTTATGAGAGAACAATCCGTTAGATGAGGCTTAGACTCCCTTTGTATCACATTTAATATACAACTCTTTATACAGAATAAAAGACCATTGAACTTACTTGTTAACGAATCAATATCAATCTCAACATGAGTATTATTCATTGTAACTTGATTTAGCATACCAATATAATCATGTTCTTTCTGGAGACATAGCTCAACATCAAGAGAGAGATTCTCAAGTTGCTTTTGAATCCCTATGAACCTTTCAAGGAAATTTAAACCTGAAGGAGGTCGAGAAAGAGTTTCTTCTACAGATTTAATAAAATCACTCCTGGAAGAGGATTATGAATTCCCTGGATCTGGTGGTACATTTATCGATATTTTTTTCATGTCCATATAGTCAGATTGCTTCAAATACAAACTTATTAGGTCTTAACGTGTTTGCCTGCTCTAATACCAATTGAAAACATTGAGGGTACCAAAATACACCACCGACTTTTTCTTAAGCAATATGTATGGACAAATTTAAATACAATTCGGAGGGTTCAAATTAATGAATCTTAATCAAGGAATAATATGTAGAGTTATATCTCCTTCTCTCACAATTGGAAAGTTTACAGAGACTAGTACGTGAGAGTAATTGTGCGATTCCAGAGATAAATTTCCAAGTAATCAATCAAGTCGTATGCAACAAACAAGGATGAATGTATCTACTTGATTGAATATACGTATAACCTGTGATATTTCAATTATAAAGATAAACAATATAATGCAGAAAAGAAATAAAATAGACACTAGAAGTTTTGTTAACGAGGAAACCGCAAATGCAGAAAAATCCAGGGACCTAGTCCAGATTAAGCACCAAACTGTATTAAGCCGCTACAGACACTAAACTACTACCAATTAACTTCTTACTGGAATATAGTTGAGACCGAATTAAACCCTCACATCAATTCAGTTACAGTCGCTCTCCTTACGCCTCTTGAATCCCAGCAGGACTCCGCACAAATGATTCCCTTAGCTGACGTACTTAACAGCCTAAGAGTTGCTTCAACTCAATTGAAGACTTTAAACCAATCTTCCTCCCACAGATAAGCCTATATGTGTGATTTCCTTTTTGATTGTAGATCAAGGTGAGAATGGAAATCGACAGCAATAGACAAAGTCTAGCTAACCTCAAAATCCGTACTTATGCTTCCCGAAGAGCAGCCTAGATTATTAATCACCTCATAAGTATTAAACTTGTGGAATCAAGAAAGTCGGAGACGGCAAGAACTTTGATAATTTCTATCTATCTTGATTGATGGAGCAAGCTCAACAATCGATCAAGATCAGGATACTCGATCTATCAAGATAAATATTAACTAGACCAAGCTCACGAATCCCTATTAAGTCTTTGTTGTCTCTAAACCCTAAAAAGGTTTTAGGAAGAGGATGACTCTAGTTTACAACTAGGATACACAAAAAGGTAGTGTCGGGATTCAAAGATCCTAGTTTCTTAAGTTCCCCTTTTACAGACTTTCAAAGCATAGGTTGTTTTAGGTTTAAGCTAAGATAGCTTTGGAACCAAGCAATCAATATCTATTGTTATATGAATCTTTGAAATATGATTGACATATCAAGATATACACTCTGGTTAGTATGAACCGCAACCGAACTATGTATAAAGGCAACGTTCATGAATGGTTAGTCGAAACTAGACAATTGAATTATAAGCTTGAGAATTTTCATATACCACTTAAGACTTTAATATTGAATCACAATCATGTGATCAAATATGTCTATAGTGTTTTTAGAGATTGTTTAAATGCTAATTATTTCACAGAAATAATTTTTTATGTGCATCTGAAATTATTCGACAGGGCAAGTACATATACTTAAACCTTTTTCGTGAACTTATTTTTCATGGTACGTATACCAAGTATGTGTACCGTTAAGATAATTTAAAGTTCCGGAATATACATAACTTTTCCGGCATGTGCACCGGGTATGGATACCACACCGGCTCCAAAAACTGCAGATTTGTTTTAGTACACGTACTGGTTTGCGTACTGTTTCGGGTTCACGAGTTCACGGACTTTTCAAGGTATGCGTACGAAAAAGTTGATGTTGACATATAGCTATTCCGGTACGTGTACTAGGTACATGTACTACGGTTCCGGACCTATAACAGTTCTCCCAGTTTGTAAGACTGATATGCATACTGGCTTGTATCCGAGAATAATAGTATCTCTGTGTTTCTCTCTAAATCAATTCGAAACATTCCTAAATAACATCAATGAAATATATCATTGTTCAGGGTATTTTCGAATGATAATCTTGAATCATTATTTAGATTACGGACAATAGATTGTCCTTAACCAAAATTCATCAAGTATGAACAAATGTGCATCAAGCTTTGTCTTATATTTCGAGAAATAATTACCAAGATAAACTTGACTCGAAATTCTTGATATGGTTACGATAGTCTAATTAGTTATGCGACATCGTCTTATAGATAGAAAGATGAATATAACTTGATATATAAGTGGTTCAGTCTTCACTTACCTTTTCTTGAAGATGTTCTCCAAAATCTTCGGTTGATATTCGCCTTCAAACGATAGAACGCAATGATGACTGTCGTGATTTCCGTTTCTCAACTACATATTTTATCCTAATCCGATGCTTAACTTATTGTAGAGTATAAATCAAGATATAGTTTTGACAACTAAATTTGACAACAAGCTTGAGATAGCAACACTTGTGAGTTCGACCGATAAATGCTCTAACACCAATGAACACCTTTTTCTTCATTCCACTTACACAAAGAAAGTTTGGGATTATTTTCTAGGTAGTTTTAATGTTAGGTGGGTGCAGCCGAATAGTGGAAAAAATGCTATGTGGGAATGGGGTCCAAAGAAGAGTATCAAAGAGCTAGAAGATTATGGGGTATGGTGCAATTTACAATCTGGTGGAATATGTGGAAGGAGGTGACTGAAAGAGTTTTTAACGATAGAGATAGGTCGGAGAAGCAAATCATAATTGAATTGAAGTGTTCTCTCTTCAACTGGTCTATTCACACTGATTTGTTCAAGGATATTTCTCTTTCAACTATCGTTTGTAACTGGGATGTTGTCTTACGCAGTTAACCCAGTGGTTTCTTTCGTTCTTTTCTTGTATATTTTTGTCACTGTTTTAGTGACTCTTTGATTTATTAAATTTTTTTGCCTTTGATTGTAAAAAAATAAAAACTTTAGAGTTACAGCAAATGAAATTACCAAATAATACAAAAAGTTGGGTCATCTTCTTGTGATGGTTAGATGGCATTGTTTGGCAGAGCTATTTTCTTCCAAAACCAATTAACAAAACCTGAAAAGAATTTCAACTAGTAGTACTCATGAGAGATTTAGTCTTTTTCGATCTTGGAGTTGAATTTGTGATTGTTGCTATTGTTGTTGTTGTTTTCATGATTATTGGTATTGCCTCTATGATTGTTGTTGTTGCTTCTGCCATTTTCAAGATAAGAGAAATTGTTGTTGTACTATTAATCTTATGATTATTGAAGAGGAAAATAAACCTACTGCCGAAAAAATTGTATTTGTAGATGAATTGTGGATGAATCTTAGAGACATGAGAGATTTTCCATTTAAGAAAAAAAAATCTAACATCTTCATGAATCAAAAACTCAAAATAAAATAGGGAAAAACCAACAAACCCACTTTTTCAAATTTTAAACCTAAAAACAGGAGAAAATAGATCATAAATATGATACATCAAGATAGATAAAGAAAGGAGAAAAGGATTTGAAAAGGTTTGCTCAGATCTGCTCCCGATAGGAGCCGGTCTAACTTCTAAGCAAACAACGCTAGGTATTTTTGGTTTCTTTTATTCCAAGAGAGAGAAAGAAGATCTCAACCTTTTTTTTTGTGACTACCATTTTGATCAAAGTGATCTTATTATGGGGTCTTCCACCCCACTTACACCCCTGTCATTTTCATACTCACTGCAAAAAGTTCTGTTTTATTCCGCGAGGGTCCAACGGAACATGTAAAGGCCCATTAACATTGGGATTATGAAAAACACTAGATCTAAGAAGAATGATCCACTAGATCTATGAGTAAATAACGGGTGGAACTCGTAGATTTGGTTTCACCCAAATCCAATCCATCAAAATGGCGGGTTCTATATTCGTATCCACGTCCAATCCATCACCCGCGGATCGGACGCGGGGAAATCACATATTTTTTTTCTTTTATACAAAAGTTGTAAAATAGGTTAAAATATAAAAATTTGGCACATGCATAATCATAAAAATGAAAAGTAGACTAGAAAATAAAACATTAACACTTGTGTAAAACGGATTTCATTTCTTTTAAGGAGAAATCGATCTTTCATCTTCAAGTTGGAAGGATGATACGTTGGTTTCTACTTGCGAATTGTTGCAAGAGAAATAATTAGGTTAGGCAATAAAACCTTAGCACTTCTGTGATTTATAAAATATAAAAAACACCCATATATATCACACCCGCACCCAACCCAATATTTACTGGGTTTTCAAAAGGCATCCATGTTCAACCCACCCATAAACGGGTTGGGTGTCCACCCGCCAAATTGCTGGTGGGTTGGATCAAATTGGAGGGTTTGGGTTCATATGCTCACCCCTACCAAATTGCTATTATGTGATCCGATGTAACATATGAAAGCCTATTAACATTATTAGAATTATAAAAGGGCTTTGATTATTTCAAACATGATTTATCCTGAGATATGTAGTATTTTTGATCTAAGCATGGTGAATTTGTTTTAAAATAGTGGATATCACATGAAAGTCATTTCCAACTAATGGTTGAATGATACGTAAGCGCGTACCCACTAATTGGATTGTGCATCAGGTCCATTGTGGTTAGAAAAGATTCCCGCAAAATCCTAAGACGTTAGGAAAGTTTTTGGGCGTGAAAATAAAGTGTTATGGTATTTTTCTACATTTAGTCCGATTCTAAGTATCCTAACAAAAAATTCAAGCTGGATATTGAGTATCTGGCCTGGGTAAATGGCTGACCTTGACCAGGCCGTACACTCGGTAGATTCGGGAGTTTAGAAAATACAACCGCGCTCGACTATCTCATATTCTAGTTCCAACTAATCAGTCGAACCAAGCTAAAAATATACAAAACAATCTCTGTCAATGTTTTATCGATTAATATTTAAGTTTTTTTTTGTTGTAAAAGTTTGACTTTGATCGTCTTGTTTAACTAGGTTACTGGTTACTAACATTTGAAACCCTAGTTTCTGATATGGATTCGTTAGAGTTGTTTGGTAAACTTTTAAAAATCCGTGGTCCATCTAATCTGATATAAGGCTACTCAAGAATTTTGAAAAACTAATTATAATAGATTCAGTAATTTCGAGTTTGCTGATAAAACTATGAGTTTTCTAATGTTAACAAACTCTGTTCTACAAGACAAATCATATAGTGGAATGAAGTGAAGGTTGTTACTTTTTAAGATTAAGAAGATTGGAGACTTTGATATTTTGGTATTGGTGTGATTATCTGCACCACGTGATTGTTTAGGACAACCAAGTAATAGTTTATCTTTGAGAAACGTAATTCTTGTGGCTAACTAGTTATTTGTAATTTATCATAAGCGTAAACCTTGTAATAAAGTGGGTTACTTTGGTAATCGTAAATCTTTATTGATCTTAATCAAGGAATTTCAGACTTGATATTACTTTTAGATCTAAATGATAGAGTCCCAACTCTGAAATTTATCATATAATCTTTGGTCTGTGATTTTGTAGCGAGTGGTCACCAAAATATTATTTCTTGGTTGTTCAGAAGACCTCCTCAAGGAATTGGATTTCTTGAAAATTGTAGCGAGTGATCATCAATTTCTTGAAAATTGATTATGTTAAGGGATTCAAGTGCGTTGCTCGGATTGGTTTTTGGCGCAGAGATGCTGAGAAAACTGAGTAACTATGGGTAGTTTACAAGGCCTCGACTACATATGGTTGCCAGTAGGCGTTTTTGTAGCGGCTTAATTTTAATATATAGTATTCAAAACTGGACTGGGTACCAAATTTTTTTGCTAAGCAGTTTTCCTCATTAACAAAATCTGGTGTGTCTATATTACAGTAAAAACTCCATATATTAATAAACTCTATATATTAATTAAAAATCATGGTCCCAACTTGGGCCAGTTGTAAATAGTAATAAACTCCATATTTTAATATTAATAGATTTTTCTAGTCCCACCATAAGAAATTTACCTCCATATATTAATATAATTTACACAATCGGAAAATTGTAGATATTATTACATCAAAATTTAAGATAAAAAAAAATGTGTATATAGCTGTTTGAGAAAATGATGTAATTTTTTGGATTGGTATCGCATATTTTGATTTGCGTATGCGTAAGACCTCGTTACTATGTGCACCTTCTTGTTGAATTCAAAATATTTCCACCTTGTCGAGCATGTTTAAAGCTTCTTGTCGAGCAATTTTTTTTTGTACACCTCCCTATATTAATAAACTCTATATATTAATAATTTTGTAAAGTCTCAAGGCTATTAATATATGGGGTTTTTACTGTATTACTTTATTTTCGCATTATAATTTTTTTTATAATTAAAGTAATTACACATGTACGTTAATCACATCTCGGTGAACTTATAATCAGAACTTAGATTACTATCATTGTCACTTTATTTGTTTGATCTTTACATTTCGAAAATATTATTCAAGGTGTCTTAATAGGTTACAAATACAAGAGTTGGTGGTGTACTCAGTATCCTCGTCCAACTTACAAACTTTGAAACCAAAATAATTCCTAAAAGGAGAAGTAACTGCGGTAACAATCTAAGTATATCGCTCAACTTAAAGTTTTGTTTGTATTTAATGTTATTGGAATTAAAATGAAGATCTAAAAGTATCCAAAGCAACGTAACCAAGATGAAAGTTCTTATATATTATAAGAGTAATTATATTAAATATGAAAACTCAATAAGAGGATTATAACACTGGACTAGAATTTCTGCATTTACTAAAATAGATAATATAGATGACTCTTATAAATTTGTTTTAACCGTTAATTTCGGTTAAGTCTCAGGGGTAAACCATAACAACTATGATTACAAGTTTTTATAATCTAAACCACTTATTACTGTTGAATTAATGGTTTGGTTCGGTTTTAGAGGTTAGACGATTTGGTTTTGTCTAATTTTTCGATTTTATCCATACCATGTTGTGGATGGTGGATTTTCGATAAGGGTTAAAATCGTAAAACCATAATTGTAGTACTCCTGATCCATCAATCAGATGAGTATTGAGACTCATGTCTCTTGTCGAAAGCATGAAAGCTCGTTCCACGGGAATCTCTGACTGAGAATTTTATCTCTCAGAGTATATATGGATGTGCAGTCTCTCAGCTGAGGCAACGGCATATCTCATAAATATTGAGCGATTTCAGTAATTAATTCTATATAGAATCGAATGATTGGACGGATCCTAGATAGCTTGCCTGCTAGTATAGAGCAACAACGTCTTCAGGATGCAACAATGTTTTCCCTGACTATATAAATGAAATATGACGTTTCAACAAACTCATATCTCTCAATTCTCAGATAATTAATGCTCCTAGACAGCATGCCTGCTAGTATAGAGCATCAATTAATTATCTCTAATCGTTAACTGAATATGCAACAATATTCTACGATCGTTCGTAATATTTCGTCACTTCAATTTGTGGTTCTTCCCAACAGAATTCCATGGCTTAGTGATAAATATTTGACGTACATGCATCTGAGCAGCTCTCGAGTAAGCCACGACCAAAATGGTGCAAGTGTACTCAGCAATAATGCACAAACGAGCATTCCAAAACACGAAGGAACGATGAACCTATGCAAAATAGGAAAAAAATAATAAAATATTAATCGAGGCGCTGGGAGACTGGGCCCACCAGCCGGCCGGTCGTGCCGTGGCCAGTCCCACGCCCAATTTTATATTTTATCATATTTTTATTATTTTCCCTGATCTCATGAAAATCTCTTCATTTGAGAAAATCTCCTTCGTCTCAAGGAAACTCCCCAGTTTCATGGTGTTTCCTCGTATCAAAGAAATAATAATAAATTAGGAAAATGGCGTGGGACCTAACTCACTAGCCGGCCAGCCATGCCCTAGCCGTGGCCGGTCCCACACCTCATGACTCCTTATTATTTTATTATTATTTCCCTCATCCCATGAAAATTCCTTGAATTCATGAAATTTTCCTCAAGTCATGAAAATAATGTAAAATTAGGGAAACTCGTGGGACCAGGCCCTAGTCGGCCGGTCATGCCCTAGATGGTCCCACACGCCCCTTATTTTATTATTATTATTTTTTATGTTTCCCTCATCTCATGGAAACTCCCTTATTTCAACAAATTCCTTGGTTTCAACAAACTTCTTGATTTTATGATATTTTCCTAAAATCATGAAAATATTATAAAATTGGGAAAAGTGCCTTGGGACGGGCACTTTGGCCGGTCGGCCATGCCTTGGCCATAACCGGTCCCATACTTCATGACTCCCTATTTTATTATTATTATTTCCATAATCTCATGGAAATTCCTTAACTTCATGAAATTCCTCAGTTTCATGATATTTCCCTCACAATACATAAAATTGGGAGAGGTGATGGGGGAGCGAGCTTGCTAGCTGTCCGGTCATGCCCTAGACGTAGCCGGTCCCACATCTTGCAAATCCCCTATTTTATTAATTATTTTTCATCATCTCATGAAGATTCCCCAGTTTCAGCAAAACCCTGAATCTATTTTCTCAAAATGTTGCTCAAACGCGCATCGGAAAATATCGAAATTCTCAGGACTGAGACACGAAAATTATGGTGACGCGGGCATGTCTCCTTGAAAGACCAAGGATGGCCCTAAGGTTTTCAAATAGTCGGTCCCACATGTTTTAATAATTTTGACCTAATTTGCTCAATTGCTCATATTGGGTCCAAACTCTTCTCAAACAACTGGGAGTTTGCTCGGAAGACCATCAGTTGGTCCCACAACCACCTAGGGCCGGTCTCATGCCCTCTTGGTCGGTCCCTCATCTCTCCATAATTAGGTTTTATTACCTAACGCTCACACGAGCATTATTTAAAAAAAATTGATTAAACCAGCATTTAATCATCTTTTCACCAACTGGTCTTCAAGAGACTTTGGTATTTTTGCTCGCTTGAGCATTTGGGCGTTACATGGTCGACTCATCATCCCATGTAGCCGGTCCCTCCTTCACTCTGTGGTTGATTTTCAATAAATCATCAATTGATCAGCAATTGATCAAAATTAGGGTTTCGAATCCAGAGCTCTGCAAAAACGTAATTCTGAGTAGATTCAAATACTAATAATTTTACGTTGATCCCATGATCATCACTTTCATTATTATACTCGGCCTAGCAGTCAGTATCTTAAATTAATATTTTGTTTGTTCCTTCCACCAACAATTCATCAGACGAGCAACAGTCGCTCAGATGAGCAATATTTGCTCAGACTTAGGAATATTGGTTCAACTATCAACATTCAACAATTCGGCAGCACAGTTTGCTCAGGTTATCAACATTTATTCGATAATGATACATGTGTCTCAACAGACATGTTCAATTCATGAGTCTCGGAATATTTGCAAATCACGTTCGACTCAGCAATACAAGGACTCATTGTCCCATGAAGTGAGCAACTGACTCCACAACCACGAGATGTCAATCGTGTCACATGGGGGATATTAACTTGGGTTTTGGTATGGCGGTCTACGGCACGTGTGTTCATGCACACGATGAGAATGTGAGCAAGTCGTGCAATCAGTTGGAGGAGTTAGCAAAGAAGTGAATGGAAAATAAACCAAGTCTCCGCACGATGAGCAATTGGTTTTGAAACGATTTCCCACTTCCCCGCTCTTTCACTTCAGCAACTGTCACACTTCATGGGTCAAGGTGTTTACAATTCAGCAATATAAAAAGGCCTCTGAATCCTGATTGAAACATACAAGAATTTCTCGACAAGTTCATACAGACAATCTTTCGTTTACACGAACTCATCGTCTGAGCAATCACTCTCAACTGAGCAAATTCAATCATTCGGAAATTTCTTACTTAGAATACAGAACACACCTACAATCTCGATCACCATTGATCTCACACATTTCTCAGCTTCCCTCCTACAGATCAACCCATCCTCTCTTGTGACCGAGCTGACTCTGGAACGTCCATTGTCTTGGTTTAGGCCGGAGTCTACATATTGATCTCTCGAACTTAAAGCACTCCCTTCATGCAGTGCATCTGTGTGAGGTTGAGCATTTTCTCGGTCAAGGAGTCCCTGCACGGTCATCTCCTCAATTCCATAAAAACCAGAAAATCGTTTTTACCCATCTACAGATTATCGACCACAATGGGAGATCATTCTCTCGGTTGCAATCTCAGTATTCACAAAGATGGATGGTCTTAGGTCTGGGTTAGTTACAGGTTCCAACACAAACGACGCTAATACTAGCGACAATAACAATGAGGATATCCCGGAAACCATTTCGGCCTCTAACACTGACGGTGATGTTATTCCTCCTCACGCTTACATGGAAGGTCACCCCCTGTTTGAACGACACCCTGAAGAAGTCAGGGGGTATCCACCACCTACCATGGATGATCTCATCAAGGTGCAAGAGACTCTTGCAAAGAATCAAACTGACATGGCTGCAACACGGAAGGAGCTATTCAATTATCTCAAGACTCTAACTGACAAGATGTCAGAGAAGACTCAAGGAAAAGTAAAATAAAAAGAAACATCCTCAGATGCTGATCCTGAAGTAGTTCCAATTCATACAGTGGATGACAGCGAAGTCCGCAAAGCTGCAGACGATCCATCAGCGAAGGAATCATCAAGTTTCATTACTCGGGAAGATTTGGAACGCCTCTTGGAGAATCATGGAAAATATAAGACGTCACATATCCATCGTCACCAACCTCCATACTCTGCTGCTACGCAAAGGATTCCTCTTCCAAAAGGTTATATCTCTCCAACCTTCACTTTATATGACGGAACAGGCAATGCTCGGAGCATGTTTCTCGGTTCCTGGAAGCCTTGGGCGAACATGAGCATAACCATGTTGTTCGCCTCAAAGAATTTTCAAAATCTTTGAAAGGCATGGCATACACCTGGTACAACAACATTGCACCAGGAACTATCAACAATTTGGGAGAAATGATTAATGTTTTCTACATAAAGTACTTCTTTGTGTCAGAGCAAGTTACTCTCTCTGATCTGGGAAGAATGTTTCATAGGAACAATGAACATCCCAATGACTACGTGAAAATATTCAGAGTCCAGGCCCTGGACTGTCATGATCCAAACATCACAGAGCAACAACTTGTAAGCTTGTGTATCAACGGCATGATCCCGGTCTACAGACCTTTGTTGGAAAATTTTCGTTTTCATACCTTCTCAGAGCTTCATGAAGCGGCGAAGAGATCGTCAACTACCGCACCCGCTTTACTGGAAAAAACAAAAGCCACAAAGACTGAGGAACCGCGAGACGCTCGAGGTAGCAGGCGTCTGATCAACAAGCAGTACAAACTCCATCCTTCCACAAACGCTGTCATAGAAAGGAGCAAACGGAAATCCGAACCACCGCGCAAGCATACCTCAGCTCCCTCAAAAGAACAAAGGAAGGATAAGCAAGATGCACAAGCCCTTGACCAGCGCACAGAGGCTCCTGATCAGGACGCACCTGACTTTTCCCTTTCCATTGAAGAGGTGATCGAACTCCTAGATGCTTGGATCCAAGATGGTGCTATCGAGTTTCCATATGTCAAGAAAGAACCAACCGAAGAATACATGGAAATTCCTCGTTACTGCCGGTTCCACAGGTTCGTCAATCATCCCACAAGTGACTGCAGAGTCTTGAAGCGCATATTCAGGGAAAAGGTTGAATCGGGAGAGATTAACTTGGGAACTGAAGGAGTACACAGGGATCCTCTCCCAGTCAGGATTTTCTCCATCTCTGAAGAACCAGTCAAAGAAGCAGTCCAGTCATTGATCGAGCATGTCTGCGAATTGCTCTATCTGTCGAAGGCGCAGAGGGGAGACATGTTTATGGATCTGAACCACGTAGTGTCTGGGAAACGTCTACCGATTCTAGAAGTACCTCCTGAACCTACATCCACTGACAAAGAAATGTATGACTAGGGACTGCTCACCGCAGTGCATATTAAAGGAAATGAATTCAAGAGAGCATTTGTTGATGTCGGCACTGCCATTAATATCATTCCTTTGAAAACTCTCAGAGCTGCTGGCATCACTCGACAATAAGATACACATGATCCCATGTCAATCATAGATCACGAAGGCACACTCAGGGATGCATATGGCCACATCACCCTCAAGGTCAGGAAAAAATTGGTCTGCACTGAGACCAAGTTTGATATAATCCGGGAAGATCCAGGATATGACATGATTCTTGGAAGACCTTGGATTCATGCTGGAGAAGTGACTCTAATGCCTTCGATTGAATAAAGCTCTAACTCAGAAGAAGTAGAAGATACTCTATCATTCGGACATCTGGAGGAAGTCAAAGCCTTGGTAGAATTAACACAGAAACCTGGAGAAAGCGCACACTCTTTCATCAAAAGGTTTCGTACTCAGGAAAGTTTGATTCCCCTTCATGCACCTATACTACCAATGTTTAATCATGTTGCCCTGGTCCGGGGACTTTTTCCCACTGACAACTTAGCTGTCGCAAACTGCTATGAGTGGATAGCCTCACCACGACAATATTACACCAAATGCTTGAGTACAGAGCCTCTTCAAATTGATCATTCTATCAAAATATTTATTGCTGAAGACGTGGCTAAGCATGACGGACAATACGTTGGATACTCCCATCTGCACGAGTGTCCATATGTGCCGCAACCATGGAATCCCATCACGCGAGGAATCCTGAATCATCAGAAGATATTCAAGGCGCTGACAACCAAACCTAACAAATTTTGTGAAGGAGACCTAGTTCTCAAAGCAACTCGGCGCAATCTTCACTCTAGAAGAAGCTCCAATTGGGAAGGACCATTTATGGTTGCTAAGTCCATAACCGGAGGATACTACAGGTTGATCAACACAGATGGCAGGACCCTGCCAGTGATCCACGAGAATTGGCTTAAGGCATTTGATGCCTGAAATTATTGGGCATTTGAGGTACTGGGCGTTTGAGCATTCATGACGCCTGGGATTTGGCATTTAGGAATTTCTTTCACTGTATTTAAATTTCTCCAAAACCTTTGCAATACTTGCATTCAGTATTTGAATTTAGCAATTTATCAAAATTCAATTCATTTTACTTAAAGAAAATCTCTATCAAACCCAAAAGAAAATCCTCAATCATCTACCAATCCAAAACCAATCAATAACAAAACAAAAATAAAACCTCACATCTCTCAGAAGTTCAAGAGATTATGAAAAGAGATCAAAGAAAGTCAGCAAAGAAAGACTTTTTCTCCTATGTATCCTTCAAGATTTGCAAATCCGCCTTCTCCAAGTTCAGTGCCTCAGTCAGCTTAGCAATCTTTTCCTCCTTCTCCATCACAGTATCATTGGGAAAGGGTATGTTATTCTCACACGAGTCCTTGATTGCATCTATTTTCTTACAAAGCCACTTCACGTTGAAGCCAAGTCTTTCAGAATTCTCCAAGTTAAACTCTCAATCAAAGAGTACATCTAGAGTCACAATATTTCTGGACCTAGCGCATATATCACTTACAACACGCAAGATGACACTTACTTGCATTGTTAAAGCATAATCGCGTCCAGGGTCTCTGGTAACAATGATGTGACCAAACTTCCTTCATATCTTCTCGTACAAGCCTGCATATCCAATAGGAACGCTGAATCCACCAACTAATTCATGATATGGAAGTGATGCATCAAATGGAGGATTAAAATCAACTCCCGCACTTGGATATTCATGCACCACTATACGGTTCTCAATTACTGGAGCAACTTCTACGGTCATGGCAGCAGTTTCTTCAGTCTCCTCTACTTGTGGCTCAGTTTCTTCTACTATTGGAGTAGCAACAATCGAGGTTTCCATAACTTCAGTAACAACCCTCTAATGACCTTGAAGTGCAGGGATGGTTGTCTCTTCATCAATAACTCCAGGGCTGCTCGCGTTATCATTATTGATTTCAGTATTCTCAACTTCGGTAGTTGGTACCTAATACGAAGATTACATGAGGTTAGAACAATCTAGACATGGAAACCAAATCGGATCATAAAATACAGCATACAAGCAGTCCAACATCATCAAGGTTTATCATTATGCACTCAAGACGCGAGCAAATAGCGTGAAAGTCATAAAAATACGCTTAGCGGCAAGCTCATTTGAAGAGATTTTACTCTGCCCGGTACAAGATGACGAACTGGAAGAAATCTACAAGGAATCTGAGTATGATTTATATACCATTCTCTTCATATGAATGTTCTCTACAACATATCAAAATTTCATAACAATCCAATGAACGATCAAGATATGGTCAAAACATTGGACAACATACAATATGAAAAAGTTCAGAAAGTCTCCTGGAAGCTTACTGTTTTGCCTTTTTCAGGCCCTAAACATGCCCAAAACTTAAAAAGCTTGGAAATTTTCTGGGATTGAAGATACATATGCAGACCGTGAAAATCCGACTTCGGATGAAGATTTTATGGCGTTTTTTCTAAAAGACTGAGTTCTCAATTTTCTGGCGACGTATTTCAGCAAAGTTTTCCGTATATGCACATGAATTCTCGTTCACTCATTCATAAATAAAAAATTTCATGTTTATATGGATAAAATGCAAGGGAAATACTTACTTGGGTGGTCTCTGAAATGTTCAAAGGATCAGAATAGCCCGCGTCAACATCAAGAGTCTCATTACTTCCATTCGGTTTTGAACCTTCGGAATTTTCTTTATCTCTGTTCTCCAAGGATGAACGAGTATCAGTACTCTCCACTTCCATGGCGACATCCTCCTGGACATATTTTCAAACTATTAGCATTTTACCTACGAAGCATCATATTTGGATATGTGGAAGAGTACTCACATCATTCACTTCTTCAACACTCAAGTCAGAAATCGTCTTCCCAGCAGCAGAAAACTGAAGACCATCAATACTTGATGGAGAAAAGTTCTGTAACCAAATAAAAAATTTTGGTTTACGATCCTAGTAATACGGATAGGAAAAAGTCACGGCAGAAAAGTATTGACAACTCACCAAGGAAACAACTGGGGACTTTATGGTGTTAGGTAACAGCTTAAAATTCTTGTTCCTGCCTTCTCCAACGTGAATGACTGTTTCTGCTTCTGAGAAGTTTACTTCGATTCGATGTCTCACAGTACGACCGTCCTGCAAAAGAAAATTGATGGGATAATCAAAAGCAGTTATTTTAATCTTATGAAGAATATGTAAAAGATACATACTGGTGAACATCCTGGAGATGCCTTTCGCTTATAGCCTCCATAGATGGGTTTCAATATTGGTCGAGAAGCAATCATATCAGCAGAAGGAGGCTATTTCACTAAAGGTTGGCCAATCATTACAAAATCGTGTAAACGTCCAAGCTATTGATCCCAGCAGTCTATGTAACCTGGAGTTACATATGTGATTCGTTTAGAACAAGGAAACCAGTAAGAACCTCCTTCCACACGTGTGCGATCTAAACAGGTCTTAAGCTGTTCCACTGATGGTTTCCTTCTTCGAAAAGTTGGAACGCATTAATCCATACCCATCTGACGAGCTGCTCTATCGATGTTGTATTCCTCTACTGAAAAGTCTCCATATATTGCTGATATCAAGTGACCTGGAGTACATCTCAACATGAAGGATATTTCGCCATAGTTCAAGTCAACACCAGATTTCAAAGTCATACTTTCTTCAGTATTGAAAGTTTTCAACTGAGAAACATAAGAAGGAATTAGCACCCAGGGGCGGAAATTGAACTCAGATTCATTGTCTAACACATCGATGATACGTTTCTTGGATTGAGGTTGCTTTGTAGACCAGCGCATAATCCTAGCATTATCCTTCTCAGGAAAAATACGACGAGAATCAGCAGCATTCATCCCTTGCAAGATATTACGAGGAATAGGTGCATAATTCTTGAAGCGCTCCCACATCAAGGCCTGGAGAAACATCGTATTGGCGTAGCATTTAATCTTCATAAATCCATTCTAAATGCTGGATTCTATAACCAAGGAGTCCAGGTTAGAGTACAAAGAACCAAAATATAGACTACCTATGGGAATTTGTTCACCTTGAGCCATCTTGATGGCAAAAGGAATTAAAAATGGCTTTAGCAAAGTTCCGATGTCTTCAAACACGTCCCTGGACATCCATAAATACAAGAAAGTAGCAATAGATAACATACCGTCATGTTCGTAAAGTGGGGTATCTCGTGGCCACCAGTGTGTTAACCAGTGGGCATAACAACCTTTGCCAGACGCCTTATTAATTCTCTCCATCTCGACTATCAAGACTGCTGAAAGGTCTCCAGGAAAGTTACCCGTGATTGGGAGATACAACAAAGCAACTACATCCTCCAAGGTGATGGTAAACTCTCCCCATACGCATATGAAGGTATGGGTTGGAATGCACCAGCGAGCAAGAAGAGATACAATACCTCGTGCATCATGGAAAATGAAAAAATCTCCAGATGCTTGGATAGCCCTGGTTACTTTTGCTTTATCCAACATGGCTCTAACACGAGGAAAATCCAGCATATGTCTCTCCCATCTAGAGAATTTTTCTAAAGGTCGTCGAGAAAGCTTGAATTCTATAATTGATGCAAGAAAAAGTCCTCGTTCAATACAAAATCAATTAGCCGCTCGAGGAGTCACTAGTTTCTTCTGAACAACCTCTCTAGGATTTATTAGAAGACGAAATGCTGGAGATTGAAGACGTTTTTCAGTTCCCTACTGAACCTCGAAAAACACATCATCTATATTTGGAACGTTTTTGAGCCTAGGAGTTTCTTCTTCTTCTTCACCAGCGGAAGTATCATCCATACATATATTGTCTCTGGAAGCATCATTTTCCTAGGAGCCAGACATCTTTGCAAAGTAGCTGTAATATGCGCAAACATTATTTCAGAATATTGTCATACAAGACACAAACTTCGACAATATGATGGAGCCACACAATCTGACAACAAAATATTCATGCAGGCATCTACAAAAATGGTAATCTTTAACTCTTACCTCTTTTCAATTCCACTAGCAGTGATTGTGATATAAGAGTTAACACTCCAAAATTAGTTCGTTCCTTGAAACCTGCAATAACGAACAAAGCTTTATCATTTGAAAATCGAAACTGATTTTCATAAAGTCATGAACATAATTTTCATAGTATAAACATCCACAACTGAGCTATGAAACTTGCACCAAGACAATATTTCACCATAAATAAATTGTCTAATTTCGAGGGTTACTCAAAACCCATGTTTTGATTTTACGAAACAATGATTAACGTGAATAATTCACGTAAAATTTTCAAAACCTATATTTACTCACGTAAATAAATATATGGCATTATATGTGTCACGGTATCAAAAAACAAATCCATGAACTGGTCACGATTTCATAAAAAATCTTTTTCCTTCGTACTATCATTTATCTTTGAAACGAGGGTTTATTTTGATTTTAAGCTCACATCTTTTGAGATAAAGTTTTGGTATCCATGAAAGCTTATAACAAAATTTTATCACTGGATACAAGCCTATTTCAAAAGAAAAATATCTCTCAAGCTAGGGATTATTGTTAGTCTCTTGAACTAACGATCGAATGAACATACGTTTAATAAAACAAGGGTTTTTCTACAGAACTCACACTCATATATACACATGTATAAAATTTTAACATGATCAAAGCATGAAAAGCTCATGAAATCAGTAATCAAAAAAAAAAAAAAAATTGCCACGTACCTGGTCGGCGCCGGCCGGACGGTGGTCGCTCCGGTCGGAAGGCGGTAGCGCTCCCGGAATTCTTCATTCTCCTACTGTTGATGTGAAGGAGGTGAGGTGATGAAGGTGATGTTTGGTTTTTGGTGAAATAAAAAAAAGAAAAAAAGGATTAATCCCCTTTATACCAAATTTTATTTCCAAAACCTAATTTCACAAGGATTTCCTTATTCGGGCCCGACCCGTGAATCCTTAACCAACCAGGGTTCCATCATCAAATCAGCGTCTCTACACTAATTTACGCTCGTTGGATGACGCTCTATCAGGCCACTGGGGTTTTCATTCAAGCCATGGTTTGCTCATTCAGTCATAAATCAGTTAACGTCTTATCTTACGACTAACATCTTGTTTGTTAGCATCTGATTCGGTTCCTGGGTCTGAGTCAACCCCTGAATCGCACCGAGTCAGATGTCAGACTGTTTGGTGTAAACTTTTTGAAGCACCTGACTCGCTGTCCGAGTCAGGGGTTACCTCTGACTCGTTGGCTTTTGAGTCAGGTATAAAAACACCCCTGACACGATGCGTCCATCACTGACTCAAACGAAAAGACGAGATTTGTTCCTGCCAATTTGGAAACTCATGTAGAAATATTTCTGAAAAAGACTCTTGCTCTACTTCCTGTTTGAAAATATATCGCTCGATTTGTATGATTTGAAAAGCGTAAAATCTCTGAATTTGAGCTTTAATTTGTACGAGATTGATTGATGCCAACTTCTTCACAAAATTAGGTTAGTTATACGTTTTTTTTTATGATAACATTTCTGTAATTTCTTAGGGGTTTTTTGTTTAATGTTCTTGAATGTAATGGTGTTTTTATGTAATGGGTTTTAGTCATTTTGGAGTTTGTAATTAAGGGTATGGATTATGAAAGTGTTATAGTAATTTTCTATATGTCTTAGAAGTTTCAACAAAGTTAGGTTTGTGAGATTTATGTGTTTTTGAAAATGCGTAGCAGTAAAATAATGTTTCCTTGTAGTTTTTGCGTTGATTTAATTTTGTTCGCAGATGTTTTGTTTACTTTCTACATGTCGAGTAGTTTATGGAAAGTACCCTGCGAGGATACATAATCATGATATGAACTTAGGATAGTAGTTTCGAGACAAGTACCCTGCAGCCATGGAAGGGCGCTTGTCCGTTGTGGATATCTTCTTGAAATTGCAGTCCTTTACATCATGTCGCAGTGAACCATAGGTTGTGTTCCAACTGATCTGCTAACTTTTTAAATGTGTAATTCAGATGTTTTAGAGTAGCTCTTAATGTTTTTTATTGTTGCAGGGCATAAAGACGGCATGCCCATGTTACTTACAAAGGTATTAATGCGGATGTTTCGAATGGTCATGGCTGATTGTTACAATATGTTGTTGTTGCTGGAAAACACGATATTGTTAAAGTTCTTCTGTATCGTGGTGTCAATGTGAGTAACATTTACCTTTTCCGGATCATGGTGTCAATGTGAATAACTATTTTAAGTTAAATCCCATATACACAATATTATTGTATAGTAAGCTCCGTTGATATAACATATAAGTAAAAGCTTACATTTTCTCTCGTTGTAGAGTTGAATCTCTGACTAATGTTACTTTTTGAAGTTTTCACCTTACTCGGTTGGAATTCTAGTGTAATCATAATACATTCAATCTTGGAATTGTGATGAAGCCATGTCAAATTGTGGATATTCCGGCAAGACCCACATTCAAGTTGCAGTCTAGCAACGTATTAATCTATGATTCCACAGCTATCCATAGGTTTAGAGGTCAAGAAGCTGGGACTTATGTCCACTGGAGCTATATGGACACTTAAGGATAACTGAACCTACCAGGAGTCAATGGAAAGATAGGATTATCTCATTTATTTCTGGTTACCCTGTCTTATGTAAATCACAGTATAGTTTTAACATCTTTGTTATATCCAGTTACTTGTATTCCTTCTCTTTGTTGTTTCATGTCTCGTGTATTTCAAGTCATCTAATCTCGGGTTTTCTGTCCAAAAGTTTCCAGTCAGTTGAGTCAGGTCTGACTCTAAAACAAACACATTTTCTTAGTCAGACCTTAGTGAGTCAGATCCATATGAGTCAGGTGATTTCAGTCAGATCCAGACGACTCAGATGAGTCAGCTTCAAACAAACAAGTTGTAAGTTCAATTACTTGTTTTTGTCTGTCAATGGAAAATCACCATTCAATGCTGACCGAGGAACATGACTGTCCCTCACTAAGCAGGGGACTTAATGTAGATGGTGGATTTTCGACAAGGGTTAAAACCATAAAACCGTAATTGCAGTACTCCTGATCTATCAATCAGATGAGTATTTAGACTCATGTCTCTCGTGGAAAGCATGAAAGCTCATGCCACAAGAATCTCTGACTGAGATTTTTATCTCTCAGAGTATATGTAGATGTGCAGTCTCTCAGCTGAAGAAACGACATATCTCATAAATACTGAGCAATTTCAGTAATTTAATCTATATAGAATCGAATGATTGGATGGCTCCTAGAAAGCTTCCCTGCTAGTATAGAGCAACAACGTCTTCAACATGCAACAATGTTTTCCCTGACTATATAAAGGAAATATGACGTTTCAACAAGCTCAGATCTCTCAATTCTCAGATAATTAATGCTCATAGACAGCATGCCTGGTAGTATAGAGCCATCAATTAATTATCTCTAATCGTTAACTGAATATTCAACAATATTCTACGATCCTTCGTAATATTTCGTCACTTCAATTTGTGGTTCTTCCCAACAGAATTGCATGCGTTAGTGATAAATATTTGACGTACGGGCATCTGAGCAGCTCTCGAGTAAGCCCCGACCAAAATGGTGCAAGTGTACTCAGCAGTAATGCACAAACGAGCACCTGAATGTACAAACGAGCATTCCAAAACACGAAGGAACGATGAACCTATGCAAAATAGGAAGGAAATAATAAATAATAAAATATTGATCGAGGCGCTGGGAGACCGGGCCTACCGGCCGGTCGGTCGTGTCGTGGCCAGTCCCACGTCCAATTTTATATTTTATCATATTTTTATTATTTTCCCTCATCTCATGAAAATCCCTTCATTTGAGCAAATCTCCTTCGTCTCAAGGAAACTCCCCAGTCTCATGGTGTTTCCTCGTATCAAAGAAATAATAATAAATTAGGAAAGATGTCGTGGGACCGGACTCACTAGCCGGTCGGCCATGCCCTAGCCGTGGCCGGTCCCACACCTCATGACTCCTTATTATTTTATTATTATTTCCCTCATCCCATGAAAATTCCTTGAATTCATGAAATTTTCCTCAAGTCATGAAAATAATGTAAAATTAGGGAAACTCATGGGACCGGGCCCTAGCTGGCCGGTCATGCCCTAGCCGGTCCCACACGCACCTTATTTTATCATTATTATTTTTATGTTTCCCTCATCTCATGGAAACTCCCTGATTTCAACAAATTCCTTGGTTTCAACAAACCTCTTGATTTTATGATATTTCCCTAAAATCATGAAAAATATTATAAAATTGGAAAAAGTGCCTTGGAACGGGCTCTTTGGCCGGCCAGCCATGCCTTGGCCATAGCCGGTCCCACACTTCATGACTCCATATTTTATTATTATTATTTCCATAATCTCATGGAAATTCCTTAACTTCATGAAATTCCTCAGTTTCATGATATTACCCTCACATCAGGGAAAATACATAAAATTACATAAAATTGGGAGAGGTGCTGCGGGACCGAGATTGCTAGCTGGTCGGTTATGCCCTAGCCGTGGCCGGTCCCACAACTTGCAAATCCCCTATTTTATTAATTATTTTTCATCATCTCATGAAGATTCCCCAGTTTCAGCAAAACCCTGAATACTTCATATTTTCTCAAAATGTTGCTCAAACGCGCATCGGAAAATACCGAAATTCTCAGGACTGAGACACAAACATTATGGTGACGTGGGCATGTCTCCTTGACCGACCAAGGCTGACCCTAAGGTATGCAAATATCCGGTCCCACATGTTTTAATAATTTTGACCTAATTTGCTCAATTGCTCATATTGGGTCCAAACTCTTCTCAAACGACTGGGAGTTCGCTCAGACGACCATCAGCTGGTCCCACAACCACCAAGGGCCGGTCCCATGCCCTCTTGGTAGGTCCCTCATCTCTCCGTAATTAATTTTTATTACCTAACGCTCACACGAGCATTATTTTAAAAAAAATGTTTAAACCAACATTTAATCATCTTTTTATCAACTGGTCTTCAAGAGACTTTGGTATTTTTGCTCACTTGAGCATTTGGGCGTTACATGGTCGAATCATCATCCCATGTAGCCGGTCCCTCCTCCAGTCCTTGGTTGATTTTCAATAAATCATCAATTGATCAACAATTGATCAAAATTAGGGTTCCCAATCCAGAGCTGTGTAAAAACGTAATTCTGAGTAGATTCAAATACTAATAATTTTACGTTGATCCCATGATTAACATTTTCATTATTATTCGCGGCCTAGCAGTCAGTATCTTAAATTAATATTTTGTTTGGTCATGTCACCAACAATTCATCAGACGAGTAACAGTCGCTCAGATGAGCAATATTTGCTAAGACTAACAATATTTGCTCAGACTTAGGAATATTGGTTCAACTATCAATATTCAACGATTCAGCAGCACAGTTTGCTCAGGTTATCAACATTTATTCGTCAATGATACCTGTATCTCAACATACATGTTCAATTCATGAGTCTCGGAATATTTGCAAATCACGTTCAACTCAGCAATACAAGGACTCATCGTCCTATGAAGTCAGCAACTGACCCCACAACCATGAGATGTCAATCGTGTCACATGGGGGATATTAACTAGGGTTTTGGTCTGGCGGTCTACGATACGTGTGTTCATGCACACGAGTCGTGCAATCAGTTGGAGGAGTTAGCAAAGAAGTGGATGGAAAATCAACCAAGTCTCCGCACGATGAGCAATTGGTTTCGACACGATTTCCCACTTCCCCACTCTTTCACTCCAGCAACTGTCATACTTCATGGGATCAAGGTGTTTACAATTCAGCAATATAAAAAGGCCTCTTAATCCTGATTGAAACAAATAAGAATTTCTCGACAAGTTCATACAGACAATCTTTCGTCTACATGAACTCATCGTCTGAGCAATCACTCTCAACTGAGTAAATTCAATCATTCAGAACTTTCTTACGCAGAATACACAACACACCTACAATCTCGATTACCATTGATCTCACACATTTCTCAGCTTCCCTCCTACAGATCAACCCATCCTCTCTTGTGACCGAACTGACTCTGGAACGGCCATTGTCCTTGTTTAGGCCGAAGTCCTACAGATTGATATCTCGAACTTAAAGTACTACCTTCTTGCAGTGCATCTGTGTGAGGTTGAGCATTTTCTCGGTTCAAGGAGTCTCTGCACGGTCATCTCATCAATTCCGTAAAAACCAACAAATCATTTTCCCCCATCTACACATGTGTAACCTAATTACAGTAGATATGATTAAGCGTATTTTATTATCTCTAATGCTTATAATAATAATGTGATAATTAATATGTCAAAAGTTCGTCTTCTTACAAATTTGAATAACTAGTAAACAATTGATTTTGAGTTGCTAACTGATGTTCTATTTGTAGAAGATATGTGTAGAAACTAGATGATTTTCAAATGACTCTTCTTGTCGATCACGAATTTCATGCATTAGATAATGAGATTGTATGTTGAAATTCCATTAATTATCTATTCTGAAAATAATTGATCACTAAGTTCTAAGTCTTAAAACATTTAAATATTTCGTTGTTTTCTTCGTACATTTTAATACATACACGAGAACATGTCCATGGAAAAATAACATTAGAGGTAAGAATTCTTAATATTACCAATATTCATAAGTATTTTGACATGTAAAGACTAACAGAGATATAGAATTCGTGATCGAAAATTCCAATGTGAATGCTGAAAACAATAACTTTCTATCTTATTAATAATGAGTCTACCCCCTTATATAAACTGGTTCTTTTTCAAGAAGATAATTTTTGCTGAAACTTCTTGAGAATATCATAACAAACATCCTAATTCTTAGTAGCGTGTTCGCCAGTTTACCTATCTACTATCTTAAGTTGTTTAATGTTCCAGCATGTGTGGTTAAAAAAATGGACAAAATTACGAGAAATTTGTTTCCTCCGTTACTTACAGAAAAAGGAGTTAGGTGGGGTTGGGAAAAAGATACTTTACCAAAGTGTAGATGTGGTCTAGGAATCGGGAAATTAAAATTTATGAACAAGGTGTTACCCGTAGAATGGATATGGAGATACGGAAGAGAGAAAAATGTTTTATGGAGGATGGTAATATTCCAGAAGTTTGGTGCTTCTATTTAATGCAATTCTTCCTTTTAATTTTAATATATTTTTAGGTTCTAGTTTATGGGATGGAATTATAAAATACAAGAAGGTAGTTACTTCAAATTCAAGAGCGGAGATTAAAAAAGGGCTGGGTTTTTTTTCTGGAAAGATAAGTGGCCAAAAAACTACCATCGTCCTCTAGTTTTCCTTCTCTTTTTAAGCTTTCTAGGATTAAAAATGGTACAATTAAAGACATGTATACTTTTAATGGTGGATGGCATTTTTTTTTACCAGGAATATTATACAGAATTGGGAGGGGTGGTGCAACAACTTATAGAAAATCCAGTTGATCATTTAGTAGATGGTGAAGACGAATTATATTTGATTTCGGGAGGTGAGTTCTCCGTTTTCGGTGCTTATAAATCCATAGATATCGATGGTTTATTAATATTTCCTCATACACAATCACGGAACCCCAAAATCCCTCTAAATGTGTATTTCTTAGTTTTGACATTCTGTGACAATGGTGCTCCTATTATGGATTTCTTTCATAAATATGGAAAAGTGCAATCTCCCAACTGCTTACTATGCACAAACCATATTGAGACTAACGACCGTTTATTTATGCATTGTGAGTACTCTTTCAAGTTGTGGTCTTACTTCATTAACAGTTTCAGATTGAATTGGTGTTAACTGATAATGTTAAGATTATATTATGGGAATAGGGTAGAAAGAAGAGCAGACGAAGAAGAATAAAAAAAGTTATAGATTATGTTGCCATTCATTATCTGGTGGATTTTGTAGAGATATAGAGACATGATAGAATATACAATGGGAATTAGAGAACTTTCTATTAAAACTACTTTGTATAACTGGCCTTTAACTGCCGATAATTTTCAGGGGCATTCTCTTGCCAACTCTCTTGCCAACTCTAATTGTAAATTGGTATGTGTAAACACCTTAATATTATTATAAGGTTAAGAGGAGACTAATCCCAATACACGGTACAATTCTCTGAAAATCTCTACTTCTTTCTGGAGGATTGCTCTGCTTTTATAGGCAAAACCTGATATGGAAATACCGTACACGTGTACCCTAATACCTTTTCTAGTAAGTCTTCTATTATTAGTCGTACACATGTACTATTACAGTTGGGTTATATAGGAAATCACTAATCTTATCTTGAGGGCAGCCCGTCCGTGCAATGTCATCGTTATTAGCGATCTCGGCTTGACACGTCATCGTTGATGGTGATCTCGTTTCGTCGTATCATTACCAATGGTGGCTTCGGTTGGTATTACTCGAAGCCCCCATTATCATGTCTTCGGCTCTGGCCAAATCCATGTGCTTACATTAGCCCCCTGACTGTTTTTTCAATACTTGCAGGCTTGGAAATCAGTCAAAGTTTGTGTAAGAGCATATCCTCGGATTTATCAATCCAATGTGTCTTGTTTCTTTCGTCTTCTCATCTATTTGAAGCCCCTTCTTAGTTATGAATCTAGCGGCTGGCTGCATTGCTTTGCTATGGTCTTGGATAAGAATTGGAGCACAGTTGGACTTACGTATATTGCCTCATTAAAACCTTGAGAAGGAAAACCCAGTGTGACAAAACCTTACCGAAGAAAAAAGAGTACAACGCGGTAAATCAATCATAGCTTGTGTTGTAGTTTTCCTAGACCGTCAATTTGATGTATTTTCTCGTCCTTTTGAAGCCCCATTTTGGTTATAGCTTCAGGCCTCGGAGCTTCTATCTAAGTGTTTCCTTTTTAAAGGCTTGTGTATGTTGGAGTATAATTTCGTTTTATAGTCGTCTTCGTATCAAGTTCTCCTGCCTTCCACGTGTCTCCTTTTGTTGTTGACCTCGGTATAAATTCCTTCTTAGCATGTGTTATTTGTAGTTTGTTTCCTTTTCCTTTTTATATTTCTTTCCTTCTCTCTCCCCCCTTTTTATTTTCTGTCTTGCTTGATTTCGGGATGTCGTACCATCGAGAAGGGAATTCAGTTTTTCTGGGTGTGTCGCCTGGCTTTGTAGTTAGGGGCAGCTCTGTGAAAGAGATTCGACGTTTTTAATTGGTCCGAGAAGAAGTGGAATGTTTGTTATCTCATCGTCAGGCGGTGCGTACTCGTCTTTGTGCCAAGTGGGTGGAGAAATTAGAAACATATGGTATGGCGCTTCAGTCAAAAGTTTATACGGAAGTGTTGGAGTGTACTCATCAACTTTTCCTAGACATAAATATCGAATGTGTGTCAGCTCTTCGGTTGTTGGATGAGTCTCGTGCCTTCTTGGAGGAGGTGGATCAAGATATTTTCCGATGTCGAGAGGCTTAGTTCCAAAGTGTTGATGGGATTTGTTGATGGCTGCTCCCCCCCCCCCCCCCCCCCCCCCCCCCCCCCCCCCGCCCGCCTTCTTACTTTTTGCTTTGTTTTCAGTGTTTCTAGCCATAGTTAGGCATATTAATGACTGTAATTAATTACTCTCAGATCTTCTTCCCTTATAAAAGAAAAGCTTTAGCTGTGTTGATTTTGCGTGATTTTCTTCTTTCCTTTTCATGATGTCGCGTGCTCGCCTAATATTGGAGATAGATCTTCTTGAACGTTTCTCTCGGGTCTTCTCCATTGTTTTTGACCATCTTTGTGCTTGTCATGATCATTGGGATACCCTCGTGAAGAATTCCGAACGCCTGATGGATGAGGCCCATGATGAGGGTCTCTTGTTGCCTCCGTTGTTCTTTGTTTATTACCGATGTTCTTTGTTTATTGCCAGAGGCAGCAGTTGATGACATCCTTCCGAGTGCTTTCGGCACTTCGTGGGAAAGACACAGTGAGGGTTGCTCTGGCTCGGGATCGAGGGGAGCTTTGTTTGTTTCCATGAGGTTTCTTCCCCTTGCTTATAAGTTATGAATGGATCTTATGTAAGATTGTAGTTGTTCTACTTTGAACTTTATTATTTCGGGTTTGATATTTACCGTATGCATTAGTGGATGTTTTGGATGTGGCAATTAGACTTACTGTTGTCTGTTGTTATGGCGCATATCTCTTTTCTCTTTATTTTATCTTTTTTTTTTTTAATGAATGTCGTTAATTTTGTCACTATCGGATTTTCCAAAAGGGTGTTATCCGCCTCCTTTGTTTTGGACTCCCCTTTGGTGGGATTATGTTGTGGAGGTTCTGTTACACCTCGAAGCGTGAGGGACATTTGTTTAATGTGAATTGTATCACTTTGGCCTTTTTCCTTTTGGAGTGTAGATAAGCTCATCAACAAGATGTATAAAGATCTTTGAAAGATTATGTTTTTAGTGGGGTAAAGACCCGGAGATGCCATGGCTTGTAGGAGAAAAGCAATCTTTCCGATTTTTCATTCTGTAAGTTGTAGTCTTCCCATCTGGTAGGTCTTTGGCTACCTTTTGTGGGGTCATGTTCTTTTTTAGAAAGTGCTCTCAACCGACGTCTTCGGGAAGAAATCTAAATGCCTTTTGTGAGGAGATGATTCCGAACATGTGTTGTAGTGAATGGTGGTTGTTTCGGTGTAAGCCGAAATAAGGAATGACTCATGTCATCAAAAGTATCGGTGTTTTATCCAGAAAACAAGAACTATTAGAGTAGAAAACTAATGTAGACACCTTTTTTTTTACCTAGGCATGGAACTTTTTCAACCAGATTCCATTGATTTTGTAATTTTTCTTCCCTTTGATCTTTGTGCCATCAATATGTTCAAGTTTGTAGTATCCGGGTCCCCTACTTTGCGAATTCGGAAAGGGCCATTTGATAGACACATTTTTGTGTATACGTTGTCCTTAATTTCATGTATTGTTGGTACTCGATTTTTGTATTAATATTGTGTTTTTATGTATTTTTAGGAAATAAACATTTTCGGAAAAATTGGCTCGAAAAAGTGTTAAAGGCAACCCGGAGGACATTTACTATTCGGAGCTGCGTTGAGAGATTATCCTGTCACGAGTTAGAATCAATATATTTCGAGAAATATGCATGTTGGAACACGTCAACACTAAACAGACGCGTGATAAGCTAAAACAGGGAACAAATATATTTTTGTTTCACTAACTGTTGGTGTTACTGTGAGAAATATGCATGCAGAAAAGAAAAAAATAGGAAATTATTCCCGAGAATAATATTCCTTCACTGTGAAGATTTTGAGGAGTAATTGGAGATATTTTACAGATCATTCATGCGTGCAGAAAAGAAAAAAAATAGGAAATTATTCCCGAGAATAATCTTCCTTCATTGTGAAGATTTTGAGGAGTAATTAGAGATATTTTACAGCTCATTCATGCGTGCAGAAAAGAAAAAAATAGGAAATTATTCCCGAGAATAATATTCCTTCACTGTGAAGATTTTGAGGAGTAATTGGAGATATTTGTGGTTACTGCTGGGTTATAAATAGCTCCTGAGATGTAAGAGAAGGGGGATGGGTGATTAGGAAGTGATTAGGGGAAGAGTTTTAAACACCCGATTTTCATCATTTTCTCTCCATTTTATCTTTGTAAACAATTTTTGAAGCAATGAACAAATATTTTGAGCGTGTTTACACAATGATGAGCTAAACCCAATCCTTGGGGCTATGGAGGAAGCCGTTGTTTCGGTAAAAGTGATATATCATGTCTGGCCAATAGAATCCTGCTCGCTGGATTCTTTGTTGTAAAGGGATTTCGAGTCCGAAACTACAAGTTCGTTCGTGAATTTCAGATAATACTTTCTTTGCTTCTTCGATTCCGATGCACTTGCATAAAATGCCAGTTGTAGTGACAAAGTAAAGGCTTCCATCCATGATTTTGTATTTGCTTAAGGGCTTCCATGCTAATTGCCGGTCTTCGGGTTGTTGTTTAAAGTCTTGCAGGATCGGACGCCTCCAGTCGTTCTCATCTTCGAAAATGACATCTTTGAACCATGTTGATGGCATCGTGTTCTTGGTTACAATGATGGTTTCTTCGATGGAGTACAACATTTGTAGACTGGATGTCAAGGTGGCCAGAGCGTCAGCGTGCTTGTTTGAAGTTCTCCACGTGTGTGCAAGTGATACCGAATCGAAGTCTTTTATGAGTTTCTGAGCTTTATCTTTGTAAGTATCAAGAGCAGGTTCTTTGACGCTAAATTCGCCTAACATTTGTTGTATGAGGAGGCGTGAGTCGCCTTTGACTTCCAGATTCTTAACATGAAGATCCCGGGCTATTTTGAGACCAATGAGAAAACTTTCGTATTCCGCTGTATTGTTTGTACACGGGAAATCCAGCTTGAATGCCTTGGATATCAATCATCGGTCGGGGAAAATAATCCTATTCCTGTTTCGCCAATAGAGCCATGTGAAGAGCCATCAAAATACAAAAACCATGGTTTTGTTTCTTCGGCTAAAGCCACTTCCCCTGGTATGTCAGTGTGGAGTGTAGATACATCACTCCCTGGGAAATCCGCTAGGAGGTCCGCGATAACTTGTCCCCGAATTCCTCGTGGCTTGGATGGCTGTAGTGAAAACTCTAGCAGCTGCACGGACCATCGGTCCATTCGTCCTGATGGGATGGTTGTTTTGGAAAAGTACGCCATTGGGTTTGCCGAGGCGACTACGTACGTTTGGTGTGCGAGCATGTAGTGTCTTAGTTTTTGTGCTGCTAGAATCAGTGGGAGGCATGCTTTTTCTGTTGGGGAGTATCGGAGTTCTTGTTCCCTCAGCTCCCTGCTAATATAATAGATTGGAGTCAGATTGTCGTTTCCCATGTCTTGCACTAGCACTGCTCCGATGGCCTTGTCTGTGTTTGCCACATATAGATACAATGGTTCTCCTGGGATCGGTGGTCGCATCACGTACGGGTGTGTTGAGCATTCTTTGATTTTGTCGAGTGCTGACTGTTGTTCTACTCCCCACGTCCATTTAACACCCTTTTTCAGCAGCGGTAGGAGACTCTCCATGCTGGTTCCCAATACAGGGATAAAACGTCTTACATATGAGATTTTTCCTATTAATGCTTGCAGCTCATCTTTACTTCGGGGTGCTGTCATTGTTAGAATAGCCTTTGCTTTGTCTTCATCTAGTTCGATTCCGTTCTTGGTAACTTTGAAACCGAGGATCTTTCCCGAAGTCACACCGAATGTGCATTTTGTTGGGTTCATCTTCAAACCGTAACTTTGGCATCGAGAAAGTACACGACGGAGATTAGGTACATGATCAGCCTTCCTTTTAGCCTTGATGATTATGTCGTCCACATATACCTCCATTTCGCTGTGATTTAGGTCGTGAAAGATTAAAGTCATGGCTCTCTGATATGTGGCGCCGGCATTTTTTAGGCCAAATGGCATGACGACATAGTAAAAATTTCCTACTGGCATAGAGAATGCTGTTTTAGGTGCATCCGATTCTTTCATTCTGACTTGGTTGTAGCCACTATAACCGTCCATGAAGGAGTACATTTCATGATGATCGGTTGAATCGACCAAAAGATCAATGAGGGGAAGAGAAAAGTCGTCCTTGGGGCATGCTTGATTGAGGTCTCGGAAATCGACGCAGCATCGGATTTTCCCGTTTTTCTTTTCCACAGGTACAATGTTGGCTAACCATGTTGGATGATGTATTGGTTTGATATATCCAGCTTCGAGTAATCTGGAGACCTCCTCTTTAATTTGTGCCTCGACCGTATGAGAAAACTTCCTGCGCGATTGTTTTACTGGTTTAAAAGATGGTGAAGTTTTGAGTTCGTGCTGGACGAGAGTTAGATTTAATACAGGCATATCTTCATACGTCCAGGCGAACACGTCTTGAAATTCAATTAGCAGTCCTTCCAATTCTTCACGTTCTCCTTCTATTAGGTTGTTTCCTATTTGGAGTATTTTGGGGTTGTCTGAAGTCCCTATATTTAAAGGAATTGTTGGTTCTGCACTCTGATTGAGAATGGTGGTTGGACGTTCCCAAGCGTGTTCGGGTTCATCGATAGCTAAATCCTCAATTGCATGCATTATTTGCTCCTCTTCAATTTATGTATCTTCTCTGTCGACATGGCAGTACATTCTTCTCCCATCATGCTTAATGCGGCTTTGGAAATGCCTTTTGCGATTGCTCGACTCTCCCCTGTCTTCTTGGCTATTTCGGGGATTGTCTTCAAAGGATGTTACGCTTTGTTGGCTATATAATGCTGCTTCGGGGAAAAAGTCCTTTTCTGCCTTCGTAAACGGGTCCTTTGTGGCTTCGACACGCCATTCCTTCCCTTCATATAAGAACTTGACGCATTGGTGGTCTGTTGATGGTATTATTCCATGCCTTTCTAGCAATGACTGTCCTAAGATGATGTGGCAAGTTAGATCTACCTCTGTGACGTGGAAAAGTTCAATGGCTTTGATAGGTCTAAGGGTGATCTATAATTGTATTGTTCCGATTGTTTGCTGCTTTTGTCCACTGAAGTCCCGTAGTCTAGAATCGAAACGTCTAATTGCCATTTGAGAGATATTTAGACTATGAATGGTATTTTGAGAGATCAAATTCAAGGAAGCCCCAGTGTCTACGAAAGCTCTGGTTAATGTGTTCTTTCCCACCGACACCATAATGTAAACAGGAAGTAAGTGTCCGATTTCAATCATTCTCTCTCTTTCCAAAAATGTTATTTGTTTTGGGAAATATTTTTCAATATATTTGTGTGGGTCTTCTCTAGAGAAAATGTTTAAGATGTGCATGCAACCCATCTCTTGCTGATGTTTGGTGAAGTGGATTTCCCGTCACGTATAACTTTGTCTTCAGGATCTCTTCCTGCTTCAACTCTTAATGGGGAACCTACTTCGGTTTCTACTTCAATTTTCATAGGTCTTGATTCTTGTTCTCTTCGATGGTGCTCTATAGAAGTTATTTGATTTGATCCTGCAATTAGATGGTTGATTAATAAGTGAGTCTTGACCTCGGATGCACGATTATGCGATGCACTGGAGGTCATGGTTCAATATTTTGTAGTGGTATTGAGATTAGTACCCAGTGAAGTCGCCAAATGTAAACACTCTAATATTATTATAAGGTTGAGAGGAGACTAATTCCAATACGCAGTACAATTCTATGAAAAGCTCTACCTCTAATTCTGGAGGATTGCTGCTTTTATAGGCAAAACATGATATGGAAATACCGTACACGTGTACCTTAATACCTTTTCTAGTAAGTATTCTATTATTAGTCGTACATGTGTACTATTACAGTTGGGGTTATTTAGGAAATCACTAGTCTTATCTTGAGGGCAGCCCGTCCGTGCCATGTCATCGTTATTAGCGACCTCGGTTTGACACGTCACCGTTGCCGGTGATATCGTTTCGTCGTATCATTGCCAATGGTGGCTTTGGTTGGTATTACCCGAATCCCCCATTCTCATGTTTCCGGCTCTGGCCAAATCCATGTGCTTATAGGATGTTGTTACTAGCTAATGCTAATGTTTTTCTTTTGTCACCTCTTTTAATTAATAAATAAATTCCTAGCTTTCAAATGTACTTTTATTTTCTAAATATGTGTAAAGAATTGTACAGCAGGCAATATTTGCAATTGGTTTTACCCGGTATCAGATTGTATTTGTATATATCTGTTGATATTGGTAGATACAACGTCGATATAGCCCGTATAGGCAGATGTGAAACTGATACCCATAATACAGATAATCTAAAATTTTTGGATCACTGTCAACATCTCTACTTATTATAATCATATCTTCTAATCAGTTCTAAGATATGGTCAAGATATTATTCGATCCTGACATTAATGTGTTGTTATACTGTTGTAACTACATGTATATTTCCTATTGTATTTATCCTAGATATTGTTAGGTGTATCTTATTTTTTCCTTATAAAGTTCTGTAAGTTTGTATAGAAGCAGGCACCTTTGCCTATCAACATATACATTGAGTTAATCTCACAACAACTGTAGAATCTCTATGCTCATGTTTAACATGGCATCAGAGCTAGAAAAGATCCAACAATCAGTTTTCCGCTGCAATACAATCCAAAGAAAACATTAGTCTTTGCCTTCTAATCATAACCTAGTTCAAAGTATAAATCCTACATTCAGAAACATAGAAATCATGTCAAGAGAAGATTTTCAACCTATCACTGTTCGGTTTGATGGAACAAACTACAATCACTGGTCATTCATCATGAGGAGTTTTCTTAAAGGAAAGAGTATGCGGAAATATGTCGATGGTACAGAAAAATCCCCTACAGCAAGTAGTTCTAATGACAAAGGAAAAGAAGTACAAACAAAGGATCCAAAAGAAGAATGAGAGATTAACAATAACAAGATTCTCACTTGGATTGGAAACACGGTTATTCCTTCTATAAGCATGCAACTCACCAGTTTTGAGGTAGCCAAAGATGCATGGGATTTTCTTTCAAAAAGGTACACTCACGTCAACTTTTCTCAGAGATATAAACTTGAACAAGATATTAGATCTATGAAGCAACCACATGATCAGACTGTTTCTGTTTTTCATTCTGAGATGTCTATAGTATGGAATCAATTAGGACTTATGGAACCAAAATGGACTGTAGATTTGGAACTGTGGCAGAAGTATAGAGAGGAAACACGTTTAATTCTAATTCTAATGGCTTTATGTGATGAGTTTGAGTATGTTAGAGCATCTATTCTTCATCGATCACCTCTTCCAACTGTGGAAGCTGCTTTATCTGAACTTGTTACAGAAGAAACAAGAAAAAGAATCACACCAAAGATATCAGAAGTGTTTTCGGTGCCTACACGTTCAAGTTCAAATAAATTTTCAAGAAACTCAAGTGATTCAGTGCAACGTGACATCTCTCAAGTGCAGCGTCACAAT
Organism: Papaver somniferum; assembly: GCF_003573695.1. Lineage (NCBI taxonomy): Eukaryota > Viridiplantae > Streptophyta > Magnoliopsida > Ranunculales > Papaveraceae > Papaver > Papaver somniferum. Next base: position 130,001,270 of record NC_039365.1, on the reverse strand, counting down.
TTCAAGACTTTTGGGCACTTTGCAAGGAATTGCAATTTTTCATCAGCAAATTCCTCACCTTCTCCAACAATACCTGACACACCCACAACACAGTGTGGGTATTGTAAGGAACTTGTTCATCCAGATTTTTCACCTCACCAACTTCAAGAAACATGAGAAGAATCAAAGCTAATGGAGGAAACAAATCCAGTGCACCAACCAGATTTATGGCAGCCCCAGTCTCACCTGCATCAACATCAAACTCATGTGCATTAGATGTACCTGGTGGTAGTTCTGCACCAAACCTTGTTGATATTCAAGAGATGATTAAACAAGCACTCTCAATTGGTAACAATCCTACAGCTGCATCTGCCTTCTCTATCACCTCAGGTATTTATTCAACTGAATGGTTTCTCGACTCAGGAGCATTAAACCATATGACTTTTAATCAAAAGTTTTTTGAAAGTCTTCATCCTGTCATCACCCCAAAGATTCGTACTGCTAATGGATCAACAGTAACTGCAAGTTATATAGGCTTGGTCAACAATTCAAATAACCTTTGTGTACCAGATGTGCTTCTTGTACCAAATATTACAATGAATCTTATTTCAGTTGGTCAGCTGTGTGATCAAGGTTATAACACATACTGCTTTCCTTTTGGTTGTGCTATACAGGATCTCAAAACCGGGAAGCTAGTTGGGATAGGCCGCAGAGTTGGTCGGTTGTATCTCCTTCAATATCTTGTTCTCTCAGCAGAATCTGAAAGTCATGTCGTAGCTGCTACTCCCACTGCACCTGTGTCAATATCTCCCTTCATGTCTTAGCATCTAGGTTAGGTCATGTTTCCTTTTCTCGTCTTTCATATATGATCAATAAGGGTTTACTAGGAGATACTCAGTTAGATAAAGAACCAAATTGCATCTCTTGTAAACTGGCAAAACAACCAGCTCTTTCTTTTAATCTTAGCACTTCTCTCAACTGAACCTTTTGCTCTTATACATTCTGATGTCTGGGGTAAATCTCCAATTATGTCAAAGGGATGCTTTGTATTATGTCAGTTTTATTGATGATTATTCGCGTTATACATGGGTATATCTATTCAGCTCTAGAGCAATTTTCTTAAGTTATATGTTGATTTCTCAACCATGATAAAAACTCAGTTTGGTAAAGTGATCAAAGTTTTTCGTGCTGATCAAGGAGGGGAATATATTTCCAATCCATTCAAAGAATTTCTTAAAACCCAAGGCACCATTCTTCAACTGTCATGTACTGAAACTCCAGAACAAAATGGAGTTGCAGAACGTAAACACCGTCATATTATAGAGACAGCTAGAACTCAGTTAATTTCTGGCTCAGTTCCTTCAAATTTCTGGGGAGAATCAGTCCTTACTGCAGTCTACACCATCAATAGAGTCCCAACAACTGTCATAGGAGGAATCACCTTATGAGCGTCTATGGTAAGAAACCAAACTATTCTGAGCTTCGAGTCTTTGGTTCAACTTGTTTTGTACTCCTTCCAGAACGTGAACGTCATAAACTTGGTCAAAAGAATGTCTTGTGTGTCTTCCTTGGTTATGGTATTGAACAAAAAGGGTACCGTTGTTATGATCCAGTTAATAGAAAGCTTCGTGTCTCTCGTCATGTCACATTCTGGGAGAAAGTTCCATTCTGGTCACTTCCAAGCAGCAAATCATCATCTTTTGAGTCTTTCACTTATTCTGATCCATTTCCTAGTGAATCCAATCCTAGCACTTTTCCTATATCTACTCCTGAAAGTCCATCTCCTCTAGTTGTTGATCCACCAAATACGGATGACCAAGACCACTCTACGACTCAACCTAACAGTGCAACTCAGGAACGAGATCCTGTTCTGAAGAAAATTCTTTGCCACCTCGGAATCGAAGACCACCAGCTAAGTGTGTAGACTATCATTGTTCCTTGTCTTCTATTCTGTCATTTTATGAACCAAAAACATACAGAGAAGCTGCAGCCATTCCAGAATGGAAAGATTCAATGGATGATGAATTGGAAGCACATGCAAAGGCAGGGACATGGGAAATGGTGGATCTTTCTCCTGTAAAATCAGTTGTTGGAAGCAGATGGGTCTATAAAGTTAAGACCAAGTCAGATGGTGAGTTTGAACGATGTAAATCACGAGTTGTTGCAAAAGATTATACACAAGAGTATGGTGTTGACCACGAAGAAACATTTGCACCAGTGGTCAGAATGGTTACAGTGCGTACATTACTTGTTGTTGCTACAGCACGACAATGGGGGCTTCATCAAATGGACGTGAAAAACGCTTTTCTTCATGGTGAGTTACAAGAAGAGGTTTACATGCAACCTCCTCCTGGTTTGCCTCATGGACCTAATCAAGTATGTAGGCTTCGATGAGCATTATATGGACTCAAACAAGCACCTCGTGCTTGGTTTGAGAAGTTTATCCATGCAATTCTCCAGTATGGCTTTACACAAAGCTTCTGTGGTTCAGCTATGTTCGTCATATCGTCAGAAAAAGGAATTGCCATTCTTCTCTTGTATGTTGACGACATGGTTATTACTGGAAGTGACCTACAAGGTATTAATGAACTCAAATCATACCTCAGTGATTGTTTTAAGATGAAAGATCTTGGATCTTTAAGTTACTTTCTTGGCATTGAAGTTGGCATGTCACCCACTGGTTATTTCATATCACAAGTCAAATATGCATCTGAGATTCTACAGCGTGCAGGCCTGTCTGACAATAAGGTAACTGACACGCCTCTTGAATTGAATGTAAAATACAGTCCTACAGATGGAACTCTACTATCTAATCCAACACTGTATCGTCAACTAGTAGGGAGTCTAAATTACTTGACCATTACGAGACCAGACATAAGTCATGCAGTTCACATAGTCAGTCAGTTTATGTGTTCTCTAAGGTCTACTCATTATGCATCTGTTCTCAGAATTCTAAGATATATCAAGGGGTCTCTTCATCAAGGTCTGTGTTTCTCATCCAAGTCTGATCTCACTCTTCAAGCTTACTCTGATTCCGATTGGGATGGGGATATTACAGACAGAAAATCTATTACAGGCTACTGTGTGTTCTTGGGAGACTCGTTGATCATGGAGAAGTAAGAATCAAAGTGTGGTTTCTCGTTCAGGTGCTGAAGCAGAGTATAGAGCTCCTGCTCACACCACATCTGAACTCATTTGGTTACGATGGCTTCTTTGTGATATGGGAGTTCGAAGTTCTGCACCTACGCCATTATATTGTGATAACAAGGCTGCTATTCAGATTATACACAATGATGTTTTTCATGAACGTACAAAACACATCGAGATAGATTGTCATTTTACTCGTCATCATTTTAAGAAAGGTACAATTGTTCTTCCGCATGTCAAATCAGAGTTTCAAGTGGGCGATCTTTTCACCAAAAGTCACTCTGCAGCTCGTCTTGGGTTCTTAATTTCCAGACTCAAGATGTGTACTCCACCACCTTGAGTCTGAGGGGGTGTTAATATATGGTCAAGATATTATACGATCTTGACATTAATGTGTTGTTATACGGTTGTAACTACACGTATATTTCCTAATGTATTTATCCTAGATATTGTTAGGTGTATCTTATTTTTGCCTTATCAAGTTCTGTAAGTTTGTATAAAAGCAGACACCTTTACTTATCAATATATACACTGAGTTAATCTCACAACAACCGTAAAACACCTTTACCTATCAATATATACATTGAGTTAATCTCACAACAACTGTAAAATCTCTATGCTCATGTTTAACAATCAGAACACCTATTACCACATAAAATAGAGATCATGGAATGGAAGGAAAAAAATGGGTTGTTTACTTATACTTGGTAAATTAGTTTCTTTAGTACCGTAATCTTATTTAGTAAATTAACTCAGAAACTGACTATAGGAGACTGGTTAAATATCAATTGACAGTGCACTATGGGAGATAGCAAGAACGAACAGTGGAGAAATTCGAAGTTTTAGAAATTTGAATTTTGATTAAATTTTTTTCCGATGTATACATACAAAGACTAATTGTAAAATACATAAAAATTGTTAAATTTATCGTTAAACGACATTAAATCCGTTTCAGTATATGTACACTCAAAAATGATTTCCGTGATGACGATGATAAAAAGCTTCTCTCCATCTTATTCTTCATCTTTATGAACTTGAAATTAGTAAATCAATCATGCCAACAGAGAAGCATAACTACACATCTTCTAATAATATAAAGTCTTCCTCTCTGTTCTCTAAGAACTCCTCCAAGTCCTCTGGTTAACTTTCTCTTTGATCCTCCCATTGTTGAATCATTCATCATTTTCATGGTTTCTGATAGAGAAATGCAAAGTAGTATCAAATTCTTTTTCTTGGTGTTGTTTGAGAATGTGCTTTGATCAATTGAGTGTGTGTTGTTGAATTGTGAATGACAAAGAAGAAGAGAAGTGTCTTCTTAAATAGGAAAAATGGAGTGTGGTCCAGGTTCAACTCAAAAATGGAGAAGAAACACCAATGAGAGGACAGAGAGAGGGAATTATTATTGATTGTCCCCCTCTCCATTTCACCGGACAACACTGCTTTTGGGTCCCAACCATCCACTTGGGAATCCCTTACCCAACAACAAAATTATTAAATACATCCCTATTAAAAACACACGAGAAAATACAAAATCCCCCACCCCCACCTTCATCTACATACTCACTGAGGGGGCACCAAACGACCAAAGTTATGGGGCTAGTTTTATTTTATTGCTTTAGTTTTTGTTTTAACCAAAAACTCTCCTAATTTTATTGATGAGGAAATCGTTTTTTCTCTTTCTAATCCATTGGTGGATCTATCTAATCATGTTTAAGATTAGTGCTCTTTATCTTTACCAAATATCTCTAACTTCCCTAATAATGAGCTTAAGTTCAAAGAGCCTAATTAGAGCAGTAGACTGACTCTACTTCCAAGTTCAAAGAGCCTAACACATAGCTCTCTGATTAGATCATTTTATTTAGTGTTATGTGATTATGTTATTACGTGATGACTGGGATAATATATCAATCAGCTACCCACCGAATCATGTCAAACCGATAAAACATCCAATGTCACTACAAGAAACACAAGGCACAGGTTCGGCGGCAAAATTTTGTGTGCAAGGATATTTTGCAGTCAAATTTTCGTCTCTTGCAACCGGTCCGAATGGATTTGTAATCAGTTTGGTTACTAAATTGACCGACTAAAGATTGGTTTGGTGATTGGTTAGCCGCGTTAGCAGACTACATTCAAAATGAATAAAATCAATTTCTTAAAAGAAACCATATAATTTTCATTTGGTTAAGTTTGAATTTCTTAAAAGAAACCATATAATTTTAGCTGATCAAGCAACTAAGTTTAGTAAGAGGACTAGAACCTCAAGAGAATGAATGGGAAGTGTTCCTGATTTTCTCAACTCTAAAATGTAATTCTCTTATTTTTAATAAAATCAATTTTTCCTAACAAAAAAAAAAAGAATAATAAATTTGTTGAATCAGATCCCTTAAAAGCTGAAAAATGTTAAAATAAAAACCTTTAATTTTGATATTATTATTATTATTATTAAATAAAGAGTATTACATCTTACATTAACTAGTTGGAAGCATAACAAGGTAAGCTCCAACAACGTACTGCTACATTAATTGAACAGGTTGCCGTGCTAGCCTACCAGTGAGTTTCATGGGTAACCTAGCCAAGGAAACCGAAACGGATTTGGGAGCTGAGATTTTGATTATAAAGATAATCTCACTAAATAATAAAGTAAAATAGTCTTTCATTCAAATTCAGAAGGCAAAATCATACGTGAGCATTATTCCTATCTACTTTGTCTTATTCTTGATGTTCTTGTTTAATCTTCACCGGATGAAAATAGCTTTAAACTGTCTTCCTTTTTAGTACGAACTGAATAACCTTATCTATTTAATCAAAAAAACAAAAAAAGTAAACAAACAATTAAAAGAACTTAGTACAGAGGAAGAAATGGAGACGCAAGAAGATCGACACACTTACATGGGAAGTGTCCGATATTTACAAATGATTTAGTGTAAGTTTTATGGTGGAAGAATTCCATCTTCCAAATTCCATGACACCTATATATTTGGGGTTGATCATGGAAATTCAAGTTTAATGGTGGATGGTAAAATAAAACGAAACCGCTATTCAGAATCGCGTTAAACTCGATTCCAAATCGTGTTCAATCTTGGCCTACAAATTTGACGGTGAAAAGAGACCATCAGATTTAAATCAACCTCAACATTGAGCATTATTCGGAATAGCGTTACCGCGATTCAGACTGTCACTTTATTGGGTTCCAACATATCTTCCATGGAACATAGCTTGGAAATAGTGTGGATGACCCCAACTTGGAACCATTAGACTTGGCATTATACACTTTATCCAAGCTTGGAATAGATTGAATTCTACCATAAAAATTTCCCTTATGAAATAGATTTGCGCTGCACCCGTGGTTAAGCCGGGGTTGACACTTGAAAAGGACAAATAAGTCTCACTTAACTTGATTCAAACTTAAGGTCATGACTCCTTTCCATTATTGGGTATCTCCACTTATGTCCATTATTCTCCATGGTGATGAAAACTGAAGTGTCACATAAAAGGAAGATGGGATGACGTTCATGGTGCAGCCACCTTCGACTTCTAATCATACAACAAGATATGCGTGCATAGGTTATTATGTAATAGACCCTTTGTATAATAGGTCCGACGATTACGTTGAGTAGGATAACCCAAACTCTTAGATACATTTGTTATTGAACGTGTAGATATTGTCACCTATCTCCACTGCGTGTTTCTGTGGGATCTGCATCTGCATCCCGTGAAAAGTATTATAGAAAAGAATGTTAATAGACCTCTCTCTGTCAATTAGGATCCGCTACATTTCCCATCATCCGATGTCATGGGTGATGATGACTAGCGGGCCGAAGTGAGGCTAATTTATAAACTTAAAATGGTTATCAATAAAAAATAATTGGGAGTGAGAAATTTGTGTCCGCCGCTACCAAGTCTGGATTTTGGTCATGTGATCCTTCTTCGTTGAATACCGCGCAAACCATTTCCCCAAGGGTATACCATGCGGTGGTTTCACGAACATCGTAGTTTTCCGTTGTATATCCATTGTTGTACCATAGTCTCTCAGTGTTGACAATCTTTCGCTTTGTGGAGCTGGTATTGATGGGAAGGAATAACATGGAACATCCGGGTCTGAGGACCTTTTTAATGGCAACTGCAAGATGAAACTTAGCTTATATAAAGACAAATCTCTCAAAACTAAACACAAAGCTCTAATATTGCTCATATGATCAACCACAACTTTGGTGATCATATATATATAGAACTATGAATTCCTTTTCCTAGTCCTATTACCTTATTACATGTCTTTCCTTTTCTTAGAACTAGATGACTTCTAATTCCCTTAGGATTACATCAATTTCCTAATCTTGTCCTAACTAGCTTGTTAGTGACTTTCTATGTTGAAGTTTAACCAACACTTTTGATATTAAACAACTGCACTGAAATATGACGAATCGCTTCTGGATGAGTTCAAATAATAAGTCCTCTAATATAATTATGTTCAACTCCGTGTACTCTAAATTTTGGTTCTCCTGAATTGGTGGTAGTTGGATGACCAATCGAGTTGGAACACTACGAGTCATCAGGGTAGTATATTCTTTTATGGAAATTGAATTTGCGTGTTGATATGTGCTTACTGACAATGATATGTACTCCTGCAAATATTATACATCTGACGAGATTTTCGACAAGAACATTATCCCTATGTGGATCACGATTGACTAACGATAGGATTTATAAGCAATGTGCTTGATTTCCATAGGAAAAGTCCGAATTACTTGTTATTTGATACTAGGTTGTTTTAGCATGTTGAAGAGATCAAGACTGTAGGTTGATGTTTTAGCTTTTTTGCGGCTATATCAAGCTAATGAATCTGCTAGTATTTCTTTCGGACTGATACATAAGATTTGATTTTTATACCCATGGGAATAATGAAATTATGGGATTGAGTGTCGTCCTGGTAGAAAGTTTGAAATGGATCCAGTGAGGACGCCTAACGAGGTAGTTTACGCGAAAATGATGGATTTTCACGTTTTAACTAGTTCAAATAGCTAGTTCAAATAACTAGTTCAAACGCGAAAATGATGAACGCCTACCATATCTCAATTTCTCAAATCAATCTGCAATCGAACATATAAGAATATGTGAGCCAGATTAATATGAGAAATAACTTGGATGGTACCAAAGACTAATATCCAAGCGTCAATCAATTTCAATCAACAACCAAAGGTTGGATTCCCCAATTGATTGAGCTACGCACAACCTGTGATATTTCAATTATATAAAAAAATAATGGCGAAAAAAAAATAACACAGACACCAGAAATTTTGTTAACGAGGAAATCGCAAATGCAGAAAAACCCTGGGACCTAGTCCAGATTTTAACACCACAATGTATTAAACCGCTACAGACTCTAGCCCACTACAAGTTAACTTCGGACTGGAATGTAGTTGAGCCCTAACCGATGTCACACTAATTAAGGTACAGTCGCGTTCCTTACGCCTCTTGAACCACGTCGGATTCTGCTCACTTGATTCCCTTAGATGATCTCACCCACAACTAAAAGTTACTACGACCCAAAGTCGAAGACTTAATAAAAAAATCTGTCTCACACAGAAAAATCTTGATTTCTCGTCTACTTAAAGCTATGTCTCGGACTAGGATAAAATGTGTAGTTGAGATTTAGACTTCACGGCGTTCATCGATTTAAGACGAAGATATACTGAGGAGAGATTGGAGGAACTTCATCAACAAAAGGTATATGGAGACTAAAACTTATCTATCACTCAGAAGTCTATTCTATTCAATCTCCTATTGAGACTAAGTCGTATAGATATATATATTTTTACATTATACACATTTGATATTTCGAGCTGAGCTTAACTCGCTTATATCTTTCTCAAAATATGTTTTGGAAGCTTTTTGCTTTAGCTACATTCATCATTATTCTTAACGAGTTTAGAAAACAATTTATTTGTTGGAAACTAGATAATGAGTCAAAAGATGATCATGTGAAAATTACCTTGAAACATATTACATGATTTTTGTGAGACAGTCATTTGATGTCGACTCGGAATGTTTCGCATTGATCATTCGATCACTTGAAAATTACTTATAAGTTAATAGTTTGTGTGAGAGAGCTATTGTCGTCTTCTAAGGATGTTTCAATGATTGAAATGAGAGTTTAGAACAATTAACGTTTGTCTGGATACAACACAGTCTACATACCAGTATCCAAACTGTTTTGGTATGATTCAGGTCCGAAAACCAAGTTTGCATACCAGTATGCGAATGGTTTTAACTGTTAAAGTCTGGGAACCAAGTATGCATACCATTATGCGAATGATTCTACCTGAGTTACGGTCTGGGACGACAGTATGCATACCGGTTTGCAAACTGCTGGACAAGACCAAAGTTCGGAACTTAAGTTTGCGTACCCGTTTGCAAACTAAGTGGTTAAAGTTCTAAAATCAGTTAAATATGATTTCATACTCATGATTAAATACATTTGTAAATTAAGGAATGCAATCTTTGCAAACCTTGGATTAATGTTCATGAATTGATTCTTGAATAAATACTTTGTATAATCATGAATCAAATTTGATTTTGTTTCAATTGTTTCTTGTATACTTCTATGAGAATATAAACAATTGAAAAACTCTATGAGTAACACAATTAGATTCATTTAATTATCTTTCATGTTTGATTGATCATCATATTTGATGTAGAATTGTTAGATGAATGTGGTTAATACAAAAGTGTTCATATTGCTAACTTCGGTTAACTATTGTTGAGCCAACTCAATATACACGTTTAGGTACGGTTACCCATATCAGAATGAAGATATATTTCATTTTTATGTTACAAGCTAAGACCATCTAATGTGGAGAGATATTGCTTTGGTTTTAAGCAAACTTAGCTTGAATCTTAAATCAGGTTTTCATCTAACGGTGAATATTGATTGCTTTGTTTCTAAGCTATCAAATACTGATTTGAAGACAATATAAGGGAGAACTCTAGCAACTGGAAAAAATAATCCCCACACTTCTATGTGATACTAGTTGCGACTAGAGTCGATTCTTCTTTAACCTAGGTTTTTCCTAAAACCATTATATGTTAACGACTTAAAGAATTCATTGGGATTCTGAAGCCATACTCAACTACTTTCTTTGTAGTTGCGTGTTATGATCTTAATTGTTCTATCATATTGAGTACTTTCTTCTCTAAGATTTTCTCGAGATTTATCTCCGATAGGTAAGATATAAAAGGTAATCACAAAGATCTTTCTATCATTCTTTGTGATTCCACAACAACTACCTCTACTGCCATATAGTTAAGTTATTGTGAGTGATTGATATTTCTAGGTTGTTCTTCGGGAATATAAGACCGGATTATCAATTGGTTCATGTTCACCTTTATTTATCAAAAGACGGAACAAAACTTCATAGGTACTTATGTGGGAGACAGATTTATCTATCGGAATAGACTTATCTGTGGGAGACATGTTTGTTTATAAAGTTTTCGACTTTGGGTCGTAGAAACTCTTAGTTGTGGGTGTGATTAGCTAAGGGAATCAAGTGCGTAGAGTTCTGATGGGACTCAGAGACGTAACGAACGCGACTGTACCTTAATCGGTGTGAGACTTGGTTAGGGATCTACATTCTAGTCCGAAGTTAACTTGTAGTATGCTAGTTTCTGTAGCGTCTAATACAGTGTGGTGTTCAAAACTGGACTAGGTCCCAGGGTTTTTCTGCATTTGCGATTTCCTTGTTAACAAAACTTTTGGTGTCTGTGTTATTTCTTTTCCGTATTATATTTGTTTATATAATTGAATATCACAGGTTGTGCATAGTTCAATCAATTGGTAAATCCAACCTTTGGTTGTTGATAGAAATTGATTGACACTTGAACATTGGTCTTTGGTACCGTTCAAGTATTTCTCATACCAACCAGTTCATGGATTCCATCCTGTTAATTTGTTGATTGATTTGAGAAAAAGATATAACTCTTGGATATCTTTCTTTGATTGAGTATGATTGTCTAGTTGATTCTCTTGGAATTATATTGGAGTTATTCCATACAGATTGCCAAACGAAATATTGGGTGTGGCTGTTAGACCCCTGATTTTTCAAGTATCTTTGACCATTTCACATCAAAACAACAACAGTAAGATCAGTATTTGTTCGAGAAGGTATTATCTTTGTGTTCTCGGTCGTTTTTTTTTTCGTTGCAAGTTTTTATCATCTTATGGTCTAGAGAATATCTTTTATAGAAGAAAAAAAACTATTTGTTTGTGTAAAACTTTTTTTTTCACTAATTTTAAATGGAAAAAAAACAAACAAATAAAGCTCATTTTCTCTGTCCTCCGTCTCTCACTCCTTCTTCTTCTTTAAAAAAACCACCACCGACAATTCTTTTCTGCTCAGACATAGTCCATTTTGGACAGGGTCTTAGTAGATTTATTCGTTATTTCTCGCTTTCCAGGTTAATTAGTTGTTATTATGGTGGTTTTATCTCGTCTTTATACGTTTATCTCCGTCTTTGCTTTAGTGGCGATTCTTTGTTATTGGGTTGAGTTTTATAGACCATTAGTGATGCTCTTCAACAACAAAATTTTCATCTTTGTTGTCTCCAAAGACGGAATCTTAATTAGAGTCTCCACATTAACTTATCCAGCGAAAGAATCTTTATCATTAACTTATCCGACGAAGGAATCTTCTCGATGATGTTTTTGACGATGAAAGCTTCATTAATTGTTATAAAAGATTTGAGCAAACGATTCATATTTCTGTGATTTATAGAGACAATAAATGTATAGTATCTTATATCTAGCTAAAATTATACAAGATCTACCCTTTTTTTTTATTATGCACGTTATAGTGTTAATGAAAATACCATGGATACAAAATACCTAGTAAAATATTTGTTCGTTGTCAGAATAAATCTCACTGTTGTTTTATGCCCAAGTTTTCAGTCATCCCACATTTTTCAAATTGCTATGCTATCTCATCACTGGTTAGCATCTTTTCGTTGTTTCATCAGAGAATATGTCCTTTGAAGTGGCAAAGAGAAGCTCGGTCAGTATACACGAGGGAAAATAAAAAGAAGAGGATATATCAAATATATTCAGATGAGGTCAGCTATATTACTGCACAAATGGCTCGTCCCTTGGTCATCAACTCAAACAGAAGAAAAAAAATGGTCTTACTCTTAAAAATAAATATTCTCTAAATTTCCAAGTCTCCAAAAATATCACCTCTTGAGTAAAGATTTCTAGCATGCCTATTTTCATTAAAAAAGAAAATCTCCCTGAATCTCTGAAAATTACAAATCAATGACTTTTAGTTCTCCTTCGAATAACATGGGTGTTGGAGTGACTCTTACAAAAATCCTAATCCAATAACATGGAGTTCCAGAAAATTTGAGTGAGTTAAAAAAAATCTCTAACCAATAACAAGAGATATTAGGAGACTCTAACAATAGATTTGGAAATTCTTCAGAAGTCATTTGAAATCTTAATTGACTACCTCTCTGTAAGATATGTGAGATTTTGAGAGACTTTGAATTTTGCATTAGATTTTCATGAGCATCCAACTCTACCTCAACTCATCTCAAAACCGTATAAACTTTCAGCTCGTAAGCATCAAAATTTATTAAACTTGGTGATATCGTATAATATTTACCTTCCACTCTGTTTTTTTTAGAACCATCAAGTGGTTTGATGGTTCTCGTGCTCCCTCCCACTGTGGAGGTCAGGGTTCGAACCCTTGTAATTGCTAAAATTCCTAAATGAGTGAGATTTAAGAGAAGTTTAGGGGCCACCATACCAAGCTATCAAAAAAAAACTCTTCCACTCGAACCAATCGTGTGTGCTTGGCGCAGTTACAAGGAAATGTTTTATGCTAAAATTTATACGTGTTGAAGTTGGTATTTTAAAAAAAATTGTCTCTAAAAATCACAATGACTCTTTACGCTATTCCCATATAAAATCCCTTAATATCTCCGGATTGTTCGAGACATTCTAAGATAAATAAGAACTCTTTCGGAATACTTAAAATTGTCGTTTAACTATATCTCTATTAGTTTTTCATTAATGAAAGAAGGTTCCTTGTTTATCCAAAAGAAAAAAAAATATATATATATATATATATATCCAAAAAAAAAAAGTTTTGCATGGAGCCCTAAGGTATTTCCTACGGTACGCGTCGATTATCCAATTTCTTTTTACTCGGTCTATAAAATTAAATAAAAAAATAAAAGTTGTACATGGGCTAGGCCAGACTAAAAGCTAGTTGTTAGGCCACCCCCTCATCTAGCCTAATTGAAACGGTAGTAGACATCGCCAGGCCATTATACAGATAGAATGAATCCTGGTCTGCCCTCATATAACTCAAAGGTATCTTCGGCCAGCAAACAAGCTTGCTTGGACAAAGCATCAGCAGAAAAATTTGCTTCCCTATAACCATGAATGTAACGAATATTAGTGTAAAAGTCCTTCGCTAATCTCCACTTCGGCATTAACTGCCAAGGCAACTCACCCTTCTGAAAATCTTGAATGCAACTCATCGAGTCCGATTGAACACAAATATTCTTCGCATTCCACCTCTTGGCTAGCATTGCACCATAAATTACAATACACACATCCGTATAATAATTAGTCTGCCAACCAAGGCCAACACAAAGGACGCCAAGCACTGCAGCATTTGCATCGCGAAAAGTAACACCAGCACCAGCTTGGCCTGGATTTCCAAGTGAGGCGCCATCACAACAAATCATAATTTCACCTTGGTTAGGAGGAAACCAACCAACCTCAATTGGAGAAGAAACTCTGCATGATCTGTGTTGCACCTTAAAATAATTCAGGATGCGCAACTCTTCCATATTGTTAAACATATGACCCTTCATTATGGTTGAGTTATCTCGAATTACCTGATAAAATCTGCCTTTAAAATCGAGCCACTGCACCGCCACATCTTCAAAAAAGACTTTATTACACAACTTCCAAAGTTCCGTGACAATTGCAAGATTAGCAACCAGTCACAGATCTTTTATCATTCTGCTTCGACCTTTTGCAGCCTTGTACGAGTCCACCAAATCCTCATTTGGTTGCAGGTTAAAAATATTATCCGCCCAAGCCCAACCTGTAATGCCAAGTAATACGGCTAATAGTATCGCAACTCTTTCTACACAGACGGCACGTCGTAGGCATGCTCCTACCAGTCTTCTTGGTAATATTACCTTCACTTGCACAACATTCCTTTGCCCAAACCTTCCAGTATTGTACACTCAAAGTAGGATGCACAACAAGCCTAATAAACAAAGCGGCACTTGGCTCCACCTCAATAGGCATTCTAATAGCAGCCTTTGCAGACTTAACCGAGAAGACGCCTTTGCTATCTAAATCCCAAATCTTATAATCTTCCCCACCAGTAATAATAGATAAATTTTCCGCATCAATGTTGCACCGATTCATCAACTCCCTCGTGTGATGAGGAATCACCCAAGCGCCATCAACAATAATATCACTCACCTTGGTCTTAAAATTATTAGGACCTTTGGAAGTGATGCCAAGCCTCTTCGCAATCGAAAAATCGCCACATCAATTATCAAAGAATAAGAAAGTATTGGCACCGGCACCATTAATCCATCGTGTATGCTTATTATAAAACAAAATACCCACCATGCGATTATCCAAATAGCCTAATGCATACACGCATAGTATTTCGTGTCCACATCATCGTACTCGCATCGAATCTCAATACCAAAATAAAACAAACAAGGGAAGCTCCAACGGCGGCCAACCAATTGGCGGTTCAGTAAGGATAAAAGAGACAATGAAGATTAAATATATGAGCGCGTTAGACACCATGCAATCCATCTATATTACTATATATATATAGTTATGTAATCCAAAATGGGTCAGTTTGGTTTGTAATGTCTCCCCATTCTGTCAAGCTAGGGCTATTGTTTACTTATATAACTTATTATATTATTAGAATCATCACTTAGTTTCTGTGTAATACGAGAATGGTCATATGCATACACGTGATTATGTCTTTGGTTTTGTACATATGCAGTATGTTTGTTTATTTCTTGCAGTATTTGAGGTTCCTATTAAGTATCCGGTCTTAGTTTGACTAGTAATATCTTCTTTTTCATTGTTTAATGTTTAAACTTGAAACCGGTTATGATCAGAGGTTTGTACATATATGCATGGACAAATTCCACATGCTCAACAGAAAACTAATTGTTAAGTTTTTTAATTAAGCTTCCTTAAGTAAGGTTTATGAAGTGAGATCATCTGATTTTGAATGGTTTGAGATCGATTTTTGTCTGAAACATGTTCGTGCGGATAATGTTATTAGGAGTATATACTCAGTGAATTTGGATTGTAAAAGTATGACTTGATTCAGATATCATAGTTAATAATCAATAATGTGATATTACATTTACCCCAACATGTTTAGCTGGCAATTAACTTTCCAGATTGAATTATAACTGATCAATTATTACTGAAGATTTGAACTAAGATTTTGTCTGATGATCTAACCAGACATTGTTGCCAACTTTGAGAAAGAAGAGATACTTCATTTATAGTGCATTTCTCAAAGACAGTGCCTGTGATAAGCTGACTACAGGTAAGGTTCTTCTTGATGAGTGCTAATGATAACTTAATACAAATTACCTTCGAATCTTTAGTTATATATGGTAATATGAAATGAACTTTAAGATTTGATGCTTAAACCGTAAGATTCACATCTTAGAAAAGATCGTATCAATTTTTTGATCCGATAAATGACATGATCTTGTCTGAAAATCTAGCGCAGCTTCCATATAGGCATTTGACATTGGTCAGCTGGTACTGACCAAAACATTAGTTTGACATTTTGAAACCTAAAACCCACTGTCCCTTTTCCTTTAATTCAAACACTGCTGACGGGATAGCATTTTACTAGGAGTATTAGCAATGGTGATAACTTAAATGTTAGTAATTATTTAATTATCAAAAAAAAAAATTATTTATTTATTTTTGATATCTTAAACTAAGGGTCTTTAAACTACTTCTAAACTCCTTAATTTGGAGTGGATTCTGACAGTTACGGGGTTCGAACCCGGAGTGGGAGGGAGCATGAGAACCATCAGACCACTTGATGGTTCTCTATCAAAATATTTCTAACTACTTAAGTTAAAGGAATATTTTATTTTTTTTGCATGGGAAAATAACATAGGATACAACTAGCGAAAACCATAGATTTTACCTTTAGGAATTAACAATGCTTATATAATCTCGGTAATAGAAGAGTTGTTATCTTCTTCGTTATACTTCATTTGTCCATCATGTATAACTGGAATCAGGGACGTAGGGAGAGGTTTCATGTGGGGTCTATAGGCCCACTTGATTTGAAATTTTAGTGAAAATAGGTTGCGTTAGAGGTGCTCGGTTGGACTCACAAGTTTTGCTATCTCAAGCTTGTTGCCAATGTTAGATGCATAATATTATATCCATATTCTTAGTCTACTGAGGTCGAGTCTCAAACTAGGATAAGAGTATGGTAGTTGAGTATCAGATATCACTGAATAATCCTCGAAGATCAAAAACCGGAGATCAAACAAAGATATTTGAATAACTTTATCGACTGAGAGGTATGTGAAGACTGAACCATCCTATTTACTCGCTGCATTTAACATTCTATCTTATGAGATTATGTCATATGATTTTAATAAATTTAATATTGCAAAGAATAAATTTCGAGTCAAGCTTGTCTTGATAAATCGCTCGAGATATTAGTCAAGTAATGGATGTTCTAGCTCTTTGAAAATCATGGTTAAGAACAACTTATTGTTCATGATGTTAGAGCATTGCTCGGTCAAACTCACAAATGTTCCTATATCAAGCTTGTTGTCAAATTTAGTTGTCAAAACTATATCTTGATTTCTGGTTTACATTTAGTCAGGTCTCGGATTAGGATAGAAGTGTGTAGTTGAGACTCGGATATCATTGCGTCCTACCGTTTGAAGGCGAAGATCAACAGGAGCTTTGGAGAACTTCAACACTAAAAGTTAAGTGAAGACTGGACCACATATATCTCAAGTTTTCACCTTTCTATTTTTGAGACATTGTCGCATGACTAACTTAGACAATACATGCATAATAAAAATTTCGAGTTAAGTTTATGTTGTATATCTTCTCGAAATATGACTATATAAGCTTAAGAACATTTTTTCATACTTGATGAATTTGGTTTAGAGCAATTTATTGTTTATAACCTAATTATGATTCAATATTTAATCATTTGAAAAGAGCGTGGATCGGTGATATGTGTCATTGATGTTATTCGAGAATGTTTCATATTGATTATCAGAGAGATATAAAACTACTGATAATCTTGATACATGGAAGTATGCATACCAGTTCACATACTGGGAGAACTGTTATAAGTCCATAGCCGCAGTACATGTACCCAGTACAAGTACCAACGTAGCTATAGTTCGGCAGCGACTTTTTGGTACGCATACCAGGTATCCAAACCATGAAAAGTCTGTTGATCGTGAACTGGGAAAGGTACGGATACCTAGTATGCAAACCGGAAAAGATCTGTTGGTTTCAAACCAAATTAGGTACGCATACCATAAAAGATCTGTGAGTTCCTGAACTCGTTTTTGTCTTAAGGGTATCCATGCCCGGTACACGTACTATGACAAGAACATTCACGAACATGTATAGTAAACATACCCGGTACACGTCCTTACCCTGTCGAATATTTTTAGATACATCAGAATTATTTCTATGAGATAATCAACATTTGAATAACTCTCTAAAAAACTATCTAGACATTTTTGATCATATATGTGATTCAAGAAACGTCTTAAAGTGTTATATGAAAATGGTTAAGCTTATCGTTCAATTTGCTAGTTTCGGATAACCTACATGAACAAGTCATTGTACACGGTTCAGATACGGTTCATCTTAACCAGAGTATATATTTTACTATTGTTAGAGCATAGCTCGGTTGAACCCACCAAGCGTTGGTGTATATGAGGTGAGGATTTCATCCTAGGGAACAATGTTTACATGTGTTCTAAGGAAGTAAATTCATGAACTTTGTTTGTGAATCGAAAAGGAAATCGCCATGTGTTACTGGTTTTGTTATTCATTGCTTATCTTATGAACAACCAATATGTGTGATTAGTAGAATCACTCATGACTTGTTTGTGTTCTTGGTAAAAATATTCACAAAGGCCTGATTTATGTATTGGTATGACTTTTATTAGTGAAACCGATCGTAAGTAATCACCTGAGATGGTATGACTGGGTTTGTGATTTTATGTCTGACCAAAACTGGGAAAAGGGGAACCGATCTTAGTAAGAGGTGCAGTACATCACAAAGGGGAACCGATCCTTGTATGAGCTGCAGCAGGTTTATAGAAGAAAAGGGAACCGATCCTCTGAACATGTGCAACATGTTTTTAGGAAAAGAGGAACCAATCCTATGGACATGTGCAACACATTCAAGTTAGATACCATATATATGTGGGGAACCGATCCTAGTACCTAGTCAACCGAATTTTGAAAAGCTAGTGTGACTATGCACATTACTCACATGGAGGTAGAACCGAAACTTGTTTTGGTATAACCGTTAAACCCATGATTTGTGATTGAATGTTATTTGATCAATCACATAGTTCTTGAAATTAAGATGAACCAATTCTAAACTTGTTTGGAAGTGTGGAAAATCGGTTTCAAGGTTGTAAGTATGAAAGAGAACTTACAAAGTTAGGATGTCGACATACTTTGAACACGTGATGTGAATGTTTTATTATTTAATTGTTCAAAGTTATTCCTTAATAGCTAAGGGAAGAGAATCCCAGGATCGAAACATAAATAAGTTAAGAATCTTTTAATTAAGGTTATTAATTTCATTTTTAGGAAAATAAGAACTAGTAATGTGCTACTAATTAAAGATTTTCTGAGAGATTTCGATCATTATTTTTGGACAAAGCATTTCCACGAATTACGGAAATCGAATTTGTGCTTTAATGAATATCTTGAGAATATTTTCGGTTTTGGAAATTCCTTGGTGTCCTAGTCTATAAATATTGAAGTTTTCATTTCTAGCAAACTAATCCTTCGTAACAACAAACTACCTCTTGTTGTGCTGCTACTGTTGAAGCCTCCTATTCGGAGAAGAGAATAACCTAAATAGGCGAAATCTCTTATGGTCGCTCGATTTAAATTCTTCTTTGGGATTGATAAGCTCTACGAGTACCATTGGTGGGAAACTAGATAATTGCGGTTTATCTTTTGTTTTCATTGATTTGATTGACTAACGGTGGTTGAACTTTGATTGCATCTAGTTTGTTTATGCTTGAGGATCTTATCTTCTAATATAAGATTCACTCAAACTAGTTCAGAGTTTCGACAGGGATCTTTAGAATGTTGTTAGTTCTAAAGACGATCTTGTGATAATCCATTGTTAACAGACTCTGTTTTGTGCATGATTGATCACAAGAGATTCAAGTGATTGTGTGCAGGTGTTTATCAAAGATCTGAGAAGATTTGAAGACGAAGAATATATTGAAGATTTCTGATTTGTGGGTTCATAATCTTTGGTGTGCACAATACTTGTTTCGGTAAAAAAAGGATTCAATTAATAATCGGTTTTATCCTTGTGATAAAATTGGATTGATTAATTGAGTAGATCGCAATCAACATAATTCTTTGGATTAAGAGTGTTGATTGCAAAATTTTAACGATTACTTTGGTAATTGGACATAAGATAGATCTAAGTACTTGACGAAGGAGTTTGTGTTAAGATAAACAGAAGAGCCTTTGTCCGACTCATATCACTTGGTTGAAGAGAGTTGATACCAAACAGATTTTTTGTTCCTTTACTGTTTAGAATACGAACCAAAGGAATTGTTCCAAGTACGTGATCTATTTATAAGTTGGAGGCGTGGGAATACAGACGGAACTAGGTGAACTATAGGTTTAGTTGCTTGGTCTCAACTATACGAAGTTAAGTGTAATTTTATGTAGCTGCTTAATCCTGAGAGTATTCAATTCTGGACAAGGTCCCGGGGTTTTTCTGTATTTGCGGTTTTCCTCGTTAACAAAATCTTGCTGTGTCATTTACTTTTATTTTTCGCATTATAATTGTTTTATTATAATTAAAATAAACCACACAAACTTTAATTCCTATTTACTTGATAAGTGAATCCTATTGTGTTTGCTTAACTCTGAACCTTTTTATCAAGTAAACATACTTCGTTGTTGTATTGTCTCGATCTCGTATCCATGGACGATCACACGAAGTGTGAACCGATTAGTTGCATTGTATCGACTCAGTCCATAGACAATCACTTTCGGAGAAAAGACTTATAGGTAGGAAAAGTTTTAGATTGAGGTATATTTGGGTACCCTCGTCTTTTCAATTGGAATCAGAGCAGGCAAACACGAAAAGATCTAAGGATTTGTGTTTGGTGCGATCCAACCTATACAAAATTGAATCTATGTATAATTCAGTTAACGTTATGCAAGAGTATGACTACTCAAAGGTTGAAGATGTTACTACTTAGTTGACTCATGATGCAAGAGTTGCGAAAACATATATGTCTATCTCTGATGAAAGAGAAGATGCTGATAAAGAGTTGATAAAACTCCTAAAGCCTATACAATCCATGTCTTCTAAAGTAATTATTTTAAAGACAGAGTCAAATCTTCTAGCCAAAGAGAAAATGGATCTCACTGTCAAACTAGAGGCTCTTGATAAATCTCTTACAGATAAAGAGACACGTCCTATGATTCTAACTAATGATGTTGTTGTGATTCCTTCTGATGAGGAAACTAAAAGTCCTTGCTCGACTTTTATAGAGTGTGATAAAACCGGTTTAATCATATCTGAAACAGAGCAAGATGATGGTAGTTTGCCTAACTACATCAAGTTAGAAGAGGATGAGAAACCATCTTCTAGATCTACTGATGATCAAACGAAATCTTGTTCAAAGGAAACTTTGAACCGATTCCGTGATGGTGATCTTAAGGAATACAATTTTCAATCACTTGACAGGAAATTTATACTTCTTCAGCATATGGTGGTAAATTTTTTGAAGGAAGTTACTTGTCTTAAAAAACTGAAAGACCATTCCTCGGTAGAAAGACAGATTATACCACATCCCAATAAGATCAACTCAAAAGAGTCAGAAGAAAGAGTTGATAATCGCTTCTAGAAAAAGGTTCCTCCTCATCCATATCGAAACAATTCTAGTTTTTATGAAGAACGACTCCAGAAGGAAGGGAAAGAGAGAATCTCTGCCAAAAGAAACAATCAGGAATTTCCGATAATTGTTTCAGATGATCACACTAATATGGATAATAAGGAAGTCCTTAGAATGAGAAAATCTTATGAAAATCTCATTGAAAGAATTAAGAGAGATTTATCTATCTCTGAAAATTCTCACATTAGTACAGTTTCTCCATATGATCATATCTCTAGAGTTAGAAAAGATCATCGTCTTGGGAGAAATTATGTTGGGCAGAAATTCCCAGAGAGAAACATGAACCGTGTTTCTGATATTCAATGTAAGCTAGAAAAATATTACTCCGATGCAACTTAGTTGTATCAAAATTGTGCATTCTCATCTCTTTTCGTGCTCATAATCTTGGATGGGAAAGGCACAATAAAATAGGAGCACATTTGTTTTGTGTAGTTGTTTATCAGAAAAATTCTGTGACACTTTATGGATAGTTGCGAATCCATGGATGTCAAACAAAAAAAAATGTTCATGTTTAACATGATCTTTCAAAAAGAGGTTTTATTTAGAATTTTCAAATTTTAATAAACCTTTCAGCTTGAGAAGTTTGGACTAGGGAAACGAAATATATTCTTTAATATTTTCGGATTCTCCTGAGGTCTTTTAGTCCGAAAGTTGTCTCTTTTAAAAGGAGAAACTATCTCTTGCATGTATTCTGAAACCCTGATCAATCCTTTTATATCTATTTATACATAACCGAGCATGCCTCCAATAACTCGCAGTGTCTCAAAGGCTAATAAGGAGGAAGCTCAAAATGTTAAGGATTGTTAAGGAATCAATTCAGAGAGGAAGAAGAAAGGCATATCATATATCATGTTTGATTATGATTCTGATAGTTCAATTGGATCACAAGATGAGTCATGTATGTTGGCCTACAACCTACAAGATCCAACCAAAACCAACTGGACTCGTTCTGATAGTATGATTGACAATATCCAAGGTTTTGAAGAACCGAGAACCAACTTTATTATAACGGTTCGAAATCAAGATTGGCTCAAATATAAGATTGGGGAAACAAAAGCTGATATTGTTGATATGAAGAATCAAGTTGAAAAACTTGAGAAACAAGAAGTGGTTGCGGACAAGTCTCTTGAGACATGCTTTAAGAGTTTGAACATTGAAGAGACCTCAGTGAACAACAAGAGCACCACTAGAGATTAATTTATATGTTGTAATACTTAATTAGTAAAATAGACATCAATTTTTTATTTTTCAATGATTGTATTGGTCTAGTATGAATAAAGCTATTATGAAAAAAATTATTTGATTTATAATTTTTCTTGTGATAGTTTTCGGTTTAGATAGCCTGTGCTTGAATGCTTTTATATTATTGCTATGTATGTTTATGGGATGTTTGATTTTAGTTTGGGATAATTGGAGCTTGGTACTCAGATTTAGACCAACACTAGGCTTTGGTCTAACATTTGTCCAACGTTAGGCTTTGGTACCTGGACTGGAAGCGGACTGTTGTTGACATTCATTGACCAGGTTTTAATTAATTTTTATAAAATAAAACAGAGTTTACAAATGTACCCTCAAAATAGCTTAGGATCCAACGGCTTTAATAAAATCACTTAGCCTACGGTGTGATGAAATTCAATAATCTGAAAACAGAAAAAAAGTGAAACCTAATTACTCTTCTTCCTCCCCCGTCTCTGCATAAAAATTCATCTGGTTGTTCTAATCAACTACCACTACCATTAATATCAATCATCACTGTTTATTCCATTAATTTGGTGTTGATCGAAGAGCTGACATATGAAATAAAGTGAACTCTAATTACTCAAACTTGTTCATGAATCAATCAGCAACAACAATCTTGCTTCTGTTAATACCCAGAATCACTTCCACAATCATCTCAGCAGAAAACCCAGCATCAATACGAACCCTAATTTCCACTTCCGACATAGATTTGTGCTCTAACTTATAAATATACCACAACCCATAACAACAACAACTCAATCTCGTTATCCCTGTCCTTCTTGGCTTCATAAATCATCAAAAGCCCAAATCAATTTTTTCACAAACCCATCAATTCATCTGTTGAGCTTCAAATTCATAACCGATTCAAACCCTAACTGTGATTCTCAACAGCAAACACACTAACCAGAATCCTCAATCCACTCCTAATTATGCCAAAACCCTAACCTTCATATTCTTTTTTCAACTGAATTTTTCAATTGAGAGTTCGAATTCATCCAAAACCTTTGAATTCGACACAGACAACCTTTCTCTTCCAGCTTCAGATCTCATCAAAACCCTTGAATAAGAAAAATAGACAAAAGGGTTTCTTCTAAATTAATCATTTTTGATGAAATCAGTGTAATTGAGATGAATTTTATTGTTTGATTCAAAATTGAGTTTCTGAAAAATTACTCACTTTTGGTGTATAATCCTATAGATATTTGGGGGTTCTATTTATTTTGATTGATTTCTATCTAGACGGAATGCAAACTGATCAAGTTGTAGCTGGTTGATTTCGGTGTGATTACTTTTGATAATTCTGCATATGGTTTTTGGTTTCTGCGGGTGGAGGCGGAAGAGAAGAGAAGAAACAAGAGAGAAGAGATTTAGGACATTATGTCGGGGCCAAAGTTACTAAAGTAAAGGGTCTGATAGTAAATTCGTTTATCAATTATATTTTATATACAGTTTTTAATAATTTCTTAAAAGAAGTCAAAATTTAACTGAGTCAACATGAGTCAACATCGAGTCCAGGTACCAAGCCCTAACGTTGGAAAATCTGAGTACCAAACTCTAATTATCCTTTTTGGTTTTACTACCTTAATATTCGATCTCATATGTTGTGAGCCCTTGTGGTTTGGGTGACTTTTTGATTTAGCAGGATTAAGTTCTAGCCCATGTTGGTAGGCTTTATTAAAGAATTAAGTGGGGTTCTGGTAGAAACAATATGTGAAAACTCACAATATGTTGAATCGGTTTTGATTTAGCATAAAATCATATGTGTTTTAACGGTTTTCAACTTTTGCTTGTAACTGTTAAAACTGATTTTCATCCTTTCTCTGGTAAAGGTTGGTTGTTGTTATTCTTTTGTTTTTGCATAAGGATGACAACATGATGATATTTCGATATCAACTCTCCCTGGACGAAGACGCAAACTTATTGGAGAAGTGGATGCGAAATTTGAGGTAAAAATCTTGTTAGTTAATTGTTTTTCTGTTTAAGAAAAGCCTGAGTTTATTTCATATATTATTGCTTTTGCTTAACAAAATCTCGGTACAATTGATCTTTATTCCATTATGTTTGTATGGATGTATGTGTGATTCAATTGGTTTCCGGTTAAGAAAAACTATTGTTATCTTGTTTTATTGTGTGGTATCAATTGCTTAGGCTTACAAAATTTCGGTGCAATTACGGTGCTATAATGTCTATGTTGTTTCAATTTCTTCCGGTTGAGGTGAATAATTATGCAAGTTGATTTATTTGGTTTATATGAATTATTTATGGCTTAAAGAAATAAAAGGTTTACGGGATGAGTTGTTTAGTCCAATTCGATTCCGGATAAGAGAAACTAAGTTAATTCTGATCTTAGTTAGACTAATCGAAGTGAGGTTTCGGTTATTCAAGTCTAATTGAATGCTTTAACAAGAAATGGTAGTTAACTAACCTAGTACTTGTCTTGTTTAAAATTGAAAGGTCTAAGTTTATGGATAATTAGAACCTGATGAGAAAAATAGAGTTATCTTTATTTTGCTCTTATCGAATAAGCGATTTGTTTTTGTACAATCGGTTTAGCAAAGGAACTAAGGTGCTTAGTTGATTTTTGGTTTGCTAAACTAAAATGGAAAAATTGTTTCAGAAAATTGTTTCCTTGGTAACATATCAAAATAAAACTACTTGTAGTTTCGGTTTGGATATTGATTATCAGAACATGGTGTATGGAACCCTCGTGCCTAACTCTACCGGTTGCAAGTCTATTTTGAGATTTGTAAGATTCTTTTCGTGTTGTCCTTTATTTTTTCGTTTCTTTGTCATTTTGTGACAGAAAGGGGGAGAAATATATGGAGTAAACAAGTGATACTGGCATTGATTTTATATTGATTGGTATCGCTAAGGAAAGTACAGACTAAGGGGGAGTAACATATCATATTAAGTGGGATAACAAAGACGTGCGGATTGAATATCTACCTATCTTCCTTAAGGGGAGTATTAGCTTTGTTATTATAATGTCAACAACGACATTTTTGAGGATTGAATGTATGCAGTTTACTGTGCTGTTGAATTTGGGAATCAAGCGTATGTGTAATGAATTCTTGTAATTTGTTTATCCATATGATGTAAGTGTTTCGTCACTAAAATTGACAAAGAGGGAGATTGTTAGAGCATAGCTTGGTTGAACCCACCAAGCGTTGGTATGTCAGTTGTGGTTGTCATATTTTAGTGAATCAAAACTCATGTTAAGAGTCGCTTGATTATGTACTAGAGTCAACTTCGTATAGGTTAACTTGAAAGTATTAGGATATGAGACATTACAAGTATTGCGAAGACTTGAAGATGTGAAGAAGCAAGGAGCTACAACGACAACAATCATCCTTCCACTTGAGGTTAGTGATATTTGACTTGAACTGTTTCGTTCCCTAATGTATATTTCAAGTTGTGCATATTGAAAACAAAACTGCGAAGCATGTTTGAACTCTAGATAGACATAGTATTTAGGAATACAATACGAGGTTTATTGCTTAACCATTAAACTTTGTAGATAAGACATCACCATAATCATTTGAATGCTATTGTGATTATGTATGGGTATGAGGTGTGGATTTCATCCTAGGCAACAATGTTTACATGTGTTCTAAGGAAGTAAATTCATGAACTTTGTTTGTGAATCGAAAAGGAAATCGCCAGGTGTTATTGGTTTTGTTATTCATTGCTTATCTTATGAACAACCAATATGTGTGATTAGTAGAACTACTCATGACTTGTTTGTGTTCTTGGTAAAACTATTCACAAAGGCCTGACTTATGTATTGGTATGACTTTTATTAGTGAAACCGATCTTAAGTAATCACCTGAGATGGTATAATCGGGTTAGTGATTTTATGTCTGACCAAATCTGGGTAAAGGGGAACCGATCCTAACAAGAGGTGCAGTACATCACAAAGGGGAATCGATCCTTGTATGAGGTGCAACAAGTTTATAGCAGAAAGGGGAACTGGTCCTCTGGACATGTGCAACACGTTTTTAGGCAAAGGGGAACTGATCCTATGGACATGTGCAACACATTCAAGTTAGATACCATATATATATGGGGAACCGATCCTAGTACCTAGTTAACCGAATTTTGGAAAGCTAGTGTGACTATGCATAGTACTCACATGGAGGTAGAACCGAAACTTGTTTTGGTAGAACCGTTAAACCCATGATTTGTGATTGAATGTTATTTGATCAATCACATAGTTCTTGAAAGTCAGAACCAATTCTAAACTTGTTTGGAAGTGTTGCAAATCGGTTTCAAGGTTGTAAGTATGAAATAGAACTTACAAAGTTAGTATGTGGACATACTTTGAACACGTGCTGTGAATATTTTATTATTTAATTGTTCAAAGTTATTCCTTAATAGCTAAGGGAAGAGAATCCCAGGATCGAAACATAAATAAGTTAAGAATATTTTAATTAAGGTTATTAATTTCATTTTTAGGAAAATAAGAATTAGTAATGTGCAGTTACTAATTAAAGATTTTCTGAGAGATTTCGATCATTATTTTTGGACAAAGCATTTCCAGGAATTATGGAAACCAAATTTGTGCTTTAATGAATATCTTGAGAATATTTTCGGTTTTGGAAATTACTTGGTGTCCAAACTTCCTAGTCTATAAATATTGAAGTTTGCATTTCTAGTAAACTAATCCTTCGTAACATCAAACTACCTCTTGTTGTGCTGCTACTGGTGAAGCTGCCTATTCGGAGAGGAGAGTAACCTAGTTAGGCGAAATCTCTTATGAGTACCGTTGGTGGGAAACTAGATAATTGTGGTTTATCTTTTGCTTTCATTGATTTGATTGACTAACGGTAGTTGAACTTCCATTGCACCTAGTTTGATTATTCTTAAGGATCTTCTCTTCTGATATAAGATTCACTCAAACTAGTTCAGAGTTTCGACAGGGATCTTTAGACTGTTGTTAGTTCTAAAGACGATCATGTGATAATCCATTGTTAACAGACTCCGTTTTGTGCGTGGTTGATCACAAGAGATTCAAGTGATTGTGTGCAGGTGTTTATTGAAGATCTAAGAATATTTGAAGACGAAGAAGATATTCAAGATTTATGATTTTTGGGTTCATAATCTTTGGTGTGCACAATACTTCTTTCGGTAAAAAGAGGATCCAATTAATAATCGGTTTTATCCTTGTGATAGATTTGGATTGATTAATTGAGTAGATCGGCATCAACACAATTCTTTGGATTAAGAGTGTTAATCGCAAAATCTTAACGATTACTTTGGTAATTGAACATAAGATAGATCTAAGGACCTGACGAAGGAGTTTATGTTAAGATAAACAGAAGATCCTTTGTCCGACTCATATCACTTGGTTGAAGAGAGAGTTGATACCAAACAGATTTGTTGTTCCTTTATTGTTTGGGATATGAACCAAAGGAATTATTCTAAGTACGTGACTTATTTATAAGTTGGAGGCGTGGGAATACAAACGGAACTAGGTGAACTATAGGTTTAGTTTCTTGGTCTCAACTATACGAAGTTAAGTGTTATTTTGTGTAGCGGCTTAATCCTGAGAGTACTCAATTCTGGACAAGGTCCCGGGGTTTTTCTGCATTTGTGGTTTTCCTCGTTAAAAAAATCTTGTTGTGTCATTTACTTTTATTTTCCGCATTATAATTGTTTTATTATAATTAAAGTGAATCACACAAACGTTAATTCCTATTTACTTGATAAGTGAATCCTATTGTGTTTGGTTAAGTCCGAACCTTTTTATCAAGTAAACATACTTCGTTGTTGTACTGTCTCGATCTCGTATCCATAGACGATCACACGAAGTGTGAACCGATTAGTTTCATTGTCTCGACTCAGTCCATAGACAATCACTTTCGTAGAAAGAACTTATAGGTAGGAAAAGTTTTAGATTGAGGTATATTTGGTTACCCTCGTCTTTTCAACTATGTTAAGCTCAAAGTCAAGTTTTTCAGCTGACGGTAATTATTAATTTCTTGGTTCCAAATCTATCTTATCGTAAACCTAAAGCAACCTTAACCTTGAAAGTCTATAAAAGGTGAACCTCTAACAACTGGGATCTTTGAATCCCTGACACTATTCTTGTGTATCCTAGTTGTAAACTAAATTCGTCCTCTCCTTCAAACCCTTCTAGGGTTTAGCGACTAAAAATACTTCACCTGGGGATTCGTGAAGCCAGTTCCAACTATCTTTGTCTTGATAATTCGAGTATCTTGATCTTGTTTTGATTGTTGAGTTACTCACCTGAACAAGATAGATAGAAATCACAAAGTATCTTCGTCTCAAACTTTGGAATTCCACAAGTTTCGAATTGTGAGGTGAATAATAATTTAGGCTGCTCTTCGGGAGTAATAAGACCATATTCGTTTACCAGACTTTTCTATTGCAATCATATTTCTAAACTTTCTAGATCTAAGAATCAAGAAGGAAATAAAATAGGCTTATCTGTCATGGTAGATTAGTATCAAAAGTCTTCACTTAGATTGAAGCAACTCTTAGGCTGTAAAGGACGTTATCTAAGGGAATCAATTGCGTAGAGCCTTGCGAGGTCCAAAACATAAGGAGCACGACTGCATCTGAATTCCTTGAAGGGTTAATTCGTCTCAACTGCATTCCATTATGAAGTCTGAAAGTAGGCCAGTGTCTGTAGCGGCTTAATACAATTTGGTTTTCAGAGCTGGACGAGGTCCCAGGGTTTTTTCTGCAGATGTAGTTTTCCTCATGAACAAAACTTCTGGTGTCTTGGATTTTCCTTTTACGCATTATATTATGTTATCCCTATGATAGGAATAACACAAGCGGTATGTAATCAGTCTAGGTAGTTTAAGTTCTTATTCATTGTGATAAATAACGAGACTTGTTCTTATTGAATTCGTATCTTGAAAGATAGATTACAACCTCCATACTTGTCAGAATTCGTATCCTATTGATTTGGGTTTGACTATATTGATCTCGGATATTTATTTGTGAGACCATCCAAGGAATCCTCTACACAATCATGTTCTTGGACTTTTTAGTCTAGACATATTGATTATGAAAGAAAAAGAGAAAAACTTTATATACATATTGTTCAAGGATCTCAAATTTATTGTATTAGGTTTTGTCGATGCAGGTTGCCAATTGAAAAAGTTGGTGGTGTACTTGGTACCCTTTTCTTTTCAGGTTGGTTTTTTCTGCAGATTTGTTGATTTGTGGGTGCAAATTTATATGGAAATTTTGAAAATTTCAATGCTGATGCGGTCAAATACTAAACTTATACATGGAATAATTTTTTATCTCAACTAAATACATGTCTTAGCTCCGTCCCTGTTTGGAAATTTGGATCTTGGTTGTCCATCTAGATAAGCCAAACTCCAATTCCTGATGGCATTTTGCACACATACCCTTATTTATGATAGATAATTAACCGCTAAAGCTAATTTATGCTTCTAGTTTTTATTGAAAAATAAAAAATAAAATAAAAGGATAAAACAGAAAAATAGATGAAAACTTATGAAATGCAATTATTTTTATAATCTAAGACATTTCCCCCCTCTACCTGTATAACTTGGACGGATGGAATACTTATCTCTACTAGTATTTGATTCGGAGGAGTAGTCAACTAAGTGATTTTAAATAATGAGATTTTGTATTTTATTTTCCTAAAACCAAGGAATGTGATTGGGAGGTGGATCAACGCCCAATTCCTATATATTTCTTCTTATAAGTTTGATTTCCACTTGACAAGGGGAATCGGAAACCACACAATATCTTTTTCATATTTATTTGTCTTTCAGAATACCTAAAAAGAAAAGCTAACACATTTAATGTGATGATGGGCCAAAATTCATTCGTATATTGATACTTTAATTTCATATCCCTTTGTATGAATGAGATGCATACAAAACATCAAAATTATCATTCTTGGGTTTGTTTAAAACATTTTAGTAATGGATTAGTAGGCCTTGTGTAACTCATAATCCAACCACTTTCATGATAATAATAATGAACCAATAGTTATTAGAGCACTTCTCAGTTGAACCCACAAGCATTGGGATGTCAAGATTATAATTCTCATATTTAGATGCAAAAACTATACGCTTGAAATCATACCACCAGGTAATACTTAGGTTGTGAAGGTATATGAGGAATACTTCGAGTTATCCCTGTTGAAGACGACAGATAGATGAACACACAAATACACCATCCTTCAAACAAGCTTAGTGAACGAATGTTAATTTTCCATCCTATGACTATCTTACATCTCTATTTATCAATAACTTACCAGAGAATGAAATCTTGGTCATATGACTAAAGTACAGAAATACTTGATGACATGATTTTGTCAAAGTTTTAGAAGAATGAAATACATGAATTGTGTTTTACCATTCTATGTATAGTTTTCGAAAACTAACATGTCGTACTTTCAAAAACTAATGGGAAGTCACATATGATATACTTTGAGTCCTCACTTTTGATGTTTCAAAAGTAGGAAAAATAACCTTCAAAGCTAACTAGATTTTGGAAATGGAAGTTCTAGTTTTTGAACACAACTAAGAATGGTGAAATATATCCTCGCTTCCAAGGTGAAAACTAATTTTTCGGGTTTCAAAAACCGGATAATATAACATATTTGCAATTCGTTTTCATGCTTTTGAAAGTCATTTACCTTTTTGAGACTTTTGAAAATGATAATTAAATTATTTTCAGGGTAGTTCTCAATAACTCAAGGGAGTTGGTTTCGAGATATTTGGGACAAAATCGTGACTCAGTGCTTTTATACCATGGTTCGACGATAACCTTCGCCACTCAAAGATAGACATTCTGTATGTTCTACTATTTTCCCTTCAATCTTCGGGATCAGGAAGCGACTTTGAAAGTCTATTTCGTGGTCAAGAATACTAGAAGTATCTCTACTTTGGTAAAAGGGAAACTAGTATTTAAACTTCAGTTTTTAAAAAAATTTAGTTATAATTTGTCTTCAAAGTCGATTTCTTAACTGGGCTAAGTTTCTTGTCTTTTTTTATACGACACTCAACAATATGGAGAAAAGTTATTCAAATTTAATTTTTATTTCTTGTTTGGAATATCAGTATAAAACTCTCAAAAGTCTTGCTAAAAAATTTCGATATGTGAGACCTTTGTTGAGTAACTAAAAGTCGTTTGGTTGGTTTACCCCCCGTACTTGTAGATTAGGTATCAAGCAGTTACTAGTTAATAGTAGAACCTTGACTTACATGATTCAGTCTTTTATAATTAAGAATAAGTTTATCATACAAGTTTCTTTGGATGTACGATTGACATTCATAAATAAAATGTAATTGTCTTGTTAGTATAGGGTACCAATAGATTTCTCGATGGATTGAAGAGTAACTCTAAAAGAAAATAAACATTCTGCTAGGAAATTTAAAGAAACGATTCCTAAATAGTAAAGGCGTTCTTCTAGGAGACTCAGTGTTAAAACTAAGAGAAAACTTCTGTGAGAATCAGAAAACTTGCGTAAGTCTGATATTCTTTTTGAGAATAGGTTGAAGAACCTATTTTTAAGAGTAGTGGTAGTATAACACATTGATCTCTCATAAGTGGTGGAAGTTTTAGAGGATTGGAAGAGTAGATAAGTGAAAATCGTGGTGAAACTAGTTCCGCTTCATTATGAAGACTTGGCGGTTGTATGACCACTACTCCATTTGCTCCTTCAATTACTTTCACGACTTAATTACTTTCCCATTGTGGGTGTATTGCTACATCGCATTTGTTGTAGGCCGCCAGACCAGAACCCTACTAAACATCTCCATATGTGACATTATTGATGCTTCGAGTAGAATTAAGTCTATTCACTTATAAACATGTATTTATTTATTCAATTGGTTGACCTATCTATACTGATGAACAATAGTCCTAGCACATTGATGAGTCTAGCATGCTTCATAGAGACTCATGATGCATACAAAGTGTCTGTTGAGACAAGGAAGAGATGCTTATATACCATGACTTAGAGAGTCTGATACAATTTGGTATTGGTATTATTAGCATACTATAGTGTCATCCAATACAATACTAGTATCTGGATCATCTTATTAGATTGGTAGGCATAGGTCTAAAGAACTTGTCAGGTCTTACAGAGACCTCTCTCTCTATATATATATATAAATAAAATTTGACATGTCAATCATTTGAAAGGAATTTGTAAACTGAATACAATTCTAATGTCAGCAAAAATTATAAATATTCAGTCTTGATATATTATGTCAAAAATTATTTGAGTGGTAAAGTAGAGAGATTAAAGTGTAAGACCTAAGTTGCACGACTTAAGTGATAATAAATATGTGATCCTTGGCAGAAGAACCAATTAAAATCTTGGTATTAAGACCTATTTAAAATTTGGTGGCAAGATTTTTTGGAAATTAGGTTGCAAGACCTAATTAAGTAAATGGTGTCAATACTTATTAAAATATTCAGTAGTAAAACCTTATACGGCAGATGGACAACTAAAGGAGTAACATAGGAACCGATCACTTAGTGGCAGAGGGACCGAACAAATGTGGTGAAGGGACTAACCAATTGGTGGTATAGGGACCGACCATGGTAGTAGCGAAGCCATCCCTAGTTGTTTTGTACTTATTTTGGTCTTTCTGGTAAGAATATGTAAAATAATCTAGGAGAATTTTAGTAGAAAACCCAGGTAGCAAATCCTAAATAGAGGAGGTGTTAAAATAAAATAAAATAATAGAATAAAAGTGGAATGGGATCGGGCGTTTGTCTTGGATGGCCCCGATAACGGTCCTCCACTTTTCTTTTCTTTTTTTGATTTATTTTATCTTTTTGCTCTTTCTACCTTGCTCTTATGACTATTTTGAATTTAATTCCTTTGGCCTAACTAACCTCGAAAACCAGCTTTCAAAGTAGGGTCCCCCAAGGCTTATTAACTGCAATATCTTAAGTTGTCCATCCAATGTGGGACTAATCTCAATATGCCCCCTCACGTGTAGCCTCTTTGGGTCTAACTCGTGGACATTAAATCGGGTGATGCAGTGTAAAGTTGCGGTCAAATGACTCGTCACAAATTGCTTGCTCTTATACCATATTGAAGTCCATGGTCCTAACTAACCTCGAAAATCGGTTGGAAGGTTAGGGTTACCCAACGTTTATTAACCGTAGGATCTCAAATTGTCCATTCAATGTAAGATTAATCACAACATTTTGTAACCAAAATAGGAGACTCTGAGGATAATATAGAGCAATGTGAACCTTAACTAGGAGAGTAAAAAAAGTCTATGTTAACTGTCACATGCGATCTGTTGATCGTCGATTTTTTAGATGGGGAATATAGGTTCGGCTACGAAGAATGTTTTAATGGAGCTCTGAAACTAAGTTCGGTTGGTAGAACTCAAGAAATGGTTAGCCTGATGCATATATTCAGATGAACAGAGTTATGTTCGTCTAGGCCGATTGCATTATATTCTTAGCTGAATATTCGATTTACCCGAACCTATTATGTAGAAGTTCTTCAAGTAATTAGAAGTTGTAGGTAGCAGAAAATAATTGTTCGGCTGTTAATTTCGTCTCAGGATTTTCAAATATGACACTACAAAGCTGTAATGAAATACAAAGAAATGTTCAGCTAAGAATCATTTTTGCAGGTAGCCGAACCTGGCCCGGTTTGTTACTAGAATTTTATGTTGTCAGATGTTCGACTAGAATCTGAAGATTCGTAGGTAACGGAACCTATCTCCAAATGGGAAGGTTACAAGGTTGAGCTTAGCAACTTCATTTTCACGCGGATCTGAATAATCATCTATCCAATAAAAAATGCCACATTAGTTGTATTTTTAAGTATACGATTGATATGTTTCTCCTTTTGTAATTAATGTAATAAGAAGCCCCTACTGTCGATAATAATACCAGGAATAAAGTGAAATAAATACAAGTTGATGATGAAGTAAATTTTAAAGAAAATAACATAATATTGTATTAACATAAATATTCATCTCTTGCTACATAATATTGTTTAAAGTGAGTTAAAACCCAACAAAAACGAAGCAAATCACATCAAATTTTAAACTGAAAGTGATAGGTTCATCACTTATTACATAATACTTTCTGGAATAACTAAAAACACCCAACAACAACGAAAAAAATCACATTATAAAGACAATAAAAAGAGTCATTCACATTGATGTCATCATCTTCGATTTTTGCATCATCAAATTCTTCCATTCATTTTTTTGTTTATAGCATCATCAACTGCTCCCTTCTTCTTCTCATCAACTTCTTCATCTCCTTCTGCGATTACCGCCTCATCAACTCTTTCCTTACCGTTAACATCAACTTTTTCTTCTAACTTCCAGGTAGATCTATGTAGGCACCATTTTCATCGTAGTAAGGGTTTACACCTGAAAAGTATGATTCCCTGAAAAAAAGTTTCGAATCATAATTTCCTTGTGTCTTTTTCCTCTGGTCCAATGTGGTTGAGGAGATTCTTATCATTGTTCAAAGGACTGTCATCATTGTTTAACCAACATACGAACTCCAGATCATTCACCATCCTATCAAGAATTTCTTCTGCACTTAAATCCCTATTTATTTTGATAGGAGGTTTGGGAGAAGAGATAGCCTTTTCCTTTCCCTTGATTTTCTGTCGGAGCCTAAATAAGAGAGGGAACACGAGATACATAGAGATGTTGGGGTTAGGATAACAAAATTTCTATTTAGTCGAACAACAAATATTGTTTACAAATTAGAGGTTCGGTTAGGGGAAAAAAAATTTAGGCCGCCGAACTCAAAAATATTGTTTACAACTTGGCGTTCGATTATGAGATAAAATTTACAAGTCGTCGAACTCTAAAATATTGTTTAGAACTGAGATTTCTGTTAGGAGGTATGATCAATTGACTTAACCAAACAACGTATAATGCTTACAAAGTTCGACATATGTTCTTCAAAATGTGATGTTCAATCTAGATTAAGGTTTTTGGCAAATCTCCTAGCCAAACATAGGTCCGAAATTTCATTTCGAAACTCTATTTTGATTATTACTGTCAATTTAAAACGTATAAAATCAAGGGATTTGTAAAAAATACCTTTTAATGTAGACTTTGGAAAAATCAAGTTCTGCATCTCGCGCTAAAGATCTAATTTCGGCTCCAATTTGTTATGCCAAGTGGAGAAGAGAATCAAATTTCGGCTGCGAAATCTTGATTTTTTGTTTTTTTGAGTTTAGTTTGATGTTTAATTAGGTTAAGCAAGATTTTAGTTATTAGGGGAAAGCTTTCTGAGTTTAGTCTGATTAGGTTAGGCTAAAGTAGGTATTAGTTAAGTTAAGCAAAAGGTAAATTAGACATTCTTACTTATTAGGGCATCAAAAGATAGATGATCTAATCATTTAAAGGTTCTTAAAAAGAAAGAATGGTCCCCAAAAAATCGTTTCAGAAGTTATCACCGTCTTCTTATTAGGATAGTGTCACACCCGCAAATGTCCCAGACAATTTTTTTGTGCAAGTGTAACCCGACAGCATAGTGGTTTAGTGAATCAAGCTTTACCCACCTTCACTTCAGCCTTATAAATTTGCACCAATGCAAACAACCGACTCTTCAATTCTACAACGGAAGTCTTTAGCCTTATTTCACTTCTCTTAACTTCTCAAATGTATTCCATAATAATTCAAACATTGCCATACTTTGGCTACAACAATCAGCCAACCAAGAACACTTAGAACATGACATTATCAACTCATTTTATTGCATCAAAGGGAAGATATACAAAACTTATCCACTTAAGGACTTACACAGACTTGTTCTCTTGAACAATGCCTTAACCTTACAAAAAAAAAAAACTCTCAATTTGAGTCTCACAATATCCTATGCAAGTCTGCCAATTTTTCATATTCAAGTTAGATTTTTCACTTTGAAGGCTCTCTCTATCCTTTAATAGTTTCAAGAGTTCCTCATTTTCGCCATTGCTAATACGACTCTGAAAACTGTTGCATCGCATGATAAATGTCTCCCTGAACAGAAATTTTTACAATGCGTCAAAATTTATGTTTCATAACTGTAAATTCAAATTTAAGATTGTTGAAATTTTAAAATGATTGAAGTCTTACATATGTCAAGGTTGAGAATAAAAAAAACTTCTGCCTTCAGCAAGAATAGTGCTCAAATAAAATGGCTAAAATAAATTGTAGCCTATTAAGTTTGACCACCAAAACAGTTTACGAATTAAACTTCGGTTCAGCTGACTCAATAAAAGATAATTACCCCCAAGAGAACCTAACTATATGCTATTATAGAACGGTGAAGTAACCTTATAAGAAGAAAGGAGACATTATGAACAATTACCAAGATCATTCTATTCGCAGATAATAGAAGAAATAATGAAGGTGAAGTCTTACAGCAATGCAACAAAAATATCCGTAAGGAGACACCAGATAGTCTAAATGAGCTGCGGATAAAACCCATCTGATGGTGTTATTTCTTAACATTTTACTAAAAATGCTATCACCACCTGCATCATATTTTTTTATAAGCTGTGGAACTTCACATTTTAAATTATTATAATTGATAACATAAATTTCTCACGTGACCAACATGGATGGATAGCCTCCAATAGAAACTTCTTTGGATTAAATTATATACGACCAAACATAGAAGTCCTACTGCAACAAGTATTTCCACTAGTTCTAATAGACAAACATTGAAGGCCCAGGATATGAAAATTTTAAGATGATCTTTACAGTTAAAATTTGAAATAAACTATGAAGAAAATGTATGACTGCTTTATGACCTCTAAATATGCATTAGGATGAACACTATGAGTGACAAGCTCCACTCATTTGGATGCATCTAATCCTGAACTTTTATGCGCGCTAAACCATTCGACTCTTAGTCTGTAATTAACCTTCTACGGAAAGTTGGAAACCAGACCAGCGATTCCAATCCCAAACCATGCAGATAAAAGTGTTGTAAACTATGTTTGTTGCTTCAGTCCAATCGAATTTCAGGTAGAACTTCCACTGGAGGGCATAACTTTAAATAATATGCCCAGAAATGGTAATGATGATAAAGAACACTTATAATGCAAGAGTATCCAATGCGGTCGTAATCAAGTATTTGACTGTTGAGACAAGATAAACGAACCGCCAAGCGTAAGGAGTCAACTCTAAAGCATCTAAAAGTCCAGAGATAATTTACTACCTCCTGTCAGCTATTCTTCTGTTTGATTCCTGCAGTTTCATTCTCAAACAACTTAATTCCTTCTCCAGTAATTCGACTGAACCTTTCGCAACAGCTGTTAATCAAAACAACAAACAATTAACGGAATAACCATAGAAGGATAAACTGAACACATGAAAATCTTCATAAAGACACTAACAAAACATGATTGACGAAAACCAACAGAAGAAAAACTGGGAATAAACAGATACTACCAAAATAATGCTTCAATTCATTTTCCTTTTTCCATTTTTGTTTTTGAGGTAAATTCGAATAAGCATTGTGTCGATGTAAATATCATGATTGGAGCAACTAAACAAACTAGATAACTGCAAAACATTATTAGAAATCGGAATAAGTATTAGGGTATTTACTGACACTAGCACAAGAAACTAGGAGTAGTAAAGTAAGCAGTAAACATTAGCCATAAAAGGTTTTGGAGAAAATTATACCAGAAACTTGGATTAAGCTGTTAATTTCAAAATCAGAAACTAATTTCATCTTCATCAATTCAGATTCTTTCATCGCCAAACAAGTTTCAATCTCAGAGCACTTAGCAATTTCAGATTCAATCTCTCTGGTGTACTGAATATTTGCTTCAATTTCTTCATTGACCTTAAGGAAAACAAAATCTTCCGTTTAATACATGTTTAATCTTTATCTTAGATTGGAGAAAACGACTATAGAGAAAAAAAAATAGGATTCAAAATTAAGGAAATGATTAGAAGAAAGAACAAAACCCTAGTCCGAACAAAAAATAAGAAAACATAAATTAAAGCTAACATGATCAAGCATGTCCTTTAGAGACGAGATTTGACAAAGAATCGCTCCCGAATCATCCATCTTCTCTCCAAAACTTTCCTACTTCCAACTTCCCGCGTTTTTTTTCTTTCTGGTTCAGATATAGACTGGCAGCATGTGTCACTGTGTCAGAAGTAAATATGAACCACGTTTTATCAGAGTTGTGTTGTGGGCGTATCCAGATTCTTTTTCCACTCGTGAAATGTTGGGTACGAATAGAAATTTGGAAGCATACTGGGGATCAATAATCGCTGGCATCCTCGCTTGCGGCTGAAAGACATCAAGATGCAGACTTGCATCAACATCGCCAAACATGATGAAACATCCCCTCCAGCTCTAAGTGATGAGCTAACGGTAGGACGGAATCCCCTAGAAAGTC
Source organism: Papaver somniferum (assembly GCF_003573695.1). Classification (NCBI taxonomy): domain Eukaryota; kingdom Viridiplantae; phylum Streptophyta; class Magnoliopsida; order Ranunculales; family Papaveraceae; genus Papaver; species Papaver somniferum. The sequence continues at coordinate 129,962,290 of NC_039365.1, read as the reverse complement.
GTGTTGCCATCGTTTAAACTATTCAATGGATTGGACCTCTGTCATTGAGACTATTAAGTTTACCAGACCATCCTTGGGCTTGCTGTGTTTTAAACCATGAGAAAATGAGATGCCAAAGACTACCTCAATTTGTTTAAGACATGTTGCAACGTTTTTAAGGCACCGTACATTTGTTTTTTTTTTACAAGCGAGAGATTTTTTGTGTGCTAGCTTTTGCCTATAAAAATGTATAGTCAATTATATATACAAAGCTCCTTTTTACATTGATATTATATAAAATTTAATCAGTGAACTTCTTAGCTTTAATCTGCTACACAAAATTAACATTATAAATTGCTTACTCCTCTCTAGGGATCCATCTGCTCCACCATAAACTTTTTCTTTGTTGGTTTAGTTCATCCATGCTCTCGTTCAACGTCCTACCAATCTTCCTCTGGAGCCGAAGAGCAGATGCAAGAGCGTTTCTTTGTGGGTTTCCCTTCTTTTTTGGCTCTATTTCCTGCAAAGAGGTAAACAAATAATTTTACTAAGTTAATTCCAAATTAAATACTCATTACCATATCATTTCTAGGTGAGTTTGATTTTTGTTGATGAAGTTAATGTGGGTCGAGAAGACCACACTATGTAACAATGAGGACATAAACCTACAAGAAAGTCAGGTTGACAGTTTAAGTCTCCCCCAATCACATGGCCGAGTCATATGATCCTGTAAGACATAGGGCAACCAGATCGAACTCCCGTCAAGTTTAGAAAACTTACTTTAAAATCCTGAAGCTGGGCTTCTGTGAAACCACCGTCCTTCTCTGTTCCAGATTTTGCCATCAGGCCGATTACCCACTTTGCAGCTTCACTATAGTCTTGCTGCGTAGTGCGGAAATATTGCAACCTCAACTTCTGCATGACAGACAGTGCAAGCAGACCTTCTTTATCAAAATATGGATGAGCTAAAGCAGCTTTAGCACTCGTTCTTTTCCTTGCTTTATAACGGATCATTGATGTCAGAAGTTCCCACCCTATTCCACCATCTAAATCCAGCAACTCAAATCCCTTCCGAAGCTCTGTGTTAGCTCGAGGTTCCACGGTTTTTCTCCACTCAATTAAGTCATATCCACATCTTTTTAGCTGACGGTTAAATTGTATTAAGCCACTATCTGTGCGTAATGATGGGAACGCCTAGAAAAGAAAACATAAGGAGAAGTTTTTTTAATCTCAGTTACACTGTTTGCATTTTCAAGAAGAGTTCTTGATTTCACAGAAGATATAAGAAGTAACACCAGAAAAAAAGGACAGATGTGTTTTGCTTCATACCATTTGCAAGTATATGAGACCTGTACTGTAGATATCAAATCGATCAGGTAGATTCATCTGTTGAGAAAAGAATACAGCCCCATTAACAGGATAAATACAGAATTACGTTACAAAAAAGGTGTAGTTATAGATTTTCTGGAGGCAACAGACAGCACACCTGCCACAGGACTGGAGACAATGCAGTTGCTACAGGAGCCGATGGGGCAGATGGTGTTTGCGTGCTCATTATGTACTGCTCCGGTGCAGCATACCTAAAAACAAAAACAACGATCATGGTTAGCATAGAAGAACATTATAATCTATAATAGAAATTGAGGAATACAGGTAGATTGGATATATAAAGGATTTAGGAGAATGGGGAATTTACAAATGCCATGCACAAGAACTACATATCTATGGACATATGGAGGGTGCTAAATCCACAAGGGCTGTATATTCCTTGATTAATCCAAAATCAAACAAGTAATCCTGGTTCTCCCATTTACAAACGTTTCATTTACACACCTGAAAACTCCTTTCAACACTACTTATTATTTCAATTGCAACAGTAATCAGATTATTTCAAAGTATGCCACAGATTAGGTAATACCTTAACATAATTGGATGGCAGCTAGAAAGTGCCAAGTCAGAAAAAAAATGGACTTACAAGGAACAGAAAAATTTAGAACTGTGAATATCAGAAAACCTCTTTGAGAAAAGATATTGGAGGAGTTTGGCCATTCAAAATTAAGTACCTGGGGTCTAATAGAAACTCTTTAGGTATATAATTGATTCCAACACGCAAATCTGCTGCTGCACCGAGGTCAATGATCTTGAATGTACGAGACCCTGTTTACATTAAATGGAAAGGAAGATTAGAAATTGGGAAACAACATTACAGAATATTGTATATTCATTATGTGTGGAGAAAAGTGCCACTGTAAGTAACCTTCAGAGAAGATAATATTTTGTGGCTTGATGTCTCTATGCACAATTCCTGTTGAATGGAGTCCATCTAGGGCGAACAAAAGCTGTCTCATGATAGTTTGGATGATTCTATTTTCCCTCACTAATCCTTTTGGCTCATCTTGAATTTTCCCAAGAATCATTTTTTCCACCTGAAGGCATATTGCATTATCCAAATTGTTACATTTAAGAAAACAAATATCCCAATATCCAGTAAGTAAGTACTTTCCAGGCCACTAATGTTTTAATGATAAATGATTATCACATACTATAAAAGAATTTTAATTCATAATATAAACAAACAAACAAACAAACAACAAACTCATTTCTAACAACTCTTAGTTTTGCAGTCTGTGGTATATTTTTTCTAAGTGTTATGCATTCCTCGTCTTGGTCCTTGTAACTTTCATATGACTGTTAAGTTTACCCAGTTATTCTCCTTCTTATTATGGCATAACAACAAGGTTTTTCTTTCATGACTTTACTTAGTCATAAGGTTTCATGAAATCCAAGAAAGTTTTCCATTAGTATTAATCCTCAAAACGGTAACATATGAGAAACACCTACATTGTAAGGGAACTCTTTACTTAGCATGAGATCTTGCAGCGTCGCCTCCCCTTCAAATCGCCATACAAGCCAATATTCACCTCCTTTCTTTGATGAACTCTGACAATCAATGACACATATAATTAATTTTTCCGTGATTGAAATAACTCATACTCGAACATTGGTCAAAAAGACTCATTTGGTAATCAATAAAATTACTACCTCATTAAATCAATAAGTTTTAGTAGTCGTAAAAGAGCAGTACCTCAAGAAAGCCGTACAAGAAATCTGCACAACTACTTGCACAAGCCCGTCGAACTCGCTCATTCATCCAAATTTCTACTGCACCATATTCAGTAGCCTTTTTCAAGACTAGATCACCTTCCTTCAATAACCACCAAAACCCATAAATACTATCACATAACTAGTTTACACTTCCAAAACAAACAACATCCAAATATAAAATTGTCGATCAAAATAACCTCCTGTTACTCTAGAATTGCATAACATCTATGGATCCAAGATGAAAACAGTGTGATAATAGCAGTCCAAAACCCAATTGACATATTGAAAGAAAAAATCAAAGACAAGTTAATCCAAGATAGTTAAGAGTGTGATAATTACCTTGAGCACAGGTTTCTCTGCCAAAGAAACTCTATAAACCACTCCAAAAGCACCTTCACCCAACTTCTTACCCAACATAAAGTCATCCTGCACAATTAAATACACACAGACACTCACAGAAATTACAAACTCCATAACACTGAATTTAACAACTCTAGAAATATAATCAATATAATACTAAAAAAAATGCAATTTGAAACCTTCTTAAAAGTGGGTCTGAAAAGTCTTTCAACAAAAGCAAGAACAAACATGTCCCAGAAACCAGGAGCAACACCAGGGGTAGCCCAAAGATAGGAAAGGGCACCCAAAGCTAAAATTACACCAGGAGCAGTAATAGTAAGTTCATTAGATCTTGGAAGAGTACTTCTATAAATAATATCACCACACTCCATAACTGTGCAAGGAAGTCCAACTCCAACCCCAAGGAAAAGATTGTTCACAAAATCAACTACCAATTCAGTTCCTGCACACACAACTGAAACTTTTAAATTTGAGATCATCCTTTGTTGCATTGGTTGAAATGGGTATTTCATTTCAAGCTTTCTTCCTAAAAATGGTGATGATATAGTTGATTGTTTGTCTTTCAGTTGGAACCCAATTGTTGTTGCAACTGCCGCCATTTCTGCAAGTTCTTAGTGTTGTATAACCTGCCAACTTAATTTTTTCTGTGTCTCTTTCCCTACATAGCTTTGCTTAAAGCCATGATCTAAGAGCTGCTAACTTCTCTCGTATGTGGGACTCTCTCTCTCTTGATTTCTCTCTTGAATAAGTTTTGATTAAACTCTAAAATTTGATTAAAACCACTGCTGCGATGGGAAGTTGGTAATCTTGATCCTAAATGAAGTTTTGTCTTGGGAAGTTTGTGTGGCGATTTCGCAACGTAAGATATAATTAGCATGACAAAAGGAAACCGGGAATTGGATCCGAGTATTCTGTGGAGGAGACAGATTTAGATTTGTGCACCACAACTGCTTATCCATTTCTCTTGGTTCTCTTTGCAGTGGATGTCTTGTTGCAGTGGATGTCTCGTCCCTCGAGTACTATTCCGCATCTTTATTTCACGAATCAATTGATTCAGCTATCCGAGTCGTGCCGAGTTGGGTCCCGGCTCAACAGTTCACCTTCTCTCAATAAAAGTTCCTTAGGTAACTCATGGCCTCAAACTTACTGGGCGAACCAATTAACCACATGCTACGAGACCACAATATCATGACACACTGGCCGAATTGGGGAATACCCAAATTTAAATGGATCTAGTGCCTTGGCTAAGGGGTGATAAAACTTGGTGAACTTACCATATTGTCCTTGAACTGAAAACACTTGAACTTGTACTTCATTTCTTAAATTCTGGTTAACCTAAAAACTTAAACCTCTTTCATGTTCTTCACTCCTTCATCTTCCATCAATCCTTTGAAAATCGTCATTTTTGATTCTCCTCGAAAAGGTAAGGGAGAAGTTGGAACTAGTGGAATCAGTGAACTCAAGCATGAAATCCCTGAAGTCGTTGAAAAAGAACCCATTATCGACGAAAATAAGATTGCAAGTGATGTCTGAACTCAAACCCATTACTCTATTGTGTGTTATGATTGTTATATTAGGTCAGATTATCAAAAATTGTGATTTTCAGGATTTAGGTCGTCATGTTATATGTATAAAACACAACGACTTTTTATGCTTAGTGTTGGACATCAACGTCACGGGATGAAGATCGTGACGAATTTTGATAACGTTAATGGTGATTGTGAACCAATAACCATGGTGGCCTGGTTGTTATACCTAAAAACATAACTACATCTTATATTTATTTTAGTCGTCATCTTTTTATTACCTATACCATGACACCTTAATGTCACAGGAACTTGGTTTTCCTGTGTAAATTTTATGGTGTTGATCGTCATTCTTTTGAAACATAAAGCTAACGACTATCATGTTACACTTATGGTCGACACTGTCGTTAAACTACAATATAACGTCTAAGTTAGGTTCAACTCTTGATACATGTTTTCATAGCTCTTATTTGTGCATTTTTTTATTATTTAAGTTCCAAGAGAATAACAAAGAGGAGGACCATGTAGTAGAGTAATTTTCATGGATTGAAAAGGTTTATCCTTCTTCAAAAGCTCCTTGTGATGTAACTGAAGAGAAGGACCCTGTAGCAGACTTATTTTCTTGGATTAAGAGTACTGAACAATTCCTAAGAGAAATAAACAGTCCTAGCAATCCTCTAAATTATATTGAATGTTCATAATCAGAGGAAGAAGAAAAGGAAGATGAGGGAGATGATTAAGATCCAAGACTATTTTTCAAGGCATCTGAATTTTCTGGAGTGAACCCTTATTACAATGAAGATGGCGACTACATAGGTCCACCTGAGGAGTTAGAAGCACAGGATGATGATGGTAAAAAATTGGATGAAGTGGAGGAAGAACAAGCTGATGATGTTGAAAACCCTGATGAAGTGGTGGAAGAAGATGATATTAATATTGAGTCATTTTAATGTATTTGATATGTTTCCTTTAGTAGTTGTTGTGGAACGTGTCTAAGACATTCTAGATTATGTTGAGTACTTTTAGCTTGTGGTTGTGGTTTGAGACTTTTCAGTTACTCTTAAACTTATGCTAATTTCGGTTTCAATTGCTCTTAAATTTTAGTCTTTTTTGCAGTTTTAAACAATATTTAGGGTTAAAATTTTTCTAAACTGCCGACTATTAGTGGTCGTCATGTTACTATTGTTACGTCCCTATCGACTACTTAGTGGTCGTTTGGTTACCAAAACATAGACTATGAAGACCTATGCAACCTATAACTTATGGTTAGTATAAAAATAATATTTGAAGTACAAAATATACTCAATTGAATGCTCAACGGCTAGTATTTTCAAATCATCCTTTAAGTGTGTTGTTAGTATAAAAGTACTTTCAACTTCAACTTTATCTTCAACCAAGCTTAAGGAATGGAAGGTTGAAGTGCACCATTACCAATTATTAGTAGTCTTTGTACACTATTTGGTCAATTTACAAATGCTTGTCCCTTGGAAGGCAGCAGATGTACCATTACTAATTGTAAGGATTTCTTATTTCTCATGAAAGCTGCAATAGGAGATGTATATTGAAAAAGCGGGGGTCTAACATCCTCATCCAATATTTCGTTTAGGAAATCTGTATGGACAAACTCCAATATAATTCCAAGAGAATCAACTAGACAGTCAGACTCAATCAATGGAAATATATTCAAGAGTTGTATCTCTGTTTCACAATGTACAACTTAAACGGTACGAAAGATCAATGTTCAAGTGTCAATCAATTTATATCAATAACCAAAGGTTGGATTATCTAATTGATTGAACTACGCACAACCTGTGATATTTCAATTATATAGAAAATATAATGCGGAAAAGAAATAACACATACACCAGATATTTTTTTTGTTCACGAGGAAACCGCAAATGCAAAAAAACCCCGGGACCTAGTCCATATTAAGCCGCTACAGACACTAGCCTACTCCAAGTTAACTTCAGACTGGAATGTAGTTGAGCCCTAACCAATCTCACACTGATTAAGGTACAGTCGCGTTCCTTACGCCTCTAAATACAGCAGGACTCTATGTACTTGATTCCCTCATCTGATTTCACGCACAACTAAGAGTTTCTACGACCCAAAGTCGAAGACTTAATAAACCAATCTGTCTCACACAGAAAAGTTTATTGAATAGATAGATCTGTCTCCCACAGAATTACCTATGAGTTTTGTTCCGTCTTTTGATAAATCAAGGTGAACAAGAACCAATTGTAACACCTGACTTATATTCCCGAAAAACAGCCTAGTAATATCAATCACCTCACAATAATCTTAACCGTATGGTAGCGAAACAAGATATTGTGGAATCACAAACAATAAGATGAAGATGTTTGTGACTACTTTTTATCTTGCCTATCGGAGATTAAATCTCGAGCAAATATTAGAGAAGATAGTACTCGATACGATAGAATACAACAAGATCAGAGCACGCAACTACAGAGCAAATAGTTGGGTATGGATTCACAATCCCAATGAAGTCTTTAACTCGTTAACCTATAATGGTTTTAAAAAAACCTAGGTTAAAGGAGAATCGACTCTAGTCGCAACTACTATCACACAGGAGGTGCGGGGATTAGGCTTCACAGTTGCTAGAGTTCTCCCTAATATAGTCTTCAAATCAGGGTTTGCAATCAATGTTACCTTGGTAACAAAGAGTTCAATATTCACCGTTAGATGAAAACCTGATTAAACTCAAGCTAATATCTTTCAACCGTTAGATCGAACTTAGCTTGTTACACACAAATCAATAGTGACTTCATTTAGATATGAGTAGCCGTACCTAAAAGTGTACACCATGTTGGCTCAACAATAGTTAACCGAAGTTAGCCATATGAACACTTTCATATCAAGCTTGTTCATCTTAACACAACTAGTTCAAATGACTCAGATGAAATTAGTTCTAGAGTTTTTCAATTTTTTATATTCTCATAGAAGTATACAAGACACAATTGAAGCAAAATCGATTTTGATTCACTCAAATCAATTCATGAACATTATAGCCACGGTTTGCAAAAGATTGCATTCCTTATTATATTAATGTATTATTTCAAAGAACAAACCGATTTTAGAACATAACCTACTCAAGTATGCGAACGGGTACAAAACACTTAAGTGGCCGGACTTAGTCTGGGTTCGCCAGTATGTGAACGGGTACGTATACCTCCAAACTCAGTTGAGTTCCCGGACTTGAACTTATGTTGGTACGCATACGGGTATGCATACTAAGTTCTCGGACTTTCAACTAACCAACCAGTACGCATATGGGTATGCATACTATGGTTCCCGGACTGGAATAACTTGCAACAGTTAGCATACAAGTACGCATACTGTGTTATATCCAATCATGGTTAATTATTCTAAACTCCCATTTCAATCATTGAAACATTCTTAGAAGACGACAATAGCTGTCTCACACAAACTATTAGCTTCAAAGAAATTTTCAAGTGATCGATAGATCAACATGAAACATTCCGAGTCTACATCAAATGACCGTCTCACACAAATCATGTAAGATGTTACCAGACGATTTTTACATGATCATCTTTTGACTTTCGTCAAGAATATAAGATGAACTTGGTTAAAGAGAAAGCTTACCAACACATATTTCGAGAAATATGTAAGCGAGTTAAACTCAACTCGAAATATCAAATGTGTATAATCGAAGTCTATATAGCTATACGAATTTTTTCTCAAATAGGAGATAGAGTAGATAGACTTTTCAGTGATAGATGAGTTCAAGTCTCCACATACCTTTTGTTAATGAAGTTCCAAAAGCTCCCCTTAGTAGTTCTTCGTCTTCAATCGATGAACGCGGTGAAGTCTAAAGCTCAACTGCACTTTTTATCCTAATCCGAGACTTAGCTATAAGTAAACTAGAAATTAAGACTTATAGTTTTGGAAACTAAACTTAACAAACAAGATTGAGATAGAAACTCTTGCGAGTTCGACCGAGTAGTGCTCTAACAATCTCCTCCTTTGTCAATTTTAGTGACAAAATTAAACTATCAATACATATGGGTTACAAAATAAATAAACTTTGTAGCTTCTCATCCAAATGCTTGATTTCCTTGGTTCTTCAACATTACTCGAAATCTTCATCACTTCCAAGTACTCCAGTGAATCTAAACGTGTTCAACTCAGAATCATAGTTGTTGAAGATCCGTAGCTATAACAATGAGAAAACAATAGCTCTCAATCATTGTTATACAGTGTCATAGTATTATTACACAACATCAAAGTCCAATTGTATCACAACTTTTACAACAATACTATGGTGATATATATCACTTCCCCTTAGTCAATACTTCATCTCACAATGAAAACCACTCCCCCTTACATAATTATCCGTAAACCATATGTATTTTTATTATGAACTACACAATAATTCTCCCCCTTTTTGTTAATATAAATTGGCAAAGGTACGAAAAATAGCGGGATCATAATGAAATTCGCATAGAGATACTTCATGAATAAAAGAGAATATATCAACTTTTTTTCTATGATTTCACATAGTCGAAACTTAGTGTATTCATCAAGGAGTTTATAAAGATACAAGAAAACTCCTACAATATTCCACAGTCGCACTCCCCACAAAGATTTGGTAATTACGCACCATTTCAATTAAGAACTCTCCCCCATAAAATGTCATTCCAGAAAGAAAAACAAGAGCGACCTTACTTTCACAAGAAAAGAAGGATTTCTTTGGACATTAACAAATTACATGAAACATGAATTTGTATCCAGAAAACTCAATTAAATTAACCACAAGAGAACCCATGATTATTTTAATCGAAAATGCTCAACATAAGAGAACTTATGGAGCCATAAAGTATTTTCACATAGAAGTGGATCAGGGAAAGATCAATATTGTGGAATATACAAAGATTCATTCTATTTTCATCAATATTTGCATAATGATACCGTAGATATGGGACAATATTTGCATAAAGACATGTAACGGGACAATCATAAAAGTGCATGCTATTTTCCATCAATATTTGCATATAAAGACATATAATAGACTTCACTTTGACATATATATGGGACAATCATAGTTCACAGAAGCAAACATACATATCCTATAAAATTATTTTTGCAATATATAAAACCAATAAAGATTAATACTGCAAAATCATCTTCCAAATAAAATTTAGAATTTAAATAAATAAATACAAAAACATTGCAAGATGAAAATCGTTGGCAATATCTATGTGTACTCACAATAATTTCTATTTTAAACTCTAGTTATCCTTCTTAAAACACACGAATAAACTCTCATAAGAAGTTTCCTAGACATCAAGACAAACTCGTAATGCACATATAAAATGATTTGTCCATAGAGGGTAGAATCAATCTTTTCCGCACGGATTTACACCAAGAATAGCTACCAAAGACGTATAAAAATATTTTATTAACAAAGAAGAACATACAAAGTCATTAATGACCATGCACCATAGTTCACATAAGATGATTGTGAACATTAAGGAGTCTCATAGTAATGAGTATTAATGCCCATTCTTGGACTTCCTTTTTTGTGATTCACCAACAACATTCTTGTAAAAGCTATAAATGAGCTTTAAGAGTAGTACTCCAAGAATCCAAGTACCCAAGTCCAAGAGAAGTGGAACAAGTGCGACGAAACGGAGCAAAACACTAAAAAAAAAGAGACGGGACAAAAAACCTATCTTAACTCATCCAAATTCAAGAATTCTCATCTCCATTTTGAAGAGAATTCAAAGAGGAAGAGAACGCAAAAAGAACGAGGTCATTCCGAGTTTGGACGGTATGCATACCTGGTATGTGTACCATGACGTCCAAACATGCTGAACTACTATTTTCAAACCTAAACATTTAAGAACCTTAAACACAACTCAAGTTAGGCAGAAATGAACGATAAGCAAGGTACATGTATAATTATAAGTACTCTAAGCAAATGATAAAAATACATACATTGCTCAAATTTATAGACATACCTTTTAGAAGGATCCCGTCGTGAATCCCACGGCTTTACAAAATATTCAATATCATACCTAACACAATATGTGCGCCCAAATTCTCGTGTTTCCCTCACTGTATACTTAACATGGAATTTCTTGGTGAGGATGCAATCAAAACACAATCAAGTTGTGTTGAGGTGAATAATGTCTTGCTCACCACAAGTGACTGAAACAGACTTTTCTGTAACTATGGATTTTTCACCATCTATAGTTTTTGGCTTATTCAGTTTCACTTTTGGATTATCATGAAAGAGATCACTTTAGAACCTTTCACATCCATATCCATTTTTCCAAAGAACATTTTAAGTTCCAACATCATGGATACTGCCTTCTCCATAGTCATGAAATTTTTTGGGAGATCGTTCCTTTTCACACTCAAAGCATCATTGGTTTCTTTGGTACCCACTTCTGAGTGCGTTTAGGAACAATATGAACCTTCTTCCCATTACTTTCTTCTAGATTTATCGGAAGAGAATTGGATTGACTATTCTTTTGCAAGTTAGTCTTTCTCCAATTGGGAGCATCGGATATTGTCTTCGTCTTTATAAAGTTATCCTTTTGATAAGCATTACGATTACGAAAAGGATTCGTATGACGTTTATAAGCAAATCTAGGTTTATCACAACACTGATTCATTTGCCTAAAGGTTGGACAACAACCTGTAACTTTAAGGGGATTAGTCTTAACATATGATCTTGGTTTCAAAACTTCTTGTGATGCCCAAACAAGAACATCATGAAGTTTGTCATTACTTATACGGAAACGACATCTCCTTTCCAAATGACCTTTATTTCCGAAATAGTGGAAGGAATGTTCTTACCTCGATCTGTGTGTGCTGACTTTGGAGGTTTGATATACTTTTCTCTTTCGAACCTTAACTTCTGGTAAAGGTATTTCACTTTTTCCATCAGTGGAAACCTTTTGTTGAGAAAAATCACTAGCCTTCATAAATTTTACCTCTTTGCTAATACTTGGAGCATCTATTCCCTTATAGACCAATCCTCGTTATCACGATGATTTTTACTTGCTCCTAGCATAGTGGTTAATTTTCTTGAACTAGTGTTGAACTTTTTCAAGTCATCTTCCAACATCTTGATTTTATCAAGAGCAGCAGCTAAGTCAGCCTCAAGGCGTTTTTATCGAGCGAGATAAGCGCTTTCTCTGTCATCAAAACTTACTTGCTGAGAGTTAATCCTTGCTTCAGTTTCTGCAAGTTTCTCTTTCAACAAGAAGTATTTTTGAATTTTGATAAACATTATCACATTTAAGTGAATTTCTACTCAGGTTTTCCTCAGAGTCTTTGAGGATTGATACGCAAGAGCGATTCCAAACGTAAAGACCTCCGTGAATCCTTTTCAATTTCTTGTTTTCTCGACAGAGAGGAGTCAGAAGAGGTGTGACATGATAAGTTATCATATTCTTCATTTCCAATGAATTCAAAACCTTCACATACTCTGAGACTTCCTCATCAACTTCTCTATCAATATCTGAATCACCTTCATCAGAAAGTTCATCCAACTGTTCTTCTAGGCGTGTTTCCCAGTTATCAACAGTTTATACATCAAGATAATGTTTAGATATTGACATAGATGTGACAGTTCTCTCAGGTGAAACCAAGCTTTGAAAATCATCTGGTAATTTCTGAACTAGTTCGTTTTTAGATATAGAATCATCCATATAGTCATATTGCTACAAACACAGACTTATGAAGTCTTAAACGTGTTTGCCTGCTATGATACCATTTGAAAAAGCGGGGGTCTAACATCTTCACCCAATATTTCGTTTAGGCAGTCAACCTCCAATATAATTCCAAGAGAATCAACTAGACAGTCAAACTCAATCAATGGAAATATATCCAAGAATTGCATCTCTGTTTCACAATGTAATCAACAAATCAAACAGATAGAATCCGCGAGCCTAATTATTAAGTAAAACAACTTAAACGGTAACAAATACCAATATTCAAGTGTCACTCAATTTATATCAACAACCAAAGGTTGGATTATCTAATTGATTGAACTACGCACAACCTGTGATATTTCAATTATATAGAAAATATAATGCGGAAAAGAAATAACACAGACACCAGAAATTTTTAACGAGGAAACCGCAAATGCAGAAAACCCCCTGGACGTAGTCCAGATTTGAACGCCACACTTTATTAAGACGCTACATACACTAGCCTACTCCAAGTTAACTTCGCACTAGAATATAGTTGACCCCTAACCAATCTCATACTAATCAAGGTACAGTCGCGTTCCTTACGCCTCGGAATCCCAGTAGGACTCTACCTACTTGATTCTCTTAGTTGATCTCCCCCACAACTAAGAGTTGTTACGACCCAAAGTCGAAGACTTGATAAACCAATCTGTCTCACACAGAAAAGTCTATTGAATAGACAAATCTGTCTCCCACAAAAATACCTATGAGTTTTGTTCCGTCTTTTGATAAATCAAGGTGAACATGAAGCAATTGATATACCATACTTATATTCCCGAAGAAAAACCTAGTAATATCAATCACCTCACAATAATCTTAATCATATGGTATCGAAACAAGATATCGTGGAATCATAAACGATAAGGCGAAGATGTTTGTGACTAATTTTTATCTTGCCTATCGGAGATTAAATCTCGAGCAAATCTTAGAGAAGATAGTACTCAATACGATAAAATGCATCAAGGTCAGAATATGCAACTACAGAGAAAATAGTTGGGTATGACTTCACAATCCCAATGAAGTATTTAAGTCGTTAACCTATAATGGTCTTAGAAAAACCTAGGTTAAAGGAGAATCTACTCTAGTCACAACTAGTATCACACAGGAGTTGTGGGGATTAGGTTTCACAGTTGCTAGAGTTCTCCCTTATATAGTCTTCGAATCAGGGTTTGAAGTCAATATTACCTTGGTAACAAAGCATTCAATATTCACCGTTAGATGAAACCTGATTAGACTCAAGCTAATATCTTTCAACTGTTCGATTTAACTTAGCTTGTTACACACAAATGAAAAGTGACTTCATTTAGATATGAATAACCGTACCTAAATGTGTACACCTTGTTGGCTCAACATAGTTAACCGAAGTTATCCATATGAACACTTTCATATCAACCTTGTTCATCTTAACAAAACTAGTTCAAATGACTCAAATGAAACTAGTTCTAGAGTTGTTCAATTGTTTATATTATCATAGAAGTATACAAGACACAATTGAAGCAAAATCAATTTTGATTCACTCGAATTAATTCATGAACATTATAGCCACGGTTTGCAAAAGATTACATTCCTTATTATATAAATGTATTAGTTCATGAACAAACCGATTTTAGAACATAACCTACTCAAGTATGCAAACGGGTACGCATAACTAAGTGTACAAACTTAGTTTGGGTTCGCCAGTATGCGAACGGGTACGCATGCCTCCAAACTCAGTTGAATTCCCGGACATGAACTTACGCCGGTAGGCATACGGGTATGCATATTAAGTTTCTGGACTTTCAACTAACTAACCAATACGCATACGAGTATGCATACTATGGTTCCCGAACTTGGAATAACTTGCAACAATTAGCATACAAGTACGCTTATTGTGTTATATCCAATCATGGTTAATTGTTCCAAACTCCCATTTCAATCATTGAAACATTCTTAGAAGACCACAATAGCTGTTTCACACAAACTATTAGCTTCAAAACAATTTTCAAGTGATCAATAGATCAATACGAAACATTCCGAGTCTACATCAAATGACTGTCTCACGCAAATCATGTAGATGTTACCAGGAGATTTTCACATGATCATCTTTTGACTTTCGTCAAGAATATAAGATGAACTTAAAGCGAAATACTTTTTTTTTAACCAAAGAATTTTTTTATTAATAATCAAATGAATTACAAAAGTTTATTAGAAACTAAACAAATCTGCCAAATTTGGACAAAATGTCTCAAGCAATAAAGAAAAAGAACACAAAAACTAAACTAAAAGGTTAATGTTTCAAATTAAATTTGTAGTATGTATTGCCAGGAAACTCCTATTCTATGCATATTTGGAGGTCTAGTTGAGAATTTTAATGTTTGACCCTTGTCAAGAAATACTCCTTTTTTTGCAAAGAAATCAGCAGAGAAATTTATTTCTCTGTAAACATGATTAAAATGAATGGAGGTTACCTTTTTGCATATGAGTTCCCATCTGCTCAAGAAAAACCAGGGAAGGTTGTGCTTCATGAAAGCATTTATGGCAGCAGTACAATTAGAATTTATAATCAGCTTGTCTTTGAGGTTTATTACAGCTCATTCCAAAGCACTGATAGTTCCCAAGATTTCTGCCACAAAATTTGTAGTAATGCCAGGCCACCAGATTCTGCTGTAAGAAAATTTCCAGAGCTATCTCTAGCTACAAAACCATAAATAACACATTAAGGATTTCCTCTTGAAGCTCCATCACAGGGGAGTAAGATGGTTCCATCTTCTGGAAAGAGAAAAAACATTCAATTGCTCTAGCAGATTTCACATGTCTGCATTTTATGTCAAAATTTTTAAGTATTTGAAGACCATAGGCAGAGTTAAACATACAACCTTTTAAGTCTAGCTTCACATGCATGGATCATATTTGAAATCTTTTTCTTAGTGATATCTATGTCACGTTTCAGATTCTCAAAAAAGACCTTGTTCCTTTCAAACCATATTATCACCATGATGTTGGAGGCAGCAATGTACCACAATTCTTGGACCACATAACTGCTTTTTTGCAGAAATCCATAATGTCATCAAAGGATTTAGGATTTTTAAATACAAATATGCCCCCAATCCAGCTCCAAAGGATTTCCCATAATTACAGTCCCAGAGAAGATGGCTCATTAAATCTTGTTTTTTGTTACATAAATAACATCTAGATGCAAGAGACATTTTCCCCTTTTCTTAACAGTTTCATCTGTGTTACAAGCACCTCTAGTTATCTTCCAAATATTCCATGCAGTTGAAGGATGAATACTTGATTTCCAATATTTTTTTAAATCATCTCAGTATTGGTTGTTTTTTCCTAATTGCATTGACTGCACTTGAAATAGTGAAGTCCCCATTTTGAGTAACAGTCCAAACAAATTTATCTAATTTCAGAGATAGAGGAGGTAGGTCTTAAATGTTGAAAAAAGTAAGCATTTCCTCTGGTAAAGCCCAAGCATTATTCTGAATCAAGTTGCTAACTTTCATGTTAATATGCTACTGAATGTAATCATTTTCAGGGAATTGACTGAGAATACCGGATTCCAGTATCCTAGTATCTTTCCATACGGATATCTTATTCTTATTACCTACTAGCCATCTTGAATTATTCTCAAAATCATGTAAGATCCATTTAATGCCAGGCCAAATAGAAGATTGCTTATGGTAAGAAATCCAATTGCCATGTTGATATTGGAACTTAGCAAAGAAGAATTTTGCCCAGTCTTCTTCGGAGTTAACAATTTTCTACAAGAGCTTCATCAAGAGAGCTTTATTGATGTCCCCAAATTTCCTAATTCCCAAACCCCTTTCCTCCAAAGGTGAACAGACTTTATCCCAAGAAATAGTAATATATTTCCTTTCCTCAGAATTTTCACTCCAAAGAAAGTTTCTTACGATTCTTTCACAAGCATCTATTAATTTTCTGGGCCATTTATATATAGACATATTATAGAGAGGAATACTACTGAGCACAAATTTTATAAGGGTAACTCCAGCCTGAAAATTTAAGAAATTGTCGATCCAACTAGCTAACCTTTTTTGAAGCATATCTACAAAAGACCATAAATGTTCAGCTTTAACTTTTCCTTGAACTAGAATATGTCAGGACACTGCTTTGGGCTTCCAAGTTCAGTTAAGGGCCACTTGGATTATGGGGTGCTAGTAGTATGTTTAGTTTAATTAGTAGTTAATTAATCATTATTATTAGCTACTAAGTAGGATTATTAGAGTGTGTGTTTGAGTGGCACACGTGCACACCAAATCTTATCATTTATATTCCCTTCTTTGTTTGTAGAACTTATCATGAAAATTAATCAGAAAAATTATCTTTTGTCCCTCCAAAATTCTGTTCTCCCCAGTCTATCTCTATCCTTAGAGATCAAGAGTAGCTTCTGTGCTAATTTGTAAGGCAGGTCCTTACAATTGGTATCAGAGCACTCGATTCCTTGTGACTGAGTGGCAATGATAATCAACAGGGTTGATTTTGAAGCTGAAGTGAAGAATTTAATTTCCAAATCGACGGTTGAATTAGAAGCTACAGTGAAGAATTCATTTGTTGATTTGAATGTTGCCTTGGAGGCTTTCACTGCTGAGTTGAAGGGTGTGGTTGATTGTTTACATAAGATGAAACTAGATGAAGATTTACTCAAACCCTCATCTGATTCTACACACAGAGTCGACGCAGATTCGAAGTTAATTTCCGTTGAAGCAAAATCAGTGAGTGATTTCACTCTCCATTCTTCAATTCCTGTGTATCCAAATCGAGAAGGCGAAGAAACTTACATATCTACAACCGAAACTCAAGTCTCGCATAGGGATGAAGCTTGTTTTGAAGTTGAAGTTCAAAAATACAATGGGGATTCAATGTTTCTAGATTTTCAGGAAGGTAAACCCTTCAATTTTACACATGATTTTCTTAACGTTCTTGTGGAATCTCAAGGTATAGGAGTTAGGGTTCATCAGCAAAGTAATTGTAACACCTTGAAACTGTTCAGCAGATTGATGATTGGGAAGTTATCACTATTCATAATCATAATCAAATTCCTTCTTGCTTCAACCAATTTATCAGGTTATACTACACAGTTATAACTCAAATTACTTCTATATATGATGTATTATCTAGCTTTGATGTTTTTCGAATGTTATTTGATCGTGGTAAAGAGCTTGAAGTTATTAAAAGGTATTCATATTGTGTTGGAAGTAGTTTTAAGCTCTATTTGGATCTGGATGCATATTGTTGTTTAATGGTGCTTAATGAGTTGATTCTTGAGCTGGGGTACCATCGGGAATTGTCAATTGAGTATTTGAATATGTTTTTATTTGCTCATAATAGTGACAGTTGTGTTACTCTTAAGGTTCTTAACTCAGAGGGTGCAACAAGTGATCGTAGTAAGTTGTTTGAGAAATCTGCGCAGAAAGGTGAAAATATCAGGGTTTTTTCAAATGACTAGAGAAACTGAGTATTATATTGCACAAAAATGTTTGAGCAGTGGATGGTTGGAAATACCAGTTTTACAATTCATATGGAAGAGTTTCAGGAAAGTGTTGTTACAAAAACTTCAAATTCAAGTCAGAATCTACTAAATTGTACAAGAATGAGATCTGGTAGGTTATTTTAAATGTGTGCGAGAAGTGGAAAATGTCTTTGCTACATCCTGGTTCTTGCTAGAATGCCATTTGATCGAGGGAATTTATTTGAAGACATCAGTGGTTCAGTGGGTGCAGCTACAACTTTTATAAAGACTCCTCAAAGATGTCGTGGATATTGTAACCCATTCATTGCTGGGCTAGGAAAGTTGTTGGTTATTGCGAAACTGAAATGTGGTGTATTCAAAATTACTGAAGGTGTAACGGTGAATTTCAGCAGTTGAGAAGATTATATTCTAGACATGAGGTCCTTGAGTATCTATGTTGCTAGTTTACACACAACCCTCAATTGTGCTCAGCATTTTATATTATATGGCTGTAAAGGAAGAAATATTTTTGTATGTATGGTGGAAATCAGTAACTGTAGCATGAAGAAAGCACCACTTGTTAAAATACACAAGATGAAAGCTATTATGAACGTCTAGTTGGTGGTATTCTCTCCATGGTGCTTACTCTTCATCACTGTCAACTATTGGATTTGCTAATACGAGACGCGAAACATGAGAAAACGGTGGGCAAGAATCATGGAGTTTGGCTTAGTCGATTTTTTATAGCTTATTATATATCAGGTAGAAGAACATACTTTCAGGTGCACATTCAAAAACGGAAAATCTGGAGAGGAACTCTTTTATGCGTGGTGGAAATCGAAGATAATGAGAATATTTTTTCCATGGTTTGTATTTAAACTTTGGTTACTGCTCGACAACACCTTTCTTGTGCCAGTGAAGTATTTAGTTTGCTGTTACGAGATATGAGGCATTATACAGAAGTGGAATTCTGCAAAAGAAGAGTGGATAACACGGAAATGATTGTAAGGACTAATGGTGGGAAGAGCGCAGATGGTATGAGTTGCTCAGTCAAATGTGTATAGAAGATGTTGACGACGAGAGTCAGATAACTTCAGGTTCTACAATTTACAAAAGCTCATGTGGTGTTGGTGATGAAAGTGGGAAAGTGTCAGATTTTGGTTCATGCTTTGCAACTTATAAAATACTAAAATTCAATGATTGTTGGTAGTGTGGGATTCCTTTGCAGTCAGTTGTGGATGGTGACTTTCTGGACCTTACAGAACTACTCGACACATATTGCAATTTTTCTATCAATTTCAACTAAAGGTCACATCGCCAGGGACACTATGCTCAAAGCTGCGGAGGTAAAGGTAAATTTTGTTACCACATCATATGGATTCCTTAATTACATACTACACAGCGGAAACTATTTACTTCTTAGATGGCTTCGGCAAGATATGTTCATCATATTAGCTACCTCTCTACTACCCAGCACTTCTCATCACCCTCAAACAGTTAAGCAAATAGAGGAAAGGGCTTTCAACTCCATACGGTCAACAGGTGCATTTGTGACTTTACAGTATGATACAAATGTTATTACAAAAGATATGGAGCAGTATATAGAAATGACAGTTTTACAGAACAGTCTTGTCTCTATCGACGTGACTCTGGCATTCCTCAACTTGTTTGTTGTACAATCTTCGCTCTATGAATTGATCTCAACAACTATTATTGCAATAGTCCAGATTATTACCTGGTATGCCAACTGTTCAGATAAGAACAAAGACACTATAAGGTCCTTACACCAGTTATGCTCATGCGCTTATGGAGTCCTTATACAAGAAGGAAACGTGAATATTAACTTCCATGCATCAACTGATAATGGAATTCTACTTCTTCTGTTCGGATGCACTTATACGTTCAGCAGCGGTTCTCTTGTGGTTGTTGTTTGTGGTTGCAATGGAATCAGTGGAAAAGTTATTAAGGCCCACCAAGCTGTGAAGAAGAAGATAGAGTTGGGATTTCTTACTGGAATTTACGGGAATGAGTTCACTCTTGCATAGGCCTTGGTGGTGAAGTCTACAGAAGCCCGTCTCTTATCTTGTTCATAAGCTGCAGCAACAGTGTGTCGCTTCAACCGATGTCGCTCCTTATTTTCCATCCTTGAGGACAAGGATAATTTGAAGGAGTGGGATTTTTCAGGATCCTGCTTTGGGATACCAAGTTCAGTTAAGGTCCAATTGGATTATGGGGTACTAGTAGTATGTTTAGTTTAATTAGTAGTTAATTGATTATTATTATTAGCTGCTAAGTAGGATTATTAGAGTGTGTGTGAGAGTGGCACACGTGCACACCAAATCTTATCATTTATATTCCCTTCTTTGTTTGTAGAACTTATCATGAAAATTAATCAGAAAAAATATCTTTTCTCCCTCCCAAATTCTGTTTTCCCCAGTCTATCTCTATCCTTAGAGATCAAGAGTAGCTTATGTGCTAATTTGTAAGGCGGGTCCTTACAGAATAATACCTAGATATTTATCTGGAAAAGAGGATAATCTCATATTCATCAGCTCAGCAATCTGATATTGTCTTGTAGTAGTAGTACCATCTACAAAGTACTTGCTCTTAGAAGTACTGACTAATTGGCCTGAAGCATTTTGGTATTCTAGCAGTAGGTTTTTAAGATGTACTAAAGTTTTTTTTACATCCATTGCAGAAGATAAATATTTCATCAGCAAAGAAAATATGAGAAGGATAAATATATCTTCTAATGACCATGGGCTGAATTTTCCCTTCTTGGATGAATTGATAAATTTTCCTACTGAGAATATCTGCTGCTAAGATGTAGAGAATTGGAGATAAGGGGTCTTCCTGTTTAACTCCTCTACCCACACCAAAGTACCCAATAGGTCCACCACTGAGTAAAATAAAAATCTTGGTAGTTTGTAGCAAGACAAGTATCCAATGGCAAAACTTCTCAGGAAAACCATATTTCTTCATAGCAGATATTAAGAAATTCCAACTAAGAGTACCATATGCCTGGGATATATCAAGTTTAAGGCCCACATTTCCTCCTATTCTCTTAATATTCATTTCATTCACTACCTAAAATGCCAATAAAACTTGTTCATAAATGTTTATGAAAAAGCGGGGGTCTAACAACCATACCCAATATTTCTCTTAACAATCTGTATGGACAAACTCCAATATACTTTGAAGAGAATCAACTAGACAGTCAGACTCAATCTTATAAAAAGTATATCCAAGAGTTATATATCAATTTCTCGATTCAATACTTACTCAAGCAAATATAAATATACGAGTCTAATTGAATACACAAGAAATCACTTAAACGGTACCAAACACCAATGTTCAAGTATCAATCAATTTCAATAAACAACCAAAGGTTGGATTTACCAATTGATCGATTCAACGCACAACCTGTGATATTTCAATTATATAACAAAATATAATGCGGAAAAGAAATAACACAGACACCAGAAGTTTTGTTAACAAGGAAACCACAAATGCAGAAAAACCAGGGACCTAGTCCGGATTGAACACACACTGTATTAAGCCGTTACAGACACTAGCCTACTATAAACTAACTTCGGTCTAGACTGTAGTTGAACCCCAATCAATCTCACGCTGATCCAAGGTACAGTTGCGCTCCCTACGTCTCTGATCCCAGCAGGATACTACGTACTTGATTCCCTTAGCTGATCTCACCCACAACTAAGAGTTGCTACGCCCCAAATTCGAAGACTTTAGTAAACAAATCTGTATCACACAGAAAAGTCTACAGGAATAGATAAACATGTCTCCCATAGAAATACCTACGAGTTTTGTTCCGTCTTTTTATAAATCAAGGTGAACAAGAACCAGTCGATAACCCGGACTTATATTCCCGAAGAACAGCCTAGAATTATCAATCACCTCACAATAATCTTAATCGACTAGCAAAATAAGATATTGTGGAATCACAAACGAAGAGTTTGTGACTACTTTTTTATCTTTCCTATCAGAGATATTAATCTCAAGTCAATCTTACGATTCTACTCAAATACGATAGAAACAACAAAATCAGATGACGCAACTACAGAGAAAATGGTTGGGTCTGGCTTGAGGCTTCATAATCCCAATGAAGTCTTTAAGTCGTTAACCTACAGGGTCTCGATAGAAACCTAAGGTTAAAGGAGAATCGACTCTAGCTTACAACTAATATCACACAGGAGGCGTGGGGATTAGGTTTCCTAGTTGTTAGAGTTCTCCTTTATATAGTCTTCAAATCAGGGTTTTTAATCAATGTTACCTTGGTAACAAAGCATTCAGTATTCACCGTTAGATGAAAACCTGATTTGATTCAAGCTAACATCTTTCAACCGTTAGATCGAACTTAGCTTGTTATACACACATGAAATGTAACTTCATTTAGGTTTGAGTAACCGTACATAAGCGTGTACAAGTCGTTGGTTCAACAGTAGTTAACCATAGGTTAGCCATATGAGCACTTTCTTATTAACCTTATTCTTCTTTACCACAACTAGTTCAAATGACTCAAACGAACTAGTTAGAGAGTTGTTCAATTGCTTAGATCTCATAGAAGTATACAAGACACAATCGAAACAAAAAAAGATTGCATTCCTTAAAATATAAATGTCTTAGTTCACGAATTAAACTGTTTTAAAAAATAACCTACTTAAGTACGCATACTGGTACGCGGACTTAAGTACCCGGATTAAGTTTGCTTTCAGTTCACAAACTCCAACAGAAATTCACAGGATGTGAACTTCCGGCAGTACGCATACTGGTACGCGGACTTTAGTTCCGGTTATCCTGAGCAACAAAGTACACATACTTTGGTTCAAGGATATTGGACTTACACACATATGAGTTATCTCACAACGTTTATATCCAACCATGGTTATGTATTATAAACTCTCATTTCAATCATTGAAACATTCTTATAGGACGTTATATAGTTGTTGTGCACAAACTATTTTTCATCAAAGCGATTTTCAAGTAATTGAAACTAATATGACTTTCGTCACTAGTAAAGATGAACTTGGCCAAAGCGAAAGCTTACCAACACATATTTTGAGAAATAGATAGGCGAGATAAACTCAGCTAGAAATAGTATATGTGTATAATCATAGTCTATATAGCAATACGACTTTTGTCTGAAGATAGGAGATAAAGTAGACTTTTGAGTGATAGATAAGTTCAAGTCTCCACATACCTTTTTGTCGATGAAGTTCCACCAGTTCCTTGAGTAGGTTACAGTAACCTAATTTGTACCTAAGTTTCTTATTTATTATTCCGTATCTCAAATTCTCAATCTATTATTACCTTATGTTGCTTGTTTCCTTGAGTTGAATATTAGGACATAATTTGAAGACAAAATGATAACCAAAGTTATGGGAAGTAGAGTGCTGGTAGTGATTGTGCGTACATGATAATTAAGGAGAGCGGTGGTTGAGAGAACCATAACGACAAAGAGTGGGTGTTAAGTTGAGGATAAAACGGAAAAAAGCAGAATAGAGAGAAAGTGTAACTCTTAGGATGTAAAGGACGTCAGCTAAGGGAATTAATTGCACGGAGTCCTGCTGGAATTCTAGAGGCGTCGGGAGAGCGACTGTAACTAAATTGCTTTGACATTATAATTCGGTCTCAACAACATTCCAATAATTGCACGGAGTCCTGATGGTATTAAGAAGTTTATACATTTTAATCATGCTGAAAAAACGGGGGTCTAACAACCTCACCCAATATTTCGATTAGCAATCTGTATGGACAAACTCCAATATACTTTTATGAGAATCAACTAGACAGTTAGACTCAATCAATAGAAAGTATATCAAAGAGTTTTATATCTCTATCTCTTGATTTAATTCTTACTCAAGCAAATCTGCGAGTCTTGATTAAATACAAGAGATATAAACTTGGATGGTACCAAACACCAATATCCAAGGATCAATCAATTTCTAATCAACAACCAAAGGTTGGTTTTCACAATTGATCGATACAACACACAACCTGTGATATTTCAATTATATAACAAAATATAATGCGGAATAAAAACAACACAGACACCAGAAATTTTGTTAACGAGGAAACCGCAAATCCAGAAAAACCTCGGGACCTAGTCCAGATTGAACACCACACTGTATTAAGCCGCTACAAACACTAGCCTACTACAAACTAACTTCGGTCTGGACTGTAGTTGAACCCTAATCAATATCACACTTATTCAAGGTACAATTGCGCTCCTTACGTCTCTGATCCCAGCAGGATACTACGCAATTGATTCCCTTAGATGATCTCACCCATAACTAAGAGTTTCTACGACCCAAAGTCGAAGACTTGATAGACAAATCTGCCTCACACAGAAAAGTCTATAGATTGAATAAACCTGTCTCCCACAGAAATACCCAAGAGTTTTTTTTCGTCTATTGATAAATCAAGGTGAACAGGAACTAATTGATAAACCGGTCTTATAATCCCGAATAACAACCTAGTATTATCAATCACCTCACAATAATATAAATCGTATGGTAGCGAAACTAGATATTGTGGAATCACAAACGATGAGACGAAGATGTTTGTGATTTCTTTTTATCTTGCCCTACCGGAGATATAATCTCAAGCAAATTATTCAATTAAACTCGTACGATAGAAAATGGCAAGATCAGATCGCTCAACTACAAGAAAAGTAGTTTCTTCTGGCTTCACAATCCCAATGAAGTCTTTCGGTCGTTAACTTACAGGGTCTCGAGAAGAAACCTAAGGTTAAAGGAGAATCGACTCTATCAAACCAACTAGTATCACACAGGAGGTGTAGGGATTAGTTTTTCCAGATGCTAGATGTCTCCTTTATATAGTTTTCAAATCAGGGTTTGCAATCTAAGTTACCTTGGTAACAAAGCATTTAATATTTACTGTTAGATGAAAAACCTTATTCAACCAAGCTAATATCTTTCAACCGTTAGATCGAAACTTAGTTTGTCACACACACAAATGAAATGCGTTCATTTAGGTTTGAGTAACTGTACCTAAACGTGTACACTTAGTTAGTTCACAAATAGTTAACCAATGGTTAGCCATATGAGCACTTTCATATTAACCGTATTCATCTTTCTCATAACTAGTTCAAATGACTCATCAGAACTAGTTGAAGAGTTTTTCAATTGCTTAGGTCTTTATTCATAGAAACAATTGAAACAAAATCGGTTTCATCCACTTGAATCAATTCATGAACAATATAGCCACGGTTTGCAAAGATTGCATTCCTTATAATTTATTGTTTTAAGTTCATGAACTACCGATTTGAGATATCACCAGCTTGAGTACGCGTACGGGTATGCGTACCTTAGCTACCGGATTTGAGTTTATAAACTCAGCAGAAATTTTCGGTTCGAAAATGTAGATGGGGAAAAACGATTTACTGGTTTTTACGGAATTGAGGAGATGACCGTGTGGAGACTCCTTGAACCGAGAAAATGCTCAACCTCACACAGATGCACTGCAAGAAGGGAGTGCTTTAAGTTTGAGAGATAAATATGTAGGACTCCGGCCTAAACCAAGACAATGGCCGTTCCAGAGTCAATTCGGTCACAAGAGAGGATGGGCTGATCTGTAGGAGGGAAGCTGAGAAACGTGTGAGATCAATGTTGATCGAGATTGAAGGTGTGTTGTGTATTCTGCGTAAGAAAGTTCTAGATGATTAAATTTTACTCAGTTGAGAGTGATTGCTCAGACGATGAGTTCGTGTAGACGAAAGATTGTCTGTGTGAACTTGTCGAGAAATTCTTATCTTTTTCAATCATGATTCAGAGGCCTAGATGAATTGAAAACACCATGATCCCATGAAGTGTGACAGTTTCTAGAGTCAAAGAGTGGGAAGTGGAAAATCGTGTTGAAACCAGTTGCTCATCGTGCGGAGACTTGGTTCAATTTCCACCCACTACATTGCTAACTCCTCCAACTGATTGCATGACTTGCTCACATTCTCATCGTGTGTATGAACACACGTGCCGTAGACCGCCAGACCAAAATCCTAGTTAATATCCCCCCATGTGACACGATTGATATCTCATGAATGTGGAGTCTGCAAGACAGACGTGTATTTAGTTAGTAAGCTGCTGACTTTATGGGACGATGAGTCCTTGTATTGCTGAGTTGAACATAATTTGCAAATGTTCTGAGACTCATGAATTGAACATGTCTGCTGAGACAAAAAAATACCATTATTGAATAAATGTTGATAACCTGAGCAAATTGTGATGCTGAATCGTTGAATATTGATAGGTGAACCAATATTCCTTAGTCTGAGCAATTATTGCTAGTCTGAGAAAATGTTGCTCATCTGATGAATTATTGAATATTGATAGTTGAACCAACATTCTTCAGTGTGAAAAAATATTGTCCATTTGAGCGAATGTTGCTCATTTGATGAATTATTGAATATTAATAGTTGAACCAATCTTCTTTGGTGCGAGCAAATGTTGCTCATCTGAGCAAATGTTGCTCGTTTGAGGAATCATTGGTAACATGACCAAGATAAATATTAATTTAAAATACTGGCAGTTGAGCAGAGTATAATTAATTAGTGTGTTGACCATGGGATCAACATAAAAATTATTGGCGTTTGAATCTACTTAGAATTACGTTTTTGCAGAGCTCTGGATTCGAAACCCTAATTTTGATCAATTGCTGATCAGTTGATGATTTATTGAAAATAAACCACGGAATGAAGGAGGAACCGGCTATATAGGATGATGAGTCGACCATGTAGCGCCCAGATGCTCAAGTGAGCAAAAATACCAAAGTCTCTTGAAGACCAGTTGGTGAAAAGATGATTAAATGCTGGTTTAATCATTTATTAAAATAATGCTCGTGTGAGCGTCAGGTAGTAAAACTTGATTATGGAGAGATGAGGGACTGACCAAGGGGGAATGAGACCGGCCCTTGGTGATCATGGGGCCAGCTGATGGTCGTTTGAGCAAACTCCAAGTTGTTTGGGAAGAGTTTGGACCCAATATGAGCAATTGAGCAAATTAGGTCAAAATTGTTAAAACACGTGGGACAGACTCTTTTCAAGCCTCAGGGCCAGCCTTGGTCGGTCAAGGAGACATTCCCATGTCACCGTAATGTCAGTGTCTCAGTCCTGAGAGTTTCGATAATTTTGATGCGCGTTTGAGCAACATTTTGAGAAAATATGAAGGATTCAGGGTTTTGCTGAAACTGGGGAATCTTCAAGAGATGATGAAAAATAATTAATAAAATAGGGGATTGCAAGGTGTGGGACCGGCCACGACTAGGGCATGACCGTCCATCTAGCAAGCTCGGTCCCGCAGAACCTTTACCAATTTTATGTATTTTCGCTGATGTGAGGGAAATATCATGAAACTGAAGAATTTCATGAAGTTAAGGAATTTCCATGAGATTATGGAAATAATAATAATAAAATAGGGAATCATGAAGTGTGGGACCGGCTATGGCCAAGGCATGGCCGGCCGGCCAAAGAGCCCGTCCCAAGACACTTTTCCAAATTTTATAATATTTTTCATGATTTTAGGGAAATATCATAAAATCAAGAGGTTTGTTGAAACCAAGGAATTTGTTGAAATCAGGGAGTGCCCATGAGATGAGGGAAACATAAAAAATAATAACAATAAAATAAGGGGCGTGTGGGACTGGCTATGGCATGACCGGCCGGCTAGGGCCGGTCCCACGAGTTTCCTAATTTTACATTATTTTCATGACTTGAGGAAAATTTCATGAATTCAAGGAATTTTCATGGGATGAGGAAAATAATAATAAAATAATAAGGAGTCATGAGGTGTGGGACCGGCCACGGTTAGGGCATGGCCGGACGGCTAGTGATTCCGGTCCCATGACATTTTTCCTAAATTATTATTATTTCTTTGATACAAGGAAACACCATGAGACTGGGGAGTTTCTTTGAGACGAAGGAGATTTTCTCAAATGAAGGGATTTTCATGAGATCATGGAAAATAATAAAAATATGATAAAACATAAAATTGGGCGTGGGACTGGCCATGGCACGACCGGCAGGCCAGTGGGCCCAGTTCCCAGCGCCTCGATTAATATTTTATTATTTATTATTTTCTTCCTATTTTGCATAGGTTCATCGTTCCTTCGTATTTTGGAATGCTCGCTTGTGCATTCAGGTGCTCGTTTGTGCATTATTGCTGAGTACACTTGCACCATTTTGGTCAGGGCTTACTCGACAGCTGCTCGGATACCCGTACGTCAAATATTTATCACTAACCCATGGAATTCTGATGGGAAGAACCACAAATTGAAGTGGCGAAATATTACGAAGGTTCGTAGAATATTGTTGAATATTCAGTTAACGATTAGAGATAATCAATTGATGGCTCTATACTAGCAGGCATGCCGTCTAAGAAAATTAATTATCTGAGAACTGAGAGATATGAGCTTGTTGAAACGTCATATTTCCTTTATATAGTCAGGTAAAACCTTGTTGCATCCTGAAGACGTTATTGCTCTATACTAGAAGGCAAGTTGTCTAGGAGCCGTCCAATCTTTCGATTCTATATAGAAATAATTACTGATATTACTCAGTATTTATGAGATGTGTCGTTGCCTCAGCTGAGAGACTACACATCTACATATACTCTGAGAGACAACATTCTCAGTCAGAGATTTTGTGGCATGAGATTTCATGCTTTCGACAAGAGACACAACACTCATCTGATTGTTGTATCAGGAGTGCTACAATTATGGTTTTATGATTTTAACCCTTGTTGAAAATCCACCATCTACATTAAGTCCCCTTCTTAGTGAGGGACAATCATGTTCCTCAATCAGCACTGAATGGTGATTTTCCAGTTACAGACAAAATAAGTAATTGAACTTAGTCGTGAGATAAGACGTTACCGGATTTTTGACTGAATGAGCAAACCAGGTTTGAATGAAAACCCCAGTGGCATAATAGAGCGTCATCCAATGAGCATAAATTGGTGTAGAACTGTTGACTTGATGGTGGAACCTGGTCGGTTTAGGATTCACGGGCTGGGCCCGAAAAGGAAATCCTTATGGAATTAGGTTTTGGAAATAAAATTGATATAAAAGGGAATTGATCCCTATTTTTTTTTTATTTCACTTCCCACGATCGACCACCACCTCCTCCCTTCATTATCTTCACGCCTGAGTTCAGAGGAGCAGGAGAATTTTGCCGGAGCTGTTGATCACTGTCTGACCGGAGCAACCAACGTCCGGCCAGCTTCCAGCCGGTGCCGACCAGGTACGCGGCCATTTTTTTTTTTTTGCTTGCTGAATTCGTGAGTTGCTCATGCTTTGATCCTGTTAAAATTTTATACATGTGTACATATGAGTGTGAGTTTTATTGAAAACCCTTGTTTTAGAAAATGTATGTTCGTTCGATCGTTAGTTTAAGAAACTAGTAATAATTCCTGACTTAGGAGAGATTTTTTTTTATATATATAGACCTGTGTCCAGTGATAAAATTTTGTTTATGAGCTTTCATGAAAACCAAAACTTTATCTTGAAGGCATGAGCTTTTCATAAGACCGAAATAAACCTTCGTTTCAAAGAAAATGCTCGTACGAAGGAAAAGAGAGATTTTTTTTATGTGAAAACCGTGACATATATAATGCCATATATTTATTTACATGAGTAAATAAAAGTTTTTGAAAAAAAAATCGTGAATTATTCACGTTAATCATTGTTTCGCAAAATCAAAACATAAATTTTGAATACCCATGAACATAGACAATTTATTTATGAAATATTGTCTCGGTGTAGGTTTTATAGCTCAATTGTGGGTGTTCATACTATGAATATTATGTTCATGATTTTATGAAAAATCAGTTTCGATTTTCAAATGATAATGCTTTGTTCGTTACTGCAGGTTTCAAAGAACGAACTAATTTGGAGTGTTAACTCTTATATCCCAATTACCGTGTTAGTGAAATTGTAAAGAGGTAAGAGTTAAGAATTACTATTTTTGTAGATGTCTGCATAAGTATTCTATTGTCAGATTATATAACTCCATCATATTGTCGAAGTTTGCACCTTGTATGATGATACACTGAAGTAAAATGCTTTGTGCACATTACAGCTACTTCGCAAGGATGTCTGACTCCCAGGAAAATGATGCCTCCAGAGACGATACATGTATGGATGAGACTTCTACTGGTGAAAAAGAAGAAGAAACTCCTAGGCTCAAAAACGTTCCAAACATAGTGATGCATTTTTCGCTCTTCAACAGGGAACTGAAAAACGTCTTCAATCTCCAACATTTCACCTTTTGATAAATCCTAGAGAGGTTGTTCTGAAGAAACCGGTGACTTCTCGAGCAGCCATTCAATTTTTCCTCGAACGAGGACTTTTCCTCGCGTCGATTATAGAATTCAAGCTTTCTCGACGGCCTTTAGAAAAATTCTCTGGATGGGCGAGACACATGTTGGGTTTTCATCGCGTTAGAGGCATGTTGGATAGAGCACAGGTGACCAGAGCTATCCAAGCGTCTGGAGATTTGTTCATTTTTCATGACACGCGAGGTATTGTAGCTCTACTTGCTCGTTGGTGCATTCCAACTCAAACCTTCATATGTAGATGGGGGGAGTTTATTATTACCTTGGAGGATGTAGTTACTTTGTTGCATCTCCCGATCACAGGTAACTTCCCTGGGGAGATTTCAACAAAGGAGACAACAGTTTCCAATATCTTGACAGCCGATATGGAGAGAATTAATAAGGCGTCTGGCAAACGTTGTTATTCCCATTGGTTAACACACTGGTGGCCACGAGATATTCCTCTTGACGAGCCTGACGTTATGTTATCTATTGCCGCTTTCTTGTGTTTATGGCTGTCCAGGGACATGTTTGAAGACATCAGAACTTTGCTAAAACCATTTGTGATCCCTTTTTCTATTAAGATGGCACAAGGTGAACAACTTCCCATAGGTAGCCTATTCTTGGGTTCTTCGTACTCTAACCTGGATTCCTTGTTATAGACTTCAGTGTTTCGAATGGCTTTATGAAGATTGAATGCTACGCTAGTACGATGTTTCTCCAGGCCTTGATGTGGGAATGCTTCAAGAGTTATGCACCTATTCCCCGCAGCATCTTTCAATAGTTGAATGCTGCTGATTCTCGCCGTATTTTTCCTGAGAGGGATAATGCCAGGATTATGCGCTAGTCTACGAAGCAGCCTCAATCCAAGATATGCTTCATTGATGTGTTAGACAATGAATCTGAGTTTAATTTCCGCCCCTGGGTGCTGATTCCTCCTTATGTTTCTCAGTTGCAAACTTTCAACACCGGAGAAAGTATGACTTTGAAATATGGCGTTGACTTGAGCAATGGCGAGAGATCTTTAATGTTGAGTTGTACTCCAGGTCACTTGATATCAACAATATATGGAGACTTTTCAGTAGAAAAATACAACGTTGATAGAGCGTCTCGTCAGATGGGCATGGATCAATGCATTTCGAATTTTCGAAGGAAGAAACCACCGGTGGAACAGCTTAAAACCTGTTTAGATCGCACACGTGTGGAAGGAGGTTCTTACTGGTTCCCTGGTTCTGAACGAATTACATATGTAACTCCAGGTTACATAGACTTCTGGGATCATCAGATTGAGCATTTACACGATTTCGTAATGGTTGGCCAACCTTTAGTGAAAGACCCTCCTTTTGCTGATATGATCGCTTCTCGACCAAGATTGAAACACATCTACGGCGGAGATAAGCGAAAGACATCTCCAGGATGTTCACCAGTATGTATCTTTTTGCACATTCTTCGTAAAATTAAAATAATTGCCTTTGATTATCACCTCAATTTTTTTTGCAGGACGGTCGTGCTGTGAGACCTCGTCTTGAAGTGAATTTCTCGGAAGCAGAAACAGTCATTCACGGTAGAGAAGGTAGGAACAAGAATTGTAAGCTGCTGCCTAACACCATAAAGTCCCAGGTTGTTTCTTTGGTGAGTTTTCAACACTTTTCCACCGTGACTTCTTCTATCCGTATTACTAGGATCGTAAAACAAATATTTGTTATTTGGTTACAGAACTTTGCTCCGTCAAGTATTGACGGTCTTCAATTCTCTGCTGCTGGGCAGACAATTTATGATTTGAGCATTGAAGAAGAAAATGATGTGAGTATTCTTCCACATAGTCAAATATGATACTTCATATATAAAATGCTAATAGTTTGAGAATATGTCCAGGAGAATGTCGTTGCGGAAGTGGGGAGTGCTGATACCCGTTCATCCTCGGAGACTAGAGATAAAGAAAATTCCCAAGGTTCGAAACCGAATGGAAGTAATGAGCCTCTTGATGCTGACACCGAAAATTTCGATTCCTTGAACGTTTCAGAGACCCCCAAGTAAGTATTTCCCTTGAACTTTACCATAGAAGTATAAAATTGTTGATTTATGAATGAGTGAATGATAATCCACGTGCATATACGAAAAACTTTGTCGAAATTCGTCGTCAGAAAATTCAGAACTCAGTCTTTTAGCAAAAACACCATAAAGCCTTCATCTGAAGTCGGATTTCATGGTCTGCATATGTATATTTAAGACCAGAGAATTCCCAAGCTTTAGAAAAGAAGATTTTTAAGTCTTGAGCACGTTCAGGGCCTGAAAAAGGCGAAACAGTAAATTTCCAGGAGATTTTCAGAACTTTTTCAAACTATACGTTATCCAATGTTTTGACCACATCTCCTTGACCGCTTATCGTATTGCTATGAAATTTTTATATGTTATATAGAACATCCATATGAAGATATTAGTATATAACTCATCCTCAGATTCCTTGTAGATTGCTCCCAGTTCGTTGACTTGTACAGGGCAGAGTAAAATCTCTTCGGCTGAGCTTGCCGCTAAGCGTATTTCTATGAATTTCACGCTATTTGCTCGCGTCTTGAGTGCATAATGATGAACCTTGATGATGTTGGACTGCTTGTATGATGTAGTTTATGATTCTATTTGGTTTCCATGTCTAGATTGCTCTAACCTCATGTAATCTTCGTATTAGGTACCAAATACCGAAGTTGAGGATACTGAAATCAATAATGATAACGCGAGCGGCCCTGGAGTTATTGATGAAGAGACGACCATCCATGCACTTCAAGGCCATGAGGGTTGTCACTGAAGTTATGAACCTCGATTGTTGCTACTCCAGTAGTAGAAGAAACTGAGCCACAAGTAGAGGAAACTGAAGAAACTGTTGCCATGACCGTAGAAGTTGCTCCAGTAATTGAGAATCGCATGCTGGTGCACGAATACCCAAGTGAAGGAGTTGTTTTTGATCCTCCATTTGATGCATCACTCCCATATCATGAACTAGTTGGTGGATTCAGCGTTCCTATTGGATATGTAGGCTTGTACGAGAAGATATGGAGAAAGTTTGGTCACATCATTGTTACCAGAGACCCTGGACGCGCTTATGCTTTAACAATGCAAGTAGTGTCATCTTTCGTATTGTAAGTGATATATACGCTAGGGCCATAAATACTGTGACTCCAGATGTACTCTTTGATTGGGAGTTCAACTTGGAGAATTCTGAAAGACTTGGCTTCAACATGAAGTGGCTTCGTAAGAAAATAAATGCTATCAAGGACTCATGTGAGAATAACATAACCTTTCCAAATAATGTTGTGATGGAGAAGGAGGAAAAGATTGCTAAGCTGACTGAGGCGTTGATCCTGGAGAAGACGGCTTTGCAAATCTTGAAGGATGCAGGGGAGCAAAAGTCTTTCTTTGCTGACTTTCTTTGATCTTTTTTCATAACTTCTGAACTTCTGAGAGATGTGAGGTTTTATATTGGTTTTGATATTGATTGGTTTTTGATTGGTAGATGATTGAGGATTTTCTTTTGTATTTGATAGAGATTTTATTTAAGTAAAATGAATTGAATTTTGATAAATTGATGAATTCAAATACTGAATGCAAGTATTGCAAACGTTTTGGAGAAATTGAAATACAGTGAAAGAAAATCCTAAATGCCAAATCCCAGGCGAACACGGGTGCTCAAACGCCCAGTAGCTCAAATGCCCAATAATTTCAGGCGTTAAATACCTTAAGCCGATTCTCGTGGATTACTGGCAGGGTCCTACCATCTGTGTTGATCAACCTGTAGTATCCTCTGGTTATGGACTTTGCAACCATAAATGGTCCTTCCCAATTGGATCTTATTCCAGAGTGTATATTGCGCTGAGTTTCTTTGAGAACTAGGTCTCCTTCACAAAATTTGTTAGGCTTGGTTGTCCGCGCCTTGAATATCTTCTGTTGATTCGAGATTCCTCGCATGATGGGATTCCATGGTTGCAGCACATATGGACACTCGTGCAGATGGGAGTATCCAGCGTATTGTTCGTCATGCTTAACCACATCTTTAGCAATAAATATTTTGATAGAATGATCAATTTGAAGAGGCTCTGTACTCAACCAATTGGTATAATATTGCCGTGGTGAGGCTATCCACTTATAGCAGTTTGCGACGGCTAAGTTTTCAATGGGAAGAAATCCTCGAACCAGAGCAACATAATTAAACATTAGTAGTATAGGCGCATGAAGAGGAATCAGACTTTCCTGAGTACGGAACCTTTTGATGAAAGAGTGTGCACTTTCTCCAGGTTTCTGTGCTAATTCCACCAAGGCTTTAACTTCCTCCAGATGCTCGAATAATGGAGTATCTTCCATTTCTTCTGAGTCGGAGATTTCTTCAATCGAAGGCATCAGAGTCGCCTTTCCGGTATGAATCCAAGGTCGTCCAAGAATCATATCATATCCTTGATCTTCCTGGATTATATAAAACTTGGTCTTAGTGCAGACCGAATTTTCTCTGACTTTGAGGGTGATGTGGCCGTATGCATCTCTGAGTGTCCCTTCGTGATCTCTGATTGACATGGGAGCATGTGTAGCTTCTTGTCGAGTAATTCCAGCGGCTCTGAGAGTTTTCAAAGGAATGATGCTGATGGCAATGCCAACACAACAAATGCTCTCTTGAATTCGCTTCCTTTAACATGCACTGTGGTGAGCAGTCCCCAGTCATACATTTCCTTGTCAGTGCTGGGGGTTCAGGAGGTACTTTTAGAATCGGTAGACGTTTCCCAGACACTATGTGGTTCAGAGCCATGAACATGTGTCCCCTTTGCGCCTTCGACAGATAGAGAAATTCGCATACATGTTCGATCAACGACTGGATTGCTTCTTTGACTGGTTGTTCAGAGATGGAGAAAGTACTGACTGGGAGAGGATCTTTGTGTACTCCTTCAGTCCCCAAGTTAATCTCTCCCGATTCAACCTTTTCCCTGAATATTCGTTTTAAGACTCTGCAGCCACTTGTGTGATGATTGACGAACCTGTGGAAGCGGTAGTAACGAGGACTTTCCATGTCTTCTTCAGTCGGTTCTTTCTTAACATATGGCAACTTGATAGCACCATCTTGGATCCAAGCATCCAGGAGTTTGATCACCTATTCAATGGAAAGGGGAAAGTCGGGTGCGTCTTGATCAGGAGCCTCTGTGCGCTGGTCAGGGGCTTGTGCATCTTTCTTATCCTTTCTTTGTGCTTTTGAAGGAGCTGAGGTATGCTTGCGTGGTGGTTTGGCTTTCCGTTTGCTCCCTTCTGCGACAACATTTGTGAAAGGCTGAAGGTTATACTGCTTGTTGATTAGACGCCTGCTACTTCGAGCGTCTCGCAGTTCTTCAGCCTTTGTGGCTTTTGTTCTCTCCAGTAAAGCGGGTGCAGTAGTTGCTGATCTCTTTGCCGCTTCATGAAGCTCTGAGAAGGTATGGAAACGAAGATTTTCCAACAAAGCTCTGTAGACCAGGATCATGTCATTGATACACAAGTGTACGAGTTGTTGCTCCATGACGTTTGGGTCATGACATTCCAGGGCCCGGACTCTGAATATTTTCACGTAGTCATTGGGATGTTCATTGTTTCTCTGAAAAATTCTTCCAAGATCAGAGAGAGTAACTTCCTCTGACACAAAGAAGTACTTTCTGTAGAAAGCATTAATCATTTCTCCCCAATTGTTGATAGTTCCTGGTGCGATGCTGTTGTACCAGGTGTATGCCCTGCCTTTCAAGGATTTTGAAAATTCTTTGAGGCGAAAAACATGGTTATGCTCATGTTCGCAAAATGCTTACAAGAACCGAGAAACATGCTCTCGAGCATTGCATGTTCCGTCATATAAAGTGAAGGTTAAAGAGGTATAACCTTTTGGAAGAGGAATCCTTTGTGTAACAACAGGGTATGGAGGCTAGTGACGGTATACATGTGATGTCTTGTCTTTTCCATGGTTCTCCAAGAGGCATTCCAAATCTTCCCGAGTAATAAAATTTGATGATCCCTTCGCTGATGGATCGTCTGCAGCTTTGCGGACTTTGCTGTCATCCACTGTATGAATTGGAACTACTTCCGGATCAGCATCTGAGGATGTTTCCTTTTCTTTTCCTTTCCTTGAGTCTTCTCTGAAATCTTGTCAGTGAGAGTCTTGAGATAAGTGAATAGCTCCTTCTGTGTTGCAGCCATATCAGTTTGATTTTTTGCAAGAGTCTCTTGCACCTTGATGAGATCAGCCATGGTAGGTGGTGCATTCCCCCTGACTTCCTTAGGGTGTCGGCCGAACAAGGGATGACATTCCATGTTAGCGTGAGGAGGAATAACATCACCACTGTTAGTGTTAGAGGCCGGAATGGTTTCCGGGATATCCTCATTGTTATTGTTGTTAGTGCTAGCGTCTTTTGTGTTGGAGCCTGTAACTAACCCAGACTTAAGACCAACCATCTTTGTGAATTGTGAGATTGCAACCGAGAGAATGATCTCCCGTTGTGGTCGCCAATCTGTAGATGGGGAAAAATGATTTGTTGGTTTTTACGGAATTGGGGAGATGACCGTGTGGAGACTCGTTGAACCGAGAAAATTCTCAACCTCACACAGATGCACTGCAAGAATGGAGTGCTTTAAGTTCGAGAGATCAATTTGTAGGACTCCGGCCTAAACTAAGACAATTGTCGTTCCAGAGTTAATTCGGTCACAAGAGAGGATGGGATGATCTGTAGGAGGGAAGCTGAGAAACGTATGAAATCAATGGTGATCGAGATTATAAGTGTGTTGTGTATTATGCGTAAGAAAGTTTTGGATGATTGAATTTTACTCAGTTGAGAGTGATTGCTCAGACGATGAGTTCGTGTAGACGAAAGATTGTCTGTGTGAACTTGTCGAGAAATTCTTATCTTTTTCAATCATGATTCAGAGGCCTAGATGAATTGAAAACACCATGATCCCATGAAGTGCGACAGTTGCTGAAGTCAAAGGGGGGGAAGTGGAAAATCGTGTTGAAACCAGTTGTTCATCGTGCGGAGACTTGGTTAACTTTCCACCCACTACTTTGCTAACTCCTCCAACTGATTGCACGACTTTCTCACATTCTCATCGTGTGTATGAATACACGTGTCGTAGACTACCAGACCAAAACCCTAGTTAATATCCCCCCCATGTGACACAATTGATATCTCATGAATGTGGAGTCTGCAAGACAGACGTTACTTAGTTAGTCAGTTGCTGACATTATGGGACGATGAGTCCTTGTATTACTGAGTTGAACATAATTTGCAAATGTTCTGAGACTCATGAATTGAACATGTCTGCCGAGATAAAAAATATCATTGTCGAATAAATGTTGATAACCTGAGCAAACTGTGCTGCTGAATCGTTGAATATTGATAGTTGAACCAATATTCCTTAGTCTGAGCAAATATTGCTAGTCTGAGCAATGTTTCTCATCTGATGAATTATTGAATATTGATAGTTGAACCAACATTCTTCAGCGTGAAAAAATATTGTCCATTTGAGCGAATGTTGCTCATTTGATGAATTGTTGAATATTAATAGTTGAACCAATATTTTTTGGTGCGAGCAAATGTTTCTCGTTTGAGGAATCATTGGTAACATGACCAAGATAAATATTAATTTAAAATACTGACAGTTGAGCCGAGTATAATTAATTAGGGTGTTGATCATGGGATCAACATAAAAATTATTGGCGTTTGAATCTACTTAGAATTACGTTTTTGCAGAGCTCTGGATTCGAAACCCTAATTTTAATCAATTGCTGATCAATTGATGATTTATAGAAAATAAACCATGGAATGAAGGAGGCACCGGCTACATAGGATGATGAGTCGACCATGTAGCGCCCATATGCTCAAGTGAGCAAAAATACCAAAGTCTCTTGAAGATCAGTTGGTGAAAAGATGATCAAATGCTGGTTTAATCATTTATTAAAATAATGCTCGTGTGAGCGTCAAGTAGTAAAACCTGATTATGGAGAGATGAGGGACCGACCAAGGGGGCATGAGACCGTCCCTTGGTGATCATGGGGTCAGTTGATGGTCGTTTGAGCAAACTCCAAGTTGTTTGGGAAGAGTTTGGACCCAATATGAGCAATTGAGCAAATTAGGTCAAAATTGTTAAAACACGTGGGACCGGCTCTTTGCAAGCCTCAGGGACAGCCTTGGTCGGTCAAGAAGACATGCCCGTGTCACCATAATGTCCGTGTCTCAGTCCTAAGAGTTTCGATATTTTCTGATGCGCGTTTGAGCAACATTTTGAGAAAATATGAAGGATTCAGGGTTTTGCTGAAACTGGGGAATCTTCATGAGATAATGGAAAATAATTAATAAAATAAGGGATTGCAAAGTGTGGTACCGGCCATGGCTAGGGAATGACCGGCCAGTTAGCAAGCTCGGTCCCGCAGCACCTTTCCCAATTTTATGTATTTTCCCTGATGTGAGGGAAATATCATGAAACTGAGGAATTTCATTAAGTTAAGGAATTTCCATGAGATTATGGAAATAATAATAATATAATAGGGAGTCATGAAGTATGGGACCGGCTATGGCCAAGGCATGTCCGGCCGGCCAAAGAGCCCGTCCCAAGGCACTTTTCCAAATTTCATAATATTTTTCATGATTTTAGGGAAATATCATAAAATCAAGAGGTTTGTTGAAACCAAAAAATTTGTCGAAATCAGGGAGTTTCCATGAGATGAGGGAAACATAAAAAGTAATAATAATAAAATAAGGGGCGTGTGGGACCGGCTAGGGCACGACCGGCCAGCTAGGGCCCGATCCCACGAGTTTCCCTAATTTTACGTTATTTTCATGACTTGAGGGAAATTTCATGAATTCAGGGAATTTTCATGGGATGAGGGAAATAATAATAAAATAATAAGGAATCATAAGGTGTGGGACCGACCACGGCTAGGGGCCGTCTAGTGAGTCCGGTCCCACGACATCTTTTCTAAATTATTATTATTTCTTTGATACAAGGAAACGCCATGAGACTGGGGAGTTTCTTTGAGAAGAAGGAGATTTGCTCAAATGAAGGGATTTTCATGAGATCAGGGAAAATAATAAAAATATGATAAAATATAAAATTGTGCGTGGGACTGGCCATGGCACGACCGGCCGGTCGGTGGGCCCAGTTCCCAGCGCCTCGATTAATATTTTATTATTTATTATTTTCATGCTATTTTGCATAGGTTCATCGTTCCTTCGTGTTTTGGAATGCTCGCTTGTGCATTCAGGTGCTCGTTTGTACATTATTGCTGAGTACACTTGCACCATTTTGGTCAGGGCTTACTCGAGAACTGCTCAGATGCCCGTACGTCAAATATTTATCACTAACCCATGGAATTCTGCTGGGAAGAACCACAAATTGAAGTGACGAAATATTACGAAGGATCGTAGAATATTGTTGAATATTCAGTTAACGATTAGAGATAATTAATTGATGGCTCTATACTAGCGGGCATGCTGTCTAGGAGCATTAATTATCTGAGAATTGAGAGATATGAGCTTGTTGAAACGTCATATTTCCTTTATATAGTCAGGGAAAACCTTGTTGCATCCTGAAGACGTTGTTGCTCTATACTAGCAGGCAAGTTGTCTAGGAGCCGTCCAATCTTTCGTTTCTATATAGAAATAATTACTGATATTGCTCAGTATTTATGAGTTGTGTTGTTGACTCAGCTGAGAGACTACACATCTACATATACTCTGAGAGACAACATTCTCAGTCAGAGATTTTGTGGCATGAGATTTCATGCTTTCGACGAGAGACATGAGTCTCAACACTCATCTGATTGCTGGATCAGGAGTTCTACAATTATGGTTTTACGATTTTAACCTTTGTCGAAAATCCACCATCTATAAAAAACTTCCGTGAGTACGCGTACCTAAGGTGACTGGTTTACTAGTTTGCAAACTTACAAACTCCAGCAGAAATTTTCGGTATGAAAACTTCTGTGGGTACGCGTACTCAACCTGTCTCCTTCACCAATACCGCATGCACACATATGCACGCACTTGGTTTCCGGCACATGGATTTATACATTAATGTGCGAACACACTATATATGATTATATACATAGACGCTAATCTCAACTCTACATTTCAATCATTGAAACATTCTTCTACAATTGTTTGTGGGTGAAAACCGTTTCTGCTGATTTTGGTAATTTTGGGTGTGTGGATGAGAAACGAATCTAAACCCTAAACAATGCATTGCACGGGAGTAATTTTGATTCGAGAGATCAATCTGTACAATCCTGGCCTAAACCAAGAAATGGCCGTTCCAGGCTTGCTTCGGTCACAAAGTGAAGGAGAATGGTTGGTTTTAGGGAGGGAAACGAAGAGAGTGTTAGGAAAGAGTGGTAGGAAAGAGTTCGTATCCACATAGAGGCTTTTGTTGTTATGTAATTTTCAGTTTCTAAGATAACCAAGGGGGATTTTTGTTTTAGCAAATATAATAAAATAAAGTAAAGCAAAGCAAAAAGTTGGAATAATCAATAAGGAGAAGATATTAGTCATGGGATAATATTATTCACAAACATGTATTTTCATCAATGACTAGATTTGATATTTTAATCTCTCATCTATTAAAATCCCTAGGATACCTTGATCGCAAGAATATCCCGCTAATTCCCTAATTTCATCACAACCACATTAAAAGATGCATATGTGAATTCTTACTAGAAAGTAATCCAAAGTGTAAAAGCATAATTAAGTTTAACTCCCTAAAAGCTTTAAGATTTATGGAATAAGACTAATCAAAGCAATCAAACGTGTAAAAGCACTATGATTCATATGTGACTAGTAGGATATATCGCTACAAGCACTACCCACAATTATGCTACTTAAAATCAGAGACAAACAACTTTTTTCGTATTCAAAACCCTAATATAGCTTTAGAGATGAATGCAAACGGATTGATTCCGGACTCAACCAATCAAACAATCAAATCATATGATAAAATAAACCATGAATCATAAACAATAAAGTTGAGACAAAACTAATTCATAGAATCAAATAACATACTTGAGAAATCAACTTTTATCCCATAACCAATAATTGTATTTAGTTACTCATAATAATGGAGTTCATCATAATCATAATCAATAAAATAAAGAATATGAAAACAAAAGAAAGCAAACCCTAGAAGAAGTTCTCTCCAAAGCTAGTGTTCAGGTCACGGCCAACCTTGCTTGTTGTTCTCCCGATCATATTTAGTCCAAATACAACTTAAAACTCTTCTCAAACTGGTCCACAAGAGGTTAGGCCCAGAGCCCATTAACTTGATATACTTTTTCAACAGTCAGTTCTCTGGAACTGACAGTGCATTCTATCCTTCATTCCTTGCTGCTGCTTCAACTAACAACCATTGCAACACAACTTGCACTTCAGTTCATACAACAAGAAGTTGCACCAGTCGCAGTGCTCCGTTTACTGTTTCCTATGGACTTCAACAACAATAGCTCGTACTCCTCAGACCAAACAACACACCAGCAACACCACCATCTTCATCTCCATTGAGCTCAGAATCACCACCTGACTCAGTTGCTTATCAAACCAAATTCGCACAACCGAGCTTGAACTCTAAGCACCAAACACGGCGAACCCATTTTCTACGGCACTGCCCTGCGAACCACAGTATCCATCGCTCACTTCCCTTACTTCAGCTTTATTCAACCTATTTTAGCTTCTATTCAGATCTCATACAAACCCTTGACAATCACCATAAATATACCACCACTAAGTCAAGCAATCTCCTCCACTTTCTGTAGCTTCTTGAACCTCTTAAGACAACCACAGTAAAACCATTCTTTCACCTGAGTTCAAACATGAAGAGCCGTCTCCATCTGTAGTTCCAGCTCAAGACATTTCCTTAAGCCATTCTTACCATTCCCGCTCAACAGCAATACCACTTCCAGTGCCAACAAACTTCTCTGCATTGCAACAATATCACTGCACCTGTATTTATCGCTCTTGCTCAGATCATTTCAACCACCATCCATTTTACTAGCATCAGCTACCTCTGT
Organism: Papaver somniferum; assembly: GCF_003573695.1. Taxonomy (NCBI): domain Eukaryota; kingdom Viridiplantae; phylum Streptophyta; class Magnoliopsida; order Ranunculales; family Papaveraceae; genus Papaver; species Papaver somniferum. The sequence continues at coordinate 129,919,730 of NC_039365.1, read as the reverse complement.
TTCTTCACTATGCTGTCATTCGAACTGTAATGCCATTACCTGAACTGCAGCTTCACCCGCAGTTTCAATTCATTGCTTCTATCATGGGAGTAGCTCCATCCTCAGTAGCAGTACCTCTTTCCATCAGCAGTCCAGGTGAGCCAATTATTCTTTCTTTCGTATAGATCATCATAGAATCGCACCCACCCTCTTCACAGGTATTGTCTCGTGTATTTTCTTATAGTTCTTCATCATGTAGATTGCTGATGCAGACATAATGTAGAAAAAAATTGTAGTGCACAATGGGATCTTCCGGTGATGATCATACCTCTAACTCTTCGGAGAGGATTTTTGAAGTCGACGAACCCATGTTTACTTCACATGAGGAGATATTAAACCAAGTCAACCCTCTGTTCCATGCAGCCGACCAGATTATACAAGGCATGTCTCTCACCCATCTACGCATCGTGCGAGTGCGTGCCCGGGCTTTTATGGCTTTGATTGACATGGAGGAGAAGTGGAGACATGATGAAGCATCGCAGCAAGTCGGGAAATATCAAAGTGATGAAGCTTCTCCACAACTCAGTGCTAGAGCTGAACGATTCGCCTCTCGATTGAAACGACGAAGGACTGAGTCTAAGAAACTTCCAGACGAGAGTCAGTTTAATTACCGTGTCCACAAAGGTATCGTAATCCTCGATTCTGAGGTGGAAGAACCGGAGCATTCTAAAGAGGATGTGGTTTGCGAGACTGAAGCAGCTTCTGAAGTAGATGTCGAAACTGTTGTTGAGGAAATCGAAGCGACCGCTGAGGATGTTGTCAAGGCAGATGGTGAAACGGTGGAAGCATATGTCGGGGTCGTTAGAGAAGTTGTGGGGACATATGATGGAACTGCTGTCGTAACGGATTCCAAATGGGATGTTGAAGCTGCTGCTGAAACGGCTTCTGGATGGAATGTTGAAGCTGAAACGGATTCTGGATGGGATGTTGAAGCTGCTGCTGAGATAGCTTCTTGATGGAATGTTTGCTGTCGGAAAAGGTGCTGGGCCAAGTGATTGAAAAAACTCTGATGGAAGCGTCATTGACCAAGGTGTTTTGTCATTGACAACTGGTTTTCCCATTTTGCGATTTCATCCATATTTCCGTAGCTTGTAGATGTTTTTTTTTTTGTGCGACTGAAGCCATGTCTCACCGAGTAACATTCCTGCTTTGATAATTTCATATTTTTGATTGAACGAATAAAATCTCCCGGAAGAACCCTAAAACCCCTTTTGTGAAGAACCAGTTCTTTCATCCCCATAACAATCCAGCGGAAAGAGATCCATAATGCAATAATGCTAATAGGCATGTTATCTTCTTCTCGTTTAGCCACTTTCATAGCAACACCTCGCATGTCGTTGGCAACAGTAACTCAAAACGTGGGAAAACAGTAGCAATTAAGGATTTGACCAACCTTTTATTGGATTTTCCCTTGCAAATTATCCAGGGCTTAAGTGGCATGCCGCCTGGGTGCGTAGAAGTGTGAGCTTCCACAAGCTGGATAACACGTCATGAGAGAAATAGAGAAAAACCATCAGGTGAAATCCGTGGCTAGAGATTCTTGAAGGAAAGTGTCTGCGTCGTTGCTTGATGATCTTCTTTCTTGCATTATTCTTTTCTTCAGTATTTTTTTTTTGAATAAGATATTTTTGTGGGGGTTTGATTTCTCTGATTTTCAATCAACGGGTTTCTGTGAGAGTTTGGGTTCACTTGGTATTTTTCCTTTAAGATGGTTTAGGGAAAAAAAATTTAAGAAAAGATGTTCTTTAACTGAAATTGAGAACTCTAATCATGAATGCAAGCAGTGCAATCATTTTTAGAGAAGTTACAAACATTGCATGAAAGGGGAAATTACTGAAGGAAATACTGAAAGGAGAACCCTGGAGGAGCTGGTAGCACAGAGTTTTAGGTATTGAAGGGCTTGAGCCATCGCGAGTGAATCGTTACACCTTCCAACATGTCAGCATTGATGAGTTTGTAGTAACCACCCAAGATAACATCTGCCACCAGATATGGCTCGTCTTCCTTTTCTTTAGGCGAATCGGGTTGAGTGGCCATCTTCACTATTACATTTCCAACTTGAAACGAGGTCGCCTTGACTACCATATATCCAATTTGAAACGGGTTTGGGCGTTGTGTAACCACTTGATTTTTGAGGTCGTCATCTTTGACTGCGGCAGCTTCCAAATTTTTGACAAAGCACTTGAAAGTCCCAGCGTCCCATTCACATCTCTTAATGACGCCCGGGTTGATAACTGGGCCGAGTCTCCATGCCTGGACGAGAGGAGAAGTGACGGGGTACAGAAAGGGTTGTTTAACTAGACTTACTTGTATTCGGAATCTGCGGATGAATGTCGACAGGCTTTCTCCAGGTAATTGAGTTACATTGGTAAGTTGTTGATACGGAAACATGTAATCTTCAAACTGGACGGCTTGTTAGAAATTCTTTCGGGTATCGATATCGGAAGAGGGGATACTCCCAATTTCGCTTTGTTTCCATGCACCCATGAGCGCCCAAGAATCATGTCGTAATTTGAGAGTTCTTTGAAAATGTGGAATTTTCCATGTGTTAGAACGTCTCCTACCTTAATTTCAATGTTGATGTATCCATATGCGTCTATTGCTTCTCCTTCCAATTTTTTGACCACCATTGGGGAGTGGGTAGCCTCTTGCTTTGAAATTCCCGCAGCTCTCAGAGTTTTGATGGTAACAATATTGAAGTTAGAGGCCGCGTCGATCAATGTGTTATCAAGCTCGGCGTCCCTCAGATAAACCGTGGTCAGCAGTCCCCAATTGTATTTTCCAGCACCGCTTCCCGAGAGAGTTTGGGGTTCTGGCGTGGTTTCTTCAGTAGGAAAAAGTCACTTCCTGACACAACTCGATTGAGGGCTGCAAATATATCTTGACGCTGCGCTTTGGAGAAATAGAGAACCTCGCATACACGCTCCATGATGGATTGCACGGTTTTGTGAATAGAGTCCCAGAGAGCACGCAACTCCTGACTGGAAGAGGATCTATGTGAACTCCCTCATTGCCCAGTTGAAGTTCCCCTGCCTCCACCTTTTCTTTGAAGATACGCTTTAACTTATTGCAGTCACTGGTCGGGTGATGGACAAATCTGTGGTAGCGGCAATACTTAGGATTTGCCATTTTCTCTTCAGTTGGTGGGCGCCTGATAGGAGGTATCCTGATGGCATCACCATGGATCCATGCTTCCAAGAGTTCAATTACCTCTTCGATTGGGAACGGGAAACCCAAGGCCTTTTCTCCGGCTTCTTGATGCTGCGCAAGAACCTTAGCTGCAGTCTTTTATGGTGGAGCCGTCTGATGTGATGGCATTGTGCGCATGGATTGTTGTTCTGCCGCCGGAGCCTTCCTTTTTCCTCTTTCACTTACCACGCTCACAGAGGGGCCAGTGTTATATTGCTTGTTGATGAGGCGTCTGTTTCCTCGAGATTCACGTGCGTCTTCAACTTGGCTGGCCTAGTTCTTTCCAATCATACTGGTGTTGTTGTGGCCGACCGTTTAGCAGCCTCGTAAAGTTCATAGAACGTCTGGAATCGTAGATTCTCCAGTAAGGCATGGTAGATGGGAACCATACCATTGATGCAAGAATCTACTAATTGTTGTTCGGTCACATTTGGGTCGTGACAGTCCAGCGCTTGAATTCTGAATCTTTTGACATAATCATTTGGATGTTCATTGTTTCGTTGGAACATCCTCCCTAAATCTGAGAAGGTAATTTGCTCAGACACGAAGAAGTACTTCTTGTAGAAATCCGTAACCATGTCACCCCAGTTGGGTATGATGTTTGGTGCAATGTTGTTGTACCAGGTGTATGCTCCTCCGCTAAGTGACTTCAAAAACTCCCTCACACGGAGAACATGGTTGTATTCGTGCTCGCCCAAGGATTCTAAAAATCGAGAGACATGTTCACGCGCATTACCGGTGTCGTCATACAAGGAGAATTGAGGAGAAGAGTACCCTCTCGGAAGAGGAATTCTTTGTACTTCAGGAGGATACGGGGCTTGATGTTGATGCATGTCTGCAGATCACTTTTGTCTCGGTTTCGAAAAAGTTGTTCCAAATTTTCTCGTGTAACAAAATTGGACGGCTGATTCCTTTCCGTTGGAGCCCCTGAACGAGTCTCTTCATCTACAAAGGTGCGCCTTGCTGAGGCATCGGTGCCAGGAGTATTGAAGGTGTTCCTCATTGGCTCTAGTTCGCGTAGTTCCTGTGGTGGTCGCTCTGTTAGTGTCTTGAGAAAAAGAAGCACATCTTTCTGAGTCGAAGCCATGTCCGTATGAGCCCTAGCAAGAACTTCTTGTCTTTCCATCAAATCAGCAATGGTAATATGGGGTCGGCTCATTCTGGCTCCCATAGTCTCTCGTACTGATGGTGGAGTAGCAGCGGCTCTGTTGACGTTTGGAGATGTCACGTTTGAAGAAACGTTGAGGGGGCATCAACGTCCCTGACTCTGGTGACCGAAGGTGTAACACCTGAAGGAGCGTTCTCCATGTCGCTGGTGTTGAGAGGTGGCGTATTAACGCCACTAGAAGAAACTTTAATACCAAGAATAATCTCAGCACTAGTGTTTTCAGGGTTTGTTGTTGATCCGGACCTGGGTTTTACCATCTTGAGATCGGGATTGAAAAAGTGAAATCGAAAATCGGAAATTGGTATTGCAACCGAGAGATTAACCTCCCACTGTGGTCTCCAATTGTTTGTGGGTGAAAACAGTTTCTGGTGATTTTGGGTGTGTGGATGAGAAACGAATCTAAACCCTAAACAATGCGATGCGCGGGAGTACTTTTGATTCGAGAGATCAATCTGTACAATCCTGGATTAAACCAAGAAATGGTCGTTTCAGGCTTGCTTCGGTCACAAAGTGAATGAGAAGGGTTGGTCTTAGGGAGGGAAGCGAAGAGAGTGTTGAGACCAGAATAGTTGATTCTGAAGGTATGGTTGTCTATGACTTGTATCTGAAAGTAGAACTGGCTAGCAGAATGGAAAGCTACTAGGTGATTTCTAGATACTGTGTTGTTGCCTACCCAAACTTGTCGTTTGGTGAAAATAGGTGAAACCTATTTATACAAGTCATATTGAAACGTATCCTGGTCTCATAGGAAGTGAAACGATTGAGTGGTGGAAGAAAGGAGTAATGTGTAACCGTCAGACGTTATGCTTCCATGATGAAGGAAGTGAATTCGTGTAACCGTCAGACATTATGCTTCCATGATGATGGAAATGAATTCGTTTACACCGTTACTTTTTACCACCACTAATTGTCCCACTTCATGACACTTTCTTGTAACGGGCGCATTGCACGCCGCACGCTGTAAACCGACAGACCAATACCCTAATGAGCATCCCACATTTTGTGACGTGTTTGATGTCTCGAGTGTTTTCGTGGAAAACATGTAGCACTTCGCTACGTGCGGCAAGTCAAAGTCAGGGGACTTACCACAGGAAAATAGCATGTAATGCTATTAGGCTCGTTTTGGCTGGTCGCCTAAAACTTTCCACGGGTTTGTCAGTTCGGTGGCGAACTTCTATGGATGAGATCGCATCTCATGAAGGAGGGTAGCCATTGATTATGACTATATTGTGTTGGTGCCTGATGATGGCGCGGTGGCGTTTTGGTATACGCCAACGGCAATGTGGCATGGCTGGCATGGCTCGTGCTTTCCAGTGGCACGATGGTGCAAGTGGCGCCTGGAGTAGCCATGGGCACTAGATTTAGGCAGCTGGTCGTCTGAAACTTGACACAAGTTTGTCAGTTCGGTGGCGAACTTGGATGGCCGAGATTGCATCTCATGAGGAAGGGTGGCCATTTATTATGGCTGCATCTTTTTGTATAGCGGAGTGGCGCCATTGGTATAGTGGCATGCTAGTGGCACGCCAGTGGCGTAGCCATGGCATAGAGGCGTGCTAGTAGTCGTGGCATAGCGGCGTGATAGTAGCCGTGGCATAGCGGCATGGCCACGCTTGTGGCGTTGTAGCATGGCCAAGGCTAGGTTTTGGCGCCATGGTATTGGACCCACATGTGGAAACAGGTGCCAATCCCACTGCTCCGGGAAACGTTATTTGTCTTTTGTTGGCGTAGCAACTTTTCCCAAATTAGGGTTTGGCATATCGAAACCCTAATTAGTACGTGTGGCATGCGTCATGGCGATACTTTTGTGCAAATGGCGCCATGGCTATGCTAAAGGAACTATGGCAAGGCCATAGTGTGGAAACGGCCACAAGAGTAGGGATTGTCGTGAGTGGCTATGATGTGGCGCCAACCCTAGGGATTTCTGGGTCCCACATGGCTCGTGGCATGTTGCGAGGTCGAAGTGGCATAATTTTTGCCACGACTTGAAATTAGGGCTTTGGTTAATGCATAGGTGTGCTTTTGACCAGAAAACTCTAATCTTAAGCTTTTCATGGCGTTGGCCACGAACATGAGGTAAGTTAGCACATAGGGCGCTATTTATGGCAGGTTTCCACGAAGTGTCATGTTGGCATGTTACCGCGGCAGAGTGGCATGTTGGCATGCTGATCAATATGTTGTTGTGGAAGGGTGCGTTTGGCTTGCAAGTTAGTATGGTGGCGCGACAGGGTGCGCTTGGCCTTTAATGTATGGTGGAAAGTTTGGAGCGACTTGATTGGCCAAGAAAATGGGGCCGACCAAACATACGGCGCGGATACACTTCTGGTGAGAGTGTGGCGGCTTTAGAGCGACCTGATTGGTCGATTAAAAGAGGGCCGGCCAAGCATGGGCGTGGCTACACTTCTGGCGAGAGTGTGACGTACTTAGAGCGACCTGATTGGTCGATGGGAAGTGGGGCCGACAAGTATGGGCCCAGCCACAACTTATGTGCGCGTGGCAAGTTTAAAGCGACCTGATTGGTCTAAGGAAATAAGGCCGGTTTAGGATGGGGCGTGGCCAATGGAAAGTGGCGCCAGCTGGCCTCAAGCATGGCCACGCCTCCCTTTGCTGCTGCGGCTCCCTGTTTTTATGATTCTGGATAGGATTTTGCACCTACTAATCCATGGCGGATTAATTTCCTAGTTTGTCTAGGCTTACTTTCGTCAAGCAAGGTCTGGTATACTGCGCGAGGCGCGGAACCCTAACTTCTGCAAGTTAGTTAGGGAAATTGGTCGAATTCTATGTGTTGACACAGAGTTCTTTTAACTTCATTGCTAGAGAGCAGCATGCTTTTCTGATTGAATACCTTATGCGAAGACCTTATCTTTGATATTTGGAAATTCGTGCTACTCTGCTGCGAGTGAACACAAATCGTCATTCCATATCAACATTAAGGGTTCAGCCGGGGAACATAGCATAGAAGGCATTCAAAGGAACTTATATTAAGTGAATATAGGCAAGGTGCCGAAATTTACAGAACATCTGGGATGGTTGCTACATTCGCCAGTCTGGATAAATTTCATGTAGATATATTGAACGGCTCAATAAATATACCAGCGGAGAGGTTAGCACTCACACCTTTGTTTCCTTACAGAGTGACGTCACATCAGATGCAAGGTTTTACGATTTTAACCCTAAGCTAAAAACCACCATCAACAATAATGTTATAACAATCGTTATCCACGACAATCGTCATCAAATCTATTTTTAAGATTGAAACGTCATCATTACTTTCATCACGGGTAAAGATGAAAATGGTTAAAGCGAAAGCTTACCAATACATATTTCGAGAAAAAGATAGGCGAGTAAACTCGGCTCGAAATAGCAAATGTGCATGTATGAAAACTATCATAAGTATACGATTTTGTCTCAAGAGTAGGAGATATAATATACTTTTGAGTGATAGATAAGTTTAAGTCTCCACATACCCTTTAGTCGGATGAAGTTCCACCGGTTCCTCGAGTAGTTCTTCGTCTTCGTAAGATGATCTCCATGGAGTCTGGAGCTTCAACTACACTTGACTATCCTAAACCGAGACTTAGTCATAAGTAAACTAGAAATCAAGACATATAGTTTTGATCACTAATATTGACAAACATGCTTGAGATAGCAACGCATGCGAGTTCGACCGAGCAATGCTCTAACAATTAGGTTCACGGACGAGTCTCTGTAACATTCTGAGCGTGAGAGAAAGAGATATAAGCTCTTCATATCTTTCCTGATTGAGATTCATTAAGTTGAATTATTGGAAATATATTTGAGTTTAGTCCATACAGGCTTCCTAAAAAAAAATTGATGGTGTCCTACATTTTCACCATATCTGAGGAAAAACTAGTTATTAAGGAGTACTATGATTACTCTCTACGAATTCCTTCTTTGTTAAGTATGCATATTGAGCGTGTACCAAGATAATTCTCTAATAAAATTTTACGTCTATCCAAAAGAAGAAAAGAAACCCTACTAGCTGGACCCAATTTTTGAACTTAAAATAACTAAATCCTAGAAACGAGGAATGATACCTCTTTTTTTTTCTCCTAAAGCGAGAGATGAAATCTCCCCTATGCCAATTTCCCCTTCATCATCATAGAACTTAGGCGTTCTCCCTAGTTGACATGTCAATACTGTTCAAGTGATAGGTTCCTAGGAGTTAGCCTAACTGATTGGCCAGTAACAGATACCTACTTCTAAATGTTCGTTTCTCCATAAGGTGATCTACTTTTTAAAGATGTGTCCTCCATTAGAATGAAGTCGACTCAATTAATGGAATTACTTGATCCTTATAGCATCACCTATGCTACTTTGAGACTAACTCCTTCCTTTTGAAGGAGAACTAGTTCACTTGAAGGGGTGAAGCCATTATGGTCAAAATGAAAATGAAATACTAGTAATAATCTCCCGTTTACTAAAAAAAATAATCAAATTTTGTAATAAATGATAATGGATGAAAAGTTTTGTATTTAAAAATGCTTCAGGAAACTGAAACCAAACATACACGGGGTTCGTCCCCTGTGTGAAACTAAAAATCTTGATAGGAAACTGTCCAGTGCTATCCTTTTGATACACGGTTTATTTTTTCAAACAGGAAACTGTCCCCCGTCTAGTGTTACACTACCAACCACTCTCGTTCATGTGAACGAGTGTATGAACGAGTAAGGGGTGGAATTGGGGTGAAAGACCCTCCTAGTGGCCTCTAAATTGTTCTAATTGGTAGTCCCTCCTTCAAAATGAAAGATTGACACTACCCGTAGGGTTTTCTCCTAGTGTCTTTATTATCATTCACAAAAATGATCTGCTATGCCGTACTAGCTGCGTATGCATGGTAAATACCAAATGTTAAAAAAATCCAAGGGTCCCGAACCTTCCTAATTTGGGGCCTAAGGTATTTATTTGAGGCCTATCAAGTTCCTTTTCCAACTTTTACAAATGGTTATGGGGTGCCAAACTTGACAAAAAGAATAATTTTTCCTTAAATTAATTCCTAAAACTAACCCATCACCATTTTCAGTAAAAAAAGACAAAAACATAAAAAATCTAAACAAAGAAAACTTTCTATTCCCATCTAATCCTTTCAAATTCCATAAACCCTAATCAATTTTATTTTTTTGATCTTATTCTCCAACGATCTCCGATCCAACCAAGAAAAGGTAAATCTCCATCAACTCGTTCTATTATTAGCATTTATTCATTGACTTTACATGTTTAAAACCAAAGTTTTCAAAACCAAAATCTCTGATTTACCCATAATCGGTTTATGTAGATCAATCGTATCAACTGATATTGGGTTTCGTTCTTCGTGCATGAAGAGCATGCAGAGGAATCAGTTTATAAGATGATTAGCATCGACTGATTATGAGTTGAAATCAGAATATGAAAAGACACAACCAGAATCGGTTTTATAAGTGCATTAGGATAAACCGATTCCGGGTAGTAATTATTTTTTTTAACTCTACGCTCCTACAATCGGGGTTTATTTACGTGGTGATGTACCAATTATGAAGTTGTCTCTTCAGACTCCATTTCAGAATCAATTTTTATATATGTATCACATAAACTGATTCTTGGTGTTTGAAATTCTTGTATGTTTTTCTTGTTATAATCGGATTACATATGTCGTCTTAATGTACCGATTGGTGAGTTAGATTTTTTATTTTATTTTTTTTTGTAGATATGGACTTCGGCCACTTAGAATTTAATTCTCGAGAGTTCAACCAGGAGGATGTTTACAGAGTACCACAGGCCATGGTACCTAGAAGCCTCTACAAGTTCGGGTATGGCTATGAGATCCGTTTGGAGCAGGCCCTTGCACTGGCAGACAAACTTGCACTGGAATATCTCGTTGAGCTCATCATGCTTGCAAGGAGAAGGAGGGATGCAATTGAATCTAGGAGGGCACACGACAGATATTTAGATGGTTTGTTTGAAGAATTGGCTGCAGCTCAGCATTTGCTGAATGGAAGTTGTTGCTGCTCGTAATGCTGGTGCACCATGATGTTGATGATCTCTTTTAAATATTTTAAGCTTTTTTATACTTTGGTTGGTTTAAGTCTTTAACACCTTTTTGGATGATTATGGTTTTAATTATAATTATGTGCATAATGGGTTTATGGCAAAACAAGTTTATGCATGCTCCAAACTCTGTTTTGCAAATGCAGGCGAACAATCGGGCTATACGACTGCACCTATAAACCGATTGTTGAGGTTCCATCATGGAATCGGTTTATGTGGGAGTCAGTATAATCAGATTCTTCATGCTTTAGAAATGCAGTTTTTCTATATCTTTTTCTAGTCAAAATTAGATTACATGTGTAGCCATATAAACGGATTATTGGCGCCGAAAATTCAATTTTTTTACATGCGCACAATCGTTTTATGTTGTCAAACATAAAGACCGATTCTATGGGGCATAAAAACATAATCTGTTTTTTTGGACAATCGAGAATACCGATTGTGCTTAATTATTTCACTTTTTTCGAAAAAACTAGTCGTTGTGGTCTTTTTCTATATAAAGACACCTCATCCCCGGACCCAATTTTCCGCAAACTTATTCATTCTATTTGTTCCCACTCCATATACTCCACAAATGCTCATTTCGTACCTCCACATACAATAAATGACATCGTTTGATTCCACGGAAGATTTGGCAATCACCAAAGCATGGTACGCCAAAAGTCGAGTTCTAGGTCACTCCTCGTCCGAGACCTGTTAGGCGAAGATATATAACAAATTTAGGAAAGATTATGGGAACCGAATAGAAAAAGTCTTCAAAAAATCCATAATAGGAACCAAGTCATCCTAGATGCGATAGTTGCTTTTACAGCTATCCAACAACGGATTTTGAACGCTAGCCACTTTAGCTTGTCCCTTCAACAATTTGTAAGTAGATTTATGGTTTATTCTACACAATCTACTTTTATCAATTTGTAACTAACAAAGTAAGTTTGTGTCGTGTTTTTGTAACATGGAGATGTGAAAGTATGCTCCTTGGAAGAAAAGGGGGAAGCATTCACATTTGATGAAAGCTATCACTTCATGGTATCCAAAATTTCAGAGTACGTCCTGGACTTTATGGTGGGTGAATCGAACTCGGATTCCTCCGACGAAGATTGATAGATTAGGAGTTTTTGTGTGGATCTCTATGTAAACCCTCACGAGACTATAACTCGTCCGCTAGGATCGCCTAGGGGTTCAAAATCTTGATGCACGTGTTAAGTGCATATGTGATTCCTACAAAAATGAGTAGATTTGAAATGAATGAAAAAAAAATCATACAAATATGAGACAATCGGTTTATATATGATGCAAAAAAAAATACTGATTATGAGAATCGAATTTTATCTATGCATACTTTAACCGATTCTTGATGCCCTTCTTGAACATCAAAGAACATTACCCAGAATCGATTTACGAGTGTGTGAATGTAAATCGATTCTGGGTAGTGTTTTTGGGGAAAAAAAAAACTTCAGTCGTTTGATGTTTTGAAGATCGATTTACATTAATTGATCTCACATCTAACGCGGTTAATTAATACCAAAAATTATTAATTAACACTAATTAATCAGGGGTAAAACAGGTAGTAAGAGAATAGTTGGTTCAAGGGTTTTGAGAAATTACTTCCTAATACCCCTTTTTATCTTTTAGTAATAGACCCGAATAAATGCCCTATGCCCTTTTTTGTCTTTTAATAACAGAACCCGAATAATCTTAATTTCCCTTTTAAGTTTTTTTGACACTTGGCTTAAAAAACACTTGCATTCAGTTAATCATGAACACTTGGGATTCTTATTTGCTCAATGTTACTGATGTAGTGCTAAATAATCTAAAACTCTTAGTAGAAAATCTTACTACTTGGCGCAAAGATATTTTTGGAATTCCTGAAAAGAAAATCAAAAAGGTACTAAATAGTATTGATTTAATTCAGTCGTCTAATAAAGACCATAATAAACAATAACTTCTAAACCAGAAACTCTTAGACCTAGAAAACCTATATGATACTCAAGAGAAAATCGTAAAACAATTGTCCAGAGACAACTTTGTTCAACTTGGAGAAATAAATACAAAGTATTTTCATATAAAAACTTTAAAAAGAAGGAAATGAAATCAAATAGATTGTCTTCTAGACCAAAATGGGGAAATTTTGAAACAGAAATCCCAAATTGCCGAGGAATTGAAATCTCACTTCGAAACTCTCTTTACTGAATCTCCGAATGTTCCTGACCAAGAACTTATAAATTTAATTCCTAAAGTTATATCTGAACAGGATAATATAGACCTTTTAAAAATACCAACTTCAGATGAAGTTTGGAAGGTAGTTAAATCAATGAAATCGAATAAATCTCCGGGACCAGATGGTTTCCCGGTGAGCTTCTACAAATATAATTGGTCTCTAGTTGGGAACCAGATAGTTGCTATAATTCAAAATGTTTTTGTAACAAAAAAAAATAACCCAAAGTTGAATGATACTTTTCTTTTCTTGATTCCCAAAATAAAACAGCCTAAAACTCCTAGCGACTTCAGACCAATAGGACTGAGTAATACCCCCTATAAAATTCTTTCCAAACTAATAGAAAATAGATTAAAAGTTCATTTAGAAAACATGATTTCTCCCTTCCAATCTACATTCTTGTCTTCTAAACAAATTGCAAACAACATTGTGGTGTCTCATGAGGTAGTTCACTCAATTAAGAAAATGAAAACAAAAAATGGTGGACTAGGTATTAAAGTTGACATGTCCAAGGCCTTCGACAGGGTCAATTGGAACTTTTTACTTCAAACTTTATCTGCTTTTGGTTTTAGTAATGAGTGGTGCAGTTTAATCCACCAATGTGTCTCTACTGCCTCCATCGCAGTTCTTTTAAATGGTTCGCCTGGTGAGTTTTTCACTCCTACCAGAGGGTTAAGGCAGGGAGATCAGTTATCTCCTTACCTGTTCCTAATCTGTATGGATGTTTTCTCTAGGCTCCTTTCTTCTAAGGAAAAAACTAAACATATAACTGGAATAAAAATATCCAGGCATAATATCCCTATTTCTCATCTCCTTTTTGCAGACGATTGTCTGCTGTTTTCAAAGGCGAGCCTTCTGAGTTATGAAAATCTCTTAAACATCATAAATCAATTTAGTAATGCTTCTGGTCAGCTCATAAATTTCTCTAAATCAGGTATTTTTTAGTAGAAGAATCCATTCTAAACATCAAAGAATTATGATTAGGCTTTTGAAAATAAAGAAAATAAGCATTACTGACTCTTACTTAGGAGTTCCTTTATTTGTTGATATATCAAAAATTAAGACTTTTGATAAGATTGTTACTAATATGGAAAACAAAGCGCAAAGTTGGAATGGTACAACCTTGGTTTAGGCAAGTAAAAAGGTCCTAATTAATTATGTGTTGTCTAGTTTGCCTATTTATCAAACGGGGTGCTTTTCTCTGCCTCAAAAAATCACAGACAAGATAGATGCAGTTTAAAGAAATTTTTGGTGGGGAAAACAAAAAAACTCTAAGGGTTATTATCCTATTAGTTGGGGTTTCATGTGTGAACCAGTAGAAGTTGGTGGTCTAGGCTTTAAAGAAGCAAACAAAATGAATAAAGCGCTGATTGCTAAGATTGCTTGGAGGATAGCAACTCAGCAGAACACCCTCTTAGGTACTGTTCTTAAGAACAAATACTTTAAAAACTCAATATCTTCCATTTCAAGAAGCATTATAATGCTCCGTGGATATGGGGATGCATTATGCATGGAGTTTCTCTAATTCACAAATTCAGTTGTTGGGAGGTAGGCGACGGTAAGTCAATCCACATCTGGACAGATAGATGGATTCCAGGTATGGAACAAAATCTCATAAATTATTGTAGTAGTCAACTAAACCTTTTAACACTTGTATCTGAGTTGATAGACTCAAATACTAAAAAGTGGAATGTTACGAAAGTTAGAAACAATTTTTCTCCGGAAACTGCAGACAAGATTTTAGGAATTAGAATCTTCACTGATACAAAAGGTAAACTGAAAAATGATAGACTAGGATGGTTACTTACAAATGATGGGAACTTTACTGTTAAGTCAATGTACCGAAAACTTAAAAATCCTGCGATAGATAGTATTGATCCTGATATTAAACTCTTTTGGAAATCTTTTTGGAACTTAAACGTTTCTCAAAGAATAAAATTTTTCTTATGGAAGTGTATACATAATGCTTTACCTGTTAGGAAAAAACTAGCTGAGCACAAGACAATTATAAACATGAAGTGTATTTTCTGTGAGCATGAATGTGAGTCTCTAAAGCATCTGTTCTTTGAATGCCCATATGCGAAATCTGTTTCTTTGCTGCCTCCTGTGGTAGGTATAAATGCTAGTAATGATTTGGATTTCTCCTTTGCACAAATGTACTCTAACTAGATAGCAGGGGACTACGAAAATTCTGCAATAGAAGTTATGGCCACAAAATGTTGGTTGATTTGGAAGGAAAGATGTCTTCGAATCTTTCAATCCAAATCAACCACTAGTTTACAACTCTCGCTTGTTGTGCAGAGACATATGGCATTTTGGGCTACCTTGAGACACTTAAAACAGGGAGTAATTTCTATCTCCTCATCTGTAGTATAAACTCATAATGACACAAATAATAGAGGATGGTCAAAACCTCAAGCAAATCAACTAAAAGTTAACTTTGATGCTTCTTGGATTGATTCATGTACTCCTGCTGGATAAGATATAATTATTCGTTGTGATACAGGTGATGCCACAAGCTACAACTGGGACCTTCAGTACAGCCACAACAGAAGAAGCAAAGGCTTTGAGCCTGCTGGAAACAACAACTTGGGCAAAGAGCATGGACTTAAAGAACTTCTGGGTGGAAGGTGATTGTCAAAGGTTGATTCATTATGCTCAAGACAAGCAAAGTAATATTTTTTGGAAGAATCAAGGAATAGTCGCAGAAGCTGTGAAAGTCTTGAGGACTTGTGAAAAAAAAAATTGGGTTTTTTGTTTAAGAATTGGAAAGGCAATGAAGTTGCAGACAATCTGGCAAAAGAAGCGCGCGCATAAACAACATTGGTTGATAATGCCGCAATTCCTAAACTTTGTTTTATCGAAGGATTTATGTTTTTCAAATTCAGTTTTTAATTCTAGCTTTCAAATTAGGGGTATCAATCTGTTGGTAGACACTAATATCTCTATCCAGTTAGAAGAGATAAGAGAAACCAACAGTTTGGAAAACCGGGTGTAACTTTCTTTTTGTCTCAATACAAGTAATTTTCAAAAAAAGAAAAGAAAAAAGGAAGGATACCGCAACCTGCCACATAATTGTCGCAATTAAAAAGGCGAACCACTAACTACAGCAAGTGGAATGTAACGGTTACTTCCAAGAAGGGTATAACTTCCAAAACTGTTCTTTTAACGTGCAGGTTACGTTTGATTGTCATAGTAGTTGGCTGGCTGAAAATTACTGCAACCTCAATCGAACTATGAGCAGGGATACCAGCAATAACACGCATCCCAAAATTTCTTGGGCTGTCAATGGCCACATCCGATCTTTAGGGCCACCTAACGTCTAACCGTAGCTGATGCTCCTAAGTGGAAACTTCTACTTCCGCAACCTGATATTCTGAGTTGGCTGCTCAACAAGACTCTTGCATGAGCAAATGGCATGACCGCGAAAGCTACATCGGCATAGTCAGAACTTTAATATGTAACATTAAGAAATATCAGGCACCTACCTAGGTTACTATATTGTGTTGACAAAGAAAAATATTGAAATTGTGAAAACCTGAAGTCGGGGAATATCTACAAAAAACCTAAAGCAAGATAAGTAGATCTGCTTTCAACCCTATGATCTCCCTAAAAAAGACAGTCGGGATCTTGCTATCTCCGTCGATTTGTTGCGGTAGAGAAGTCTTCCATGCTCCCCTGGAGTGTGTTCCAAAAAACTGAGGTTGTTTAACCTTGGTTCTCCCAGTGGGATCCAAAAAAAGGAAGGTGTCCAGCGTTGCATCTTTACCGAAAGGGCAGCTTTTATCTCCAAAAAAATGCTTCTCCCTAGTATTCCTACAAAAAAGACATATATGCATGTGACCTGACAATGAGATTGTGGAGCGTTATACAAATACTAGAACATATTGGGACCATGCTAAAGGTATTTCATAGAGTTAATCATCTTACAGAACAATTCATTAATCAGATTTCAAAATCATGAGTTTCACATGATACAAGGGGATAACATTTGATGCATGTCAACTTTAAAATTTAAGCAGATATTTGTGGAGATTGTAGGATCCTCTAATCAGGTGGTTAAACAGGTAAGTAGAAATAAGGCGCAATCATGATATACCTTGAATCAATCAGAAGCCTTTCCAAGCATAAATATCCTGTGACCCAAACTCCTGAAGAATGTTTAAGATATTAAACAAAATCAAATACTAGTCGTGCTTCGTGATAACATCTAACTAAAGAAAGGAAAACGATTAAGAGAGAAGTTCTGAAAACATACTAGTTGGCTCAATCGAAAATCTGGAGGTGTTTCAAGGTCAAGATTTGAAGGATCAAATATGCCAAGATTTTGAGACTGCTCTGAATCCTGTCTATTCTCTTGATTATCTGTTTGAGCATAACCAGAATCAAAAGGTCTAACATCTTTTTCTCCTTCATTATTTATTGGACCAGGTGAGCCCAAACTTTGGCACTCTTCTAAATCCTTCTTTAAATCTTCAGCACCATAGGGAGCATAATCAGAAAGGCGAGATTTTATTTTTCTTTCCTTGCCAACACCTCCCTCAACCCTGTGAGGGGACTGACTCACAAGGAACTCGTCACATAAAGACAAGCCTTCGACCATTTGCTGAGAATCAAAGATCATTTGCTGAGAATCGAATACCATTTGCTGAGCATCAAATGGAAGTTGTGAGTCCCCATCCCACAAATTCGTATTGGTGTGGTTATCATCATCTACTCCAGTCTGATTATCATTTTCTTCTGTTTGATGGTTATCATCTTCCACTGCCTGGCAACCATTGTCTTCTCCTTTCAGGTGACAATGATCGTTGAGCTCTCCCCATTCAGCCAGCACGTCATCACCCAGTTCTGCTGTCTCAAGATTCTTGATGTTGCAGAAATGCAAAGGCATATATCAGTCACAGGCAGGAGTTTTAAGAAACAGTTTAATTCCATGCAAAAATAATAGTAAGATCCAAACTCAAATAGAAAGACTTCTAGTGCACCAAAATATCTTTATTACCTCTTCAGAAGTTTCCATGAAACTAAGTTCTTGTCTTGGGTTGACGTCAGAGTGTTGTTTTCCTGCACGAGGTGGTTCAGGAATCACAGATTTGGGAGTTACTGGGTCAACTTTTGCTGTAATTGAATCAGTTTCCTCAAGAGGTAAATCCTGTTCAACCTTGTCACCTGGTTTTAGCTGTTGCTGATAAAACACTTTAGAAACAACAAATTCTCCATCCTTCTCCTCTTCAGCAGTGCCAAGGTGATACTGATGCATCACCCAATTAGTTTTCTCAGGCTTTTTACCCCTAGCCATGCTAATATACAGAACCATAATTTTTTTGCACCCTCTTTGTACCCCATCCAAAATCACAGGTTTAGTTCTGCCAGTCTTATGCCAGCGAACATCGCCCTGGTCATCTCCATGTATCTTTCTACGCTTTCGAGTTCCAGTATTATAAGCCTTGATGGCTCTGTGAAAGAAATGTACCACATTTCCATCCTGTTTAACACCTAACAACAAGGTATTTTCCAAAGGTTAAAAGTAGATAATTGATGAAAGAGAAAGAAACCTCTAATGCGGAGCTTGTTCAATACCTGGCAGATTCTGTGGGTGAGTATAACAGATTCCGTCATCTTCAACAACAGTAGGAATAAACTCATCAATAAACGGATGGGGTTTCATATTATTGTGACCAACTTTTGCAAGTAAATGCCAGATAATCTCTTGATCAGATGGATCAAATTTCACACCTCTGGGTAAGCCTGGCCACGCTTGAATGACCTGAAATCATACGAAGCTCCAAATAACTTATACTAGATTTCCTTAATTTTGTACATGTAATGGACTAATGGGTACATGTTACACACTTCAATATATAAGGAAATGCTGAGTTTATGCCATTCTCAAGGGAACGCAGAATAAAGCTAAGAACTATACATCACTATTGTCAATGACATGGTCACAATTTGGACAAGCTCTCGTTGGATCGCTCCTCCATTGAACAGTTCTGGGGTCACACTTTTCTGAAGCACTCATGATTTTCGTTGCAATTCTTCTGCTGTCGACCAGCCATGATGTTCTGCACAATTAAAACAAGATAATCATAGTCAGAAGAAAGGGATTGCTTTAAGTTGTTATACAAGAATTTTTTATAAATAAATACTGGTTTCTGAGATATAACTCAGAAGTCAGAGATCAAGTCAAATGACACTGAAGAAGGAATCCTAACAGGTCAAATGAAAATAAAGACAAAACTTGCAATATTATCTTCAGAATATATTGGGAATACATATAAACTATTCGAGAAGTCTGGTAATCAGATCATAATCAGTTCTTTTGTCCATACTAATAGGTATTCAATATGAGAAGTCTGGTTTAACATTTACTTTATACACGGTGAATGTAACTACCCATCTTTCTCCTACTGATTGGGAAATATTGAGACCATGGATCAACAAAACCCATCTAGTAGTCTTAGATATGAAATTTCCATCAATAATATATCAGTGAAGGTATTTTTAGAGGAATAAAAATAACCACATAAGATCTAAATTCTTGACTAACTATTTTCCTTCTTGGTTAAAAATCTTGTTTCTGCTGAATGTTGCAGTTACTGTTAACAAAACATTCCAATGATAACATTACAAACACACACGACATGTGAAAGCGTAAAAATTCTAGAACTCAAAATAAAAAATCTTACGAAATCATGTCGGTATTAGAACCCCAATTCCTACATTTCACTATTTAATCAAAATACAGCCCTAAACAGTTGCATGGGAAAAATTGTTAATGTTTTATCCCAAAAGATTCCACCTTTTTACCCCCAAAAAGATTAACAAGGTTGATTTTATCCGTCAACTAAATATGTAATGTGGTGGAAAGAGCCAAGGGAAAATATTCAAATCCAATGTATTAACAAAAGGAAAGGAAGTAGGGTCTGCTGAAAGATAAGAAAATGTCTAAACTCAACCAAAATTTAAGGTACAATATACATAAGTGGTCATATGATCTTGTAAAAATCGAAGTTATAAGTGAAACCAATGTTAAGAAACTTAACTGAAACTAGAAAAACGAATCTTGATAAAATTAATTGGAGATGAAGAGATTTTTAGGGCATAACGTAAACAGTACTTCCACTTTGATTAACAAAATCCGAAGAGTGAAACAGAGAGAAAGAGATTTACCCGGCCATATCAGACCCAGAGAAAGATCAGTTGCCGCTACTCTTCTTCTGATCTTCTTCACCTACTACTACTTGTTTGGGAATGAATGGAAGAAGACGAAGAGAAAGAGAAAGTGAAAGAGAGAAAGAACTTTTTGGTCCTTAAATTATGGTTTGAAATTTAAAATAAAGTGGAATGTTCAACAGAATAGAGAGAAAGTTGTCTTTCTTATTTTAGTGCAACTCAATCGTGTGTTTTTCTCCCTAAGAGCAAGGGATATGGAACGAGTGTTTACACTAAGCGGCTAATCTTTATCCGTTTGAAAAGAGTTTTAAATTAATAAAACTCTAAAAATAGATTTGGGAGGCAGATTTTCTGCGGCTCAATGTGGTTTTTTTCCCAAACGGCCAATAATCAGTCGCTTAGTCTCTCCTTTCTCCCACTCATTTGTTCCAGTGAGTGCATGAGTGATTATTGATGAATGAGCGTGTACTCTCACTCCATAGTAGCATCTAATTTGATCAAATCCAATGATACTCATTCATATTGAATGAGAACACTCACTCCATAGCCTTTGCTCTAAGGACGGTTCCTATGGGAGTGGCTAACCTATTGCCATGCTAGCTGGCCTGGCAAACTGGCCGCGCCACTATGGAAAAAAGATAAACGATTGAGTCTCCACCTAGCGGTCGAGACTACACCGCTGGCTATAAATACCACCATTCCCTTCAGTTTTCGTTTCACAAAAATTTTTTCTTCCCTTCTCTAGAGAGCAGACCAGAGCGATTTTTTACTTAAAAATGAGTGGTTCCAAAACAAATAGACAAAAGAAAAGAAACTGGAAAGAAAAAGGAAAAAGTGTTGCAGATAGTGATATCATATGGGTTCAGGATAAACAACAAGAGTTTGCTAATGTTAGCCAACTGGTTGGACCTGGTGTAACGTCTACGCATTTATGTAACCATCCCGAGCGAGTTCTCTTACCTAAAGTAAGAGGTGGGTGGTCTGAGCTAACCGAAGTGTTTGAGTTACTCCCCGAACCTGTTCAAGAATCCTTGACAACGTTTATATTTCATGAAAGGCAAAAACCACAGAACTCAAGTTGTGCGAGTTATTTGTGAACGTTGGTGGAACACTGCAAATACGTTTTTTTTCAAGGATTTAGAGTGTGGTAAGTTCTATTTTTCCATTCAATAGTTTAATCTTTAGTTCAGAAACAAATTTTAATTTTTGGTTCCACATACAAACTTTAATTTTATGACCATGTTGTTTCTAGGGTTCACACCATTAGATTCGTATATGTTGACTGGAATAAAATGTGAGGGTGAAATAGTGCAATTTAACCAATTAAAGTGGATATCGGAAGGAAGATGGAAACAATTACTCCTCTTGTACTCAAATGATACTGAAGGAAATCCAAAATCCATACAGTTACACTCATTTGGATTAAGAGTGTCTGGGTTGAAGGCTTTTTTGAAACGTTACCATGCCAAGGGGATACACAGAAGAGAAGATTATCCCGAGCTTGAACGTATTTTTGTATTATGGATGCTAGGTCAAGTTTTTTTCCACATGGAAGAGACTATGGTGGAAGAGACTCAGCTATCACAAACAGCAGCAAACGTGGAGAATGTGGAGACGGATTTCCAGTCTCCTATTAGTTTCATGCCCCAAGGTTTTGTACTTACTCCTGGTGGTGGTGTAAATATGGATCAAGAAAATAGAGCGCGGAGAGATCGAACCATGCTCCTTTATGTTTAATTAACAAAGAACATATTTTGCCTACACAATCCAGGTAAAACTTGGTTCTTTGACAAATATACAGGTATTTGGTGTGGTAGTGCTAACCAACCAAGTGTAAATCCTACGGGACATATATGATTATTTATCACCAAGAGCAGTGAGAAGAATGAAGTATTAAAGTATAAATACTCGCCTTGTGGCGCGAGGTATCTCACAAAGCCCTGGAATTGTTTACTATATTGTAATGAACGTTATGGCGTTCTGTTACTTATATAGCTTGGTAGTTTCAAAAGGACTTGAAATGCAGCATTTTTATGTGGTTATTACGTATCTCTAAAAGGATTAAGGGATACAAATGTTTACAAAAGTGCATAACAGCCTTTTTGTCACCCAAATCAAAAGACTCTAAACCACGGAGTACGTTTCAAATTAGAGTGGAACGCTCACTTAAGGATTGAAATAATCTGGCGGATTTGGTATAACCATCTACGTGGCTATTTTATTGGGAAGGGATAAATAATTAAGGTATTTTCTCTGCGTACTCTTAAAGAAAGTTTCTGAATTGGAATTGTAGATATCTATTTCGATGATATGGACATGGTATGTACTCTTAATGAAATAAGAGATTTTACAAGCTGCTTGAAATTCGAATTTGAAATGAAAATCTGGGAAAGCTCGATCGAACACCAAGCTTGTGGTATATTATTCCACCAGTTTGCATATGTTCAAAGTTGTCAGGCAGTTTAACAAGGACATGCATACTGCTAGTACTCCCATGATTAGTCGAGGTTCAAATGTAAGAAAATGACAATTTCTTCTAAAGAAATATGACGAAGATGTGTTGGGAGATGAAATTCCCATATTAAGTACAATAAACGCATTGTTGTACTTAATATAATGTACTCGACCAAATATTTCATCCTTAGTGAACTTGTTAGCTAGATATAGCTCAACGGCAACGCAGCGTCTTTGGAAAATAATCATTGACATGAGTTTGTTTTCAAAAGAAACCATTGACATAAGTTTGTTTTATCCCTACAAATATATAAAGAGGACTGCTAATGGAAGTGCAATCCAAAAGTTGTTGATTATAAAGGAATAATAATCTCTTCTCCCGTGAAAGTAATCAGGGGGAGACATGACTAACTTATTTACTAAGTCATTTCCCATATTCACTTTTGTAAAATATATGACTAAAGAAACTGTCTAGAAACTCCTCTGAATGGAATCATGAGGAGATGCCGACATCAGGGGTAGGATCCAAGGATATGATGTCGACATATTTGACTCTGAAATATGAAGTTGTGTTGTACTCTTTTTCCTTTCGATCAAGATTAGTTTTTCCCACAGGGTTTTTGTTACTCGGCAAGGTTTTTAGCGAGGCAACCATGACTACACCAACTACATGATAAATGACGAAGACCTACAGATTGCTTGCTGAACAATATCAAAATCAAAGAAACGAAACTTGATAGTTTGTCAAGTGGAACCAATGCCGGAATCAGCACAACAAAACAAGGATTACATGCCAACAGTTTTCGGTACAAGTCAAGTAGTAGTATTGATAATACTATTGCGTATAAAAACTAGGTGTTCATCAATCATCTATAAACATAGATAAGATCTTATGTATGAGTATCCAGCAAAGGCATACTTCCGGACTTAATCGCGTTGTACTCTTTTCCCTTCGTCAAGGTTTTATCCCACTGGGTTTTTCCTTGTCAAGGTATTAACGAGGCAACGCATGCGAGTCCAACTCTGTTCTAAGTTTTCTTAATATTGTACTCTTTTTCCTTAGTTCGGGTTTTATCCCTCTGGGTTTTACCGGCGAGGTTTTAACGAGGCAATGGACTTAGATACAATGGTCATGGAGCAGAGAAACTAGATCTGAAGAGCTATATTTGAAGCGCTACATCGGAAGCATTGTATGTGAAACACTACATATGAAGCACTGTTATTGGACCGCACAAGGGGGGGTGTTGTAGGGCATTTGGCCCATGTGTGCGACCCATTTATATGTAACCAGGCTTGATACTCTAGCCTATAAATAGAGGCTTATTCCTATGTAATACTACATTGATATCTAATGAATAAGATCTCTTTCTTATCTATATTTCTCTTTCAACAACGTGAACATTTTACCTTTTTTTTTCAAGCCTAAGAGTATTGAGAGTATTAAAAAAATGTTGAGAGTATTCAAAAGATTAGAAAACGTAATCGAGGATATGTCATAGTGGGTAGCACTCGGAACTGTGGATACGAAAAAATTCCAAGAAAATCGTACATAGACACGTTATAAAATCAGTGAGATATACAAATAAAATACCATATTTGCAACAAAAAAAGGTGAAGCCATTATTAATATTGAAACACATGATTTCACTGATATGACTAAGAGGAGACAAGCCCATCCAAGCTTCGGACACGAGTATGTCACGAATGCATGACCATTTTAGGAGCGTCCGTGCTACATAGTAGGTCATACCCATGGGATCATTGGATTGGTGTTAGAGGTCTTTCATTCCATATGTGGGAGGAGTCTAATCTTAAAAGGATCTTCTCTCCTTGGGGTGTTTTGGAGGATGTTCATTCGGATTCTATAGTCCATTCAAAATTTAATTGTTGAAAGATCAAAGTTAAATGTGAACTTGTTAAAATTCCAGCAATAATAATGTTCGACGACTTACTGCTGACTATTGAATGGTTATCTCATATTCATCCTAGAGGAATGGTGCACTTTGATCAACATCAAAAACATGTGGGTTATCGGGTAAAGTCAGTTCGTGTTAATGATTCTCAGTCTCATCAGGATAATTTTAATAGTGATGATCATCAAATACTCGAACCAGTATCTCAGCTACCAATCAAACCAAAGTTAAAGTCTTTGGTGGTTGTTCGGAATGAGTATTATGCAAAAAATAGTGCACAATCTTCTTCTAATCAGTTGGATGGTGATATGGATTTGGAAAAGTCTACGGGTGAATTGGTCTCCCATGCAGACACAGTGCATGACTAGTTCAAATTTTCCAAATCCATTCATCGAACCGGTCGCGAATTGGATCGAAATCAGTCTGGTTGGAAAATCCTCTTTTCAACACCGATTCAGCATCAAAATCGACCCGTTCACCAACTGTTTTTTCTTGCAAAGCAAATTTGAACTCGGGTGTGAGTCGTTATATGGGCGAGATGGTGTTTGGAGGCCCATTGAGTACTAACTCGTGTAAGAGAGCTCCACTCAGGCCTACCAATGACTCACTCCACTCAGTTAATGCAGATCGCTATACGGGCGAGATGGTGTTTGGACGCCTGTCGGGCCATGGCCGTGTAAGAGAGCTTCATTCAAGCCTTCCCGTGATCTAATGAAGCTCGTACATTAGATAATTTATTGAGATTACAAGCTCTATAATCCACAGTGATTCGGGTGCGGATGTAGACCCTGTATCTAAGGGCTTATTAGCTAATGGGTTATTGGATGTATCCTCGAGTTCAAAATCTAAGAGTGATGGATCTTCATCGCAACCGTTAGATAATTCAAATTAAAATGATCCGCCTACAACGGCTAGTTTCTCTACAACTAATTTATTATCTCCAGCTATCAATGAGGATGATATCGATGCAAGGGTGACTTATCACGTGAATTTTAATAAGGAAATTGGTATTGATAGTGAGTCTTCTCTTGCCAAAAACATTTGCAGAAACATGCTTATTAAGCTGAAGAATTCAGATTCAATGAATCAGAAGGAAGACATTCAATATGACGATCTGGAGCATTTTGATGTGGACTCTGAAGATGAGGATTAGGAGGCGGAGGAAGCTATAGGCACACTTAGTTCTTCTTCCGATGGAAGTTCTAATTTGAATTTTGCAGCTCAAACATGCTCAATACAGGAGGTTTTAAGGGATTCAATTTTGGTTAATGGATCATAAAATA
The DNA here is from genome assembly GCF_003573695.1 of Papaver somniferum. NCBI lineage: Eukaryota > Viridiplantae > Streptophyta > Magnoliopsida > Ranunculales > Papaveraceae > Papaver > Papaver somniferum. Next base: position 129,894,251 of record NC_039365.1, on the reverse strand, counting down.
TTATCTTGGAACGTAACGGGTTTGGGAGATGACCTAAAGAATACCATTATTTGTAGTGCAATCAGAAGGAACCGTGCAACTATTGCTTCAATTCAGGAAACAAACAAAGAAATGATTGATGATGCTTTAGTTAGAAGATGTTAGGGTAATAATGGTTGTGACTACTTATTTTTACTTTCTGTATGTAGGTCTGGTGGAATTTTGGGGATATGGAATAGAGTTGTTGTGAGCACGGAAGATAATATAATTGGAGCCTTTTCGGTTTCAATTAAATTCAAAAATTTATCGAATAACTATTGTTGGGTCTTCACTGCTGTGTATGGGGAAACTGATACTAATGATTATGAGCAGTTTTGGTTAGAATTAAGAGATATTCGTCTTCTTTTGACTGATCCATGACTAATTAGTGGTAATTGTAATGCAATTTTGTATCAGTCAGAGAGAAATATTGCAGGTGGATGTGTTGCAAATAGGAGGAATTTCAGGAAGTTTATGAATCATTTCAAGCTGATAGACATACGCATGTCTGGTGGATGCTATACTTGGAAAAATTCTCAAAACCCACCAATTCTGGTGAGGTTGGATAGATTTGTATTCTCATCTGAATGGGAGGACAAGTGTATTGCACTTGTTCAGTATAGGCTGAAAAGGCCAATATCTGATCATGTTCCGATTCTCATTGACTGTAATTCAAGTAACAGTTCAAAACCTCTTTTTAGGTTTGAGAATTACTACTTAAATCATCCTGATTTCCTAGATAACATGAAGATTTGGTGGTCTAGCCTCACTTTTTTTGGTTCACCAAGTTACATTTTATCTAGGAAACTTCAAGCACTGAAGTTTTTCATTAAAAATGAGGGAGGGAAACTTTTGGTTCTCTGCAATTTGAAGTAGGTAAGTTGGAGACTCTTATTGATGTCTATGATAGCTTGGAGGAAATCAATCATCTGAATCGGGATGACTATGCAGAGAGAGAAGCTACTAGGATTAAACATAAACAAGCTTCTTTAAATCTAGCAAGAAAGTGGCATTCTAGACCAGAAGGGCAGTGGTTACAAGATGGTGAGAGGAATTCAAAAACATTCCATAAAAACGCTTCTTATAATCAAGGGTTAATTCAATTAACTTACTGGTGACAAATGGCACAATAAGCCATGACAAGGAACTCATTAATGAAGAGGCGGAGAGGTTTTATGAAGAAATTTTCACCGAGAATGTTCATTTAAGACCTACTTTTGATGGCCTGGAGTTGCCTAGTCTCAGTGTCATGCAGAGCATTAGATTGGAGAAGCCTATAGAAGAAGAAGAAGTGGAATAGGTGATTTGAGGTTTTGGTACCCCAGGTCCAGATGGGTACACCATGGAGTTATTTAAGGTTATGTGGGAAATCATAAGACAAGATTTGATGGATGTAATGGAAGATTTTGAATCAAGTGGTACTCTAGATTGGAGATTGAATTGCACAAATATTATTTTTATTCCTAAGTGTGAAGGTGCTACAAGTATGCATAACTTTAGGCCTTTATGTATATAAGATAATTTTTAAGCTACTTGTAGAAAGATTTAAGTTGGTCTTTCCATCCATTATTTTAAAATTTCAGTGAGCTTTTGTTGGAAGCAGACAGATCACAGATGGCATTCTTATTGCCTTTGAGTTAATTGATGCTAGAGAAAGAGAGAAGAATCCAGGTCTGGTGGTAAAAATGGACTTAGAACAAGCTTTTGATGATATAAGTTGGTATTGTCTAGATTACACTCTTACAAGATTTGGTTTTGGGGCTATATGGAGGAATCAGATCAAATGGTGTTTTTCTACCACTAGGTTTGCAATGACAATAAATAGAAGTGGATCAAGTTTGTTCAGAAGTAGTAAGGGAGTAAAACAAGGAGATCAAATCTCTCATTTTTTGTTCATAATTTTGGTGGAAGTGTTGTTAGTTCTGATCAAAAAAGCCGCAAGATTGAATTTGATTTTTGTGTTCAAACCAGTAGTGGATGCAGCTGCTATTAACCGTTTGCAGTTTGCAGATGATTTGATAGTATTTTTGGAGGATGATATAGTTCAAGTTCAAAATTTGAAGAATATATTATTAGCTTTTGAATTAATCTTTGGGTTAAAAGTGAACTCCAAAAAGAGTGTTATACTTGCAGTCGGGAATGCTGTTAATATTGATGAATGTGTTGCTTTGTTTGGATGCCAGAGAACTAGTTTTCCTCTGAAATATCTAGGAATCCCTTTAGGTACTAAGTCTAAAGCAGTGGGGATTTGGGATGTGATTTTACAGAATTTTTCAGAATAGTGTTTATGCAGAGAAGATATCTTTCAAAGGGTGGCAGATTGATGCTTATAAAGCATGTGCTCTCCAGTTTACCTGTGTACTATTTGTCTCTATTTCAAATGCCAATGGAAGTTGAGAAACAGATGGAGAAGATCATGAGGCAGTTCCTTTGAGGTTCATCAGTTAAGAAGCAGAAGAGAAGCTGGGTTGGTTGGAAGAAGATTAGTTTGTCTAAGGAGAGAAGAGGTGTCAGAATCAAGAGGCTTAGGCTCATGAATAAAGACCTTCATGCAAAGTGGATTTGGAAGTATGGGAATGGGAAAGATGTTTTATGGAGAAAGATTGTTAATCAAAAATTTGGGGGAAACCCAAAGGCTTTTTTTCCTAATGCTACAAACAAGCCCGTAGGGAAAAGTTTATGGGTTGGGATCCTAAACTCGGTTCCAAGTTTTGAGCAATGCACTGCAATCCAAGTGAACAATGACAATAGAATTTTATTTTGGAAAGATAAGTGGCCAGGCTCCTAAGCTTATGTTTCCTGCTATTTTTAAGACCAGTAACAAGAAGGATGCTACACTACATGATATGTTGGATGTCAGTGACAATAATAGTTGGAATTTTGCTTTCTGCAGGTTATTAAAAGAACATGACATTGAAGATGTGGCTCATCTTTTGAATTTTCTTCCTAATATTGATAGAGACAGTGGCATTGATCAAAGAGTTTTGCAGGTGGGGACAAAAGGATTTTCTGTAGCAGAATGTGATAAAGCCTTAGAAGATGATGGTCTCTTGAGGTTTCCATACAAGTTTGTTTGGAATCCCAGAATTCCTCAGAAGGTTGCGTTCTTTGTATGGACATTGTGTTACAATACTGCTCCTACTCTGGATTCTAATTCATATAGGAATACTATCATGGTAAATGGTTGCCTCTTATGCAAGAAGTCAGCTGAATCAAACCAGCATATCTTTCTTCACTGTGAAACTACCAGGTCAGTGTGGTATTACTTCTTGAATTTTTATAAATTGCAGTGGGTATTTCATGATTCAGTAAGAAGTAACATCTGGGAATGGAGAAATAAGACACACAAGAATAGTTCAATCAATAAAAAAATTGGGATTTGTATCCTTTTGTTATTTGGTGGGCTATATGGATTGGGAGGAATAAAAGACTATTTAATGGGCAATATAAGACTCGGGAAGAATTGATTGATAGTGTGAAGATCAATATTTTTAATTGGTGTATTGGAACAGACATCTTTAGAGACATATCTATAAACTATGTCTTGAATAACTGGGAAGGTGTAATGGCTTAGCTGGGTAGATAACTTGTTTCTTTGATAGCTTGTTTGGTTTTTTGGGTTCTCTCTTTTGTTTTGTTTTTTTGGCTGTGCTATTTTGAATACGATTTGAAACTCTTGCTCTTCTTTTTCTTTTCTTTTCAGCCGCTCACTATCTTAGTGGAATGCTGATTTTATCGATAATGTTGTCCTTTTTGAGTAAAAAAAAATACTCATAGAGTTTTATGTAACCGAAAATGATCGACTCACCGAAGAAAATCTACCGAATTATGCACCAATCGAGAGGGATGGTGGGGCCCACTCCTGCCCGCCCTATCCCAATTCAAAGAACTCCCCACTGGGTCCGTTTGATTACTCGCAGTGCATTTTTCGGTTGATTTTTTCGGTCAACCTAAAATCACTCTTTTGTAACAGGTTGATTTTAAACAACAGAGTCCCATGATCCAAGATTGCTGCAGGTAGATTTCCAAATAAATGTCATCCATCCCATGATTCGCCGTACTGTCCACCGGTTGGTTACCTTTTTGTAGTTGTGCTAAATAGTATACTGCAGAATTTGAATTCTCTGTTTGATTTCCTGAATATACTACATGTAAAATTGGTATACCGTGTATGCATTACCGGTGCAGTAGAAGATGGTAAAACACATTTTAGTAGTGCACATTTTGGTGCTTTGCGGTGTTTAAACTTTAAAGCACAGGCGTTTCATATCCAGTGTTCGGTGTGTTGCTTGTTTACAGCATGTGTTTTGGTTTTATTTAGTGCAAGTACTCATAATCAATGCGCGGGTTCGTGCACCAGATTTTTATGCACCAGAGGAAATAGAATAATAAAACTGGTGCACTATCAATAATATAAGAAAAGATGGTGTTTGTGTGTCTTTGGAACAAGAATCAACTGGGACCCGGAAGAAACAACGCCTCATCTGACCAGCCAATACCATGGTGACTAACTCCGAAGTCCTAACCTTCAGTCTGCCCGACTCTCTCACTGTCCAACTGTCTAATGCAAACACCTTAGTTTTATAACTTGGGGCAAGTAAGAGTCTGTCTGTCTGCGGTACATTTTTAAATAGACTAGTTTGTCTCCCGTGCAATGCACGGGTTAGCTTCCTGCTTATGGAATAAATAAAAATTCAATAAGTTAATATTTGAGTTGGTGTGCAAGAAAATAATATCTGGATTGGTTTAGGGGGCTCACATTTTGGTTGCTGCTATTATGGATACCACTTTTACTTTCTTTTCATCTTGCTAGTAAGATATTTTAGTTCTTTAGGTTGTCTCCTGCCTACGACCTACCCATGGCTCCAACAACATTTTAAAAGATAACCCTATTTCAAAATCTTATTTGCAAATCGGTGATACATTTCTTTAAGGTTATACCACTCTACGTTCTCTACCTTAATCTAGCATTTTAGATATGTTGCCACGAATTATGGGTCAGTAGATCCATGTTGAATCCCATAAAAACGTTTGGTTAAGTATATAAATTATCGAAATGCATATCCAAATATTCCATGTCCACCCGATCCAACTATCCACCCACTCTCTCGTGCATGTTAAACCTGTCGGTGATGGATCAGACGTGATTAGACATCTAGCACCTTGCACCAAATCATATTTTACCCGTTGTTCACCTGCGGCTTTAAAATCCAATTTAATTGGACAATCAAAGCCCACAATTGTTAACATGATAATGGCTTCTGCATGATCCCATCTCTGTTCTCTATATATAAGTCAGTGCTTGAAGAATAATCCAGTCTATAGATCTGAAATTGTCATGAATGTTTTGGTATATCCTTTTGGAAAATTGTTTTTCTTGATAGCGGCAATATTATATTGTTAAGGTACAAAAGATGCATTTGAAAAATGATAATCAGTCGAAGGCATTTACTCATTCTTCTCTTACCAAAATCACACTTGCAAAATAATCACAACAAATAACAAATACAATAAAAATAAATAATAATCAGTTGAAGGAATTTAGTATGGGAGAAAAATGATAGACCAAAGAGATGAGAAATAGTCGAATAAAAAAGGAAAAGAAAGGAATAAATGAAATAAGCAATCAATTACATATTTAATAAGGATATTTTAGATACATGCAAAATAACATAACAGCAAAAATTAAATTGAAAAATACTGAAAAACAGTACAAACCCATAATAATGGGTTTACTTTGACTAACGCCTTTTTATAAAGACCAGCTAAGACCGTAAAATTTCTATGAGTTCTGCAAAGTCTTCACTCACTGAAGCCTTAGATCCAATCGTAAAATTTCTGTGTGTTCCAGCTAAGACATAAATTGGGAAGAAATGTGACGCACCACCAATGAGTCAATGTCCCGATTAAACTTTTCATTTCTCCACCACTCTTCAACTGTCACTCAACTCCAGGTCAATGAATTCAGTCTGCTCGCTGCAATTAGTATCGAAGAAATGAAAGATAGACTCATGAAAGTGCTTGGCAGGATCAAAAGCAACATGCATGTACAAAGTAATCGATAAATAACAAAATTATGATAATGATTTAAACATATTTAAACATGTTTGTTATTACAATTGGCATGATGAATCTTCCCTGTGAGTAAGCAAATAGCAGGTAGAGGACGTACATTTAGCAGGCAGGGGCATGGAAGTGAAAGGCTATACAGTTGTGTATGTAAGCTAATTAACCGTTGGACATTTAAGGTGTCCCTTCTTATGACCATACAAACGATATCAATCTACAAAATTTGTAAGATAACACCGTCGGTAACATAATACATCTTTGCTTACAGCTTAATGCCAAATTTGGTATTGCCCTTGATATTGGCTTTCTTGTTTTTCCCTTGATATTGATGCAAAATAACCCTGTACGGAAGTTCCAAAATGTGTATTGCCATTTGCCCTTGATATTGGTTAAAACTCTTTTGGTAGCCTGCACAAATGAAAAACATGCGTTAACATTTTCTGATGTCACAAGACATCGTTATCGCATCAAAATAAAATAAAAAAGATAATATCAAAATTACACTTCTATCATGTTTAAGATGTTTGAGGTGTTCAATTTTACACTGAGTAGACTATATAAAACACGATTCTGCATTGTATTAGATGGTAGTCCTTTCTTTCTATTTGGATTTTATGTCACCCTTTCAGCACTCATTATCGTAATAAACCCAGGGACATATCCAGATTTCTTGCTACATTTACTCTATCAACAACATCACTATCCTTAGTAGCCCGATTTCTTCTTGCAAGGGTTAGTTTTGAAGACCCAGATTGGTATATCTCTGGTACACTAAAACTAAAAGAACATATGATGTGCACGCAATTATCACAAAAGAACGGACAAAATAAAAAATAGTGGTAATGAAAATCAAAAACGTGTTGATAGTAGTTACCTTATTCTCTAACCAAATAATCATGTTCGCTGATGTGTTCTGGACTACTCGGCTTGAGACGTAATAGAAAACTCACCCATTTCCTCTTCCGTATCCTTCGCGATAACCTTGGACTTTACTACCGAAGGAAAAACTGAAGGAAGGAGAAGACATCTAGGGTGTGTTTGTTAAGCACAAACCATAAACCATGCAAGGGAACTTGGAAAGGGAAAAGAATCCCAGCGGTAATCATCTTGACTAATTTTTTAATGCCTGCATTTCGAGTGTGATGAATATATACGCCGATCATATAACACTACAATGAAAAGTTCACGAAATAAAAGAAAACCTATAGAAAACTACAGGGAAACATCAAGATTAATTTCATCACCTCTGATACAAGTACTCATAACGCCCACTCCCGCAACACTATTGCCAATTGAATACTTCCGATGGACATCATAACCCTAAACATCATAACCCTAAAACATAAGAAACTAAAGAAAAAACAATCAAAGAAACCCTAGATGTGAAAAGAAACGTGAAAACAATGAGGTTTGGCTCTTGCTCGGGTGCTTTATATAGTGTATCAACAAACCTATAAATTCTATAAATAAAAGATTTTGCAATCAATGGCCTAAAATTTTAATTTCTACGATCTGGGATAGCTACTATATTTATAGATACCACAATTCATTATGGAAATATTTTCTGTCCAACAAATATTAAGCATCTTTAATTATACGACTAATGATAGAAATAATTTGTTCTTATTGTTATTTTGGAATGAATGAGTTATCAAAAAAAATTGCATTGAAACTAAATTGAATTTTCCATTTTTCTTCTACAAACGATTTCTTGTTTTCTCCACGTTGTCTTTTGTTTTGTTTTGTTTTGCATAACACTGATGCATAAAGTTTTGCTTAATATCTTTTCCTAATGATTTTGTGTTTTCGACATGATTATACATGATTTTCGGCGATAAAGAAGTATACAACGTAACCAGAAGCTCCGGTTAATGAGAGCGCTCGAAAAAACTCTGTTTTTATATAGAGAATTTTGACGAACTGTCTCTACTCTCAAGCCGATAACAGTTAAAAGAATAACTTGATGCCGTCAATCAGTGAATTGATGATTGAGAAATAGTGTGTTAAGAGTTTTGAGAAGAAAACGAAGAAGGGTTTGTGTTTGCGAGTTGGAATTTTGACAGAGTTTTGTCGAAAAAAATTCAATAAAGAGAGAGTGAGTTTACTGCCATCGGAGATGTCAGTTGTTACAGTTGATTTGAGAGATAGATAGAGGAGAATGAAGAGATTCTTTAGAGTTTTTGCAACTCCATGATTCTTTATGTAGTGAGTCAAACGATGTGCAACTTGATTACGTGGGTTTCCCTTTCCATCGCCGCTTCATCTTCTTTCCAGATAAGTGAACTAAATTTAGGATTTTGTTGATCAGTGATGGGTAAATTTAGGATTTTTACAATTATGTGTGAGGGGTTTTACTTTTCGTGATTCAATGGTTTCTTAATCGAATCTAAGATCCTGACTCATATTACAAATTTTGATGAGACGTTTGTAAATTACCATACGAAAGTTAGAATCATGGTTACTGTGGCCAAGTATGAAGATGGGGAAGGAACTTGGGTGCAAATTTTTGGTGATTGGGGTGAAGTTTTTAAACATGGTCTAGAAGTGCCTATGTATATCTCAGCTTGAGGAGAGGGTATAAAATGTCTTTCTGTGAACATTCTAAAATTTTACTGGTTGTTGTTAGAATTACTCCTCAAGCTGAGCAAAACATTGTAAAATGTAATGCAATACAACAACTCAAATCCATAACCCAAAAAAAGAAAATTAAAGGAGATTAGTATTGTAAAGCTAGGCTACCATAATCGGAGATACATGAGTGTGGGTGGTGGCTTAACAACGAAAATTGGAGTCATTCGGGTGATAGGGACGTGAGTACATGTTGGCGGATCGGTTGCGGGAATAAGAGGCTTATGAGCGTAACGGTGGTTTTTACACGGGACTGGGAGGTAGTGGAGTATATGTTCGTGGATAGCTTGCCTACATTTAGTCCAATGAGATTCTAGATGGTGCTAAATCGCAACAGAGTCGTGAGTTTGTAAAATCGTTGAATGCTAAGGACACCAACTCGGGAAGAATGTTCAGCTTTGACTTTAAAACATTGCAACTTACGCATTAGTAAGTTAACAACTTCTATTTTACATCCATGATGGCTCTAAGGCTAAGTCCTATAGACTAGATTGAGTTGTTAGATTGGCCAAAAAATGTTGCAAATCAAAAAATAAGTGTGGGAAAAAAGTTAACACATGTACCTGTTATTTCTCTCTCCTATCATTTGCTCGCAGTTCAACTAGCAGCTATTCCCTCCGTCCCCTATATATATAGGCGGAGAAGTGAGTTTCTCTTAGAATAAGATTTTTTTTTGATTTCCTACATTTCCATCCTCTTTCCTATTTCACCCTTTGTACAATTTCCAACATTAGAGACATTAACTTAATTATAATGATAACTACCTATAATAAATAAGGGTAATATGTGGAAAAACCCATCTTAGAATTGAAAGTCCGCCTATCTAATGGGACTACAAACTTTTACAACTCCGCCTATATATTGGGGACGGAGGGAGTAGTTTCAAAAGCTGAACCGTTCAGCGCTCAAAAGGTAACCAAAACGCTGAACCATTCATCGCTGAGAGAAAATTTTCTGATCTAACGGCTGAGATTTAAAGCGCTGAACCAAACAGCGCTCAGCGCATAACCGTTCAACGCTAGATGGTGGTCCCGCTGACGTGGTCTTCTAATCTAGCTGCTAGATTAGCCATCCCATAGGACTTAGGAGGTTGTCCTAACTGACGTGGATGGCCAATCTAACAGCTAGATATCTAGCCCATAGGACTTCGCCTAACTCATATGAAAACCAAGGACATCAAGATTCATGCGGTGGTCTAAGCTGAATAGACATCCATGCACAAAGAGATGCCGAGAGATCAAAGTATGGTCTAATTAAGAGCTTCAGGATGACCACAGGGGAGGTTACGTACAAGCCGGTCTTAGACGACAAGAGGCTCGACTTCACAACTTTCGCCAATGTCAGAGTTGTAACCAGGCATGATTAAGGATTCCTAAGGTATAATTTCTAATTCATTGGGATGGAGGATCTAGAAAAATAATAAATAAATAAATTATATCAAATAAGTAATTTGCACAATCCTTGATCAATCATCAATGATACATTGTTCTGTCTAGGTCGTTGTAGACGTCATCGGGAGTTCGAAATGTACTTCCTTACTCCAATTCTTTAACATTTGATGAACAGACCAGTATATGCATGTCGTGACATACTAATTTTGAAAATTATGCAGTTAAATTTTGAATCAGTTGGTTATACAAGTTCACAATAACCAATTCCACACCCATAAAAGTACGATACACATGCCATTCAGAGTACTATTTACATTTTATTATTCCTATACATACTCCGTCATCCAATTTTTTTACTTTTTCATTTTTATTTTAATTATTTAGATACTGTATTTTGAGAATGATCAAGAATGCACGTTGTATTCATCCAATTATTTTTATAAAGAATGCCGAAATGTTGCACTTTAGGAATTCTTTAAATATACTGACAAGTTAATAAATTTACAGGCAACTGATGCATAATGCATGTGCAGGGATACATCTATGCTATTATATAAAGAGAAGATCCCTTAGGCACTGTTCACGAATAGTGTTTGAAGCTGTAAATTTTGAATTTTCAAAATTACCCTTTCCTCATACCCTCCAAAACTATATATATGATAAATAAAGTGGGGGTACAATCGTAATTTTACATTTTAAATTTAGACACACTTTTATAAATCGTGGTAAATTGTTCCATTTCCAGATGGCATGTGCGTACGCACGTGCGGAACAATCTTGTACAAAAAAACGGAAGGTCATGTGATACTGAATTTTTGATTGAATTTGATGAAATAGAAAAATGGCTTCTATGGGAGATTTAAATTGTATTTTGAGGTTAAGAGAAAATAGAGGGGTAGAGCCCCGAGATATGCAGTTATGACTGAGTTTACGGAGTGGATGCATTCAATAAGAGCCACATAGAAAAACTTAAAGACTACAACAACATCATCATGAAATACTTCGTAATTTAAATTTTAGCGTAACTACATAGAGGGGGATCTGCGACTACTCTTGACTGATTTAAATGAAGATTATGACAAAGAAAATTGCAATGAATAAATTTCACTAAGCTCAAAGATAACGTAACCACAAGTCAGGTATTTTCATCATATATATTCACGTCTTCACTCCTTATAAGGTGTTACTGTATATAGGCTATAGCTTCGAGTTAATCTGCGGGATGTTGCAGATAAAAGGTTGAGCCCCGGCCGTAGGCCGGGGTGATACCTAGTTTATATACATTTTTAATGCTACTGACATAAAACTGGTGTTTTTGGTGCACTAAACCAAAAATTTTGAACATATCTACTAAATTTGTTATGGGGCATTCGGCTTTTAGGTAAAGGATGATGATGGTAGCTTGTCAACTGGGAATTACAAAACTTCAGGTTGAAAGATGTCAAAGATATGGAAGTTCTTTCTGCTGATGTTTAATTTTCACATCAATATAGAGAAGCAAATGAGGCTGCTGATATTTTTTGCTATTGCTGCAGCTATGCATTGATAAGAAGCTTCCAACCTCATTTAGGTAATCAATTTCAGTGGAACTGATACAGGGGGAGTAGTTACCCCTCTAAACTTCACCAAAAGTTCACTTCACTGGTAAAATGAAGGGAAGAAGACTGATTTCTCATCGTACAAGGGTAAATCATCTCATAAACTGTCATAGGAATAGGAAAGACGAACAGCACTAAAATTTCAAAACTTTGCTACCCAAAGAATCATTACTCACTTGTCAACGTTCCCATACTGACCTAACTAAAAACAAATACATCCCCACGTGTGATGGTTGAACGTCAGAGGTTTAATTTGTTACTCCTGCGACTTGACTCCTAGTGTCTCTGCTATCACAGAAAGAACAGAAAACACTAAACTAGTGCATATGGGGGAAAAGAGAAGAAAACAGAAAGAGGAACTGTCAAAGAAATGAAGCCCGTCTGTACCTTAGAAGAGATTAGATTCTGAAATCCAAAGGTTCAACCAACACTGTAGGGTAATATAGGATAACATCAAGTCACGAGCTTCGGCATTGGAGGAGACCTTTCCTCTATCCCGTTTCCATCAAAAGCTAATTGATTCCACTACCACCAACTGCTCTTTGATTCTGCAATTTTCAATAATTCAAGGTCGTCTTGGACAAGTGATGCCCTTTCAGGGTTTAACAGTAAGAGTTGTTGCATATCTGTTGGAAGCACGTTGAATACTGCTTGCAGATCACCCTTCAGTTTTTGACATACTGCTGCAGAGTCTTCACTGACCTTTCCACACTGTAGCAACTGATGCACAGAATCAAAAAGATAGGACATTTTATTAATGCCAGAGAAGATAGAAAACAATTTTTGGACAACTTAGTTTACTTAAAAAGATTAGCCATTTCAAGTTCCCATTTCAACTCACTCCCTCTTTTAAGCAACTATAACAATGAATATTTGCAGCTAACACCAACCCAGAAAGATATACATGTTATGTTACATTTTACTTAATTGCCTCCAACCTTACTAATTCGATATTTTTTTCCAGAGAGGCCAAAATAGGTCATATGAAGCACCAAAAAAATGACCAAGAATAAATGCTAGGGGATGAATGATTTATGTACTCCGGCTTCAGGCAAATGTTAAGGTGTGAACAAAATACCATGTGAATCCTATTCCAAAAGGAACGCTCAACTTAATATTCAACCTCCCTTAATCTTTTAACCAAGCACAAGGAGTCAAAGACATAAAATTAGTGAGATGTGTTTCTAATTACAACAATAAACAGTGTGATCAGCGAATAGAATAAATGAACCAATCAAAAAAACTTGATGACTATGTGACGGAAGATCTTTACATTTATTTTCGGATGATGGATTAATGATTCAATTGTCTGAATACAATGAAAGCTAGTGCCCTGGAACTTGCAGGTCACAAATACAATATTCTCCAATGGAGGACATGTTGCAACTAAAATCAAAAAGAGTGTTTCTGTGATAAAATTGTTTTAGTTTCACAAAAACAAGGAAGAAACTCATAGGTCTCAAGCTCTATAATCATACTGCCTGGTAATCTTGGTGCCTCAGAGTTTTCAGTATTTTTTTTCGATATGATGTGACATTGACATGAATTAGTTCACCACAACCATAAACTATAGGCACACTCGGGAAAAACAATTCATGAAAGCTTTAGAAAAATATCAGATGATGGTTTTTACCAGTAACTCTCCAAGTAAATGTTTCGCAATTGCATTGAAAGAATCAACAACCTCCAATTCAAGCATTCCCGGAATAAATCGTTTTATGTCAGTCCTTATTCTGGCCTGCTTCCATAGTCTATGCTGTTCCTGTTCAGCAACAAGACGTCTTCTTTGGAACCATGGCATGAAGTTTTGCCCTTTTAGAAAGCGCCTGAAAGAGAAAATAAGGGAAGAAAATAAGAGCAATTAAAGTTAGGTTTGGACAACTTTACATTCATAATACATGGCTGCTCGAACATAAAATTTTCATGGATTACAAATAGAAAGTACATAGTTAAGTTGAATTCCAGTCCAAACACATCTGGAAGAACGCCTGAATTACCTGTATAGATCCAACCAGTTAGTCTTCATCCTTTTGGATAAGAACTTCCCAGGACCTCGTGCTGATAAGGTCATGAGAAATTCATTAGCATTAAACGGAGGTAACGGAGGAGGGTCAACAAAAGGAGAAGTTCCTTCGATTGGTGTGGTAGTTCTCAAGTACGGACCAAAAGGAGCAAGAAAGTTGGTCGTCAGCTCCAAGAAATGTCTCCGCAATATTTCATTGTTTACAACTGACATGGACTCTTCAACCCTGGAGGAAACCCCTGCATCAATAAGTCTATTCAAGATAGATGTATCCGGTTTGGTTACTGCAGCATAGGTGCTCCAAATAGCCTCTTTGTGTTCTGTCATTAAACAAAGAGGACCATCTCTTCGTAATTTCACAGAATTCAACAAATTCGTCGGAGAAAACCTTCTTAATGAGAGTTGCTGAAATCCAAAGCCTTCTGGCCTACCCATACTTCTGCCAGCAAAGGAAGCTCTAGGAGCCAGACTTTGCCTACTCGAATTAGGAGCAGGACTACCAACTGAAACAATGTGTGGGATATTTTTAAGAGCCTTGAGGAAGAATAAGTTGGTCACACCAAGAACCATTGGTGGGAAAGTGTCACCTTCACTAAGTGAATTAAGCTGGGCAAAATCCCGATCGTGGATAGTAAAATAAGGTCGAAAATCAACACTACATAAAAGTGGAGCAACTACACTAACAAGACCTGCAACTGCTTCACAACACTGGGGCGGGGTCGGTGCTATTATAAGAATGGGTTCTCCAATAATCAGAAGCTCCCAAAGGACCCAGAGCTGCAACAGAATTCCCCTAAATGTACCAAAAATATCTGCATCATGAAACAAACCCTGCGGAACTGACTGATTTGTAGGAAGAAATGGAGCCATTGAGGAGGCAGACTCATCGGAAAAGAACCCATTTTCCAACTGCAAGCTATGAGCAGGCGGAAGGTTCACTTTCAATGAAGCATTGCCTATGGGAAGCTCCATTAGTTTGCCAAGTATCGGAGCAGGCCACATTGAAACATAAGAAGCCATATGTTCTAGAGCTTTCTTACCAATGTCAAAAAATAAGGGACCCAAGATTTGTAAGACCGGCCTGAACACACTTGAGTAAGGACTGTGCGATAAGATTACAACAGATTTTTGTTCCCCACCTCGCCTTAATCTCTCATCATGTCTCTGCCTATTAAATACATAACCATACAGATATTTTGAACCTGTGTTTTTACGTGTACTGCTTGATTTTCTCTGTGTTATATCATCTTTCTCTTCTCCTCCTCCTCCCTCAACTGACTCAGAAGAAGAGATATTACCAACTAGAACATTTTCTCGTCTTCGAAAACGAAAGAAGAATATACAATCATGGATACTTGAACGATTTTGATGTTGAGAAACAGAATCAGGGAAAGAACTAAAAGCAATTTCTAGTTCCTCATCTTGACTGAAGCAACCAGGTGGATAACATTCCTCAATAACCTGACCTTGTTCAAGATCAAACCTAATCGCACAAAAGGCAACAACCCATTGTCTCAAATTTTTAGGGTCAAGTTTAGAATTTGGCTCTTGCTTTAATGAGAATGACGGAGAACGACTCATTTCAATTCAAATTAACACAGGAATCATTCAAAGATGTGAATCAAAAAACCCATACGCCTAATCCCAACATATTTCTACTAGCATTTAAGTTTTGTGCTGAAAGATTTCTGGGTTCTTTCTCATACTTGGATTCTAAACCTAAAAATTGGAAATTTCAACACTTTCAGGTTGAAATCCAACTAAAATTACAAAATGAGAAATTAACTAAACTTAAGAGAAGATCTATGAAGTGTTCTTTTTTATATATCTTACCTGAATTGAAGAAATCAGTAGTGATGATTCTACTATTGCACAACAATCTGGATCAAATTTCTTTGAGAAATTAAGTACTGAAAAGCGATAGATGCATAGATGTGAAGAGCTTCTGTTGTGACTTGTGTGCCCTCTCTCTCTAAAACACTGAATTATTATTTCCTTGTTGTTTTGGGGCATCAATATCTGGGTTGGATTTAATTATTAGGGAATTATTCAAAACCTCTTGCAGTATATTTTTCTTGCAATATTTGTACCCGGCATATTTTTGTGGGCGACCTTGAAAAAATTCGGTAGTGCTAGTGTGCTACACATCCCACCGGTCATCCCGAGTGAGAGAAAATGAGTGGCCCCCTGACCCGGCGGTTTAGCAAGGATGGGTTTAGGGTGGGACTTATCCCCTCTCTCTCATTTGGGATGTCTCGCGCGACATAAATCATTTCCGGAAAATATTAGAGGCGACTTTTTTATTTCCAACCAAGGACTGGTGTTATGGGATGTCCTAATGGTATGAAAAAATACATAAATGCCCTTATACACTCAGTAGTTCAATAATTGTTTTTAGAAACCGTTTCTTGGTAGTCAATCGGTAGCTAAAAAACGCGCAGAGACTACCGATTGTGATATGAATTTATGCTAAATTCGTATTTGGGGCAACTCTAACAATCGGTAGAAAATGAACATCGCGAGACTACCGATGCCAACCATTGTTCTTGAAGTTTCGATATTCATATGTTCATGCGAGCACAAACCTCTCCTTACACGATGCCAACTATTGTGTTTTGCAATACTCAATGGGTTTTGGATAGTTCGTGCCCCATTCATCCTCAAATTTCTTCAAATTTTCCTCATAAATTTCCTCGGTTATCGACCAAACGATTTTGTCCCGTGATTTCATAAATAATTTCCACTTTATTCCATCCTCTTTCCCCTTTTCTTCAACTAACATTTTCTCTTCCTATCCTCTCGTTCTTCCACGGTTAATTTGTTAATGCTTTCATCCTCGTCTTTCGACCTCTTGGTATCCTTCCTTGGTTTTTTAGATTGGAAATGATGTTTGCAATTGGATAGGAAGTTGCGTTGAATGTGCCACGTACGTTGCAAGTTTTGGGATTCCGGAAATACTACCTCTATTGCATTCATTAAGGCTTGATCGTTATCCATTACAATAACCCTTGGAAAATTCTCGTTTTTATAAATGGACCTCAATGTCTCCAACATCCAAATGAAACACACATTGTTCTCATGATCCATTAAACCCCATGCAACCGTAAACTATTTTTGTCTGAAGTGTGGCAAGCAATGTTCAACAACAACATGTTATATTTGTTTGTCTTATAAGTAGCATCTATTAACAAAATTTGATGAAAGCATTGTGCCAATTGGATCATTAAAGGATGTGCCAAGAAAATATGAACCATTATCCCATCCTTTTCTTCCTTTGGCAACGTGTAGTCATGTAACTCCGGTAACCACTCTGATTGTTGTATAACCGTTCTACCATCCCATTCCGTCATTTTGATCGTAGCTAGCGCCGACTTGATCGTAGAAAAAGAAGACAAGTTGTTGGGATCATCCGCCTTTATCTTACTTAGGATCGCACTCGCTTTACAAATCCTCATAGACCATCGTATCCATTTGATGTGGTTTTAACTTTGCAACCATTACATGCCCAACAAGACTATTCGGATCATCGTGGTTGTGACAACCATTAGCAACTTTAAACATTTTCCACTCTTTACCTTCCCTACCGTCGGGCTTATAGAAGACAACCTTAAATGGGCATCCATTCTTCTTTGTAGTACTTCAGTATTTTCTATTCGTCTTCCTTACGTACTTATTATTTTTTCCTCATGAATCTTTTTGTCGCCACCTCGCTCACAGATCATTTCAAACCGAATTTCCTTCACGCAATTGTTCAGAACTACCAAACACATCTTCTCTTTTTCCTTGTTGATAAGCCATTCCTTTGCCTCTTCCTTACTTCCAAATACCTAAATGCGCAAATAACAAAACAAACCTCATTCTCTATCAGTAGATAAATGTGAATAAAGTGGAACCGATTACAGGTTGTCAAATTCGAAGTTTTTAAGTATTTTCTTTTCTGGGGCGACAACCATAATCGAAATATAAATGAATTTATAAACTACCGAATATGAAATATTGTTTTGGGACGACTACCATAATCAGAGGTTAAATTTTTTTCCTAATCTACCGATTGTAAAAGATGAAACAAACCAAGTATTATAAGTTTGGAGAAATTAATATTTAGGGCGACTTTGAAAATCAGTAGTAAAGTTTAAAACTACCGATTATAAAATTAAAATTTTCAATTTGGGGATTTTTCATAATCGGTAGTTTTATACGTCCACGAAACTACCGATTGTCGATATTTTGGATGCAGTATCTCATGATCGGTAGATAAATTACTCCATTATCTACCGATTCTAGGCAGTTCATGGCATTCAATGCATGCATATATTGATTTTTCTCGTTTAAAAACGCATATAAACACACTAAAAATGGGTATGTGAGTTTCTTAACAACGTGCATGTATGTTTGATCCATTATTAACTTCGATCTTGTGCGATTCTTCATTTTCTTCTATGGCTTCTTCTCCTCCACAAAAGTTTGGATCATTCAACAAATACCCCAAATCGTCTTCTCTAAACGGTAGTGAACCTTCAACATTATATTCTTCATGATGTTTCTCACCTTCTTCTTCATACTCATCCATTTTTGTTATATATTTTAGAAAAAATGGTTTCACTCACACTTCTTCTTCTCCCACACTAAACTTTAAAACTAAATAACTCAAAAAAAAAAATCCCAACACTAACGGTATATAGACCCTATACTACCGATTAACCTATTATTTATCGATTATTTTTTCTTTAACTACCGATTTTGATATTGACTAGCGATTATGGAAGGGCATATTATCCATTTCAAAAAATCAGAGATAGGGGTGGCTTCAATTTAAGTCTGGATGACCCGATTTTATCTTATTAGTAGCCCTTAATTCTTTCACGGCCGCCCCCCAAAAATGCCAGGTATTTGTAGTGGTTTCTCTCACTCTATCTTTTTATTTATTTTCCTTTCAAAAATGTGCTGGTGAGAAGATTAACATGATGTGATCCGGACACGGATTAACGACTTAAAGCCAGTTCATACTTCATACCATACGGGCAATAGCAAACACACCGCGCCAATATGGGAAAAGGATTGAGAGGAAAATTCGTTCGTCGAACAAACCTCTGTCATTGGCGATAGAGGCTTTACCGCTCTATAGAAACTCACTCATCAACGGATACTTTGTTATTTCCCCACCTATGTATATATACCTCATTAATGTCAATATATTTGCACCACCTTTTTCCACAAATTTCACACCATCTGCCGATTTCTTTCATAAATTCCTCAATTTATTTACCTTTTATTTCATAATCAATGAATTATTTTTATGAAGAGATAAAAATTCAAATTAATCGGTTTAATTTACAGCAATAAAATGCATGTTTGGATGTTGCGAAAACTAGATGATGAATCAAATAAAGATATAATACTAAAAGTACTATCAATCTAGTTTATTTTATTGTGTTTTCTCTGTAGTGTGTTCTACTCTCCATTCTATTAGTGTTGAAACTAATTTGTCCCAAACTCCTATTCATCACTGAATTGGTGATTTGATTAAGTCTGAAATCTTCCTGCTCTTTACTTTGTGTCATGTGTTTGATCTTATATATTTAGTGTATACTCTTTAGTATGGAGTAACTTTACAGTGTTTCTGAAGAAATTATTCTCTGCAGGGTGATTTAATTAGCTTCAGTGCAATTTCTTTTCTACTTCTCTGTGTTCCTACACCTATCTGGCTCTAGTATCTTTGTAACAACCTCAATTACTATAAGTGTCTTCGCGAATTTTTTATAAGTGATAGCTAATTTATTTTATCTTTCTTCGTCCTTTATCTCCAACTTTTTATTACTGTAATTTCTATATATGACTCGAGTCCTATTGTAAGTCTCCATCTGAAGCTTGGATTTCAAGTTCCTTATAATTTTTGTATTCTACTTTTCTGTTTGTATCCAGTTATCTGTAATGTAAACTAAAAAGTGTAGGATCGCATTTTTGTATACTCCTTATCTGTGTGTATCCATCACTATACTGTGTAAGCTTATCAAGTGTTGGAGCACTTTCCGCATTTTTGTGCGAGCATATTTTCTTGTACCTTTTGTATTTTCTTTGTGTGTATGTTATGCTTGTCTGAATCACTATGGGTAGGACTTCTGATTTATGCTGCTCACAATGTAGTTTACTTGTTATATATTTTCATTTTTGTGTGTACTTCATTTTTTGGTGTAATTTTCTATCCCTCCAAATCATTTTCTCATTATACTTGCTCTCTCCAAATTATTTTATATCTATAACTTCCCTCCCTCTTTTTTGGATATTTCCTTCTGGACTTTCTATTTTGCTATTTTCTTAAAGCATTCCTATTTAATAGTTCTCTTCCTTTACTACCTTCAGCCCATTCCTGATAAGCCCAGTATCTTAGTTTCAACCCATTATGAAAATTGTATCGTGAAACGACCAGGGTATTGGCATCTCTAAATAGGGATCAATTAGAATTCCTATGTCAATCTCATAATCTTGATATTGTCTTATTTCAAAAAAATAAAGCTCCTTATTCTAGAACGGAATTGTTATTTAAAAAATCTCGATTTTTATTACTGATTCACTATCCCTTCTGTGGGTGAAAAAGGTAGGCAACAACGTGACATAACAACCTAAAATTAGAATTAATCTTGTCTTACCTAAATGTGTGTAATTTCAAGTTAAGTGTAAATTGTAAAGACATTATGATAACTTGCATTTATAATATTGAAACTAATGATAAAGTAAACCAATGGTCACATATAACACATACCGGTCAACAAATTACAATTCCTTGGGTGGTAATTTCATTCTGGATCCAGCAGAAAAGCAGGGAGGAAATTAACCAAGTTCAAGAAGCAAATCTTTCATTACACAAATGATTGATTCCATGGGTTTGCAATATGCTAGACATAAAGGCGCACCATTTACTTGGTCAAACTATCGCAAAGGAGATGAAAAGGTATGTGAGATAATTGATAGGGATCTGTTATATTATTGATGGATTCAACATTTTCCAGATACCAAGGTACATTATCTACCTAGGGTAAGATCCGATGATTCTTCGTTTTTTTTATTCAAACCCTGATTTGTAAAAATCGCAAAATTATTCTGTTGTCTTAGATCTTGGCTTAATTACCCACCTTTCAAGAACCTTTTGAAATTTGGCTTTCAAACAGAGTCCAAATCTACTCTGTTATAGCATAACTCGGTCAAATTCACAAGTTTTGTTGTCTCAATCTTGTTGTCAATGTTAGATGTACAAAACTATATCTCGATTTCTAAAACTAAATTCAAGTATCGGACTAGGATTAGAGTATAGTAGTTGAGTATCAGACATCACTGAATAACCCTCGAAGATTGAAGACTGAAGAACAACCGAAGACATTTGCGAGATCTTACCATTATATCTTATGAGACTATGTCGTATGATTTTAGTAGATTTAATATTATAAAGAAGAAATTTTGAGTTCAAGCTTTTCATGGTTAAACTCTCGAAATATAATCCAAGCAATGCATGTTCATAGATCATTTACAATCTTAGTTAGAACAATTTATTGTTCTCAAACTATTTTTATTTCAAGTTGATCATTTGAAAAATGCCCCAATAAAAATGCATATTGTCTATGGCTATTGTAAAAATTTAAAATTAATTATGAGACTTATGAATTAATTAACACAAGGTATACACCTTTTTGTGTTACGAAAATCCAGTCTGAATCCCAAGAACTGAAGAGGTTTGCAATCTCCGGTTTGCGTACCCTTTACTACTGAGTTCAGGAATTATATAGGTTCTTAAACCCGGTGAGCAAACCACTACCTACGTACTGACTTCATGAACTGCCAAGTTTTGCAAACCCGGTAATCTCCTTAGGTCAGTCGATCACGAACTGCCAAGGTTTGAAAACCCTTCGGGTCTCTGTTACTCACCAACTTCCAAGGTTTGCGAACCCTTTGGTTCTGTTTCCTGAGCTGACAGAGGTTTGAGAACCCGATTTGCAAACCTACTCAGTTAAGTATTAGCAAAAGGTCACGAACCATTCTACATATATTCCGACTTCGCTAAAGACTCTCATAGACACTTCTAAGGCAGCTTTATTCACCAAAACACTTTGTGATTGTAGATCATTGATTAGTCTTGAGTGTTACTGAACACCTACTTGTTAGTTCAGAAGCTACTTAGAAGCTATGAACCATCATTGTGCATTGGTCCAGAACACTGGACCATAATACATATTCTTTTGTATAATTTCGAGGCAGACTTCTCACATGCTTACATGAGTTACTAATAATAATTTCATCTAAATTTAGAAAGTGTTTGCTTGAATTCCAATTAACCCTAACTTGAATTCAAAGTTACATGGAGCTTTGAAAATATATAAATGGAGAGACTCTTGCAACATGATTTCTTAATCCCTGGCACTCTTGTGTCCTAGTTTCTAAGCTAGATTCGTCCTCTATAACCTAGGTTTCCTCTGAGAAGCTCAATTAAGTTACGACTTTGAATACTTCACTTAGGGATTCATTAATCCAGACCAGACTATCTTTTACCTGATAGTTTGTTTGTCCGGATATTGTTCTTGTTGATATTTGAGGTTTTCGTAACTCATTCTTGAAAATCCATTAAATATTGGATCGGGTGTAGGTGCATGTACATGTCTAGAAATCCATTAGACACCTGCATAGGCCTGCTAGATTAAGGGTGTTTTTAGAATTTTGTAAGGTATGAAGGAAAATTTAGTAATTTATACCCAGTAATGTAACTACATCGTATTATTGTTCTGGAAGTTTTAGTTTTACACGTTACAAGTAGAGAGGCAAAGAAGGTTTAATTAAACATATCGGGATATTCATCTTAGGATAATTTAGGATGTTATAAATCACTAGTTAGATAATGGTTGAAAACATATGGGATACCAAATAACCCAACAACCCAACTTTTTTGTATTGATAGGAGTACGAACATATGTAGTATTTTTAACAATCAAAATATGCGGAAAAGTAAAAAGCACACACATAAAAAAAATTGTTAACGAGGAAACCACAATAGCAAAAAAACCCCAGTACCTCGTCCAGATTGAACATCACAATGTATTAAACCGCTATGGACACTAGCATACTATCAGACGTCGGACTGGAATGTAATTGAGACCGAACCCACCCTCCAAGCGATTCTGTTATAGTCTTGCTCTTTACGCGTCTGAACCTTGCAAGGCTCTATGCACTTGATTCCCTTAGCTGGCGTCCTTTACAACCTAAGAGTTGCTTCAGAAGAATTAAATACTTTTGATACCAATCGGTCTCTCATAGATACGCCTATTTGATTTCCGTTAGATCAAATATCAAGATGTGGAAATATGTTTGCAGTAGAAAAATCTAGCAAACCTCACAAATCCGAAACTTAGGATTCCCTAAGAGTAGCTTAGATTCTTAACCACCTCTCAAGAATAATCTTATAAAGATAATCTAAGATCGATGTTTAGATATTTATCTTGAGGAATCACAAAATCTGAGACAAAGAGAACTTTGCGATTACTATCTATCTTTCCTGAAAGAGATTACTTAAACATTAATAACAAAAAAGAAAGATCATGATTCACGAACTATCAAGGTAAGATAAAGTCGGACCTGGATTCAAGAATCCCAAAGCGAAGTCTTTTATTCATAGACCTAATAATATCCCACGGAGGAAACCTAGGTCAATAAAAGACGACTCTAGAATCAACTAGCTAGGACACAAAGTGTCAGGGATTGATTTGTCCAGTTGAAAGAGTATCCCTATTTATAGTTTTTCAAAGACCAGGGTTAACTTAGAATTCAAGCTAAGATAACTTGAGAATCAAGAAAACACATTAGGTCTTGAAAATACAGTAGAGAATATACACATAGGTTCGGTTACGGAACCGTGTAATGACCGTTCGGTTTTTGGAAAGTTAGCCAAAGACCTAAAAGTTATTTGATGCTCATTTAAACACCTAAGAATTTAATCATGATACACATACATAAATTTCTTAAAAGTTTTTAAGAGAGTTCTAGTAATGCTAAGCATATTATGAAAATAAGTCTTTGAGCATTTATTAAAATATAAACTGGGACAGTTGGTACAACGGTTCGTGAACCGCGGGGCTTGTCACGAATCAGGGTGCGACGGTTGGTGAAAGGGGTTCGCAAACCCTACACGACTACTGAACTCAGTTGACCATATTTTTGAACTGGGATCGTCAACTGCTAGCCTATTTATCCAACTTACAAAATACAGTTCACCATGATTCGCCAACCGGGTTCGTGAATTGTTCCTAACTGAACTTGCGGTATGTGAATTGGTTCATCAACCTTCCTGTATTTCTGCAACTTAGATATCTATGATTTTCGAACTGGTTTGCCAACTTACCCTGAGTAGAAATTTCAGTAAGTTCATATTTTTCCCTTATGATGTTTGAAACATTCCTAAGCGATATAATCATTTGCATAGGCAATTTTAAATTGATCCAAAAACTAATTCATAGAACTAATATTGTTAAGGACTGTTGAACATCTTATTTTCTAAATCATATTTCGAGATTTTTCACAAGGTAAGCTTGACTCAAAACTTGTTTTTTGTAACTCTAAAGAAATCATACAACACAGTCTAAATAGACGTGAACAATCCACTCTTGGTGAATGACTCAGAGATCAAGGATGGGTAAAGGGAATACTTTGGTAAAATTTACAATGAGGAGGGAGATACAACCGTGGTGGAGATATAGGACTCGATTGAGGGCACCAAAGAAGGATTGATTCGTATTATTAACGAGAGCGAGGTGTATGCGGCGCTAAAAAGGATAAAATATGAAAGACGTTGGGACCTGATACCATCCTATCGATGTATGAAATTCTTGGGAGATTAAGGGATAACTTGGATAACTAAGTTATTCAATATCATCCTCCGGCCATATAAGATGCAGAGCTAATCGAGAAGAAGCGTAACAATACTGATTTTCAAGAATAAAGGAGATATCCAAAGTTGCACGAACTACAAAGGAATCAAGATGTTGAGCCATGCAATGGAATTATGGGAGATAATCATCGAACACCGCTTACCAGGGGAAAAAAGACTTATGAAAAACCAGTTTAGCTTTATGTCTGGGAGATCGACCATGGAAGCGATGTTCCTGATAAGAGAAGTACCGGTAACAGCAGAAATATATACACATTGTGTTCATCAACTTAGAGAAAGCGTATGATAAGTTTTGCGCTAGGCAATTTGGCGTTCTCTCGAAAAGGAAAAAGTATTCGCAAAGTACGTAACCTTGATCAAGGATATGTACGAGTGCGTGGTAACCGATGTCCGAAGTTACGTTGGAGTGACGAGTGACTTCCTGATCAATATAGGACTATACAAAGGGTCTTCCTTGAGCCCCTATATCTTTGCTCTAGTGATGGATCAAGTTACCAGGGACATTCAAGGAGAGATTCGTTGGTGATGCTCTTTGCAGATGATGTGGCGCTAACTGGTGATACTAAGACCGAGGTCGAGGAAAAACTGAATTTGTGGAGGCACTTTATAGTTGAAGATATTTAGACTCAACATGACCAAAACTGAGTACATGAAGTGAAAAAATAAAGACGTTAAGTCCTATGACGTGGATATCATGCTAGCAGGGCAATTAGTTCCGAGAAAAGACTCATTTCGGTATTTGGGATCGATGAGCCAAGACAATAGTGGAATTAACAAGGATATTAAACATATGACTCAAGCGGGGTGTGCGGAATGTCGAAAAGAAACCGCTAACTTATGCGACAGAAAATTCCCAAAAAATCAAAAGGAAAGTTCTACAAGACGGCGACCCTAAAAGTGATATTGTATGAAGTGGAATGTTACCAACACATCATAGAGAGCATGCAACAAAGATTCGTATGCGGAGGTAGACCTAAGAACATATGAGACACGATTGGATTAGGAACAAAAATATACGTAAGAAACTTTGGGTAGCGCCAATTTGGGAGATGCTCATTCAACATCGGCTTTGCTGGTATGGACATCTCCAAAGAAGACCGCCAGATGCACCTGTTCGTGAAGGAATCATAACGCGTGCTGACAAAACTAAGGAAGCAGAGGGCGGTCAAAATTGACTTGGGAGGAAGTAGTGAAATGGTACCCGAATAGCGAAACTTATATGAAGGATTGCGATGGACAAGCGCACATGGAAATCAGCGATCCATGTCCAAAAAATAGGATATATAAATTTGGTAATGCCCGTGGTTTCATTTCTAGCCTACCCAAACTTGTTTGGAACAAAAAGGATTTGGTTTTTCGAATACCAGATATATAAATATGTTTATTTCTCCAAAAGCAGAAGTCAAACTTAGAAGTTTTGATTCACAAAAAGTTAACTTCTTTACTTTTAGAAGTCATTTTAAAATTATGTAGCTTAACTAACTTCTTGCTTTTTGATTTCTTGGTTTCCCTCCCGATAGTTATGTTCTATTGTGATATGTGGAATTTGTCTCATTCTTTCTTTAATTTCCATTATCATACCTGAAACATACCAAGATGGTGCATTACTGGATTTGAAAAAATGATCCAAGTATTCTGAGTCGGTTTCAAAGTACACTTTGGTCCATTGTCTATCTGTCATCGTTCTACTTGCCATTAGCACGACCTAAGTTTCTGTTAGTAGAGGCATGTTGATTCCCTAAGGTTGTGCTAAAAATAGCCAGGGTAGTTGTCGTGGAATCTCTGCATATAAATACGGCATGACCAAGGTGTCTTGTCAATGTAACTTCGACATTAATTTTAATTCAGTACGACATGGGGGTGGGGGAAGGGGGATAAGGAGTAAAACCCCGCTTTTCAGTTGTTGTTCTCTGCGGCAAAATAGATTTCTGGTTATCCATAGACCAGAATAGGAAATAGAAGCAACTGGTGATTGAGCATGGGTCTTTGTAAACTAGATGCATAAAAAAATAAACATAAGTTGTTTTTGTTATTTTTGTTATTTTTTATTTTTTTTTTATCAAAAGAGCCTCTGTGGCATATTATTAAAAATCGAATTTAGGTATAACATCGGTGGAGAGAAGCCTAGCGACAAGCTGAGCCCGACACCTTTTTAAATGGAAATACATAACCTATAAAAAAGAGAATAT
Organism: Papaver somniferum; assembly: GCF_003573695.1. NCBI lineage: Eukaryota > Viridiplantae > Streptophyta > Magnoliopsida > Ranunculales > Papaveraceae > Papaver > Papaver somniferum. Next base: position 129,867,411 of record NC_039365.1, on the reverse strand, counting down.
CCAATCTTATAGTTAATGTCATAATTAGATATGCAATTTCTCAACCTCTTCAGAAAAAAAACCATGTCTTCCCCAAGTTCACCCAGAGTAGTAAAGACAAGAACTCCAAAACCGTAACCATGAACCGAGCACTTATCCAAATATTTGGTGTGCTTACACGAGATAGCATCAGAAATGGCAACTCCCGGAGTAAACACTCGACCATTGTTACCAGCAAAAGGTGAAACACCTGTAACATCGAAGCAAACATCTTGACCATTTTTCCAGTTGTAGACGATAATATCAGCGGGACTTAGAGCCTTTGCATCGTCAGATAAAAATCCAAGATTAACTTCCTTTCTAGCCGCAACCCCTGCCTTGTAGCATATATCGGAGATGACATCTCTGACAAAATCGTGCCTAAATTTTTTCCCCACTTCACTTGCACAATGGAGTGCATGATCACCAAAAGCATCCATCTTTCGTTTACAACAGGAGCAAGCCTCTATACCGGTGAAAATTGGAATACCAAGCCTGTAACAAACAACAACCCTAAATTTCCGAGGCCCAAGAGTTTGGTTAAGCCCACATATTGGTATAGCCTTGAGATAGTCTTGCGCATGGTCACGCCTGTTGCATTGCCAGAGAATGGAATCACGTTTGGACATAGAAAAGTTATTGGGAATATCTTTCTTTACCACATCAAAATACAGAACTGCCAGAGATTTCATGGGACTGGTGGCACTAGAATTGATGTCGAAAGAAGATAGTCCACATGCCTGCGTGAACTGAGACAAAGCATGTAAATAGGCACGACTAGGATCTGCATCAGACGAAAGTTGAAGAATGGTCTCCTGCAAATCCTTAGTCTGAAAACATGAAGCCAAAAAACAAAAGGTAATCGAATCTGCCATCGTGAGAACACCGAGACCACCATCCTTTATTGGCAACGTAGCAATACGCTCTTGTAAGGGACCAAACCCCGCACCGTCACCTGTTACTATGTGTCGCAGAAACTGTAACAAAGGTTGATCGCAGCAGTGGGTAATCTGTTGAAGCGCATCAGGGTTACTAGTTCTAAGATTGAAATAGAGCTTCGAAACACCTGAGCAACTTCGCAGCAGTAGCAGCTCGCTTTGCGGGTCATGTAGTTGTTTAACAGACTCCATAAGCTGCATAGTTTTGTCGATATTTCTCTTTATTAGATCACCACAAACATGCAGGTCAAGGCTTACAGGTCCCCCCAACAATTTTACGCCACGGAAGGCCTACTAATAGTGGCTGGAAAGACACCTTTTGCTTGGATCCTTGGATCAATGCGACGCCAGAAAAGCCCAGTCTTATTAATGTTGAGATGAAGACCACGACTGCTACCCTCAGCTTGAATAATCGAGAGAGCTTTAGCTACTTCCATGGTGTCACCTGCGACAGTACCATCATCAAGGTACCAGAGGCGTGGAAGTCCAGGGTGCATTGACTTGAGATCATATTCACAAGAAGGTGTAAAACCAAGGCAAACAACAAAGGACCAAAGGAATCTCCCTGCTGCACACCAAGGGAAGATGAGAGAACAAATTCATTGTAATATAATCTCGCAAGTGAAGCATAACAGAATTCCACCCACCTGGAGATGCTTTTTCTGAAAAGCACAAGCACTTCTATTTTAGGTATCTAAACACCCACCGGCCGCGACGTATAACTTGGTAACTGCACATTGAATGATCTGATCCATTAGGGAGCTACGACCTTACTTTTGGTCCAATCAGTTTTGAAGTTGGAACTCAAAATATGGCTTCATAAGAGCTTCTTCAATGGAATGTGTGTGAGGATAAATATCTAAATTCACATAGGATACACATCAATTTTCTCTCTCCAACCCTAACTTCTTAAATGAATGTGGAGTGATGTGGCTTAATTTTGAGAAGACATTGTCAAGGTGAATGTCTAATTTGCACCTTGACAATGTCTTCCTATCCTAGTCATTTTTATGTTAGTGAAATAAGTTTAGTTGAAAATAATTGGAAATGGTTTTTTGGTTAAATCATTGAAAATCCTACGTGGCCTTATTTTTAGGATATTTTTAATGTCTCATTGGAGATGCTCTAAGAGAATTTTTACCAAGAGAAAGTCAACACATTGTTGACACATATGAAATAAGCACATCAACTATTGAAGAAGCTCTAAACTTGGACCTGAAACACCTTTGACCATGCTCATCCGACAAATCTGTCTTTGATTACAGTTCTGGGAATCTCAGTTGCACCGGACACTAGATTTTCAAACCTGGTTTGACAGGTAGTCTACAGAAACTAAACACCCAATAAAACACCTTTCTTTTCTTTCCTTCGCTAAAATTATACTGTTTATTTACACTGAAACCAAACTGTAGAAAAGACAAAGAAAGAACCAAGCTACAAATTTAGGCAACAAATCTACAAACTGACTTTCAATTGCAAAGGTATTTCAAATGAGGATCGAGTAAAAAAAACCAATCCTGGGTGAAACTTTCTTCTTGTTGTTTATGTACGATCGATCACGCGAGGACCCCGACCATCAAGCGAAAACGAAAAATGAGGAAAAGCAGTATATTAGGAAACCTATACATCATCATATACAAGCAAGCCCTCCTCAATGGGAACTCGACAAACTGGGCATCGCTTACACTTCTCCGAGCAGGTGCTGTAAATAATCAGAAAGACACACCAATTCATTTTAAACGAAAATTCAAATTAACAAATAACAATGACAAGACAAACAAAATCAAAAGCTGAAAGGAAGAACAAGTTTGAGCAGGTAGCAAAAACTTGAGAAATTGAAGACGCACACAAAGATAATGCTAATAATGGGGTACCTGCACAGAATGCGGTGCTTGCACGGAAGCAAAATTATATTTATATCTCCCTCGAAACATATTCTACATAAAACTTTTTCCTGAAAAATGACAAGAAGATATGTTATGTTAAATTAATACCAATAAATAAATTTAGAAATAAAAATTGGAGGGCACACAACATGTTTTGAACCAAAAAGCATGAGCGATTATGTAAATCTCGTCTGAAGAGAGGAAAAATTTACAATCTCCTGTTTTCCGAGTGAAAAACAAAATGGTAACAAAGAAGAGTACCAATGATGAGAATTGCAGGAAATATTCTCTTCGGCAGGTGTAATGACAGTTTTCAACATGGTTGAGATTTCATGAGAACAGACCCTCACAGCTTCAACTGTTCTTTTATCTCGAAAAGACATATTTGACATAATTCATATGAACAACCTAATAATAAATATCTTTCTAGCTATTAAAAGAAGAAGAAAAAACCCCTAAACTGAAAAAGGTCAGTTAGATCAGATACTTGAACCCGACCAATGAGACAACTCGAACATGCAAATTTTGCAAATACTGCAGTTACACGCATAAATATTCAGAAGCTACGGAATATGACTTTCAAAATATGCTGAACCAAGTTAACCAATCAAGGATTTAAACATTACATTTTGAAGTCTTTCAAACTCCTCCTGGCTATATTTTGTGATTTGTGTTTGCTCACCGAGGGAAGCTTGCAGTCTCCAGACCTGAGATGAGTAAGCTTCTATTTATCAGAACACTATGGACTGAAAGTAAATTTTGGCATGAAAATGCTATCACCAACAAGTAAAACAAGAATGTAAGACTAGAGGTTCAACTCACCTCCTCGGCTAGATCCTTTCTTGGCATTTTCTTCACTGCTTCGGGAGGACACCGAGAAAATGTATTATACCTGTACATTATCACCAAACAAAAAGTTACTGTAAGACCATGATTCCTTGTATTCGTTTCAGACGATTTCTTTTGGTGGAAATGGTAATTGTGAAGTTATTTCCTAGTTAGATAAAAAGATATTTCATGCAATCACATCCTGAGAAATATAAACACAAACTTGTTAGCGGAGGACACGTTCTAGGCTAATTTATTGCAATCGAAAGATGCATGTGTAACCTCTTTATGTTCACCAAACTAAAGAGCTTAGGTGCTCCCATTTGTGAAATGAGTGCAAACAGTACTTCCACTGAATAATCAAAAGGGGAAAAACATAACTATCAACCATTTAACAAATAACCTCGCACAAACTTAAACTCCTAACACTAAGAACTACACAAAACTCAATGCATCAGCAAATATAAGCAAATGCTACTCCTTATCAAAGCTACTTGACAAAGCTCCCTGCAACGGTACAAAATCCTTACCCAGCAGTCTCCGAATGGTAGAGTCGAGCTTGTTCCTCACGACTTCCTTCATCAATGGACCACCAGCCGAGAAGCCTGGGATGAGGTACGGTCAGAGAAAATGCAACCAAATACCACAATTCTACAGTAACTCAAATCTTAATATTATCTTCAAATAATCTGTATGCTGAAGAATTTACCTAGAACCACGATGCAAGAACCCAAAAAAATCACGAGCTGTTGACGAGATGGAAAAATATCTTCCTTGCACATCTTCACTATTAAGCAACAGATAAATTCTCTCCACCGATTGCAACAATGCAAAAAAGACCGCTAACCCCTGCAGTAATAACAATGGACCAAAAAGAACTGAAAGAGGGATGTGCCTGGCACTTGGTGGTGTTCCCTGAAATATGAAAAGGCAAAAATGAGTGCTAATTTCAACAACGTCGTAACCCAAAAAAGAAATGTGTAATTCTCCATGTAATATGAGTGGGTAATTATAGTCGAGGTCACCCAACACTTAGGCATGTGACTCATAAAGATGATCCCAGTGGCTATTTTTTATGTGATTCTCCCTCTATGTTTACCATCCACAAATACAAAATTGATTAAATTCCAACATTCAGTCCTTGGATAACGATTGGGCCCCACCAGCCAAAATATCCCCAACAAACAGGGTTATTGCACCACAGACTAAGCATACCTCTAGCCGCATGCAGAGAAGGATTTGGAAACCAACTAGTGGAACTTTCATGATATGACCACCAATGTCTTGCAATCCACACATCCTATCCTGATACTGGTCGTCCTCAAAGGTAACTAATAACCCACTATTCCGATCAAACCTAACAGCTGTTGAAGACGATCTCGGTTCTCTATTGCGAGATTGAGCATGGATCACTGGGTTAGACCATTTTGTGCACACAAGAAAAGCAAAGCACTCTGCGATGCTGTAGACGAAAAAAGAAAGAATCTCTTAACACATAGTCAAGCAGTCGAAAGATCCTACACAACATAATAATTACTGTAGAAAATAAATTGATAAGTACCAAAAATTTATGAATAAATCCCACCATCCCAAGGCACCAACATCTCCTGTATTATATCAAATAATTGAAAAGTAGAAAATTAGAAGAAAACATATCCACAAAAAGAAAAGAACTTTAGGATAATGAGATCTTCTGAGAAAGGAAAGAGCATCTGTAACATATACAACGAACATGAGACGGACAGAAAAGATATAAATAGGGTTTGCTTAAGTATGTTCATGGAGATAGTTTGAAGTGTTGAGCAAAAATGTAAGGATTCATGTAACTTGCGGCATAAATCCTTTTTTTTTAATGATTGGAAGCATAAATCAGAAACCAACCCATTGATGAAAAATGGCAAACAGATATGGGATAAAAAAAAGAGAGTAAACTAAAATTCGGAAAAGTTTAGTCTATCTGAAAATAAGAGTCTACTGGTGCCAGCAAAGACGTGTCTAACATGACAAAACGCGGTTTCAAAACAAAACAAAAAAAGGCTGGCTGAAACTGTTGGATAGATACAAATAAATATTTTTTTAGGGAAAATCAAACAAAAGGCAGTGCTTGTTTAGATAGAATCAAAAGAGAACTACAGAGCGCCGGTTTCATTTTGAAGTAAAAAAGCAAAAGATTTATATTCAATTCTGAGCTACAGAGTATGAATGTCATCATCTAAGTTTAACATTTCCCTGGTCAAAAGAGAATTACCGGACAACTTAAGAAGTGTGAACATTGTTGCAGCAACGAAGAAAACCATGGAGATTGCAACCCAAAAGTGCTGGAAAAGATTGACAACCAGATTAGCATTAGTAAAGCTAAAAATGTAAACCAACGATAACAGTTGCACATACAAACCAACACACACACTAACAAAAAAAAAAACTCTGATAATTGAAAGACACAGAAATCTCTATTGACAATTCTACGAGAACTCCATAATCACAAGTATCTATTGCTTGAACTAAACCATTGAAAAAGATCAAATTATCTTATGTTATTAGGCAAACCTAAAATGAAAAGATCATTTCATATTCATACTTCCTACTAGCATTTTTAACATTTTAAACAATAATTGTCTCAAGTTGGATAAAGTCAAACCGATAAAGCTTACAGGAAGGGTTTCCCATATCGCTTCGTCACTCATGCTTTCTTCATCTCCTGGCATTAGAGCCCTACACATTCTGATAAGAAACATAAAAAATAATAATTAGCGACTATATCAAAGAACAAAGAGTTCTTGACAGTTCGACAACAATAAAATTCTTTGAGATGTACCGGGAAGGCTTAATGAAAGTGAAATGCTTAAAAACCAAACACTTGAACCAATGTCTCATCACTGTTAGTGTAATTCTTTTAGAACCTAGACAAGCAAAATACGTGATGATCTTGTAGGCTGATTGATTTGGTGCAAATAAATCCAGAAATCTATACGCTCCATCCACAGCCTTATAAGTAAATCAATTCAACTCAGCATGCTAGATGGCTCAAAGAAAAGCAAAGCAGTTGAAGAATCATCATATGATTACAGCAACATGTAGATTTAGTAATTTCTGTCCGCTTCGTTTTAAAGAACTGGGTTTATTGACATTTCTCCTTCATTTCCTTCATTTTACATATGTTTCTTTAAACAAACAAAACAACGATTCCCAAGCTCTAACCTACAGAGTGACTAAGATCAGGTTTACACCTGGGTATGTACATAGTTTTTAAAACACCAAGACCAGTTGCATATTCAAGCAAGCTTTTTTGTGACCAGGCCTGAACACTTTTTGTATCTAGTCCATACGAAGCATGCCTCAAGCCAGTCTGAAAAATCTCTTGTTCTGACAAATGAAATTTGAAAATGCACTTCCAGACAATTATGCAGAGGATGTAAATACAGAATTGTATTTGACTATAGGAGGTAGTCTTTAGTGACGAAAGAGGCATCCATATTCACCATCCCCAAATAGGTATTCTTATTTTACCTAGAAACAAAAGCATCATCTACATATTTTGCAGACCTAAACAGTAAGTAATACATATGTGACCCCTGAGGAGAAACGACGAGTTCACAATTTGAGGACCCAGAGGCTTCCTACTCCCAGGCCCCAAATGAGTCACAAATTTCTATCTGCACTTTCAATTTTTTGAAATGTTTCTTTGAGCGAGAAAATAAATAATAGTAGGTTTTTCACTAACACATAGTATAAGCAAACGTTGAAATCACCTGGACATCTCACCAAAGGGTCTGGCATATGAAACTAAGTAGTGATGTTTCTACATGCTTATTTTAACATCTCTTATTAAAGGCTGCTTATTCTTTTATTATTTTTTATTTTAGTATCTGTTAACAATTTCAAGGCTGTTTCATGAATGAGCAGACAACAAAAAATATAAAATGTCGTACAAAAAATAAATATACCTGAAATTATCAATCAGAATGATCAATTCAAACGCCAACAAGGGAACAAAGACGATTTTCAAGTTTACAGCTGCAAACCCGTACAGTGTGCAGAACGTGAAATTTGTTTTAGATGGCCAACCAGGGTTATCATCAAAATTACTACTCCAGCATAAAACTTATTGCACCCGAGCAACATGTATATGATAGCAAGTATGTTTACTTTAATTCAATAAAATATGCAACATAGAAAGACTAACTAAAAAGAAGAAGAAAATATTTACTAATTTTAATTCATCATTAGGTTATAAGGGTATTGAATATGTACCATAGATGCCCTCCAGATATACGCAAAGGAGTATTTCAAAGGCAACCAGTAACGGTGTTGCAACAACAGCATGGCAAGGTGCCCACTGTCCAAAACAGGAAGTGCATACGTTAATTTCATTGCTGATCAAGGTAAAACATATGGTTTTTAACAAATTGACATAGTAATCTATATCGAGTAGATATAACTCCAAACAAACCATACATGGCGACCATGTGGTACTGATGGAGCTGGCAAGGAGAACCTGCCTCGTGCGACAGTTGTGTGAAACAACCAAAGTGGGGAAAAAATTGTCCTGTAGGGTTAAACAGATGAACTCAAAATGCCGACAAATCAAACAATAAATGTCCTAATTAGTGGTGCAGCTACATTGTACATAAACACTTGACTTACAAGTAAACACAAGCCACTGATTTGGTTTGTATTTCTATATCAGAAATACTCACAAAATTAGGGTGCTGACTAACCCAATATGTAGTAGTAACTAACATTACAGTGTGTATATATATATACCAAAAAGGAAAGAAATCCATGAGCACCATCTCACATTCAGCAGAAATTCTGTTTAAACATTTGAATTAGAATATTTAAAATTTATAAAGTGTTAATTAATCAAGGGATGATTTGAAGTTCCCCCTAGTGTTTAGGGTCGAAGTTGAACCAGGGTAACTGAAAATAATATACACATTTGAACTATACGTTTTTAGATACTTATTGAACTTTTAGTTGATGACTTCAAGATTCTCTCCCAATCATTTGAAATACCAAAGCTTTCAGTTCCTCACCGATAAGACACAGAAAAACATGTTTAGGCACTGTAACCTTACAGGAACTATATTGTTCCAAGCAAATCAAGCTCTCAAACTTCATGCTAGATGGTTGGTTTCTCTAGCCAGTTAGGGGGTAAAATTTTGAAGAAGAAGATGATAATTATTACCAACAACCAAGTATACATTTCACATAAGCATTAACTTAGAATCTAGTTTCTCCTTTTTCAGCTTGTAGTTCTAAATTGAACAGAATTTTTAAATTTAATTAGAAAATTTTTCAAAAGAATAACAAACCCAATTCAAAAATCTCTACTTGACCGATTCAAAATAGAAAATAAAAACATCTATTGATAATTTGGTCAAGCTAAGGACTGAATGAATAACAAAATTTCCCCCAAAGAGTATTCTGAAATTTAGAAATTAAATGATATAAAGTTGAAGAAATAACACTAACCACCATGAGTAGGTAACTACATGATTGAGTTTGAGTAAGACCAAAAGGGTGAAACAGAAAAGCAGTCCATGAGCAATAAAAGCCTGTGCAGATTTAGCAACTCTTCTCCAACTCATCCCTTTAACGAAGACCCTCAAAAATGATAATTTTATAAAATTAACTCACAGAAAAAATGAATTAATCAGCTTTCACTTCCATAAACTCCCTTTCTATTCTTCAATCTCATCAATGGAGTTTCATGTGAGCACCATTAGAATGAACAGAATCACAAAAGAAAACAAAAATCTGTCTTATTTAATTCTTCTTTGCTTACGTAAAAGCAATGTTTTGCCGTCTCTCTCTTCCTGTTATGTCCTTTTTGATATTAAATCCAATAGTAATAAAAAATACCCCATGATGGCATATATAACCCATGATGGCACTTCCGTAATTAATAAAGTTACGACTGCACGACGTTTTTCTTGGGTAAAACGAGTGTTATACCCCTTTGTATTTGTATGGTGCTAGAAATAACCCGTGCCGTTAAGTCAGAATAATTTTTGGTCATAATAATTTAAATATATAAATACTACGAACTATGATAAGATTTATTTTAACCCCTGAGAATTTGTGGTTATGAAAATCTAAAATATTTCTCATCCAAATAATTATGAATTCGGTATATTTGTAATTGATTAAAATAATAATTTCTGATAAAATGTCAGGCAGATTATTTTATTTTGTCCTCAAATAATAAATTTTTTTTAGTTGATCCCCAAAAATTGGTGATCTTTGATACTGTTTTATGTTGTACTCGAACAATTATGATGAACCTTTATCGACATTTGCAACCATTTCTGGTTGAAAATATAACATCACTCTGCACTTTTTCCATATTCGTTATTTGCAACACCAAATCAGGAGATGAGAAGATGGAGGTGAATCATGATAATATAGAAGGGTTTGGTGATACTAATGGGTCGGTAGTATGGAAGGTTTAGATGACGATGCTCAATCGTGTTGTTATGGAGGAAAAGACATTCAGGATCAAGAAGATAAAAAAATAAATTTAAAAGATGCAGAGGAAAAAGGAAACCGCCCAAAAATTCAGGAAGGTTTATGAATATATTGAAATTTCAGTGTCAGTGTATATAACTTTGAAAGGAATGTGATTCCAAGCTAGATTGTTGTCCCATTTGCAAGGATGCAAACCTGCGAGTGTACATGACTACATGTCCTACCTAGGTCAATTATAAGTTTTAAAATAACATTTCTTTTTTCAATAAAATTAAAATTAGGCCTATGATCGAAGTAAAAAGTTTTGGTGATTCATTATTTGGATAGATCTCAATTATTTGTATCTATTTTTATTTTTCGATTGTTTCCCAAAAAAAAAATGAGTTAAATGAAAATGAATTTTTCGTATTTTTAACATAATTTCTTTTTTTGTTTGCAAGTTGATTAAGGATAGTTAGTTTATTTCAAGGAAGAAATAAGAGTTTTACATGTTGTACCTGCAGATGTTTAAATGTTATTATCTTTTGTAGGTTGATGAAGGCGGGCAAATTCGATTTTAAAAATATATGAGTCTAATATTATTTTTTAATATCAAATATGAGTTTTACATAGTTGTAGCATTTAATTGGTAAGGATATTTTTGTTGGCACATTAAGTTTTTTAATTAGTGAGCAACTAATTATGAGGGTTATCAGAAATATATTAATAGTTGAAGGAGGTTACAAATCTTACATCCGGCGGATGTCTTTGTCTAGGATGAGACTGGGATGGTCGGATACAACGTTTGTCTTTCAAAATGTTATCTGACCGTGCCGTAACGGTACTGCCTTAATCTGATTGATGTACTTTTTTCTTCCAACATTTTAATTGTTCAATTCCCAAGAGTTTTATATCTTCCTTTAATCTAAAATAATGTTCATAAATACATAGTAAAATTATCCATATATATATATATATCAAAATATGACAACTAAATTATTTAATTAATATATAGTCTACATATCTATATCACTTTCCATCAAATTTACTTTGCAATCACTAAATCTAGTTAATTTTTTCTTGAAGCAATAAATCTAGTTAATGCATAGTTAATTTTTTCTTGAAGCAATAAATCTAGTTAAGGGGGATTTTGTATTTTCCCCTCAAAATAAATATCTATTTTGCATTACCCCTCTACAAATCAATAATAGGTGAAACACCCTTTAACTTGGATGTGCCGTAACTGCACAGTTATCTTAACCCGTGAAGTGCGCGTGTGTCATAAATTAATTAATTTTTCGAAGAAGACATACTTACGGCTGATCAAAATAAACCACATTTAACACCTCCTCCTTCACTGCGACCACCATCATCCCCTCTTTTACAAATCGATGTCCAGTAAAGCAAACCACATTTAACATTCTCAAAATCGATAACGAATTCAATCGGAAAAGAGACAATTTTCCATTCATTTTCTCACAACATAATTCATACTGAAATTTTACATAAGAATCCCAAATTCATACAAAAATCTAACCCCTCACAACAAAACAAAACCAATTTCCATAATTTTTTCTTCTGATTTTCACCCGTTAGTACAAAAAAAAAAATACCTACTTCTAGCTCAGAGAATCTAAATCATTAGAGAAGATATCCAATTCTCTGTAGAAATCCAACAGGTGAAGAAACGATTTTAAGGAACGCTAGAAGCAGCAGTAGACGAAAATATTGAAGCACAATAGCCCGTTCTCTGTAGAATTCGAGTTGGTGCAGCATCAACGAGCCAAAACTCTTTGTAAAATTCGAGTTCGAACTTCAGTGAAGAACGAAATTTCCAAATTCTTTTCATAATCTTTAAGGTTAGGGTTTCATCGTATTTGAAAATACAAATTACTGAAATCCTTCGTCTGATTCGTTTTCTTCTTTCAAACCCTTCACCTAAAACATCAATACACTTAAACCCATGATTTTAATTTCAAAAGTCCACTAGCAATTTCTTATCAATTTTGAAGTTAGGGTTAGGTTACATAAAATTTAGGATATTTTTAAACAGGGATAATTTTGTTTGTTTAGCTTTGCATGAGAGAAAAGAATATGCGAGTGAATGAAGGAGAATCGAAGAGGTGTTGGTATTGGTTTACTGCATTATTTTGATTACACTTGCAGGGAACCAAATGAGTCGGTGATGGAAAGGGGACGAAGGTATCAAATGGTGGTGGAGGTTTAAGCATTTTAGGGTGCTCCAAAATAATTATTTATTTATGGTACACACGTGCATTGTATGTGCATAATTAACTGGCCAGTCACGGCTGTTATAACAGAGAGAGGGTTTCACCTATTATTGATTTATAGAGGGGGTAATGCAAAATAGCTATTTATTTTGAGGGGGAAACACAAAATCCCCCTCTAGTTAATGCATAATTTTCACTGAATATCTTACACAAAATGAGTAAATGTAAGGTTAAGTATCCTAATCGCCAGTTTACATTTAATCCGGTCCAAAATTATCTTACTATCATGTTTGTAACCGTAATATATATGGCATAAGCATTTTTTGTTTCTTTCTACATTTAATATTTTAATTAATATATTGAGTTATGTTATCCATTAATTAATAACTTGAGTTATGTGATCCATTAATTAAAGATCAATAAATTAAGGTTCATAATGAAAAGGGTTACAGACACCATGATCGTCGGATGTCTATTGCTAGGATGAGATTGGGATGGTCGGATCACCCATTTGTCTCTAAAAATGTTATTTGGCCGTCGGCGCTCAAAAACTCATGCTGTTTTGTATTATAGATGATACACTGGTTCATTGATATCTTATCACCCTAGTATTTCAGCCTTGTAAGTTTGCACCTATGCAAACATCCAATTTAAGTTATGCAACGAAATACTTACTTCAGTTTTCTCTTTTCCTTTACTTGCAATCCATACTATAAAGAAGGTTAATCCCATGCTTATGCTTCACAGAATTTGGGTAGTATTTTCGAATCAACAGAATACTAAGGCAAACATCTAAGCCAACAAACTCACTTTCATTAGCTTAAGAGGAAGACTACAAAATCCTGTCCAACCAATGGACTTACAAGTTTATTCATTCTAAGCCTAGAACAAGAACACTCTCTACTGCAATGCGGTTCCTCTACACATGAAGACTTGCACTTGCAAAGGTTCTCTGGCCTATTTATAATGCCAAGATCAATCTATCTTTTGATTACCGAAATAATTAAACTATAGATCCGCAATTAATCAATATAAATCTCAAAGTGAAACTATAAAGCGATGTCGATCTCACGCAATTAATAGATCACATCTATCAGAGATAAACCGATTTTAGTTGGACCCCAGCCGATCAAGGTTTGTGCACTAAATCCACAAGATATGAAAACAAATAAGAATTTGTTAGAGCATAGCTCGGTTGAACTCACCAAACATTGATATGTCAAGTTTGGTAGTCATATTTTAGTGTGTCAAAATTCATCTAAAGTCGTTTGATTATATACTAGAGTCAACTTCGTTTAGGTTAGAATAGAAAGTCTAGGAATGTTGATACATACAAGTATTACTCTGAAGACTTGAAGAATGTGAAGAAAAAGCGAACTACAACGACGATATCATCCTTCCTATTAAGGTTAGTAATATTGACTTGAACGGTTTCATTCCTAACGTATCTTTCAAGTTGTGCTATATTGAAAACATAACTGCAAATCTGTATATATTGTACATATTGTATAATACTCTAGTGACGTGACATGGTTATATTTGTATGATCATAGTATTAGGGAATTAGACTACGAAGTATAACGCTTATCTTTTGAATTTTGCAGATATAACATCGACATAATATTGTATATACTATTATGATTATGTGAATTGTTTATGGTGAAAATTTCATCCTAGGAAACAATGTTTTAGATTCGTTTAAAGGAAGTACACATGAACTTGTTTTATGAATCGGAAGGGAAATCATTAGGCTTATTGGTACGGCTATTCATTGCAAATCTTTGGATTACCAATATGTGTGAGATGGTAGAACCGATCATAACTATGTTATGTATCTTGGTATAACTAATCAAAATACCTGACTTATGATTTGGTATGACTAGTTTTTATTAAATTGGTGTAACCGACCCTAAGTAATCACCATGAGATGGTATGATCGATATTTGTAATTGGTGTGACCGATCCTAGTAATTGGTGTGACCGATCACAGAGTGTTGTGTAATCGATCCTTGTAATTGGTAACCGGTCCTGGTAACGACCCTGGTAACTGGTGTGACCGATCACAAGCAATACCATGGGAATATGGTAACTGGTCCTGGTAACTGATGTAACCGGTCCTAGTAACTTGTGTGACCGATCACAAGTATTTCCATATTGAGGTATAACCGATCCTAGTGATTGGTAGAACCGATTGAACCCATGTATGTGATTTGATATTTAATCAATCACATAGTTATCTTGGAATAACCAATTCTAAACTTGTTTGGAAGTGTGGTACAACCGATTTCAAGAATGTAAATCCGTGTAAATATGAATAAGGATTTACAGTGAAAAGATGTCAACATACTTTGAACATGTAGAGTAACTCTTATCATTTATTGTTCAAAGATATTCCTTAGTACTCAAGGAGACCCAGTGCCGAAATAAATTGAGAATCTTTTAATTAAGGTTTTTGGTTTTATATGCTTTAATTACCAGCAATTAAATGGATATCTCTAGAGACTGAAAATTAGTAACGTGCATTTACTAATTGGAGATTTTCTATTGAGAGATTTTGGAAATTTTGGACAAGCATTTATTGGAATTAGGAAAACCGAATTTTGCTATTCATTGCATATCTTGAGAATATTTTCGGTTTTGGAAATTCCTTGGTGCCCAAACATCCCTGGTCTATAAATACCTAAGTTTGCGTTTCTAGCAAACTATCCTAAGAGTCAGGCAAACTTCAATTCTTGTTGTTTCTGGTGGAGCCGTCTATTCGGAGAGGAAAGTATCCTAATTAGGTGAAATCTCTTACGACCGCTCGTTTAAAGACTTATGTGGGATCAAGAAGCTCTACGAATACCATTAGTGGGAAACTAGATTATTGCAGTGTTATTAGTTTTCGATTGATCTGATTGACTAACAATTGTTGAAACTTTGATTGCACCTAGTTTGTTTATTCTTGAGAATTTTCTCTTCTGGTATAAGATTCACTCAAACTAGATCAAAGTATTGACAAGATCTTTAGAACTGTTTGTAGATCTAAAGAAATCTTGTGATAATCCATTGTTAACATACTCCTTTCTGTGTATGACTGATCACAAGAGATTCAAATGGTGTTATGCAGGTGTTTATTGGAGATTAAAGAAGATTTAAAGACGAAGAAGATTTCTTATAAGTTCTCGTATCTTTGTGTGTGCAAAAACCTTGATCGGCTGGGATCCAACTATAACCGGATTTATTCGATTGATTAGTTGCGTGAGATCGGCATTCTCAATATATCTCTTTAAGATTTATTTTGATTGACTGCGAATCTAAACTTAACTACTTTTGTAGTTATTAGATAGATTGATCTAACCAGGCAAAGGAGTTTATTGGATTAAACGGAAGAGCCTTTGCGTATGACTTGAGATATCTTTATCTTGAAAGAATCAATAGAGTTGTTACCAAACAAATTTGTTGTTCCTTTACTATTTGAATACGATCCAAAGGAATTGTACCACAGCGCGCGACCTTCGAAGTCGGAAGCGCAGGGATACTGAGGAATTTAAGTTCACTAGGGGTAGTTGTTTGGTCTCAACTATATGGAGTTGGTTTAGATTTTGTATAGCGGCTTAATTATGAGATTATTCAATTCTGGACTAGGTCCCAGGGTTTTTCTGCACTTGAAGTTTTCCTCGTTAGCAAAATCTTGTTGTGTCTTTTACTTTTATATTTCCGCAATTATAATTGTTTATTATAATTAAAAGTAAAATACACAAACGTTAACTCCGTTATACTTGATAGTGATCCTATAGAGTTTGGTTAAGTTCGAACCTATTATCAAGTATCACATTTTAGTAGTCGTATTTTCTCGATCTCATATCTATAGACAATCACACAAAATGTGAATAGCGATTTGTTGTATTGTCTCGACTTTGTCCATATACGATCACTTTCGGTAAGAAGACGTATAGGTTGAAAACAAAAATATTGTGGTGTATTTGGGTACCCTCGTCTTTTCATTTGGTATCAGAGCAGGCAAACACGAAAAGACTTAACAATCTGTGTTTTGTGTGATCCAACCTATAAGAAATGAACTCGAGTTCACATGAATTGATTTCAGTTAACGTACCGCCAAGATTTGACGGAACGAACTATCTATGGTGGAAATCTTCTATGTGATGTTTTCTCCAATCACGAGACTTTAATACTTGGCAATTAGTCGTCGATGGTTATAATCACCCGAAAATAGAAGGTTCAGAAACTGAGTTTAAACGCTTAGTGGATTATTCAGGCTAAGAAAAGGCTTTTGCAAAGCAGAATTCAAATGGTTTGAATTTTATTATACATGTTGTAAGCCGCGATATACAACATCATGTATCCACATGCCAAACTTCACAGGAAGCTTGGAATAATCTTCAGATCGTATTCGAAGGAAACACATCAGAAAAGGAAGCTGACTTCAAACTCTCACATCTGATTGCGAAAACCTTCGAATGGATGACAATGATACCTTTGAAGAGTTTCATATTAAACTCTCTGAGATAGTAAATGCTTTCTTCTCTCTTGGAAAGACTATTTCTTTAAGTTATTTCACTTCAAAATAATTTAAGTGAATCTTAGTCGGTTGTCAGCCGACGCAAAAATAATTTAAGTTCTTTCACTTCACAATTATAAACAATAGTATAGTAATAAGAACAGATTCGTTCCACAAGGAGATATGGGTTGTTATTCGTAATTGAAAACTTAAGTAACCTGGGGGAGAATTTTTTATTTGAGTCTAAAATAATTAAACTAATAATAATAGCAAAGAATGATTAAAGAGAGTCAATAAGTTGAGAATACTGGTTAAGGGTTCATCATCAATCATAATACATGCACTTCGACTAATAACTAATGTTGTAACTGAATCATTCATTATCACGAGTCCTAAAGTACCCCATCGAGAGCATACTCCGACAAATTCCTTATGTCATCACATACCATAATGATGAATATATGAATACTACTCAGCGAACAACCTAATGTAATGTGCTATTAGGTTTAATCCTCCAAGAGCCTTAAGTTCTATGAATTAGACCAATCCATGCAATAGAAATACTACGAGTAAACTATTTAACATAGGTCAAGCTTCTACATGCAATCACACAAAGGTTTTGAATACAATTGGTAATCACAATATGTTACTTATGACGAGGTTTATCAACAATTATGTATCTCAAAACCCTAGCCTAGCTTTAGAAATGTATTCATGCTCATTTAGTAGCGCTCCTAAAAAAATAATCATACAATCATACGTGGCGATAATAAATCGTAGAATAAGACAATAATGATTTGAATGAGATAACAAAGCCAATAAATTAATTTAGTGACATGTTCATGATATCCGACTACATCCTTAACCAATATGAAGTATTTAGCTACTCATGGATTTTTTAAAAACCATGAAAATAATAAGAAAAAAAAAGAAAGCAAACCCTAGGTTCAATCGTGATGATCAAACGCCAAAATCGCCAAACCCTTTCTCTCCTCTTTCTCTCCTTCAAAAGTATGATAAAAGATATCAGATTTTTTTCCACTCTCCCTTCAAACTCGCCTAAATAAGCCACTGGCCAAGTCTAGCCATCAATACAAGTTAGTCACAGCCAATGGGCCACGCGTTGCTTAAGTCCAGCCCATTCAACTTTTTGGCTTGTCGGTTTGTCAAGACTGACAAACTATTGTTCAGCTCCTCTTGGTCTCGGACGCGAGTACCTCCGTGAATTTTCTTTCAAATCCAGCAGCAACTCACGGTTACCAAACCCTCCGTGAAAAATATTTCTCCCTCTATTCCCCTCGGACTTCTCTCGATGGCTTGTCCCTCAGTGAGTTTTGAAACTCCCTAACTTTTCCCTTTCTTTCTCTTTTACGGCAGTAACCTCGTATACCAGGCACTCCGTGAGTAAATCCTATTCGTATTCTACTTCAGTTCTTCTCTGCACCTCAGCTTTGCACCCATCGATAATCAACAACACAATTCTCTTGCCATTGCTTCCATCAGCTCAAGCGAAGCTCGATAGACCCAACACCATTGAACTGCCACCGGACTCCTTGTCGTCACTGCAATTGGTCACAGCTCGAGTAGCAACAACTCTCTTCTTGTTCTCGTCTCCCTGTTCAACCATCAACAGTTCACCAGTCACAGCCATCGATAATGGCAGCTACTCCATGATACCATCATTACAGCAGCCAACATCACTGCCAAACTCTCTTTCGAGACAAACCCATATCATCTTCCATCAATGGTAGAAACTCCATCAGCAAAGGAAAATCTCCGATCACTCATCACAGCGCAACAAACTCCATCTTCTCTACCCGAGCTCTCATCTTCATTAATGCCATTAATGGTGCTCTCCCATATCGGGTTCTTCTCCATTGCCAATAATGGCAGCAACACTACAGCTCCGTTCATCACTGCCTCGACCTTCTTAACCATAGATTCAACAAAACCCAATCAACTCCTTCCTGATATTCTAGAGCTTCTCTGCCAACTCCATATTCTGATCGTCATCACCACTTTCTATCCCTTTCATTACTGCCGATATTGGCGCTTCGGCAGCTGCTCAAAACCCACGACTATCATCGCCGGCAGCAGCAACATCATCTCGATCCAGCACCCTTCCAATCTTCATTATCGAACCTGTCATCACTTTTCAATCATTACGAGCTTTAACACTGCCATGCTGTTTATCGCAATCAACAGCTCCACTGCATCTCAATTCTCATCAAGCTGTCAGTCCTAGAAGACTGACAGTGCAAATTTCATTTGAAGCATGTCTGCCCCTTAACGTATGATTAGGGTGCCAATAGCAATTCTGTGCTTTCACCCTTTTGCAACTTTGACTTGCTTCAAATGCTCATATCTTCTTCATACGAGGTCGGATTGACTCCATTCTTTCGCCATTGCCTTCGTCTTTTCGTCCTCTTCAAGGTGGTGTGAAAAAATCCTGACTTTGAACGAGTTCCACTTCCTTTTGGTTAAGATGATCTCAAACACCTAAGAAACTCAAAAGCAAACAAAATCAAAGCATAATGATACAAAACTACCAAGAAAGCAAAGCATTTGAGTACCTAACTAGTGTAAATATTGCACCTATCAAATTCCCCCACACTTGTCTTTTGCTAGTCCTCGAGCAAACCACAAAAATAAACTAAAGTACAACAACTCCCTATCGCCGAGGACACAGTTGCATTTAGCATATGCAACAAGCCTTTAAACCCCTAGGTGTCCCTAGTGGACGAGTTATAGTCTCGTGAGGGCTTACCAGAGGTATACCCACAAAACCTACTCCAACTTCAAAGAGTTCCAGCTTCCCAAGCATCCAAAGAGCTATGAGGACATAGAATTTCTGCATGCTAGTAATAAGAAGTTAGAAATACCAAAGAACATATTTTCATTCTTAAATGTTGAGTGAGAAATAACCACACCATAATGAGAGAACACGTGTTTGAGAGCGATCAATAAGCATTTCGCCTCGACTTCTTCCTCACTTAAAAGGATTTTATGATAATTGCACTCAATAAGACGGTTTTTTTTTATGGGTCTCACATGTGTGTAGGTAGGAATGAAGAGAGAATCCTACACACGTTGAATGGTGGGAAGGAAACCTTCCAATTATTTTTGGAGACTCCACAAAATCGTGGAAAACAAGAATATTTCTGATGATCTCTAATAAAGGAAATCAACCATTATAAAAATAGAGGATGAAAGTACTTACCACCTTCACATCTGATTTCAATGATGATAACACCACTCTCACAACATCCAATAGAAACGTAGTCTTCAGCTCGTCTTCTTCATCTTCTTGGTCTTCGTCTTTAGTCTTCGACTATTGATGATAAACTCTTGAACTTCGTAGAACTTCAACAATTTTTAACTCTTTTCCTCTATTTCCTTGTTGCTTGAAACTTCCTTATAAATTTTTCTTCCTAGTGACCTTATTGAACAAATAACAACCTAAATGTGAATCTTTTTGTACTTTTCATTTTTTTTTCATTTTTTTTTTTGATAAAAAGATTGCAACTACAAAAATAATAATGAAATTAAAATTAACATGGCCATAAAAGAAGTAGTTTACCACTTTGATCTTCACAACTTGTATTGTCTTCGTATCATAAATAGCTCTCATCTTTTGATTTTCTTCGCTCTTGTAAATAAGTCTTCATAATTGGGTATAAAAATTATGCTCATTATGTGTAAGTCTTCAACATGTATATAAAAATCTGCTCATTGAATGTTGCTTTACTTGGATATGAAGTTTTCTCTTTCTTGAATTGTTGCTTGTAAACCTTAAACATCTTCAACTTCCCTTGTAGATTTTGATGTCGCTCTGCTTGTTGATGATAATATGTTTCTATGGACCTGTTGTTGGCGAGAGAGAGAATGGTGCTAACTGCAAATCAAACTACAAGAAGGTGGTTTTCATCTATATACGTCACCCTCATGATTGACAAAATTAGCACTCAAGAGATCAAAATAGTGCTTCTATTGGTGGGAGGTTGGGTAGCTCACCATTCTACCAGGAATTAATGTACGGTGACACACACTCAAAAGAAAGCTCTTTAATCATTTATAAAGAAATCTGGTCTGGTGCCTCGGTTAATATGAAAATGGGTAGTCTCCACTAATGATTGATCAGCTACTCTAATAATGCATTTATCTCTGCTCCTCATTTGCATCACCGGCATGATTAAATCCATTATTTAACACTCCAATTCGTAAGAAATCCGAACGTAGTTCCCTAACACTTCCAAGTTCAGTTATGTCGGTCAGAATTCTCTATGTAAACATACCTAGAAGTATGCTAGTGACTCTAAAATCTCTATAAGTAGGAGGTCTTTTTTTTTGTTATTATTATTTTTTTTTATGCAAATATATACAAAAGTTTGAAAATACCTAGGCAAAAAGCTAAAAACTCTATATGCAAAATGCTCTCCCACACTTAAACTTCACATTTTCCTCAATGTGCAAAACTGAAAATTCTCAAATCTGACGTAGCAACAGATAAAACGCAAAATATGTACAAATTGGTAAGGAATTTTGAAAAACTCCATTTCACAAAAGTTGTTCGCATACGTCTTTTCTACAAAGTTTCAAAAGGGCACAGTGTTTTGACAAACGGTCTGACAATTCTGGTCTCTGGACTGAACTACATGTAGTCTGAATTTTTCTGACGAAAAGGTATTCGTTATGATTTTCTTCTAAAATAGATTTCGAACTCAATGAAATTAAACATGGGGATGCAAATATGATATGAAAACAATAAAAACAAAAATTAAAAGGGTTTAAGATAAAAAAAAAAAAACCTATGGGTTGCCTCCCATTAAGCGCTTAGTTTAAAGTCGTCAGCCCGACTTGCAAGACAAATTCCCCAAACACCAATAATCTGAAAAGTTGGGGATCCTTCCATGTAACCTGTTTTGCAAATACTCACTTCACACACATATTAGTACAAGAAAACAAAACTGAAGCTATCGCCCCATAGAAGTTTCCCCCACACTTATTCTTTTCTACACTTGGAAGTGTATAAAGAACATAAAAATCGGGAACTTCTATGGTTTCTTCTTTGCAAACATTCATAGTATGAGAATCAAATGTTTCTAGTGGCAGATATCGAGAAACAAAGTCATTTAACAATATTCTCGAAGCACATACATTCAAGCCAATACGAGGTAAAGGAGGAGGATTAATAGGCAAAGGGTTAGACAAACCTTGCAACTCTTGTATTATGGTATCCTCTTCATCCTTAAAGAATTTACGTGAATTATTTACCTCTTGCACATCGTGGTCCTCTATCAAACCTTGCAAGCATTCTTCATTCGTTTCTACCTTAACCAAAATCTCGGCGTAAACATCATCATTACAATCCTTTGCAAGCTCAATTGGGTCTTCCACAATATTAGTCATAACGGTCACATTCTCAACATACTCCTCCTTGTTGTTCGACACATACTCTTTTGCAGATGAAATTCTATCCATAAGGAATTTCTTTAGAACACTCATTGCATCATCCTCGAGCTCTACCTTTTTAATAGATTCTTTATCATTATAAAGATCAATGCTTGAGTAAGCTACACAATTATCAACGAAACTTCCCAAAGATTGGCCTTTTTCAACATTAGCATCAATCAAATATTCATCACAAACCACAAGAACATTAGAATAGTTATTGCTTTGAAAGCAAAGTTCTTCCTCATACCTTTCTTCCTTATATTTATCAATATCTCTTCGTAAGTTAGCAATACCTTCACGAAGTTCTTGGAGTTGCTCGTCTCTAGTCTCTTTAGATTTTTGAACCTCTTGTTGTAAGTTGGAAAATTTGTCCAAAAAGTTAGAGACTTGTTGTTCATGAGCATAAGAATCCTCCAACCCTTGTGGTTGTTCACACACATACCCGCCATAAGGTTGTTGGTACGTACAAGGACCAAAATATTCCGTAGGATATTGATCATAGCCAATAAATTGGTTTTGATTATACCCGTGGAATGATTGGAAGTTGTCATATTGTTGAGGTTGGAAGCCGTATCGATTGTTCCAATATGCTCCATCCATGAGAAATAAATACATGAAACACGATTCTCATGACAAAATAAAAAACTAAAAATAAGAAATCAAAAACAAAATGACAATCCGCTATGCCTCCCCGGCAGCAGCGCCAAAATTTGGCCGGTTGTCAGCCGACACAAAAATAATTTAAGTTCTTTCACTTCACAATTATAAATAATAGTATAGTAATAAGAACATATTCGTTCCCCAAGGAGATATGGGTTGTTATTCGTAATTGAAAACTTAAGTAACCTGGGGGGGGGGGATTTTTGATTTGAGTCTAAAATAATTAAACTAATAATAATAACAAAGAATGATTAAAGAGAATCAATAAGTTGGGAATACTGGTTAAGGGTTCATCATCAATCATAATACATGCACTTCGACTAATAACTAATGTTTTCATTCAGTCATTTATTATCAAAATTCCTAAAGTACCCCATCGAGAGCATACTCCGGCAAATTCCTTATGTCATCACATACCATAACGATGAATATATGAATACTACTCAGCGAATAACCTAATGCAACGTGCTATTAGGTTTAATCCTCCAAGAGCCTCAAGTTCTATGAATCAGACTACTCCATGCAATAGAAATACTACGAGTAAACTATTTAACATAGGTCAAGATTCTACATGCAATCACACAAAGGTTTTGAATACAATTGGTAATCACAATATGCTACTTATGACAAGGTTTATCAACAATTACGTACCTCAAAACCCTGGCCTAACTTTAGAAATGCATTCATGCTCATTTAGTAGCGCTCCTAAACAAACAATCATACAATCATACGTGGTAATAATAAATCATAGAACAAGACAATAATGATTTGAATGAGATAACAAAACCAATATATTAATTTAGTGACATGTTCATGATATCCGACAACATCCTTAACCAATATGAAGTATTTAGCTACTCATGGATTTCTTAAAACCCATGAAAAATAATAAGAAGAAAAAGAAAGCAAACCCTAGGTTCAATCGTGGTGATCAAACGCCAAAATCGCCAAACCCTAGCTCTCCACTTTCTCTCCTCCAAAAGTATGATAAAATATATCATATTTTTTTCCACTCTCCCTTCAAACTCTCCTAAATAAGCCACTGGCCAAGTCTAGCCGTCAATAGAAATTAGTCGCAGCCAACGGGCCACGCATTGCTTAAGTCCAGCCCGTTTAAATTTTTTGGCTTGTCGGTTTGTCAAGACTGACAAACTATTGTTCAACTCATCTTGATCTCGGACACAAGTACCTCCGTGAATTTTCTTTCAACTCCAGCAGCAACTCACGGTTACCAAACTGTTTGAGGGTGAAAACAATTTCTGCTGATTTTGGTAATTTCGGGTGTGTGGGTGAGAAACGAGTTTAAACCCTAAACAATGTACTGCAAGGGAGTACTTTAGATTCGAGAGATCATTCTGTACAAATCCGGCCTAAACAAAGAAATGGCCATTCCAGACTTTCTTCGGTCACAAAGTGAAGGAGAAGGGTTGGTTTTGGGGAGGGAGCGAAGAGAGTGTTGAGACCAGAATAGTTGATTATGGAAGAGTAGTTGTTTCACGACTTGTATCAGAAAGTGGGAAGCTAACAGATGGAAAGCTAGCAAATATTTTATGAGTGTTGTATCCTCCTGACCTGAACTTGTTGTTCGGTGGAAATAGGTAAGACCTATCTATACAAGTCGAAGTGAAACGTACTCTGGTCTCGTAAAAAATGGAAAACAGATGAGTAAATGGGAGGAGGTGGTAACCGGTAACGCCTGGAATTGATGTTCCATAAAAGAAAGCGTTTCACCATTACTCCTTGTTTTACTAACCGCCTTATCCTTATGACAATGTCTTATAACGAGGGTAGTGTACGCCGCACGCTGTAAACCGCCAAAACAATACCCAATGAGCATCCCCCAGTTTGTGACATGTGTTGATGTCTCGAGTGTTTTCGTGGAAAACATGTAGCATGTTGTTGTTCAGCAAGTTGAGCTTGAGAGATTTTCCGGCTCGGTGGTGACCTTCGACGGTCGAGATTTTGCATCTTGAGAGGAAGAGTAGCCGTTGATTATTGCAACCCTTCGTTTGGTAGCCAGTGGCATGAAAGCATGGCCGGTACGGCTTTAATATGGCGTAGTTTAGGCACGGCCAAAAGTTAGGGTTTTGGCTTTGTTTGGGCGTGACCAAACTAGGGATTGGCGTCGGGCCAAAGGTTCCCATGCGTTAGCTGGTAACCTTGAATGGATAAGATCTGCATCTTAGATGGAAAAGTGGCCGTTGATCTTCGCAAGCCTTTGTTTTGGTAGCCGCATAGGGAAGGCCGGCATGGTATGGCGCGGCAAGGTGGTTGGCATGCCATTGGCACATGTGGCATGGCTGGCATGCCTTGGCGCGGTTTGGGCGTTGCCAAAACAAAGGTTTTGGCATTGGGACAAAGGTTACCATGCGTTGGTTGGCGACCTTGGACGGCTAATATTTGCATCTTAGATGGAAGGATGGCCATTGATCGTCGCCAGCCTTTGTTTTGGTAATCGCATAGGGAAGGCCGGCATGGTATGGCGCGAAAAGGTGGCTGGCATGCCATTGGCATATGTGGCATGGCCGGCATGCCTTGACGCGGTTTGGGCGTGAACAAAACTAGGGTTTTGGGCCAAAGGTTACCATGCGTTGGTTGGCAACTTTGGACGGCTAAGATTTGCATCTTAGATGGAATGACGACCGTTGATCGTCACAAGCCTTTGTTTTGGTAACCGCATAGGGAAGGCCGGCATGGAATGGCTTAGGCGCGGCAAGGTGGATGGTGCGGCATGCCATTGGCACATGTGGCATGGTCGGCATGCCTTGGCGTGGTTTAGGCGCGACCAAACAAGGTTTTGGCGTTTGGCCAAAGGTTACCATGTGTTGGTTGGTGACCTTGGACGGCTGAGATTTGCATCTAAGATGGAAGGGTAGCCGTTGATTGTCGCACGCCTTCGTTTTGGCAGCCGTGAAGGGAAGGCCGGCATGGCATGGCTTAGGCGCGGAAAGGTGGATGGCACGGCATGCCTTGGCGTGGTTTAGCCGCGGCCAAACTAGGGTTTTGGCGTTGGTACAAAGGTTACCATGCGTTGTTTGGCGACCTTGGACGGCTAAGATTTGCATCTAAGATGGAAGGGTGGTCGTTGATCATCGCACGCCTTCGTTTTGGTAGCCGCATAGGGAAGGCCTGCATGGTATGCCATTGGCACATGTGGCATGGCATGCCTTGGCGCGGTTTGGCGTGGCCAAAACTAGGGTTTCGGCCAAAGGTTACCATGCGTTGTTTGGCGACCTTGGACGGCTAAGATTTGCATCTAAGATGGAAGGGTCGTCGTTGATCATCACACGCCTTCGTTTTGGTAGCCGCATAGGGAAGGGCGGCATGGTATGGCGCAGCAAGGTGGTTGGCATACCATTGGCACATGTGGTGCGGCTGGCATGGTTGGCATGCCTTGGCGCGGAGGTGCGGCTGGCATGGCATGGCGCGGAGGTGCGGCTGGCATGGCATGCCATTGGCGCATTGGTGCGGCTGGCATGGCATGCCATTGGCGCAGTGGTGCGGCTGGCATGGTTGGTATGCCTTGGCGCGGAGATGTGGTTGACATGGTATTCCATTGGCACAGTGGTGTGGATGGCATGGTTGGCATGCCTTGGCGCGGTAGCATGAGAATTAGGGTTTGGCATAGATGATGTCAGTCAATGTTAAGGATTCTGCCGTGGAACATGACCCATGTAAAAAAAAGGGTACCTCGGTAATTCTTACATAGGCATGCTAATTGATTCAATAAATGTGCTAATGGTCATAGTGATGTCATGTCAGATGTACAGTTTTACGATTTTGACCCTAAGCTAAAAACCACCATTAACATTAAGTCCCCTGCTTAGCTCGGAATAAGAGCATTGTTGCGAGGTAAGCATAAGATGGTGACAAGCGAGGACAAAAATCAAAATGACAGGTCGTGAAAAGATGGTCAGGAAAGTCCGACTAACCTTTTTCGAGAGGTAAGGAGAGTTCATGATCCTCATGTTTGGCGGCCTTGCGTAGATTCTATTTGTGGTGTAGACCGTGAAGTGGTAAGATGAAGATCGTCGTCTTAGTATGGCCATGTATCACCTTGGCTGGGTTAGGGAACATCATGACCCTGGCTTGGCGAGTTGTTGGTGTTGGCGCAGCAAGTCATGGCGCGGACGGCTTGGCATGGTGGGGCCAAGGCAAGGCGCGGTTTGGTGAGGCAAAGTATGTGGACGGCTTGGCGTGGTGGGGCCAAGACATGGTGCTGACGGCCTGGCATGGTGGGGCCAAGGCAATGGCGCGGTTTGGTGAGGCAAAGCATGCGCGGACGGCTTGGCATGGTGATTTGTCTTCGCGGGCTCGATTGCCTCTTTTCCTTACTTGACTCAAATAGGAGGTCCTTTCCTTATTCAAACTCCCAAGTACCACGCCTATAAAAGGGGGTCGGCCTCTCCTTTTATTTCACACATTATTTTTTTATTCTGGCCGTGTGGTAACAGTAAAGCGGACGAGCGAATCCAAGGTATGTCTTCCAGGACTTCCTCTTTAACTTGTTTTTCTTGTTTTCTTGTGTTAGTGCAAACCCTAGCTGTAGGCGTACCTTTTCATGAACTTGTAAAAATATTGTTCCTTTGTGTTGGTATGAATCTTAGCCGTAAATATGCTTTGCGTGAACTTGTAGTAACATTTAGGCGTGAATACCTTAGTAATGTTGGCCGCCTCAATTACTGTGCAAAGTAGGCATGCATGAGCTAGCAACTATCATTCCCTTCCCGTGAAAACCTAGCTCCTAGGGTTTCCTCCCTTTTCCTAGTGTGGCCGTGTGTATTGTTCCCATGGTGGGGAGCGCCTCCTCGTCCGGGCGCAAATTTCCTGCTGCAGGGTACGACCTTGGCATGAGGTGGTAATGCAAGGTCTGTCAGTCCCCATTTCTTTACTCATACGCATTATGACTTTGCAACAAATTGGTTTGCATCCAGGATGGATCTCTTGTGTCTGATAAAATAATTTCCATGCACTTTCCGTAATAATTTCTCTTCATATTGTTCCATTGTAGTTATTTCGAAGGTGAAAGTAGCGTGAGAGAATTTCGTCAGGATGTCATTTGAGAAAAGTCCTACTATACCGAAAGATGTTGGAAATTTCAATCCAAACATAGACGATGATTTCTTTGTAACATTCGCCACAATTAGGAAAAATCATCCCAAGTATGTGTCAATTCTTCTGACTGGTCCGGAAAGTGAAGGAGAGGCCTGGTCAGTTCGACCTGGAGGTGTAATAAGGTTTTGTCTTCAGAGGAAAGAGTATTCTGCTTCTCCCATTGACTTTAAAATCTTTGTGAGTCCGTTGCTTCCCTTTGAGAAATGGATGCAATTCATGATGAGCCAGGAGTGTGTAAAATCCAGTTTGACCAAGGCGCAGATTATTGATGCTGTCGCGGCTTCCGCAGTGCTTCAAATTAGGAAAGATATTCCAGGCTTGGTTGCTTTTATTTATAGATGGTGTCCAGACACTCGCACGGCCATATGCATATGGAGTGAAATGACTATCTCTTTATAAAGTGTGGTCGTCTTGTTGAACCTTCCCGTAATAGGAAACCTCGATGTCAAGTTGTTTGCAGATGAAGAAGAAATGCGCGCCGCTCTGGTTGCGAAATCAAAAGGATTCGTCCGGAAAGAAAACGAGACGAGGTGCTTCTATGTATGGTGGGTTTCTCAATGGTTTCCTGATGAGTTGGAGCCAAATCAGAAAAATAGTACACTTCATGTCGCAGCGTTCTTGGCACTTTGGTTATCCAGAGATATTTTCGATGACGTCTCTGGTAAGAAGGAGATAAGACAGGAACTTATCAAGTTTGCCATAAAATTGGCAAAAGGTGTCGTTCTCCATATTGGCGGCTTGTTTCTTGGTTCTCTGTACACACACTTGGATCATCTGGTCGCGGACATGTACGTTTCAAATGGCTACATGAAAGTGGATTCGTATATTCATGCCGCCCTTCTCCAAGCGTGGATGTGGGAGCACTTCGAAAGGTATGCTCCAAAACCGTTGGCTGTACTTCCCGAGTGTTGGGGTAGTTCTAGGATACTGCGCTGGTCGAATAGGTACCCAAAGATTGGTTCGAACCTGGTTGGATTCCTTGACAACTCGCACATGGTCAATTTTTGTCCATGGGCTCCGGTGCATGCTTTCATAACTCAGATCAATACCTTTGCTCCTGCTCCGAGCATGTCTTTGTCTTCTGAAAAAGAGGATATGAGTGTTGGAGATATGGTGCTCATGTGAAGCTGCACGCCCGGTCATGTGACGTCTTTCTTTCGAGGATCTTGCAAAGAAGTTTCTTACAATATCGATAGGGCGGCTCGGCATATGGTTTTTGACCAAGGGGTCCTACTCGTTCGTCAGCCAGTTGTTCCAGAAGACTCGTTGCCAACTGTTCTCGATGCTAGTGTTCTTGTGTCGGGTAAAAGTTTCCCTTTTCCGCTTGTGGAATGAAATCCATCAACAACCTTCAAATATAACATATTTTGGCAGGATGAGTTTCTCGTTATCCATGGATTCGTGAATGATGTGGTAGAAAACCGTCGCAGTAAGCTTTCTCCTGCGGCTTTAGCGAAGCACCTACTGCTAAGGTATCCTTCTTCGACCAAGCGAAAATCCGTTAGCCCGAATGTAGATAGTCCCCAAGTGAAAGAGCGAAGGTCTAAAAGCCGTGCAGACGGTTCCCAGTCATATTCGACATCCTACCGACTTTAAGTTCGTCTAATATGCGGGTACGTATGCTTTTCCTCTTGATTTTGGTTGGATCGCGCATATCCTTGTTTCTTTTCTAAGTATCCGTCTTTGTATCTTTCCCAGGGTCTCAGCAGCGTGAACACCTTTACCAAACTTGCAAGTAGTCAGAAAATATCGTTTCTCGAGACAGAGGGTGGCGGTGCTGAGCCTATCCATGGTGATGGGGAACCCGAGAAGGATGAAAGTTCAGAGTCCAGTGATGGCGAGAGTAGTTCTTCCGACAGCAGTGGTGAATCTTCCTCTAGTCGGTCTGAAAGCGAATCAGTGAGTCTCCCGCATGTTTTTTCTTCTTTCCAATCTTCCTTTCTTTCTGAAGATGGCTCTGAGACGGAGAATGGCGGAGATACAGCTTTGTCTCCAACTGTGATATCCGCACTGGGCGACCTTGAAATGGATTTTGATCGAGATGAAAATGTCGTTGTGACTCAAACAATGGAGAGTACTCCAGTGGCTGCAGATGCAATTGTCGTTAGGAATCCCTTGTCGGTTGCTGATGCAGTCGCGGGCGCCACTTTCAACCCTCCATATCTGGTTCCTCATCCAGATCATGTGTTGATCGGGGTATTTAGTGTGCCAGCCAAACACGCGACACTATACACCAGGATATGGGAAAGCTACGAAAATATCGCCACGACCAAGAAAATTACTAGTCGATTTGCGTTGGTTAAGCGTGTGGGGGAAGCTTTGTCTTCGATTGACGACATGTGCAATATAACTGGTAATACTGTTTCTGAGGATGTAGTCTCGAGCTGGAGATTCCATCGTGACACGTGTGTAAACTTCGAGTTCAATGTTCCTTGGTTCGTTGAAGGTTTCTCTGAGGTTGAAAAGTTGCTGGACGAAACAGTCGAAGGTCCTTCTACGGATATGGTGAAGAAGCAAAAAGCGGAAGTCGAAAAGTTGTCCAAGAAGCTGAAGTTGAAGAGGGCGGCTCTCCAAAGCACGAAAGAGGCTTTTTCCAAGAAGAGCAAGCCATTGTTGAAAAACTTTCCTTGAATGCATTTCTGTCTTCTGAACTTCTTATTTTAGTTTTTTTTTTTTTTGAAAGGCAAATGAAACGCCTAGTTTACGGTTTTGATTTCCTGGATTTCTGGTTTGACAGACAAATGTTACCTTGAGGGTTTTGGATTATTATTTGGAATGAACTGCTTTTAGAATAACGATGCTTTTTGGTTACGATTGCGAATGGTGCAAACATCCCAGGAAAGACACTGAATCGTGAGAATTGCTTGTCGACAGAGAGCATGAGATGAAACATAACATGGCAATTGGTTTCATCATTCCCGTGAAAACCTGAAGTAGTAAACCACGTATTTTGTCTAGGCATGACTTACTCGGTTTTTGGATCTTTTGGTGAAAAAGGAATCTCCCGGATGTAAGACCGAGTTTTATGGGAAACATCGCCGTGACTATGGAAAGTCCCTAGTCGTTCCTTATCGTGTTGCCGATCCCTGGGCGGATTTTTTGCTTCTAACCCCTTGGAAGTCCCCAGTCGTCCCTTGCCGTGTCACTACTGGTAATCGAGCCGCCTAGTAGCTGAGTCGTCGATTCCTGAACGGATCATTTAATTTTACTGTTCTAACGTCTGGGTCGAGGTATGAGATCGAGGATTGAAAATTGACATCGTGACTGAAAGATCAACCTCCCACTGTGGTCGCCAATTGTTTGAGAGTGAAAACGATTTCTGCTGATTTTGGTAATTTCGGGTGCGTGGTTGAGAAACAAGTTTAAACCCTAAACAACGTACTGCAAGGGATTACATTAGATTCGAGAGATAAATCTGTGCAAATCTGGCCTAAACCAAGAAATGGTCGTTCCAGACTTGCTTCGGTCACAAAGTGAAGGAGAAGGGTTGGTTTTTGGAAGGGAAGCGAAGAGAGTGTTGAGACCAGAATAACTGATTCTGGAAGAGTAGTTGTTTCACGACTTGTATCAACTTGTATCTTCCTGACATGAACTTGTTGTTCGGTGGAAATAGGTAAGACCTATCTATACAAGTCGAAGTGAAACGTACTCTGGTCTCGTAAGAAATGGAAAACGGATGAGTAAATGGAAGGAGGTGGTAACCGGTTAGCCTGGAATTGATGTTCCATAAAAGAAAGCGTTTCACCATTACTCCCTGTATTTAATAACCGCCTCATCCTTATGACACTGTCTTATAACGGGCGTAGTGTACGCCGCACGTTGTAAACCGCCAAACCAATACCCAGTGATCATCCCCCAGTTTGTGACATGTGTTGATGTCTCGAGTGTTTTCGTGAAAAACATGTAGCATGTTGCTGTTCGGCAAGTTGAGCTTGGGAGACTTGCCGGCTCGGTGGTGACCTTCGAGGGTCGAGATTTTGCATCTTGAGAGGAAGGGTAGCCGTTGATTATTGCAACCCTTCATTTGGTAGCCAGTGGCATGGCCGGTACGGCTTTAATATGGCCTAGTTTAGGCGCGGCCAAAAGTTAGATTTTTGGCTTTGTTTGGACGCGACCAAACTAGGGCTTGGCGTTGGACCAAAGGTTGTCATGCGTTAGCTGGTAACCTTGGACGGCTAAGATCTGCATCTTAGATGAAAAAGTGGTCGTTGATCTTCGTAAGCCTTTTTTTGGTAGCCGCATAGGGAAGTCCGGCATGGTATGGCGCGACAAAGTGGTTGGCATGCCTTCGCGCAGTTTGGGCATGGCCAAAACAAAGGTTTTGGCGTTGGGCCAAAGGTTACCATGCGTTGGTTGGCGACCTTGGACGGCTAAGATTTGCATCTCAGATGGAAGGATGGTCGTTGATCGTCGCCAGCCTTTGTTTTGGTAACCGCATAGGGAAGGCCGGCATGGTGGCTGGCATGCGATTGGCACATGTGGCATGGCCGACATGCCTTGGCACGGTTTGGGCGTGACCAAAACTAGGGTTTTGGGCCAAAGGTTACCATGCGTTGGTTGGCGACTTTGGACGGCTAAGATTTGCATCTTAGATGGAAGGATGGTCGTTGATCGTCGCAAGCCTTTTTTTTGGTAACCGCATAGGGAAGGCCGACATGGCATGGCTTAAGGTGGATGGCATGGCATGCCATTGGCACATTTGTCATGGTCGGCATGCCTTGGCGTGGTTTAGGCGCGACCAAACTAGGGTTTTGGCGTTGGGCCAAAGGTTAGCATGGATTGGTTGGTGACCTTGGACGGCTGAGATTTGCATCTAAGATGGAAGGGTGGCCATTGATTGTCGTATGCCTTCGTTTTGCCAGCCGTGAAGGGAAGGCCGGCATGGCATGGCTTAAGCGCGACAAGGTGGATGGCGTGGCATGCCATTGGCACATGTGGCGTGGTCGGCATGCCTTGGAGTGGTTTAGGCGCGGCCAAACTAGGGTTTTAGCGTTGGGCCAAAAGTTACCATGCGTTGTTTGGAGACCTTGGACGGCTAAGATTTGCATCTAATATGGAAGGGTTGTCGTTGATCATCGCACACCTTCGTTTTGGTAGCCACATAGGGAAGGCCGGCATGGTATGGCGCGGCAAGGTGGTTGGCATGCCATTGGCACATGTGGCATGGCATGCCTTGGCGCGGTTTGGCGTGGCCAAAACTAGGGTTTGGGCCAAAGGTTACCATGCGTTGTTTGGCGACCTTGGACGGCTAAGATTTGCATCTAAGATGGAAGGGTGGACGTTGATCATCGCACGCCTTCGTTTTGGTAGACGCATAGGGAAAGTCGGCATGGTATGGCGCAGTAAGGTGGTTGGCATGCCATTGGCACATGTGGTGCGGCTGGCATGGTTGACATGCCTTGGCGCGGAGGTGCGGCTGGCATGGCATGCCATTGGCGCAGTGGTGCAGCTGGCATGGTTGGCATTCCTTGGCGCAGAGGTGCGGCTGGCATGGCATGCCATTGGCGAAGTGGTGCGGATGGCATGCTTGGCATGCCTTGGTGCGGAGATGTGGCTGGCATGGTATGCCATTGGCACAGTGGTGTGGCTGGCATGGTTGGCATGCCTTGGCACGGTGACGTGGCTGGCATGGTCTGCCATTGGCACAGTGGTGCGGCTGGCATGGTTGGCATGCCTTGGCGCGGTAGCATGAGAATTAGGGTTTGGCATAGATGATGTCAGTCAGTGTTAAGGGTTCTGTCTTGGAACATGACCCATGTAAAAAAAAGGGTACCCCGGTAATTATTACGTAGGCATGCTGATTGATTCAATAAATGTGCTAATGGTCATAGTGACGTCATGTCAGATGTACAGTTTTACGATTTTGACTCTAAGCTAAAAACCACCATCAACACAAACCCTCTGTGAAAAATATTTCTCCCTGAGTTTTGTTATTACCTTCGGACTTCTCTCGATGGCTTGTCCCTCAGTGAGTTTTGAAACTCCCTGACTTTTCCTTTTATTTCTATTTTCCGGTAGTAACCTCGTATACCAGGCCCTCCGTGAGTAAATCCTATTCGTATTCTACTTCAGTTTTTCTCTGCACCTCAGCTTTGCACCCACCGATGATCAACATCACAATTCTCTTTCCATTGCTTCCATCAGCTCAAGCAAAGCTCGATACACCCAACATAATTGAACTGCCACCATACTCCTTGTCGTCACTGCAATTGGTCACAGCTCGAGTAGCAACAACTCTCTTCTTGTCTCATCTCCATGTTCAACCATCAACAGTTCACCAGTCACAACCATCGATAATGGAAGCAACTCCATGATACCATCATTACAACAACCAACATCACTGCCAAACTCTCTTTCGAGACAAACCCATATCATCTTCCATCAATGGAAGAAACTCCATCAGCAAAGGAAAATCTCCGATCACTCATCACAGCGCAATAAACTCCATCTTCTCTACCCGAGCTCTCATCTTCATTAATGCCATTAATGGTGTTCTCCCATATCCGGTTATTCTCCATTGCCAATAATGGCAGCAACACTACAACTCCGTTCATCACTGCCTCGACCTTCTTATCCATCGATTCAACAAAACCCAATCAACTCCTTCCTGCTATTCTCGAGCTTCTCTGCCAACTCCATATTCTGATCGTCATCACCACTTTCTATCCCCTTCATTACTGCCGATATTGGTGCTTTCGCAGCTTCTCAAAACCCACGACTATCATCGCCGACAGCAGCAACATCATCTCGAGCCAACACCCTTCCAATCTTCATTATTGAACCTTTCATCACTTTTCCATCATTACGAGCTTTAACAATGCCATGCTGTTTATCGCAATCAATAGCTCCACTGCATGTCAATTCTCATCAAGCTGTCAGTCCTAGAAGACTGACAGTGCAAATTTCATTTGAAGCATGTCTGCTCCTTAACGTATGATTAGGGTGCCAATAGCAATTCTATGCTTTCACCCTTTTGCAACTTTGACTTGCTTCAAATGCTCATATCTTCTTCATACGAGGTCGAATTGACTCCATTATTTCGCCATTGCCATCGTCTTTTCGTCCTCTTCAAGGTGGTGTGAAGAAATCCCGACTTTGAATGAGTTCCACTTCCTTTTGGTTAAGATGATCTCAAACACCTAATAAACTCAAAAGAAAACAAAATCAAAGCATAATGATACAAAAACTACCAAGAAAGCAAAGCATTTGAGTACCTAACTAGTGCAAATATTGCACCTATCAGGTACGCGTACGTGTACGTGTATCTTAGCTACCGGATTTGAGTTTGGAAACTCATCAGAAATTTTCGGTTCGAAAACTTCCATGTGTACGCGTACCTAAGGTGACTGGTTTTCCGGTTTGTAAACTACAAACTCCAGCAGAAATTTTCGGTTTGAAAACTTCCGCCAGTACGCGTACGGGTACGCATACCCAACCTGTCTCCTTCACCAATATCGCATGCACAGGTGCACACACTTGGTTTCGGGCACATGGATTTATACACTAATGTGCGAACACACTATATATGCTTATATCCATAGTTGGTTACATAATCTCAACTCTATATTTCAATCATTGAAACATTCTTCTATAATGTTATAACAATCGTTATTCACGACTATCGTCATCAAAGCTATTTTCAAGATTGAAACGTCATCATGACTTTCGTCACGGATAAAGATGAAAAGTGGTTAAAGCGAAAGCTTACCAACACGTATTTCGATAAAAAGATAGGCGAGTAAACTCGGCTCGAAATAGCAAATGTGTATGTATGAAAACTATCGAACTTATACGACTTTGACTCAAGAGTAGGAGATAGAGAGATATACTTTTGAGTGATAGATAAGTTCAAGTCTCCACATACCTTTTAGTCGGATGAAGTTCCACTGGTTCCTTGAGTAGTTCTTCGTCTTCGTAAGATGATCGCCATGGAGTCTGGAGCTCAACTACAATAAACTGTCCTAAACCGAGACTCAGCTATAAGTAGTCTAGAAATCAAGACATATAGTTTTGACAACTAAATTTGACAAACATGCTTGACATAGCAACACATGCGAGTTCGACCGAGCAGTGCTCTAATAATCTATCCCTTTGTCAATTTTAGTGGCAAAACTATCAATACATATGGATTACAAAATAAATAAAACTTTGTAGCTTCTCGTCCACATGCTTGATCTCCTTGGTGATTCAACATTACTCGAAAACTTCGTCTTTTCCAAGTAATCCCATGATTCCATAGATGTCCAATTCTGCATCATAGTTGTTGAAGTTCCGTAGCCATAACTATGAGAAAACAAAAGCTCTCGATTATTCTTATACAGTGTCATAGTATTATTACACAGTATCAAAGTTCTTATATCACAACTTCGGCAACAATTATATGGTGATATATATCACTCCCCCTTAGTCAATACTTTCATCTCAACATGAAAACCACTCCCTCTTACATAATGATCCGAAACCATATGTATTTGTGGTACGAACTACACATTAATTCTCCTCCTTTTTGTCAATAAAATTGGCAAAGGTATGAAAACTAGTGGGATCCTAATGAAATTTCCACGGAGATGCTCAAGACCAAAGAAAAGTACATATCAACTTGTTTAAATGCAATCATATAGCCGAGGCTAAATGCATTCATAAAGGAGTTCATAAAGATACAAGATAACCCCTAAAAATTACATAGCCGCACTCCCCACAAAGATATGGAAATTAAGCGCAAGTTCAAAAGAACCCTCCCCCATTTGATGTCATTCCCGAAAGAACAACAAGAGTGGCCTTACTTTTACGAGAAAAGTAGGATTTCTTTGGACACCAAAAACCACAAAATGATTTTGTTATCCAAAAATTCTCAATTAAACTAACTACAAAAGAACCCACGATTAATTTAATCGGAATACACAACCAAATAAATCACAAACAAATCTATGATTAGTTTAGTTGGAAATGCTCACACAAGAAGACTTATGGAGTCGCACAGTATACACATAAAATATGGATCAGGGAAAGATCAATACTGCGGAATATACAAGGATTCATTCTATTTTCCATCACTATTTGCATAATGACATAAAATAGACATAATCCTCGTAAACAAAATATTTTAACCTATCTTCCATCAATAAATGACATAATGCTTAACTTTTTTTATGCCAAGAAGTTCATCGATCCTGTATCAATATTTGCATATCGACATATAAACAAGATAACTTTTGACATTGTATGGGACAATAATAGTTCACGGACGCAAACACACATATCCCATAACATATTGCAATATATAAAATCATAAAGATCAATACTGCAAAAATCATCTTCCAAACCAACTTTAGAATTTAAATAAATAAATCTAAAAATAAGAAGATGAAAACGTTGGACATAGTGTACTCACAATAATGGCTATTCCAAACCCTAGTTATTCTTCTAAACAAAATAAGAAAATAAAATTATTATCCGAAGATTTACTAGACATTAAGATCTTTGAAAAATTCCTTATCGTCCCTGAACTCCTTGTCGTCAACAGCCATTGGTACATATGGTTCATGAAGTAAGGAGTCAATGCCAATAAACCGTCTTGGCTGATGATGTCGAACCAGGGCCTTCTGAATTTCTAACGATCTTAAATACAAGCCCTTATTTGTTGAATCTCCTTTCTTGCCAGCTTCAACTCTTCAAGAACATCAGAAAACTTCTGAGAATTAGAAGGAACTGCTCTTGGCTTCCTCATATTCCTTATTTTTCTTTTTAAAGTTGGAGACAAGGGAGATTTCTCTTTTTCCTTGGTGATTGATGGCTTAACAATCATATTGATATCTTTCCCATCAGAAGACATGGTGCTTGGAGTATCCATGAAAGCACGGTTTTCTGAGAGGAGTTCACAATCAAACCTCAAGAAGCAGTCTTAAGATATAAATAATATCAGAGAAGGAAAAAGGAATGTAGGGTTTTGAAACCTTAAACAGGTTCGTACATGTTCAACTCACAACCCTATAAAGAGTAGAAGTGTCGATAATTACCCTCTTCTTTTGGCAAATCGGTCTTTCCAATATCAACAGTGACATTGAGGAATTCCAAAAACCAAACAACACAAATCTAAAAACAAAACTATTTATTTAAAGCCTGAGGTGTGCAGGATATTGTCTCTTTTGAACATGCACATGAGACAAGATACACATGACAACACAATCAACCATGACATGAGACAAGTTGTGTTGTAGTGAACAACAATTTGTCAACCATGACCTTTTTGGTCGGAATTCATGGAACCCTGCCTTTCCTTATGTTTAGACCATGTTTTCTTTTCTAATGGTCTAAATCTATCCTTGGAAACTAATTTCTTCGATGAAGATAAGATCTTACATACCTCAGCTGTTTTCTCTGCTAATTTAAGATTGGTAGCTAGACGATCTGCTCTTCGTTGAAGCTTGTTGACGTATCTCATCTTGTGTTTGTACTTGAATTTTTTTGAAAGTTCATGACCCTTGAGAGAACAATAGGAGCATGTCAACACATAAGATGATTCAGACGCTTGTGAAATGCAAGCTGCTAGGCACAATGTAGATCCCGAAACATTAAACATAGAGTTTCCAAAAGAAGGTTCAATTGATTCTTCCATATTGATTGGGTTTCTAAAAGATTATCAAGATTGATGTATATATTGATACAATTATCAAAATCAATATTTTCACATAGAAGAGCAACCTTGATTTCTTGTCTTGATCAGAATCATAATTGTCAGACATCTCATCAAGTGTCACAGAAAGACCCTTGTTCCCAGTGTATTTTCTGCGATTTGGGCATTCGTTTGCAAAATGGCCAAAACCCTTACACTTAAAGCACTGAGGCATATCCTCGTCATTAGTTTCATCTGTATCCCTGTTTTTAGGAGGAATACGATTATGAGGTTTGACTGATGCTTTCGGCTTATCTCTAGAGAACCGTTTACTTCTCTTCAACATAATATCTCTAAACTGTCTTGTGATCATCGAGAATGATTTTTCAAGATATTCATCTGATGAATCTGTCTCAGAGATCATCTTCAGAGATATACAAATTTTTACTTTTATCAAGTAATTTTGTGTCTTTTAGTGCTTTGAACGCAACATCCTTGGATTTAGATGAGTGTTCGTGATCAAAGATCTTAAGCTTCCCAACCAACATATTTTTGGAAAAATTATCCAGGTTATTTCCCTCAACGATGGCATGCTTCTTAGAGTCGTATCTAGATGGCAGCGATCTGAGAATTTTCATCACAATGTCCTTTTCAGGAATAGTCTTACCCAATGCAAAAGATGCATTAACAATTTCAGGCACTTCGTGATTAAACTCATCAAATGAATCTTCATCTGCCATACGAAGGTTTTCCCAATCGGAATTAAGGTTTTGAAGCCTAGCTTCCTTTTCACTGGTATTACCTTTGAATACGATGTCTAAGAAATCCCACGCATCTTTAGACCTAGTGCAATTTGACACATGGTGATGGACATTTGGGGTAATGGCATTCAAACCGTCAGAGTTTTGCTTTGCAGCAAGTATCTCAGCAGCATCGTATTCGCCAATATTTTTTGGAACATTAACGTTACCTACTGCAACAACGGGAGCATCATAGCCATTAACAACATATACCCATGATTGAAAATCACGTGCTTGAATAAAAGCTCGCATAGCAATTTTCCACTGAAAAGGAGAGGGTACCCAAATACACCACAATCTTTTCGTTTAATCACAACCTATTCAATCTCTACCATGTATAAACCTCTTGGAGCAACAATCACTCAAGGAATATTTCAACACAGTGTCCACTTGAAATAGGGTTAATCCGGACTGGCCTAACACGTGAATAATTATATCAGACAAGTGGAGAAATCCAAGACACTTTGTGTGATCTTCTATCGATATGAAATCGATAGAATAGTACAACAACATGTTCACTTGATAACCGAAAACCTTATAACATAAATATCAAGTGCCTAGTTGACGTACAAGTGTAATTACTTTAATTATAATATAAAAACTGAAAAAACGGGGGTATAACAACCACACCCAATATTTAGCTTAGCAATCTGTATGGACAAACTCCAATATACTTTCTAAAGAATCAACTAGACAATCAGACTCAATCTAGATAAAAAGTATATCAAAGAGTTTATATCTCAATCTCTCGATTTGATATATACTCAAGCAAATAGAAATCTGTGAGTCTTTATCAAATACTAGAGAGATAACTTGGATGGTACCAAATACCAATATCCAAGTGTCAATCCATTTAAATCAACAACCAAAAGGTCGGATATTCTAATTGATTGAACAACGCACAACCTGTGATATTTCAATTATATAACAAAATATAATGCGGAAAAGAAATAACACAGACACGAGTTTTGTTAACGAGGAAACCGCAAATGCAGAAAAACGCCGGGACCTGGTCCAAATTGAACACACATTGTATTAAGCCGCTACAGACACTATCCTACTCCAAATTAACTTCGGTCTGGACTGTAGTTGAACCACAACCAATCTCACACTGATCCAAGGTACAGTTATGCTCCTACGTCTCTGATCCCATCAGGATGCTACATACTTGATTCCCTTAGCTGATCTCACCCACAACTAAGAGTTTCTACGAGCCAAAGTCGGAGACTTTAATAAACAAATCTGTTTAAAATAGAAAAGTCTAATGATTCATATCAAGATGTGTAGATATGAAAACATGTTAACATGAACGTATTCCCAAAGCTTGCACGACAGACGGACACAATCCAAAGTCTTCTACAAGATGTTCTCATCGCCTCTACAAAGGAGATACAACAAACTTCAGGCCATGGGTTTACAAAAACGTACCAATGGGTGAGGAATGGGACAATTCTTCCTGAAAGAAAGATGTTCTTCTATGTCTCTTCTACAACATACCAAAAGCGTGCATCAATCGGATATACGAGCTGAAATATATGGTCTTTTACCTTCAGGTCTACGAAATCTGAAAAATTTGTACGGGATTACAAATTACAAATGTGCATGCTTCGTTGGATGACCTATACAACTCCAAATTGAGTGATTATTTCCTCACATGATAACTCAGTCTCTTAGCTTCAAAAGTTGGGGTCAAGCACCGAATTCCGACACCATATGAGGTTCCTACAGTTTCCAGAGCATACAACAAGCAAGCATCAATTCTTAGACGGGATTCATAACATCCACAGTCGATCGATGTCCACCGGTTATTTCCACTAAGTCCTTCATCAAGGTACCTTCAACTTCGACCACCTAGGTCTTCACATCAATTTTTCTATCTGGGTCCTCTATCCAAGTCCTGCCAGAAGAAGAGAAAACGAAAAGGAGAGATTTAACAAAATACTGGGGACTGACGGTCCACTGATCATGATGACCAGTTTCACAGTCCAAGACCCGTGGCACCAGACTCTCATGTGCCAATCATTCATCATAAAAGTAACTCTACCACCAGGACATGCAACCATGGTCATTACATTATACCCTCTTGAGAGCAACCTCAGTTATGGTCCCGTGACCAGGGTTTCAGAAGTGATGTTTCTACGACTGACAGAAGCAAGATAGCATTCCAATCACCATGATCATGTATCAATCAAGGGTTCCTGATCTCAAATGACTCAATAACTTTAAAATCCTTCACCAGCCGTTCAATACACAAGCGAATGGTCTAAAGACACAACATGAGTGTTTTACAACAAGCTTGTCTAAGATGATTTTACACTGTCCCGCACAAAGTAGAAAGCTGGGAGAAATTGGTGAAGAATCTAGGGATGAGTCATATACCATTCTCTTCGTATTGATGTCCTCTACAACAAATACAAAATTCACAAAAATTGGAGAAACGAGCAAAAAGATGTGGCCAAAACTTTGGACTACATGACAGCTGGAAATTTTCTGAGAACCTCCTGGAAGTTTACTGTTTCGTCAATTTCGGCCCTTAAACGTGCTCAAAAGCCGAAAATATTATTTGCTAAAGCTTGGAAATTTTCTGAGGATAAAGAAACATGGGTAGATCACGAAAATACGACATCGGACGAAGATTCTACAACATTTTCAATGAAGACCCGACTTCTGAATTTTCTGATGACGAATTATGACGAAATTCTTCATTCATCTACATCTGAATCAGAAGCTATGCCTTCCGTGCGAGATCAGACTTCATCTTCAGCCGCTAGTCTCATTTGCTGAAGCCGGCGACATTTTGCTGATAAGCTGCAATCCTTTCGTCTTCAGCTTTCCTTTTCAGTGATAACTCATCTCGTCCCTGCTTCTCTTCTGCATCCGCTAAGGCTAAGAAAGCGTTGATTCCACCGCGGAAGACTCCCAGATGATCGAGATACATACAATGCATCAGCTTTCCAGCGTCTCTGAAAGGTTGATTCACCTCGGCATGAACATCTGCAGAAGTCTTCATCTTTGACTTGATATTTCTGGAGCGTTTCCCGGAAGGGACAGAAGAGTGGTTGTAGCCAGAAGTCACCACTATCTGAGGCGAAAGACATGGAGTCATGGATATACCAATAACAAACGCGTAACGAAATGGTAACAATCCAACTCTTACCTATTTACAATTTCACTAGATGTAGTGATTATAACGTCAGAATTTCGAAAACTTGCTCGTTCCCTCAAACCTGCAAAGACGAGCAAAATTCATTATTCAAAATCATGACTTGATTTTCATAAAACCGTGAACAACCCACGTGAATTTTAACATCCACTGGTTTTTCAAAAACTAGACATTCTACAATTGTGAAAACTCACATACAAACATTATTTCACCATGTATAATGGTCTACTTTCAACAGTTGTTCAAGATCAAAACATGATTTTACAAAATATATAAATATTTAACGTGAAACTCACATAAATTTGAAAAATATATCTATATATTTTTGCTCCCTCGCACGAGCATCTGTCTTTGAAGCGAGAGTATATTTTCAAAGATTTCTGAAAGCTCGAAGATAAAAAAATTTTCATGAAAGCTCATAAAGAAAATTTTATTACTAACAAACGCACGTCTATTCAAAAAAAACAAACTTCTCTCGTACGTGCATCCACCTTTGAAACGAGAGTTTATTCCACTTTGTGAAATCTCACATATTTAAAAAATAAAATTTCGGTGTTCGTGAAAGCTCATAGACAAAATTTTATATCATTAGACTCAGGTCTATTTTGTTTGTTCCTTAAACTAACGAACAAACGAGCGTCTCTTCCTAAGACAAGGATTTCTTTTCATGGGCCCGGACCCGTGAATCCTAAATCGACCAAGGTCCCATCACCAAATCAGCGGTGCTACACCAATTTATGCTCATTAGACGATGATCTATCATGCCACTGGGATCTTCGTTCAAGCTGTGGTTCGCTCGCGCAATCAAAAATCCAGTAACATCTTATTTTACGACTAAGTTCGATTACTTATTTCGTTTATAACGCGAAAATCACCATCTAGTGCTGACTGAGGAACATGACTGTCCCTCACTAAGAAGGAGACTTAATGTAGATGGTGGATTTTCGACAAAGGCTAAAATCGTAAAACCATAATTATACATACTTCTGATCCATCAATCAGATGAGTATTGAGACTCATGTCTCTCGTCGAAAGCATGAAAGCTCGTGCCAAAAGAACCTCTGACTAAGAATACTGTCTCTCAGAGCATATGTGGCT
Organism: Papaver somniferum; assembly: GCF_003573695.1. Lineage (NCBI taxonomy): Eukaryota > Viridiplantae > Streptophyta > Magnoliopsida > Ranunculales > Papaveraceae > Papaver > Papaver somniferum. The sequence goes on along the minus strand of NC_039365.1, from coordinate 129,823,657 downwards.
GTGCAGTCTCTCAGCTGAGGCAACGGCATATCTCATAAATACTGAGCAATTTCAGTAATTACTTCTATATAGAATCGAACGATTGGACGGCTCCTAGACAGCTCTCCTGCTAGTATAGAGCAATAACGTCTTCAGGATGCAACAATGTTTTCCCTGACTATATAAAAGAAATATGGCGCTTCAGAAAGCTTATATCTCTCAATCCTCAAATAATTAATCCTCCTAGATAGCATGCCTGCTAGTATAGAGCCATCAATTAATTATTTCTAATCATTAACTGATTATTCAGAAATATTCTACGATTCTTCATAATATTTCGTCACTTCAATTCATGGTTCTTCCCACCAGAATCCCATGGGTTAGTGATAATTATCCAACGAACGGGCATCTGAGCCGCTATCGAGTAAGCCCCGACCAAAATGATGCAAGTGTACTCAGCAATAATGCACAAACGAGCACCTGAATGCACAAACGAGCATTCCAAAACACGAAGGAACGATGAACCTATGCAAAATAGGAAGAAAAATAATAATAAAAAAATATTAGCAAAGGCGCTAGGGGACTGAGCCCACCGGCCGGCCAGTCATGCCGTGGCCATTCCCACGCCCAATTCTATATTTTATCATATTTTGTTATTTTTCCCTAATCTCATGAAAATCCCTTCATTTGAGTAAATCTCCTTCGTCTCAAGGAAACTCCTCAGTTTCATGGTGTTTCCTCGTATCAAAGAAATAATAAAAATTAGAAAAAGTGTCATGGGACCGGGCCTACTAACCGGCCGGCCATGCCCTAGCCGTGGCCGGTCCCACACCTCATGATTCCTTATTATTTTATTATTATTTCCCTCATCCCATGAAAATTCCCTGATTTCATGATATTTCCCTCAACTCATGAAAATTACATAAAATTAGGGAAAAGCTCACGGGACCGGGCTCAATGGTCGGCCGGCCATGCCCTAGCCATGACCAGTCCCACACACCCTTGTCTCATTATTTTAATATTATTTGTTTCCCTCATCTCATGGAAAGTCCTTCACTTCAAGGAAATTCCCTAGTTTCAACAAACTCCTTGATTCATGATATTTCCCTAAAATCATGAAAATATTATAAAATTAGGAAAAGTGACATGGGACCGTGCCCATGAGCTGGCCGGCCATGCCTTGGCCATAGCCGGTCCCACACTTCATGACTCCCAATTTTATTGTTATTATTTCCATAATCTCATGCAAATTCCTTAACCTCATGAAATTCCTCAGTTTCATGGTATTTCCCTCATATCAGGAAAATACAGAAAATTACATAAAATTAGGGAAAGGTGCTGCGGGACCGAGCTTGCTAGCTGGCCGGCCATGCTTTAGCCGTGGCCGGTCCCACACCTTACAAGCCTCTATTTGTATTAATTATTTTCACCATCTCATGAAGATTCCCCAGTTTCAGCAAAACCTTGAATCCTTCATATTTTCTCAAAATGTTGCTCAAACGTGCATCAGAAAACATCAAAACTCTCAGGACTGAGACACTGACATTATGGTGACACGAGCATGTCTCCTTGACCAACCAAGGATGTCCCTATGGGCTTGCAAATATACGGTCCCACATGTTTTAGCAATTTTGACCTAATTTGCTCAATTGGTCATATTGGGTCCAAACTCTTCTCAAACGACTTGGAGTTTGCTCAAACGACCATCAGCTGGTCCCATGTTGCGTGTCGTAACCACAAAAAATTAATTAATATTTTTCCACCTAATTAACAAGTAATATAGTGTATTCAAGTTCGTTCCCACGAGGAGAAAGAGGTTTTAGTTGTTTAGTTGTCACAAAAAGGTGGGATTGGTTTTAGATTTTAAAAACAAAAGAAAGTAAATAAAGAAATTAAAAGTTTAAGTTGAAATCAATAAGAGAGATTAGATCAAGGAATCCTTCTTCGTTGCAAAACAATGATTCAAGTTTTGTTCTTTTAGGGAAAATTAGTCACAGATTATCACCAACCGTAGGTAAAGCAGCTAGCTCAGTGCTAAACCCTTAAATCTCTAGTATCACCGGATACGGAAGTTCTCGACTACCAGATTCTATTCACCAAACCACCTAGTAGTATCTCACTCAAGATGTAATTTAGTTAAACGCATTAAGATTTATGAATTTATTAGGTTGATATTAGTAGTTAGACTCTTAGCTAAAGGTCTACTTGCTAACGTTGTTTTCACACACAATTGCTCCACAGAATCCCTCCGCAAGGTCTCGTGTTTGCTACTTGTGTAAAGAGTCAAGAAACGATTACTTATCCCCTAACTTTAACTAGCTTTAGATCAATTAACAAATCAATTTAGTTTTCCACCTAAACAATCTATCAATCAACCATGAATGTATAAACATTCCTATTAGTAAAAACAAACGATAATCATGTGAAAAACATCAAAGTAGGTTTAAAACAAAAACTCAAAACATGTTAAGAACTAGGAATTCATCCTCAATCAATAAGAAAATTAGCTACTCATGTTTTTGAAATTCACACAAATAATTGTTCACACAACTAATTAAAATAAGAATTTTCAAAGCAAGCAAAAACACAAGTGTTGTGTGTGTAGAGGTGTAAAAGTGTATAGTGAAAAGTAGAGAACTTCTCTATTTATAGGCTTTAATTTGCTTGCAATCCTCTTAGAAATAGAATCCCTTTTCCTTTGTAAGTCTTCTTTCAAGTTCAAGTCTTTGTAAAATTCTTCCACCTTCTCCTTCCAAATTCGAGCCAAATTCTTCATCTAATTCCAAGTCTAAGTCTTCACACCCATGAGAAGAATCCACACAAAAAGCAATAATTTTGGGTCGCCAGAATAGTTCTTAGGATCACCGGAAATCGGCCAGAAATATCCCTGCCGGTCGCTGATATATTCATCTCTGATAACAGAATATTCCGTTACAGTGCAGTTAAAGTTAACAGTCAGACTGGTCAACCGTCAGTCAACAAGTCAAGGGGAGGAGGAGTCATCCATCTTGAATCAGCTTCTCAGTCAGTCTTACTGAGCTTACTGGTCTGAATTACAAGTTTGGATCGGTTAACGGACTCGCTGAGTTAACTCGTCGGTATAAAAATCCGACAGAGTTCCGTTTATTTTCTGGCTATTCTCGGCTGAATTCAGGCCTCACTTTTCTTCAGTTCCTGCATGGCCTGTATCCTAACATTCATCTAAACTGTCAAGCATTCATTCAAGCATATGCAACTCCATTGCACAACACCTTGTCCTTCAGCTCTACCTCATACCCTTCCCTGCAATTTCAGCTCACCAGAATCCATACCCATTTCAGCAGAACCTCGATACTGTAAATCAGATCGAACCCATCTCCTATCTCATCATTCAACATCAACACACTTTAATTTCCAAATTCATCCATCTCAGCTCCAATTGAACAGCAGCAACAACATTTGAATCCATTCATCTAACTTCAATTCAAGGGCAACAACAAACCCTTTTTCGATTCCACAACAGCCATTAGAGCCATCAATTAATCCACCTTCGTCCCTGATTCGAACAACAACAATACTCTCATCTCTGAGATAGACAGCAACATCTTCTTCTTCACTCGAACCCATATGTCAATTCGACCTCCAACTTCTACCAATTTCAACCCATTATTTCCCAGATTCAATCTCAATTTCTAGGTTTAACATGAGCGGTTTCATCTCTTCTCTCTATTCAACATCAAACCCTAACCAGTTCCACCATCAATTTTCCTCTTCAGTTCATCAGAAATTCACCAAACCCTTTGATTCTGTCTCTGAACTTCGAAATCCAACTTCAAATCATCACAGTTCTAACCTCAAGCTTGCCATATCCTCAATCCAGATCAACGACAACAACCGCTACTCGTTCTTCTTTCTGTACTTTGATTTCCTCTCTCGGAAATAATGGCAGCAGCTGCGCTGCTTCTTTTCTCACTTTCAGGCAAATGGAAATGGGAATGATTGAGAAATAAATTCTCGATCTAGGGTTATAGAAGTAGGTTATATTCGATGCCCGGTCACCTTGATAAGGGATACCCAGCTAGCAGCCCCCTAACCTTTACTGGTTGTCTTATAATACTTCTTCAAAAGAGAGTTGCCTCTTATCCTTGGCTCGACTGCCACTATCGGATGCTGAGAAATTACCTTTATGCCCTTTTGGCTTAAATTGGGTGATTTCTTCTTATTTTCCTCCGTGCGATTCCAGAGTACCTAATAACTCAAAAACACGCGTAAAATACATAATTCACAAGAAAAATAACAAACAAAGCATAAACAATAAAAAATAAATAGGGTGTATTCTACACCTATCATCCCACGATCACCAAGAGTCGGTCCCACGACCCTTGGTTGGTCCCTCATCTCTCCATAATCAGGTTTTACTACCTAACACTCACACGAGCATTATTTTAATAAATGATTAAACCAGCATTTAATCATCCTTTCACCAACTGGTCTTCAGGAAACTTTGGTATTTTTCTCATTTGAGCATCTGGGCGTTACATGGTCGACTCGTCATCCCATGTAGCCGGTCCCTCCTTCACTCTGTGGTTGATTTTCAATAAATCATCGATTGATCAAAAATTAGGGTTTCGAATCCAGAGCTCTGCAAAAACGTAATTCTGAGCATATTCAAATACTAATAATTTTATGATGATCACGTGATCAACACTTTTATTATTATGCTCGGCCTAGCTGCCAGTATATTAAATTAATATTTTATTTTATCTGGTCCTGACACCAACAATTCATCAGATGAGCAACATTTGCTCATACGAGCAATATTGGTTCAACTATCAATATTCAACAATTCAGCAACATTTGCTCACCTTAAGTTATCAACATTTATTCGACAATATACTTTTGTCTCAGCAGGCATGTTCAATTCATGAGTCTCAGAACATTTGCAAATCACGTTCAACTCAACAATACAAGGACTCATCATCCCATAAAGTCAGCAACTGAGTCCACAATCACGAGACATCAATCGTGCCACATGGGGGGATATTAACTAGGGTTTTGGTCTGGCGGTCTAAGGCACGTGTGTTCATACACACAACGAGAATGTGAGCAAGTCGTGTAATCAGTGGAGGAGTTATCAAAGTAGTGGGTGGGAAATTAACCAAGTCTCTGTACGATGAGCAACTGGTTTTGACACGATTTCCCACTTCCCCACTCTTCGACTCCAGCAACTTCCACACTTCATGGGATCAAGGTGTTTACAATTCTGGCAATATAAATAAATCTCTGAATTATGATTGAACGGACAACGTCTAAAAAGACAATCTCTCGTCAAGCAGACAACACGAGATTAACAACTCAACGTCTGAGCAATTACTCTCAACAGAGCAAATTCAATCAATCAGAATTTATTTTATTTCTTCACGCAAAATACCCAACACACCTACAATCTTTGATCATCATTGATCTCACACATTTTTCAGCTTCCCTCCTACAGATCGACCCATCCTCTCTTGTGACCGAATTGACTCTGGAACGACCATTTTCTTGGTTTAGGACGGAGTCTTACAGATTGATCTCTCGAACTTAAAGCACTCCCTTCTTGCAGTGCATCTGTGTGAGGTTGAGCATTTGCTTGGTTCAACGAGTCTCCCCCGCACGGTCATCTTTAATTCCGTAAAAACCAGCAAATCGTTTTCCCCCATCTACACCAGGGCCTTCTGAATCTCATGAGTCTAAAACACAAAAGCCTTTATTTTTTAAATCTCCTTTCGGATCTCCTTCAATACTTCAAGAACATCAGAAAACTTCTGAGAGTTTGAAGGAACGACTCTTGGCTTCCTCACATTCCTTATTTTTATTTTCAACGTCGGAGCTAACGAAGATTTCTGTTTTTCCTTCATGATTGATGACTTAACAATCATATTAACATCTTTTCCATCAGAAGACATCATGCTTGGAGTATCCTTAACGTATGGGTTTGTGAGAGGAAATCACAAATTGAACTCAACAAGTAGTCTTGAGATAAAAAGAGGTTTTGAGGAAGGAAAAAGGAATGTAGGGTTTCGAAACCTTTAAACAGGTTCGTACACGTCTAACTCATAACCCTATAAAGAGTAGAATTATCGATAATAACCTTCCTTTGTTGATAGATAGGGAAGGACAAAAACTAAGAAAAGAAAAAAAACTTTTCCTAAAGCCTGAGAGGTACAAAATCATTGTCTCTTTTGAACAGGCACATGAGACAAGATTTTCAAGACTCAAGTTGCGTTGCGGTGAACAACAAATTGTCCACCATTTTCCACTTGATAGGAATCCACAGACCTCTGTCTATCAAACCGATTTGACCATACTTTCTTCTCTAATGGTCTTGGTTTATCCTTGGAAACTAACTTCTTAGAAGAAGATAAAATCCTACATACCTCAGCGGTCTTCTGAGCAAGTTTAAGCTTATTTGCTAATTGATTTTCTCTTCGTTGAAGTTTGTTGACGTGCCTCAATTGGTGTTTGTACTTGTAACACCTTGAATGTTAATGACCCTTTAGAGAACAATACGAGCACGTCAAACTAGGATAAAAGTCAGGCTTCTGAGATGTGCACGCAACTAGACACATGGTGGAACCTACAACATAACAAACAGAGTTGCCAAGAAATGGGTCAATTTTTTCTTCTAGATTAGTTGGGTTTTCTTCTAAAAGAATATCGAGATTGATGTATGTATTGTTACAGTTATCAAAATCAATATTTTCACCAAGAAGTGCAACACTTGATTTCTCGTCTTCATTAGAATCATCGTTGTCAGACATTTCATCAAGAGTTGCAGCAAGACCTTTGTTCTCGGTGTATTTTCTACGATTTGGGCACTTGTTTGCAAAATGACCAAATCCCTTACACTTAAAGCACTGAGGCATATCCTCGTCATCAGTTTCATATGTTTCCCTGTTTTTAGGAGGAATACGATTATGAGGTTTAACTGATGTTTTAGGCTTATCTCTGGAGAACAGTTTACTTCTCTTCAACAGAAGATCCCTAAACTGTCTTGTGATCATGGAGACTGACTTGTCAAGATCTTCATCTGATGAATCGATCTCAGAGTGATCATCTTCAGAGATATACACTTTTTTACTCTTATCAAGTAATTTAGTGTCCTTTTGTGCTTTGAACGCAACATCCTTAGTTTTGGATGAATGTTCGTGATCAAAGATCTTAAGCTTCCCAACCAGCGTATTTCTGGAGAGATTATCAAGGTTATTTCCCTCAACGATGGCATGCTTCTTAGAATCGTATCTAGATGGAAGCGATCTGAGAATTTTCATCAAAATGTCCTTTTCAGGAATAGTCTTACCCAATGCAAAGGATGCATTAACAATTTCAGACACTTTGTGATTAAACTCATCAAATGTTTCTTCATATTACATACGAAGGTTTTCCCAATCGGAATTAAGGTTTTGAAGCCTAGCTTCCTTTTCGTTGGTATTTCCTTCAAATACGGTTTCTAAGATATCCCAAGCTTCTATAGACTTGGTGCAATTTGACACATGGTGCTGAAGATTTGGGGTAATGGCATGTATAATGGCATTCAAACCATCGGAATTTTGCTTTGCAGCATTTATCTCAACAAGGGTGTATTCACCAATATCCTTGGGAACGTTTACATCTCCAACTGCCACGACGGGAGCATTGTAGCCATTAACAACATATACCCATGATTGAAAATCACGTGCTTGAAGAAAAGCTCGCATAGAAACTTTCCACCATAAGTAATTAGAGCCATCGAAGACTGGTGGTACGTTAATTGAGATAACACCTCTGTTCATAGAGTCAGATCGCTACAAACACAGACTTGTAAGGTATTAAATGTGTTTGCCTGCTCAGATACCAATTGAAAAAGCGGGGGTACAACAACCACACCCAATATTTCTCTTAGCAATCTGTATGGACAAACTTCAATATACTTTCTAGAGAATCAACTAGACAGTCAGACTCAATCTAGATAAAAAGTATATCAAAGAGTTTATATCTCAATCTCTCGATTTGACATATACTCAAGCAAATAGAAATCTGCGAGTCTTTATCAAATACTAGAGAGATAACTTGGATGGTACCGAAGACCAATATCCAAGTGTCAATCAATTTAAATCAACAACCAAAAGGTCAGATATTCTAATTGATTGAACAACGCACAACCTGTGATATTTCAATTATATAAAAAAATATAATGCGGAAAAGAAATAACACAGACACCAGAATTTTGTTAACGAGGAAACCGCAAATGCAGAAAAACCCTGGGACCTAGTCCATATTGAACACACACTGTATTAAGCCGCCACAGACACTAGCCTACTCCAAATTAACTTCGGTCTGGACTGTAGTTGAACCCCAACCAATCTCACACTGGTCCAAGGTACAATTATGCTCATACGTCTCTGATCCCAGCAGGATTCTACGTACTTGATTCCCTTAGTTGATCTCACCCAAAACTAAGAGTTGCTACGACCCCAATTCGAAGACTTTAATAAACAAATATGTATCACACAGAAAAGTATATAGTAATAGATAAATCCTTCTCCCACGAATATACCTACGAGTTTCGTTCCGTCTTTTGATAAATCAAGGTGAACATGAACCAATTGATAACCCGGACTTATATTCCCGAAGAACAACCAAGTATTATCAATCACCTCACAATAATCTTAATCGACGCAGCGAGAAAAGATATTGCGGAATCACAAACGATGAGACGAAGTGTTTGTGATTTCTTTTATATCTTGCCTATCGGAGATATCAATCTCAAGCCAATTATTACAATTGTACTCGTACGATGGAAACAACAAGATCAGATCACACAACTACAAGAAAATTAGTATCGGTCTGGCTTCACAATCCCAATGAAGTCTTTAAGTTTTTAACCTGGTTTTAGAAGAAGAAAACCAAAGGTTAAAGGAGAATCGACTCTAGCTTAGCACAACTAGTATCACACAGAAGGTGTGGGGATTAGGTTTCCCAGTTGCTAGAGTTCTCCCTTATATAGTCTTTCAAATCAGGGTTTGCAATCAATGTTAGCTTAGTAACAAAGCATTCAATATTTACCGTTAGATGAAAAACTGATTTAGATTCAAGCTAATATCTTTCAACCGTTAGATCGAAAACTAGCTTGTTACACACAAATGAAACGCACGTTTTAGGTTTGTGTAACCGTACCCAAACTTGTACATTTGCTGGTTCAACAATAGTAAACCAAATTGTTAGCCATATGATCACTCTCATATCAACCATATTCTTCTTCACCATAACTAGTTCAAGTGACTCAAATGAACTAGTTAGAGATTTGTTCAATTGCTAGGAAATCTTATGTAACTACACAAGACATAATTGAAGCAAAAACGATTCGATTCACTTGAATCGGTTCATGAACTGTATAGCCACGGTTTGCAATTTGCATTCCTTAGTTTATATAAGAATAAGTTCACAAACATCGTTTTTAGATATAACCTACTCAAGTTCGCAGACTGGGTTCGCGAACTTAAGTTCCCGGATGGAGTTCACAAACTCCAGCAGAAATTCCCGGGTCGAGAACTTCTGCCAGTTCGCGGACTCGGCTCACGCCACTACTCCGGTTCTCTTGATCAACAAAGTTCGCAAACTTAGATTCAAAGAATAAGGACTTAGACATATATGTGTTTCCACAACAATGCTTATATCCTCCAATGGTTATATAATCTAAACTGTCATTTCAATCATTAAACATTCTTAGAGGACGTTGATATTCTATAGTTGTTATTCACAAACTATTTTTCGTCAAAGTAAGCAATTTTCAAAGTGATTGAAACTTGTCATGACTTTCGTCACTAGGTAAAGATAACTTGGTTAAAGTGAAAGTTTACTAACACATATTTCGAAAAATAGATAGGCGAGATAAACTCGGCTCGAAATAGCAAATGTGTATAATCTAAGTCTATATAGCAAAACGACTTTTGTCTTAAGATAGGAGATAAATAGACTTTTGAGTGATAGATAAGTTCAAGTCTCCACATACCTTTTAGTCGATGAATATCCACCGGTTCCTTGAGTACAACTTCGTCTTGTATGATGATTGTCTTGGAGTTCTTGAGCTCAACTATACTTTCTATCCTAGTCCGAGACCTTAGCTATAGTAGACTAGAAATCAAGACTTATAGTTTTGATCACTAACATTGACAAACATGCTTGTGATAGCAACGCATGCGAGTTCGACCGAGCAATGCTCTAACAAAAACAATTATAATGCGGAAATAAAGTAAAGCACACCCCTGGACCTAGTCCATATTTGAATACTTAATGAATTAAGACGCTACAAAAAGTAAACCTGCAATTTCGTGTAGACACTACTAAGTAAACTTAAATCCTAGTTACTCAGCTTCAGCAGTATTCTTGTTTTGACAATATCTAGCAGAACCGAAGTTCTCTATAGATATTTGTTTTGATAATATCTAGCAGAACCGAAGTTCTCAATAGATATTTGATATTAGATATCCTATCAGAACATGCATTCTATTTAGGACTTAAATATAATCCATCTTCTTAATGGTTCAATCTCTCAAGACATGATTCCTTTGGATCGTATTCCAAACAGTAAAGGATAAAATGTTTGGTAACAAAAATCACTTTTTAATCACAATACCGAAATATATGATATAAGCGTAGTTAAGGATTCTCCAATTTTTAAGACCTGTTACCAGATCCGAAGTTCCTCTATTACAAGATCAAACAAGAAAATGATCACCGAAATAATCAGTCTTGATTAAAAGGTTTATGATAGAACCACAAACTACTTGTTGATCTTAAAAAGGATTATGTTTATTGAAAATAAACAACCTCTTTGATCCCCGAAAATCAAGTCACAGAAAGTTACACCAAAAATCAAAACACAAGAACAAAAGTCTTCAAATCTTCAAAGTCTTCAATCTTCGATTTAATCTTCAAAGTAACAACCTGCAAAAACAAACTTGATTCCTTATTGATTTGTCTCACAGAACGGAGTCTGTTAACAATGGCAAATCAATGAATCTATCTTACGGATCTAGAAAGACTTGGATCTGTAGAAACGTTGATCTTTGATCTAGTTTGAGTGGGCCTTATATCAGAAGAAAAGGTTCTCAAGAATAAACAAACTAGGTGCAAACAAAGATTCAACAACCGTTAGTCAAACAAATCAATAATCGAAAACTGAAATAACAATGAAATCTTCTAGTTTCCCACCAACGGTATACACTAGAGCTTATCAATTCCAAAGAAGACTTTAAACTGAGCGGCCGTAAGAGATTTCGCCTAATTAGGTTACTCTCCTCTCCGAATAGGCGGCTACACCAGTAACAACACAACCGAAGAAGTTTGCTGTCACGAAGGATTAGTTTGCTAGAAAGGCAAACTTCAAGTATTTATAGACAAGGAAGTTTGGACACCAAGGAATTTCCAAAACTGAAAATATTCTCAAGATATTCATTAAAGCACAAATTCGGTTTTCATAATTCCTGGAAATGCTCTGTCCAAAAATAATGATCGAAATCTCTCGGAAAATCTAATTAGTAAATGCACATTACTAATTCTCATATTTCCCTACAAAATGAAATTAATAACCTTAGTTAAAAGATTCTTAACTTATTTATGTTTCTATCCTGGGATTCTCTTCCCTTAGATGTTAAGGAATATCTTTGAACAATTAAAGAAATAAACATTCACAACACGTGTTCAAAGTATGTCGACATCCTTAATTTGTAAGTTCTCTTTCACACTTACAACCTTGAAAACGATTTTCCACACTTCCAAACAAGTTTAGAATTGGTTCGTATGACTTTCAAGAACTATGTGATTGATCAAACCAACATTCAATCACAATCATGGGTTTAACGGTTCAACCAAAACAAGTTTCGGTTCTACCTCCATGTGAGTATTGTGCATAGTCACACTAGCTTTCCAAAATTCGTTTGACTAGGTACTAAGATCGGTTTCCCACATATATATGGTATCTAACTTATATGTGTTGCACATATCCATAGGATCAGTTCCCCTTTGCCTAAAAATGCCATGGACATGTCCATAGGATCGGTTCCCCTTTCTGCTATAAACCTTGCTGCACCCCATACAAGGATCGGTTCCCCTTGTGATGTAATGCAACTCTTACTAGGATCGGTTCCCCTCTCCCATGTTTGGTCAGACAAAACAAAAACCTGATCATACCATCTCAAGTGATTACTTAAAATCGGTTTCACTAATAAAAGTCATACCAATACATAAGTCAGGCCTTTGTGAATAGTACTTCCAAGAACACAAACAAGTTGTGAGCGGTTATATCAATCACACATATTGGTTGTTCATAAGATATGTAATGAATAACAAAACCAATAACACCTGACGATTTCCTTTTTAGTTCACAAACAAGTTTATGAACTTACTTCCTTAAAACACATGTAAACATTGTTCCCTAGGATGAAATCCTCACCTCATACCCATACATAATCACAATAGCATTCAAATGATTATGGCGATGTCTTATCTGCAAAGTTTAATGGTTAAGCAATAAACCTCGTATTGTATTCCTTAATACTATGTCTATCTAGAGTTCAAATATGCTTCGCAGTTATGTTTTCAATATGCACGACTTGAAAGATACGTTAGGGAATGAAATAATTCAAGTCAAATATCACTAGCCTCAAGTGGAAGGATGATTGTTGTCGTTGTAGCTCCTTGCTTCTTCACATCTTCAAGACTTCGCAATACTTGTAATGTCTCATATCCTAATACTTTCAAGCTAACCTATAAGAAGTTGACTCTAGTACATAATCAAGCGACTCTTAACATGAGTTTTGATTCACTAAAATATGACAACCAAACTTGACATACCAACGCTTGGTGGGTTCAACCGAGTAATTCTCTAACATCCACCATAAGTAGTTTGAGCCATCGAAGACTGGTAGTACGTTAATAGAGATATCACCTCTGTCCATAGAGTCAGATCGCTACAAACACAGACTTTTAAGGTCTTAAACGTGTTTGCCTGCTCTGATACTAATTGAAAAGGCGGGGGTACAACAACCACACCCAATATTTCGATTAGAAATATGTATGGACTAACTCCAATATACTTTCTAGAGAATCAACTAGACGGTCAGACTCAATCTAGAGAAAAGTATATCGAGGAGTAAATATCTCTCTCACTTCAGTTGATCTTTACTCAAGCAAATAGAAATCTGCGAGTCTTTATCAAATACAAGGATAATAACTTGGATGGTACCAAAGACCAATATCCAAGTGTCAATCAATTTAAATCAAAAACCAAAGGTTGGATATTCTAATTGATTGATCTTAACGCACAACCTGTGATATTTCAATTATATAACAAAATATAATGCGGAATAGAAATAACAAAGACACCAGAAATTTTGTTAATGAGGAAACCGCAAATGCAGAAAAACCACGGGACCTAGTCTAGATTGAACACCACACTGTATTAAGCCGTTACAGATACTAGCCTACTATAAACTAACTTCGGTCTGGACTATAGTTGAACCCTAATCAATATCACACTGATTTTAAGGTATAGTTGCGCTCCTTACGTCTCTGATCCCAGCAGGATACTACACACTTGATTCCCTTAGATGATCTCACCCACAACCAAGAGTTGCTACGACCCAAAGTCGAACACTTTAATAAACAAATATGTATCACACATAAAAGTCTATGATAGGTAAATCTGTCTCCCACAGATAGACCTAAAAGTTTTGTTCCGTCTTTTGATAAATCAAGGTGAACATGAACCAATCGATAAACCGGACTTATATTCCCGAAGAATAGCCTAGAATTGTCAATCACCTCACAAAAATCTTAAACGTACGGTAGCGAAACAAGATATTTTGGAATCACAAACGATGATACGAAGATGTTTGTGATTTCTTTTTATCTTGCCCTATCGGAGATATAATCTCAATTCAGTTATTCAATTGAACTCGTACGATAGAAAATGGCAAGATAAGATCGCTCAACTACAAGAGAAGTAGTTTTGTCTGGCTTCACAATCCCAATGAGTCTTTCAGTCGTTAACCTACAGGGTCTCGGGAAGAAACCTAAGGTTAAAGGAGAATCGACTCTAGCAAACTAACTAGTATCACCCAGGAGGTGTCGGGATTAGTTTTTCCAGATGCTAGATGTCTCCTTTATATAGTTTTCAAATCAGGGTTTGTAATCTAAGTTACCTTGGCAACAAAGCATTCAATATTCACCGTTAGATGAAAAACCTGATTTCTCCAAGCTAATATCTTTCAACTGTTAGATCAAAACGTAGCTTGTCATAAACAAATGAAATGTGTTTCATTTAGGTTTGAGTAACCGTACCTAAACGTGTACACTTGGTTGGTTCACAAATGGTTAACCGAGGTTAGCCACATGAATTCTCTCATATCAACCATATTCATCTTTCTCATAACCAGTTCAAATGAATCATAAGAACTAGTTGATAGAGTTGTTCAATTGCTTAGGTATTTATACATATACACAATTGAAACAAAATCGATTTGATTCACTTGAATCAATTCATGAACAATATAGCCACGGTTTGCAAAGATTGCATTCCTTATTGATTTATTGTTTTAAGTTCATGAACTTCCGATTTGAGAAATAACCAGCTTGGGTACGCGTACGGGTACGTGTACCTTAGCTACCGGATTTGAGTTTGGAAACTCAGCAGAAATTTTCGGTTCGAAAACTTCCGTGAGTACGCGTACCTAAGGTGACTGGTTTTCCGGTTTGTAAACTACAAACTCCAGCAGAAATTTTCGGTTGGAAAACTTCCGCCAGTATGCGTACGGGTACGCGTACCCAACCTGTCTCCTTCACCAATATCGCATGCACAACTGCACACACTTGGTTTCCGGCACATGGATTTATACATTAATGTGCGAACACACTATATATGCTTATATACATAGTTGGTTACATAATCTCAACTCTACATTTCAATCATTGAAACATTCTTCTATAATGTTATAACTATCGTTTTTCACGACTATCGTCATCAAAGCTATTTTCAATATTGAAACGTCATCATGACTTTCGTCACGGATAAATATGAAAAGTGGTTAAAGCGAAAGCTTACCAACACGTATTTCGAGAAAAAGATAGGCGAGTAAACTCGGCTCCAAATAGCAAATGTGTACGTATGAAAACTATCATACTTATACGACTTTGTCTCAAGAGTAGGAGATAGAGAGATAGACTTTTGAGTGATAGATAAGTTCAAGTATCCACATACCTTTTAGTCGGATGAAGTTCCACTGGTTCCTGAGTAGTTCTTCATATTCGTAAGATGATCACCATGGAGTCTGGAGCTCAACTACACTAAATTGTCCTAAACCGAGACTTAGCTATACTTAGTCTAGAATAAATTTGACAAATATGCTTGAGATAACAACGCATGCGAGTTCGACCGAGCAGTTCTCTAACAATATTTCTACCCCAAAGTCTGAAGATACATGGGATGACGATGATATTATTCCTCAATGCTACAAATGTCAAGGCTTTGGTCATATTTCTCCAGACTGACCAACTAAGGATATTCGATGGAATAGAAATGCATACACCGCTTCTCTTGATTATTCTCCTGATGAGGATAATCAAGACTGTATGATAGACCATGTTGCAACCATTGCAGAAGTATATGAATCAGAAATATTTTCAACAATAGATACTCAAGAAGAGTTCACTTCTAAAGTTTTTCAACAAGAATTTCTTTGTGAAGATAAAAGAATTCAGACTTTTGAATCTGAAATCAAAGGAATAAAATCATCGCTTGATCAAATCAGACTAAGATATCTAAATGATAAAGAAAAACTTAACAAGCATCTTATGAAAATCGAACTCTCTCCATGTTCCGAGAAAGAACAAGTATCTAAACTTATCCATGACATCAACTGTTGTCAAGATGAAATCAGAAAGTTAAAAGTAGAGAATTCGAAATTGAGGAATAAACTTGGTTGTTCATGTAAATCAACTCTTGATGTGAATATATCAAAAAGTGATAACAAGAAAAGGTTGAATAAACCTATCAAACCGGGTTGTAATCAGAATACTTCTGGACCTTGTTTTCGATGCAGACGATGGGGGAACTATCAAAAACAATGCCCTATAGTGTCTCACAGAGAGAGAAACCTTGTCGATCCAAAAAACCAAGATCTAAGTCTAAATCAAAAATCACCTCATAGAATCGACTTGGGAAATTGAATAATGTGATTTTTAGATACCAAGATCTTGTCTCAGATTTGAGAAAAGAACTTAACAGTTCAAAAGTAAAAGACTCTCAAACCTGTAAGAATGTTGAAATTTCTAAGGGAAGAAAATTCAACAACCGAAAATTGATAACCTAACTTGGTTATCATAAACTTGAATCCTTATTATTTATCTTCAAAAATAAACAGGAAGGATATGTATGTAAATATTTTAATAATAATATTTCCAAATAGATTTTCGGTTAAGGAAAATAAATGAAATAATATTCTCAAAGATTGTGAGAAAAACTTCCCTTGTTTATAAGAGGATAGGTTTTACATTTCATTTTATAGAGATCGGACAGAATGTCTACCTCTAGCTGCAACTCTCACAAAGTTGAAAAGGTCTGGACTATATTGTTTCATAACAAGAAACTTTGTCTTGAATCTTCGGATGGTGATTCAGACTCAACTCCAGAACTTCATCAAGATGTTCCTAATGACGAGATTTCCTCCCTTAATGATAATCTTCTCAATAATCTTTCACTAAAATTAGATCTAATTTTGGTGAAGCAAGGAACATGGAAATTTCCGAAAGGAAGTAAAGGAAGTCAATAACAATGTTATGAGTCTTGAATCAAGATTAGTGATCATCGAAGATGATTGGCATGGAATATTGTGAGATCTCCTGATCTGACTCCAAAGCAAACCAAGAAACTCTAAGAGAGTTAAAGATTCTTATTTAAAGGAAAAATAGACATCAATGTTTTAATTTGCTTCAATTATTGTATAAGGTCTATTTTTGAATAAAAACTATCACTATTTATGAATAAAATTATTTCTTTATAATTTTTCTTGTGATAGTTACCGATTACATAGCCTGTGAATGAATGCTTATATTTTTGCTATGTGTGTTCGGTTTATGGGATGTCTCATTTCGGTTTTAATTAACCTTAATATTCGATCTCATATGATGTGACCCTTATGGTTTGTGTGGATTTTTGATTTAGATGGATTAAGTTCTATCCCATGCTGGTAGGATTTATTAAAGGATCATAAGGTGTTCCGATTGAAACTCATATGTGAAAAGTCACAATATGTTGAATCAATTTATGTTTACATGAGTAGTGTTTAACATAACATATGTGTTTCGGGTTTCAACTTTTGTTATTGGAAGCATTAGTTAAAACCGTTTCAACCTTTCTCTGGTAAATGTTGCTCTTGTTGTTGTTCTTTTGTTCTTGCGGGAGGATGACAACACACTGGGGGAGAGTTCTTATTTGAACTTGCGCTTAATGATATATCTTTATGGGGAGAAGAGGCTGTGGAATCTGAGGTAACGAATTTGTCAGTTAATCGTTTTCCTGTTTAAGAAAAGCCTGTTATTGCATATATTTTGCTTTTTCTTAACAAAATTTCGGTACAATTAATATGTTCCATTATTGTGTATTGATGTATGTGTGTGTATGATTCAATTGTTTCCCGTTAAGAAAAACTGTGTCAATTTATTTGGCTTATTGTTTGGTATCTTCTTTATTGTTGGGTATCAAGTGTTTTCGCTTAAAGAAATTCGGTCCAATTACGGTGTTGTAATGTATATGTTTGTTTCAATTGCTTCCGTTTAAGAAAATATTTGTGAAAGTCAATTTATTTGGTTTTTATGTATTGTTTATGGCTTAACAAAATACAGTATTATTTGTTTAGTCCAAATCGATTTCAGATAAGAGAAACTAAGTTAATTATGATCTTAGTTAGACTTATCAAATTGAAGGATTCAGTTATTCAAGTCTAATCGAATGCCCTGACAAGAAAAACTAGTTAAATGAACTAGTGCTTGTCTTGTCTAAAGGGAAAGATCTAGTTATTGTCTGAATAATTAGAGCCTGATGAGAGAAATAAAGTTAATTCTGATCTTTATTTTGGTCTTATCGAAATAAGTAATTGCCCATACACAATCGGTTTAACAAGGGAATTAAGTTTCTTAATAAAATTGTTAAACTATTAGGGAAAATTGCTTCGGGTAATTGTTTTCTTGATAATATATTAAAACTAAATTACTTGTAGTTTTGGTTTTAATATTGGTTATTTAAAGTGGTATGTGAAACCTTCGTGCTTAACTCTTATAGGTTGTTTACAAGTCTTTTATATTTGTAAGATTCTTTCGTTTTGTCCTTTATTTGCTCGAACCTTTGTCATTTTGTGACAAAAAGGGGGAGAAATATATGGAATAAACACGTGATTTGCAATCACTAATGAAAGGAAAATTATGCTTAAACGTTATATTTGACGAAAAAGTAAAGCATTGACTAAGGGGGAGAAACATATCATATTGTTGTTGTAGTATTCTGACTACAAAAAGAGGAATACCAAAGATGTAAGTTAAGTAATAGAGAGCTCTTACCTTTAGGGGGAGTAAAAGATTTTGTTATTCAAATGTCAACAACGTCATTTATTGATTGAATATATGCAGGTTATTGTGCTGTTGAAACTTGGAATCAAGTGTATGTAAAATGAATTCTTATGTAATTTGTTTATCCATATGTAATAAGAGTTTTGTCACTAAAATTGACACTCCGAAGACCTGAAGAATGTGAATAAAAAGCGAACTACAACACGACATCATCCTTCCTCTTGAGGTTAGTAATATTGACTTGAACTGTTTCATTCCCAACGTATCTTTCAAGTCATGCTATATTGAAAACATAACAGCGAAGCTGTATATACTGTACATATTGTATAATACTCTAGTGATGTGACATGGTCATATTTGTATGATCATAGTATTAGGGAATTAGACTATGAAGTATAACGCTTATCTTTTGAACTTCGTAGATATGACATCGACATAATCTTGTATATACTGTTATGATTATGTGAATAGGTTATGGTGAAGATTTCATCATAGGAAACAATGTTTTACATTCTTTTAAAGGAAGTACATTCATGAACTTGTTTTATGAATCGAAAGGGAATTCATTAGGCTTATTGGTACGACTATTCATTGCAAATCTTTGGATTACCAATATGTGTGAGATAGTAGAACCGATCGTAACTATGTTATGTATCTTGGTATAACTAATCACAATACCTGACTAATGATTTGGTATGACTAGTTTTTATTAAATTGGTGTAACCGATCCTAAGTAATCACCATGAGATGGTATGATCGATATTTATAATTGGTGTGACTGAGCCTAGTAATTAGTGTGACCTATCACAGAGTGTTGTGTAATCGATCCTTGTAATTGGTAACCGGTCCTGGTAATTGGTGTAACCAATCCTGGTAACTGGTGTGACCGATCACAAGAAATACCATGGGAATATGGCAATTGGTCATGGTAACTGATGTAACCGTTCCTGGTAACTTGTGTGACCGATCACAAGTATTTCCATATTGAGGTATAACGGATCATAGTGATTGGTAGAACCGATTGACCCATGTATGTGATTTGATATTTGATCAATCACATAGTTATCTTGGAATACAGGTCAACCAATTCTAAACTTGTTTGGAAGCGTGGTATAACTGATTCCAAGAATGTAAATCCGTGTAATTATGAATAAGGATTTACAGTGAAAAGATGTCAACATACTTTGAACACGTACAGTAACTCTTATCATTTATTGTTCAAAGATATTCCTTAGTTGATCCTGTGCCGAAATAAATTGAGAATCTTTTAATTAAATTTTTTGGTTTTATATGTTTTAATTACCAGCAATTAAATGCATATCTCTAGAGAATAAAAATTAGTAATGTGCAATTACTAATTGTAGATTTTCTATTGTGAGATTTCAGAAATTTTGGACAAGCATTTATTGGAATTAGGAAAACCGAATTTTGCTATTCATTGCATATCTTGAGAATATTTTTGGTTTTGGAAATTCCTTGGTCTATAAATACCTAAGTTTGCATTTCTAACAAACTATCCTAAGAGTCAGACAAACGTCAATTCTTGTTGTTCTGGTGGATCCATCTATTCAGAGAGGAAAGTATCCTATTAGGTGAAATCTCTTACGACCGCTCGTTTAAATACTTTTGTGGGATCAAGAAGGTCTACGAGTACCGTTGCTGGAAAACTCGACAATTGCAGTGTTATTAGTTTCCGATCGATTTGATTGACTAACGGTTGTTAAAACTTTGACTGCACTTTGTTTGTTTATGCTTGAGAATCTTCTCTTCTGATATAAGATTCACTCAAACTATCTCAAAGTATCGACGGGATCTTTAGAACTGTTTGTAGATCTAAAGACATCTTTGATAATCCATTGTTAACAGAGTCCATTCTGTGTGTGATTGATCACAAGATATTCAAGTGGTATTGTGCAGGTGTTTATTGAAGATTTGAATACAAAGAAGATTTCTTACTAGTTCTTATATCTTTGTGTGTACATAAACCTTGATCGGCTGGGATCCACCTATAATCAGATTTACTCGATTGATTAGTTGCGTGAGATCGACATTCTCATTATATCTCTTTGAGATTTATTTTGATTGAGTGCGAATCTAAACTTAACTAATTTTGTAGTTATTGGATATATTTATCTAACCAGGCAAAGGAGTTTATTGGATTAAACGGAAGAGCCTTTGCGTATGACTTGAGATATCTTTATCTTGAAATAATCAATAGAGTTGTTACCAAACAGATTTGTTGTACCTTTACTGTTTGGAATACGATCCAATGAAATTGTACCAGTATGTGACCTTCGAAGTCGGAAGCGCAGGGATACTGAGGAAACTAAGTTCAATAGGGGTAGTTGCTTGGTCTCAACTATACGAAGTTGGTTTAAATTTTGTATAGCAGCTTTATTCTAATAGTATTCAATTCTGGACTAGGTCCCAGGGTTTTTATGCACTTGCAGTTTTCCTTGTTAGCAAAATCTTGCTGTGTCTTTTAGTTTTATATTTCCGCAATTATAATTGTTTATTGTAATTAAAAGTAAAATACACAAACTTTAACTCTGTTATACTTGATAATGATCCTACAGAGTTTGGTTAAGTCCGAACCTATTATCAAGTATCACACTTTGGTAGTCGTATTGTCTCGATCTCGTATCCATAGACAATCACACAAAGTGTGAATACCGATTTGTTGTATTGTCTCGACTTTGTCCATAGACGATCACTTTGGGTAAGAGGACTTATAGGTTGAAAAAAAAAGATTGTGGTGTATTTGGGTACCCTCGTCTTTTCATAATTCGTCTTCATCTTTAAATCTTCTATTGACTTCAATAACCTGCACAATACCACTTGAATCCTCTTGTGATCAATCATCCACAAAACGGAGTCTGTTAACAATGGATTATCACAAGATGTATGTAGACCCGAAGATGGTTTTTAAGATCCAATCAATACTTTGATCTAGTTTGAGTAAGCTTATATCAGAAGAGAAGGTTCTCAAGAATAAACAAACTAGGTGCAATCAAAGTTACAACAACCGTTAGTCAATCAAATAAATAAGCGAAAACTAAAATAACAATGCAATTATCTAGTTTCCCACCAACGGTACTCGTAGATCTCTTGATACCACAAAAGTATTTAAACGAGCGGTCGTAAGAGATTTCGCCTAGGGTGCTTTTCTCTCCGAATAGACGGATCCACCAGAAACTAGAAGAATGAAGTTTTTCTGGCTCTTAGGATAGTTTGCAAGAAATACAAACTCAAGTATTTATACACCAAGGTTGTTTGGACAACAAGGAAATTCCAAAACCGAAAATATTCTCATAATATTCACATTAAAGTACATAATTTCAGTTTTCCTGTTTCCACTTAAATGCCAAACCATATTTCCGAAAACTCACATAGAAAACTTCTATAATTAGTCTATCACATTAACTAATTATTATCATATCTTCTTGGAGATGGGGAAAAACGATTTGCTAGTTTTTGCGGAATCGAGGAGATGACTGTGCGGAGGAGACTCCTTGAATCGAGCAAATGCTCAACCTCACACAGATGCACAGCAAGAAGGGAGTGTTTTAAGTTCAAGAGATCAATCTGTAAGACTCCGGCCTAAATCAAGACAATAGCCGTTCCAGAGTCAATTCGGTCACAAGAGAGGATGGGTCGATCTATAGGAGGGAAGCTGAGAAATGTGTGAGATCAATGGTGATCGATATTGTAGGTGTGTTGTGTATTCTGCGTAAGAAAGTTCTGAATGATTGAATTTACTCAGTTGAGAGTGATTGCTCAGACAATGAGTTCGTGTAGATGAAAGATTGTCTGTATGAACTTGTCGAGAAATTCTCTTCTCCTTCAATCATGATTCAGAGGACTTTTATATTGCTGGAATTGTAAACACCTTGATCCCATGAAGTGTGACAGTTGCTGAATTCAAAGAGTAGGGAAGTGGGAAGTCGTGTCAAAAACAGTTGTTCATCGCGCAGATACTTGGTTGATTTCCCATCCACTACTTTGCTAACTCCTCCAACTGATTGCATGACTTGCTCAAATTCTCGTCTGTGCATGAACACACGTGTCGTAGACCGCCAGAACAAAACCTTAGGTAATATCCCCCATGTGACACGATTGACATCTCGTGATTGTGGAGTCAGTTGCTGACTTTATGGGACGATGAGTCCTTGTATTGTTGATTCGAACGTGATTTGCAAATGTTCTGAGACTCATGAATTGAACATGTCTGCTGAGACAACATTACATTGTGGAATAAATGTTGATAACTTAAGGTGAGAAAATGTTGCTGAATTGTTGAATATTGATAGTTGAACCAATATTCCTTAGTCTGAGCAAATATTTCTCGTATGAGCAAGTGTTGCTCGTCTGATGAATTGTTGGTGTCGGGACCACATAAGATAAAATATTAATTTAATACACTGGCATCTAGGCCGAGCATGATAATAAAAGTGTTGATCATGGGATCATCACAAAATTATTAGTATTTGAATCTGCTCATAATTATGTTTTGCAGAGCTCTGGATACGAAACCCTAATTTTTGATCAATCGATGATTTATTGAAAATCAACCATAAAGTGAAGGAGGGACCGGCTACATGGGATGACGAGTCGACCATGTAACGCCCAGATGTTCAAATGAGAAAATATACCAAAGTCTCCTGAAGACCAGTTGGCGAAAGGATGATTAAATGCTGGTTTAATCATTTATTAGAATAATGCTCGTGTGAGCGTTAGATAGTAAAACCTGATTATGGAGAGATGAGGGACCGACCAAGGAGTCATGGGATCGGCTCTTGGTGGTCGTGGGACCAGCTGATGGTCGTTTGGGAAAACTCCCAGTTGTCTGAGAAGAGTTTGGACCTAATATGAGCAATTGAGCAAATTAGGTCAAAATTATTAAACATGTGGGACCGGCTATTTGCAATCCCTAGGGCCGGCCTTGGTCGGTCAAGGAGACATGTCCGTGTCATCATAATGTCCATGTCTCAGTCCTGAGAGTTTCGATATTTTCTGATGCGCGTTTGAGCAACACTTTGAGAAAATATGAAGGGTTCTGGGTTTTGCTGAAACTGGGGAATCTTCATGAGATGATGAAATATAATTAATAAAATAGGAGATTGCAAGGTGTGGGACCGGCCACGGCTAGGGCATGGCCGTCCAGCTAGCAAGCTCGGTCCCGCAGCACCTTTCCGAATTTTATATATTTTTCCTGATGTGAAGGAAATACCATGAAAATGAGGAATTTCATGAGGTTAGGGAATTTCCATGAGATTATGGAAATAATAATAATAAAATAGGGAGTCATGAAGTGTGAGACCGGCTATGGCCAAGGATCCCAGTCCCAAGGAACTTTCCCTAATTTGTTGAAACCAAGGAGTTTGTTGAAACCAAGGAATTTGTTGAAATCAAGGAGTTTCCATGAGATGAGGGAAACATAAAAAATAATAATAATAAAATAAGGGGCGTGTGGGACCGGCTAGGGCCGGGTCCCACGATTTTTCCTAATTTTATATTATTTTTCATGACTTGAGGGAAACTTCATGAATTTAAGGAGTTTTCATGAAACGAAGGATATTTGTTCAAATGAAGAGATTTTCATGAGATCAAGGAAAATAGTAAAAATATGATAAAATATAAAATTGGGCGTGGGACTAGCTATGACACGACCGGCCAGTGGGCCCAGTCCCCTGGCGCCTCAATTAATATTTTATTACTTATTATATTCTTCCTATTTTGCATAGGTTCATCGTTCCTTCGTGCATTCGGGTGCTTGTTTGTGCATTATTGCTGAGTACACTTGCACCATTTTGGTCGGGGTTTACTCGATAGCGGCTCAGATGCCCGCACGTTAAATATTTATCACTAACCCGTGGAATTCTGCTGGGAAGAACCACAAATTGAAGTGACGAAATATTACGAAGAATCGTAGAATATTGCTGAATATTCAGTTAACGATTAGAGATAATTAATTGACGACTCTATACTAGCAGGCATGCTATCTAGGAGCATTAATTATTTGAGAATTGAGAGATATGAGCTTGTTGAAATGTCATATTTCCTTTATATAGTCAGGGAAAACCTTGTTGCATCCTGAAGACGTTATTGCTCTATACTAGCAGACAAGCTGTCTAGGAGCCGTCCAATATTTCGATTCTATATAGAAGTAATTACTGAAATTGCTCAGTATTTATGAGATGTGTCGTTGCCTCAGCTGAGAGACTACACATCTACATATACTCTGAAAGACAGTATTCTCAGTCAGATATTTTGTGGCATGAGCTTTCATGCTTCAATGAGAGACATAAGCCTCAATACTCATCTGATTGCTGGATCAGGAGCATGTACAATTATGGTTTTACGATTTTAACCCTTGTCGAAAATCCACCATCTACATTAAGTCCCATGCTTAGTGAGGGACAGTCATGTTCCTAATTCAGCATTGAATGGTGATTTTCCAGTTACAAACAAAATAAGTAATTGAACTTAGTCGTAAGATAAGACGTTACCGGATTTTCGATTGAATGAGCAAACCGTAAATTGAATGAAAATCTCAATGGCATGATAGAGCATCGTCTAATGAGCATAAATTGGTGCAGAATCGCTGACTTTATGGTGGAACCTTGGTCGGTTAGGACTCACCAGCCGGGCCCAATAAGGAAATCCTTGTGAAATTAGGTTTTTGGAAATAAAATTTTGATATAAAAGGAATTAATATGTTTTTTTTTTATTTCACCTAGACCGACCACCACCTTTTCTTCTTCATCTCTCTCACGTCAACAGCGGGAAGAATCGCCAGAAGTTCGCCGGAGCCGCCGCCGTCCGATAACTGTCCGACCAGTTTCCGGCCGGTGCCATCAGGTGCGTCAATTTTTTTTCTCCGGAAGTTTGATGATCCCTCCATGAGTTGTTCATGCTAAAATTATATATATGTGCATATATTAAGTGTGAGTTTTGTACAAAACCCTTATTTTATTAAACGTATGTTCGTTCGATCATTAGTTCAAGAGACTAGCAATAATCCCTAACTTGAGAGAGATTTTTATTTTGAAATAGACCTGTGTCCAGTGATAAAATTTTGTTTATGAGCTTTCATGGAAATCAAAACTTTATCTTAAAAGATATGAACCTTTCACAAGACCGAATAAACCTTCGTTTCAAATAAAAATGCTCGTACGAAGGAAAAGAGATTTTTTTTTTATATATGTGAAACCGTGACATATAATAATATAATGCCATATATTTATGTACGTGAGTAAATAAAAGTTTTGAAAATTTTACGTGAATCATTCACGTTAGTCATTGTTTCGTAAAATCAAGACATGGGTTTTGAGTAACCCTTGAAATTAGAAAATTTATTTATGGTGAAATATTGTCTTAGTGTAAGTTTCATAGCTCAGTTGTGAATCATACTATGAAAATTATGTTTATGATTTTATGAAAAACCGGGTTTCAATTTTCAAATGATAAGGTTTTGTTCGATATTGCAGGTTCAAAGAACGAACTAATTTCGGAGTGCTAACTCTTATATCACAATCACTGTTATTGGAATTGTAAAGAGGTGAGAGTTAAGGATTACCATTTTTGTAGATACCTGCATGAATATTTTGTCGTCAGATTGTATAGCTCCATCATATTGTCGAAGTTTACGTCTTGTATGACAATATTCTGAAATAATGTTTGCGCACATTATAGCTACTTCGCAAAGATGTCTGACTCCCAGGAAAATGATGCCTCCAGAGACGAAACATGTATGGATGAGACTTTTGTTGGTGAAGAAGAAGAAGAAACTCCTGGGCTCAAAAACGTTCCAAATACAGATGATGCATTTTCGCGGTTCAGCAGGGAACTGAAAAACGTCTTCAATCTCCAGCATTTCGCCTTTTGATAAATCCCAGAGAGGTTGTTCAGAAGAAATTAGTGACTCCTCGAGCAGCTATTCGATTTTTTCTTGAATGAGGACTTTTTCTTGCGTCGATTATAGAATTCAAGCTTTCTCGACGTCCTTTAGAAAAATTCTCTGGGTGGGCGAGACATATGATGGAATTTCCTCGTGTTAGAGCCATGTTGGATAGAGCACAGGTAACCAGGGCTATCCAAGCATCTGGAGATTTGTTCCTTTTCCATGATGCGCAAGGTATTGTAGCTCTACTTTCTCGCTGGTGCATTCCAACTCATACCTTCATATGAAGATGGGAAGATTTTACTATTACTTTGGAGGATGTAGTTGCTTTGTTGCATCTCCCAATCACGGGTAACTTCCCTGGAGAGCGTTCAACAGAGGAGACAGCAGTTTCTAACATCTTGACAGTGGAGATGGAGAGAATTAATAAGGCGTCTGGCAAAGGTTGTTACGCCCACTGGTTAACACACTGGTGGCCACGAGATACCCCTTTTGGCGAACCTGAGAGTATGTTATCTATTGCTGCTTTATTGTGTTTATGGCTGTCCAGGGACGTGTTTGAGGACATCGGAACTTTTCTAAAGCCATTTGTAATCCCTTTTGCCATTAAAATGGCTCAATGTGAACAACTTCCCATAGGTAGTCTATTCTTGGGTTCTTTGTACTCTAACCTGGACTCCTTGGTTATAGACTCCAGCGTTTCGAATGACTTTATGAAGATTCAATGCTACGCCAATACGATGTTTCTCCAGACCTTGATGTGGGAGCGCTTCAAGAATTATGCACCTATTCCTCGTAATATCTTGCAAGGGATGAACGCTGCTGATTCTCGTCGTATTTTTCCTGAGAAGGATAATGCCAGGATTATGCATTGGTCTACAAAGCAACCTCAATCCAAGACACGTCTCATCGATGTGTTAGACAATGAATCTGAGTTTAATTTCCGCCCCTGGGTGCTAATTCCTTCTTATGTTTCTCAGTTGAAAACTTTCAATACTGAAGAAAGTATGACTTTGAAATATGGTGTTGACTTGAACGATGGCGAAACATCCTTCATGTTTAGTTGTACTCCAGGTCACTTGATATCAGCAATATATGGAGACTTTTCAGTAGAGGAATACAACATCGATAGAGCAACTCGTCAGATGGGTATGGATCAATGCGTTCCAACTTTTCGAAGAAGGAAACCATCAGTGGAACAACTTAAGACCTGTTTAGATCGCACACGTGTGGAAGGAGGTTCTTACTGGTTTCCTTGTTCTGAACGAATTACATATGTAACTCCAGTTTACATAGATTTCTGGGATCTACAGCTTCAGTGTTTACACGATTTTGTAATGGTTGGCCAACCTTTAGTGAAAGAGCCTCCTTCTGCTGATACGGTTTCTTCTCGACCAAGATTGAAACATATCTCTGGCGGTGATAAGCGAAAGGCATCTCCAGGATGTTCACCAGTATGTATCTTTTGCATATTCTCCATAAGATTAAAATAACTGCTTTTGATTGTCGCATCAATTTTATTTTGCAGGACGGTCGTGCTGTGAGACCTCGAATCGAAGTAAACTTCTCCGAAGCAGAAACAGTCATTCACGGTGGAGAAGTCAGGAACAAGAATTGTAAGTTTTTTCCTAACACCATAAAGTCCCAAGTTGTTTCCTTGGTGAGTTGTCAATACTTTTTCGCCGTGACTTTTTCCTATCCGTATCACTAGGATCGTAAACCAAATTTTTTTATATGGTTACAGAACTTTGCTCCATCAAGTATTGATGGTCTTTAATTCTCTGCTGCTAGGCAGACGGTTTCTGACTTGAGTGTCGAAGAAAAGAATGATGTGAGTACTCTTCCACATAGCCAAATATGATGCTTCGTAGGTAAAATGATAATTGTTTGAAAATATGTCCAGGTAGATGATGCCATGGAAGTGGAGAGTGTTGATACTCGTTCATCCTCGGAGGATAGAGATAAAGGAAATTCCCAAGGTTCAAAACCGAATGGAAGTAATGAGACTCCTGATGTTGACACGGGCAATTCCGATCCTTTGAACGTTTCAGAGACCACACAAGTAAGTATTTCCCTTGCATTTTATCCATAGAAACATGAAATTATTGATTTATGACTGAGTGAACGAGAATCTATGTGCATATACGAAAAATTTTGCTGAAATACGTCGCCAGAAAATTCAGAACTCAGTCTTTTAGCAAAAATGCCATAAAGTTTTCATCTGAAGTCGGATTTTCACGGTCTGCATATGTATCTTCAATCCCGGAAAATTTCCACGCTTTTTATAGAATATTTTTAAGTTTTGAGCATGTTTAGGGCCTGAAAAAGGCGAAACAGTAAACTTCCAGGAGACTTTCAGAACTTTTTCAGACTGTATGTTGCCCAATGTTTTGACCATATCTCCTTGACCGCTTATCGGGTTGCTATGAAATTTTGATATGTGTTAGAGAACATCCATACGAAGAGAATGGTATATAACTCATCCTAAGATTCCTTGTAGTTTGCTCCCAGTTCGTCATATTGTACATGGAAGAGTAAAATCTCTTCAGATGAGCTTGCCGCAAAACGTGTTTTTATGACTTTCACACTATTTGTCCGCGCCTTGAGTGCATAATGATGAACTTTGATGATGTTGTACTGCTTGTATGTTGTAGTTTATGATACCATTTGGTTTCCATATCTAGATTGCTCTAACCTCATGCAATCTTCGTATTAGGTACCAAATACCGAAGTTGAGGATACTGAAATCAATAATGATAACGCGAGCAGTCCGGGAGTTATCGATGAAGATACAACCATCCCTGCACTTCAAGTCCATGAGAGGGTTGTCACTGAAGTTATGGAAACGTCGATTGTTGCTACTCCATTAGTAGAAGAAACCGAGCCACAAGTAGAGGAGGCTGAAGAAACTGTTGCCATGACCATAGAAGTTGCTCCAGTAATTGAGAACCGTATAGTGGTGCATGAATATCCCAGTGCGGGAGTGGATTTCGATCCTCCATTTGATGCATCTCTCCCATATCATGAACTAGTTGGTGGATTCAGCGTTCCTATTGGATATGCAGGCTTGTACGAGAAGATATGGAGGAAGTTTGGTCACATCATTGTTACCAGAGACCCTGGATGCGCTTATGCTTTAACAATGCAATTAAGTGTCATCTTGCGTGTTATAAGTGATATATGCGCTAGGGCCAGAAATACTGTGACTCCAGATGTACTCTTTGATTGGGAGTTCAACTTGGAGAATTCTGAAAGACTTGGCTTCAACGTCAAGTGGCTTCGTAAGAAAATAGATGCTATCAAGAATTCGTGTGAGAATAACATACCCTTTCCCTAATGATCCTGTGATGGAGAAAGAAGACAAGATAGCTAAGCTGACTGAAGAGCTGAACATGGAGAAGGCGGCCTTGCAAGTCTTGAAGGATGCAGATGAGCGAAAATCTTTCTTTGCTGATTTTCTTTGATTTCCTTTCCATAATCTCTTGAATTTCTGAACTTCTGAGAGATGTGAGGTTTTACTTTGGTTTTGATATTGATTGGTTCTGGTTTGGTAGATGATTGAGGATTTTATTTTGGATAGAGATTTTATTTAAGCAAAAATGAACTGAACCTTGATAAATTGCTGAATTAAAATACTGAATGCAAGTATTCCAAACTTTTTGGAGAAATAGAAATACAATGAAAGAAAATCCTAAATGCCAAATCCCAGACGTCGTGAATGGTCAAACGCCCAGTACCTCAAACGCCCAATAATTTTAGGCGTCAAACTCCTTAAGCCAATTCTCATGGATCACTGGCATGGTCCTGCCATATGTGTTAATCAGTTTGTAGTAGCCTCCAGTTATGGATTTTGCAACCATGAAAGGTCCTTCCCAATTGGAGCTCCTTGCAGAATGGAGATCACGCTTAGTTGCCTTAAGAACTAAATCTCATTCCTTGAATTTGTTAGGCTTGGTCGTCCGCGCCTTTAATATCTTCTGCTGATTCAGAATTCCTCGTGTGATGAAATTCCATGGATACGACACATATGGACACTCAGGGAGTATCCAGCGTACTTTCTGTCATGCGTAGCCATGTCTTCAACAATAAATCTTTTGATAGAATGCTTAGTTTGAAGAAACTCCGTATTCAACCACTTGGTGTAATATTGTCATGGCGAGGCTATCCACTCATAACACTTTGCAACATCTAAGTTGTCAGTGGGAAGAAGTCCCCGGACCAGGGCAACATGATTAAACATTGGCAATATAGGTGCACGAAGGGGGATCAGACTTTCCTGAGTACAAAACCTTTTGATGAAAGAGTGTGCGCTTTCTCCAGGTTTCTGTGTAAGTTCCATCAGAGCTTTAACTTCTTCCAGATGCTCAAATGGTCGGGCATCCTCAATTTCTTCCGAGTCAGAGTCTTCTTCAACAATAAAGTGTGTTTAAGGCATTAGAGCCATCTTTCCAGCATGAATCCAAGTTCGTCCAAGGATCATGTCGTATCCTGAATCTTCCCGGATTATATAAAACTTGGTCTCAGTGCAGACTGAACTTTCTTTGACCTTGAGGATATAGCCATATGCGTCTCTAGAAGTCCCTTCGTGATCCCTAATTTCCATGGGAGCATGAGTAGCTTCTTGTCGAGTAATGCCAGCGGATCTAAGAGTTTTCCAAGGAATGATGTTGACGGCAGTGCCAATATTAACAAATGCACTCTTGAATTCATTTCCTTTAATATGCACTCTGGTGAGCAGTCCCCAGTCATACATTTCCTTGTCAATGGATGGAGGTTCAGGAGGTACTTCTGGAATCGGTATACGTTTCCCAGACATTATGTGGTTCAGATCCATGAACATGTCTCCCCTCTGCGCCTTCGACAGGTAGAGTAATTCGCAGACATGCTCGATCAATGACTGGACAGCTTCTTTAACTGGTTTTTCAGAGATGGAGAAAGTCCTGACTGGGAGAAGATCTCTGTGTACTCCTTCAGTTCCCAAGTTAAGCTCTCCAAATTCAACCTTTTCCCTGAATATGCGCTTTAAGACTCTGCAGTCACTTGTGGGAGGATTGACGAACCTGTGGAAGCGGCAGTAACGAGGACTTTCTATGTCTTCTTCAGTTGGTTCTTTCTTGACATATGGCAACTTGATAGCACCATCTTGGATCTAAACATCCAGGAGTTCGATCACTTCTTCAATGGAAAGGGAAAAGTCAGGTGCTTCTTGATCAGGAACTCTTTTGCATTGGTCAGAGGCTTGTGTATCTTGCTTATCCTTCCTTTGTGCTTTCGAAGGAGCTGAGATGTGTTTTCCGGGCGGTTCGGATTTCCGTTTGCTCCCTTCTGCCACAACGTTTGTGGAAGGCTGGAAGGTTGTACTGCTTGTTGATCAGACGTCTGCTACCTCGAGCGTCTCGCGGTTCTTCAGCCTTTGTAGCTGTTGTTATTTTCAGTAAAGCGGGTGCAGTAGTTTCCGATCTCTTCGCCGCTTTATGAAGCTCTGAGAAGGTATGGAAACGAAGATTTTCCAACAAAGCTCTATAGAACGGGATCATGCCGTTGATACATAAGTCTACAAGTTGTTGCTCCGTGACGTTTGGATCATGATAGTCCAGGGCCTGAACTCTAAATCGTTTCACATAGTCATTGGGATGTTCATTGTTCCTATGAAACATTCTTCCAAGATCATAGAGAGTAACTTGCTATGACACAAAGAAGTACTTTCTTTAGAAGGCGTTAATCATTTCTCCCCAATTGTTGATAGTTCCTGGTGCGATGTTGTTGTACCCGGTGTATTCCCTGCCTTTCAAGGATTTTGAAAATTCTTTGAGGCGAAAAACATGGTTATGCTCATGTTCACCCAAGGCTTCCAGGAACCGAGAAACATGCTCCTGAGCATTGCCTGTTCCGTCATATAAAGTGAAGGTTGGAGAGGTATAACCTTTTGGAAGAGGAATCTTTTGCGTAGCAGCAGGGTATGGAGGCTGGTGACGATGGATATGTGATGTCTTGTCTTTTCCATGGTTCTCCAAGAGGCATTCCAAATCTTCCCGAGTAATGAAATTCGATGATTCCTTCAATGATGGATCGTCTGCAGCTTTGCAGACTTCGCTTTCATCCACTGTTTGAATTGGAACTACTTCCGGATCAACATCTGAGGATGTTTCCTTTTCTTTTCATTTTCCTTGAGTCTTCTCTGACATCTTGTCAGTGAGAGTCTTGAGATAATTGAATATCTCCTTCTGTGTTGCATCCATGTCAGTTTGATTCTTTGCAAGAGTCTCTTGCACCTTGATGAGATCAGCCATGGTAGGTGGTGGATCCCCCCTGACTTCCTCAGGGTGTCGGCCGAACAGGGGATGACCTTCCATGTTAGAGTGAGGAGGAATAACATCACCACCGTCAGTGTTAGAGGACGGAATGGTTTCTGGGATATCCTCATTGTTATTGTTGCTAGTGCTAGCGTCGTTTGTGTTGGAACCTGTAACTAACCTAGACCTAAGACCAGCCATCTTTGTGATTTGAGATTGCAACCGAGAGATTAACCTCCCACTGTGGTCGCCAATCTGTAGATGGGGAAAAACGATTTACTGGTTTTTACGGAATCGAGGAGATGACCGTGGGGAGGAGACTCCTTGAACCGAGCAAATGCTCAACCTCACACAGATGCACTGCAAGAAGGGAGTGCTTTAATTTCGAGAGATCAATCTGTAGGACTCCGACCTAAACCAAGACAATGGCCGTTCCAGAGTCAATTCGTTCACAAGAGAGGATGGGTCAATCTGTATGAGGGAAGCTAAGAAATGTGTGAGATCAATGGTGATCGAGATTGTAGGTGTATTGTGTATTATGCATAAGAAAGTTCTAAATGATTGAATTTACTCAGTTGAGAGTGATTGCTCAGACGATGAGTTCGTGTAGACGAAAGATTGTACGTATGAACTTGTCGAGAAATTCTCTTCTCCTTCAATCATGGTTCAGAGGCCTTTTATATTGCTGGAATTGTAAACACCTGATCCCATGAAGAGTGACAGTTTCTGAAGTCAAAGAGTAGAGAAGTGGGAAGTCGTGTCAAAACCAGTTGTTCATCGCGCGAAGACTTGGTTGATTTCCCATCCACTACTTTTCTAACTCCTCCAACTGATTGCACGAATTTCTCACATTCTCATCGTGTGTATGAACACGCGTGCCATAGACTGCCATACCAAAACCCTAGTTAATATCCCCCATGTGACACGATTGACATCTCGTGATTTTGGAGTCAGACGATGAGTCCTTGTATTGTTGAGTCGAACGTGATTTGCAAATGTTCTGAGACTCATGAATTGAACATGTCTGCTGAGACAAAAGTATAATGTTGAATAAATGTTGATAACTTAAGGTGAGCAAATGTTGCTGAATTTTTTAATATTGAAAGTTGAACCAATATTCCTTAGTCTGAGCAAATATTGCTCGTATGAGCAAGTGTTGCTCGTCTGATGAATTGTTGGTGTCAGGAACAGATAAGATAAAATATTAATTTAAGACACTGGAAGCTAGGCCGAGCATAATAATAAAAGTGTTGATCACGGGATCATCACAAAATTATTAGTATTTGAATCTGCTCAGAATTATGTTTTGCAAAGCTCTGGATACGAAACCCTAATTTTTGATCAATCGATAATTTATTGAAAATCAACCATAGAGTGAAGGAGGGGCCGGATACATGGGATGACGAGTCGACCATGTAACGCCCAGATGTTCAAATGAGAAAAATACCAAAGTCTTCTGAAGACTAGTTGGCGAAAGGATGATTAAATGCTGGTTTAATCATTTATTAGAATAATGCTCGTGTGAGCGTTAGGTAGTAAAACCAGATTATGGAGAGATGAGGGACCGACCAAGGATTCATGGGATCGTCTCTTGGTGGTCGTGGGACCAACTGATGGTCGTTTGATCAAACTCCCAGTTGTTTGAGAAGAGTTTGGACCTAATATGAGCAATTGAGCAAATTAGGTCAAAATTATTAAAACATGTGGGACCGTCTATTTGCAAGCCTTAGGGCCGGCCTTGGTCGGTCAAAGAGACATGCCCGTGTCACCATAATGTTCGTGTCTCAGTCCTGACAGTTTCGATATTTTCTAATGCGCGATTGAGCAACACTTTGAGAAAATATGAAGGATTCAGGGTTTTGCTGAAACTGGGGAATCTTCATGAGATGATGAAATATAAATAATAAAATAGGGAATCGCAAGGTGTGGGACCGGACATGGCTAGGGCATGGTCGGCCAACTAGCAAGCTCGGTCCTGCAGCACCTTTCCCAATTTTATGTATTTTTCCTGATGTGAAGGAAATACCATGAAACTAAGGAATTTCATGAGATTAGGGAATTTCCATGAGATTATGGAAATAATAATAATAATAAAATAGGGAGTCATGAAGTGTGGGACCGGCTATGGCCAAGGCATGACCGGCCGTCCAAGGAGACCAGTCCCAAGGCACTTTCCCTATTTTTATAACATTTTTCATGATTTTAGGGAAATAGCATAAAACCAAGGAGTTTGTTGAAACCAAGGAATTTGTTGAAATCAAGGAGTTTCCATGAGATGGGGGAAACATAAAAAATAATAATAATAAAATAAAGGGCGTGCGGGACCGGCCAGGGCATGACCGGCTGGCTAGGGCCTGGTTCCACGAGTTTTTCTAATTTTATATTATTTTTCACGACTTGAGGGAAATTTCATGAATTTAAGGAGTTTTCATGAAACGAAGGATATTTGCTCAAATGAAGAGATTTTCATGAGATCAAGGAAAATAATAAAAATATGATAAAATATAAAATTGGGCGTGGGACTGGCCACGGCACGACCGGCCGGTCGGTGGGCCCAGTCCCCTGGCGCCTTAATTAATATTTTATTATTTATTATTTTCTTCTTATTTTGCATAGGTTCATCGTTCCTTTGTGTTTTGAAATGCTCGTTCGTGCATTCAGGTGCTCGTTTGTGCATTATTGCTGAGTACACTTGCACCATTTTGGTCGGGGCTTACTTGATAGCGGCTCAGATGCACGCACGTTGAATATTTATCACTAACCCGTGGAATTATGCTGGGAAGAACCACAAATTGAAGTGACGAAATATTACGAAGAATCGTAGAATATTGCTGAATATTCAGTTAACGATTAAAGATAATTAATTGACGGCTCTATACTAGCAGGCATGCTGTCTAAGAGCATTAATTATCTGAGAATTGAGAGATATGAGCTTGTTGAAACGTCATATTTCCTTTATATAGTTAGGGAAAACCTTGTTACATCCTGAAGGCGTTATTTCTCTATACTAGCAAACAAGTTGTATATGAGCCGTCCAATCTTTCGATTCTATATAGAAGTAATTACTGAAATTGCTCAGTATTTATGAGATGTGTCGTTGCCTCAGCTGAGAGACTACACATCTACATATACTCTGAGAGACAATATTCTCAGTTAGAGATTTTGTGGCATGAGCTTTCATGCTTCAATGAGAGACATGAGCCTCAATACTCATCTGATTGCTGGATCAGGAGCATGTACAATTATGGTTTTACGATTTTAACCCTTGTCGAAAATCCACCATCTACACTTCCAGAGGATATGCTTTAATTGCTTGTAATTAAAACATATATGATGAAAATCATAATTAAATGCTTTTCACTTTTTCGGTATGGAATCACCTTGAGTATAAAGGAATATCTTTGAACAATTAATGATAAGAGTTATGTACATGTTAAAATATATCGACATCTAGAAGCTTCTCATCTTAACAAACCAAAAACCCTAATTCACACACATCATGAAGAAATATGTGAACCATGGATACTTGGTTTTGCTCATGGAACCGATTATACCATCACTCCAAAATATGTTGTGCCCGGATATAACATGATTCCCAAGATAGGTTATAGTCGGTTACACCTTGCTCCAAAATATTTAGGTAAAGTATCTTGTGACCGGTTACACCTTGCTTCCCGAGGGTAGCTTGTGACCGATTACAACTAACTTCTTAATTCATCTTGTGACTGGTTATACCTTGGATCCCAAAGTAACTTGTGACCGGTTACAACTTGCATTCCAATATAGCTTGTGATCGGTTACAACTATCTATATATTATATGAAAAAGCGGGGATCTAACGACACCAACCAATATTTCTCTTAGCAATCTGTATGGACTAACTCCAAAATACTTTCTAGAGAATCAACTAGACAGTCAGACTCAATCTAGGTAAAAGTATCTCAAGGAGTTAATATCTCTCTCTTGTTTTGATTTACTCGAGCTAATAGTAATCAGCGAGTCTTTAATCAAACACAAGGAATAACTTGGATGGTACCAAAGACCAATATCCAAGGATCAATCAATGACAATCAACAACCAAAGGTTGGATTACTCTAATTGATGATCTAACGCACAACCTGTATTATTTCAATTATAAAGATAAAACAATATAATGCGGAAACTGAAATAACACAGACACCAGAAATTTTGTTAACGAGGAAATCGCAAATGCAGAAAAACCCCAAGACCTAGTCCAGATTGAACACACATTGTATTAAGCCGCTACAGACACTAGCCTACTCCAAGCTAACTTCGGACTGGACTGTACTTGAACCCCAATCAGTCTACTACTGATCCAAGGTACAGTTATACACCCTACGCCTCTGATCCCAGCAGGATACTGCGCACTTGATTACCTTAGCTTATCTCACCCACAACTAAGAGTTGATACGACCCAAAATCGCAGGCTTTGACAATAAATAAATCTGTCTCACACAGACAAGTCTATCAAAGGATCAATATGTCTCCCACAGAAAAAACCTAAAGTTTTTGTTCCATCTTTTGATAATAATCAAGGTGAACAGGAACCAATTGATAATCCGGTCTTATATTCCCGAAGAACAGCCTAGATAAATCAATCACCTCACAACAATCTTAATCGTATGGTAGCGAAACAAGATGTTGCGGAATCACAAACAATGAGACGAAGATGTTTGTGACTATTTTTTATATCTTGCCTATTGGAGATATTAATCTCAAGCCAACCAATCTGATTGTACTCGTACGATAGAAGATGCAAGATCAGATCACACAACTACGATAAAAGTAGTATCCGTCTGGCTTTACAATCCCAATGAAGTCTTTAAGTTGTTAACCTGGTTTTAGAAGAAGAAAACCAAAGGTTAAAGGAGAAACGACTCTAGCACGCAAACTAGTATCACACGTGAAGTGTGGGGATTAGTTTTGCAGAGTTGTTATATGTACCCTTATATAGTCTTTCAAATCAGGGTTTCGCCTTGGTCACAAAGCAAACAATATCCACTGTTAGATGAAAACCTGATTCAGATTCAAGCTAATATTTCTCAACCGTTAGATCGAAAACTTAGCTTGTTATACACAAATGAAATGCACGCTTCTAGGTTTGTTAACCGTACCCAAACGTGTACATTGTTGGTTCAACAATAGTTAACCAAAAGGTTAGCCATATGAGCATTTCATACCAACCATATTCTTCTTCACCATAACTAGTTCAAATGACTCAAATGAACTAGTTAGAGAGTTGTTCAATTGCAAGGAAATATTATGTACTACACAAGACACAATTGAAGCAAAAATGATTTGATTCACTGGAACCAGTTCATGAACTTTATAGCCACGGTTTGCAAATTGCATTCCTTAGTCTTTATAAGTTTAAGTTCAGAAATCATCTTAAGATATATAACCTTCTTAAGTTCGCACACTAGGTTCTTGGACTTAAGCAACCGGGCAGAGTTTACAAACTATAGCAGAAAATCTCGGCAAAGACTTTCTGCCGGTACGCGGACTGGGTTCGCGGACTGGTACTCACACAACTAGTTTTTCAACTCCAGCAGAATTTCTCGGGATGAGAAGTTCGGCAGTTCGCGGACTTGGCAACAATCCATTCTTCTGGTTTCTCTTGATCAACAAAGTTCGCATACTTTGGTTCAAGGGATAAGACTTATGCACATATGTGTTT
The DNA here is from genome assembly GCF_003573695.1 of Papaver somniferum. Lineage (NCBI taxonomy): Eukaryota > Viridiplantae > Streptophyta > Magnoliopsida > Ranunculales > Papaveraceae > Papaver > Papaver somniferum. The sequence continues at coordinate 129,785,164 of NC_039365.1, read as the reverse complement.
CCACAACAATACTTATGTCCATTATTGGTTATGTAATCTAAACTATCATTCCAACCATTGAAACATTCTTAGAGGACGTTATATAGTTGTTACACCATTCTCGTCAAAGCAATTTTCAAAGTGATTGAAACATATCATGACTTTCGTCACTAGGTAAAGATAAACATGGTCGAAGTGAAACGCTTACCAACACATATTTCGAGATATAGATAGGCGAGATATACTCGGCTCGAAATACCAAATGTGTATAATCTAAGTCTATATATAGCCTACGACTTTTTGTCTCAAGAAGTAGGAGATAAAGTAGATAGACTTTTAAGTGACGGATAAGTTCAAGCCTTCACATACCTTTTTGTCGAGAAGTTCCATCGGTTCCTTGAGTAGTTCTTCTTCTTGTATGATGAATTGCCATGAAGTCCTTGAGCTCAACTACACTTTCTATCCTAGTCCGAGACTTAGCTATAATAGACTAGAAATAAAGACTTATAGTTTTGATCACTAACATTGATAAACATGCTTGAGATAGCAACGCATGCGAGTTTGACGGAGCAATGCTCTAACAATGTCCCCCTTTGTCAATTTTAGTGACAAAACTATCAATACATATGGAATACAAAAAAGATAAAGAAACTTTAGTATCTCCTATTCCACTATCTAATCTTCAACATTCCTCGAAATCTTCGTCTCTTCCAAGTACTCCAATGATCCCAAAGGTTGTAAGTTTAGCATCACCGTTGTTGAAGATTCGTAGCTATAACAATGAAAAAGCATTGGTCTCGATCATTGTTATACAGTGTCATAGTATTATTACACAGTGTCAAAGTTCAATTGTATCACAACTTCAACAATAATACTATGGTGATATGTATCACTCCCCCTTAGTCAATACTCCATCTCACATGGAAACCATTCCCCCTTACAAAATGATCCGAAAACCATATGGTGATATGTATCACTCCCCCTTAGACAAAACTATCAATACATATGGAATACAAAAAAGATAAAGAAACTTTAGTATCTCCTATTCCACATGTCTAATCTTCAACATTCCTCGAAATCTTCGTCTGTTCCAAGTACTCCAATGATACCAAAGGTTGTAAGTTTAGCATCACCGTTGTTGAAGATCCGTAGCTATAACAATGAGAAAGCATTGGTCTCAATCATTGTTATACAGTGTCATAGTATTATTACTCAGTGTCAAAGTTCAATTGTATCACAACTTCAACAATAATACTATGGTGATATGTATCACTCCCCCTTAGTCAATACTCCATCTCACATGGAAACCATTCCCCTTTACACAATGATCCGAAAACCATATGTATTTGTAGTGTGAACTACATATTGATTCTCCCCCTTTTTGTCAATAAAATTGGCAAAGGTACAAAAACGGGATCATAATGAAATTTCCGTAAGAGACATCTCATGACTAAAAGAAAATACATACCATCTAATTTAGATGAAATCAATAGCCGAAGCTAATAGCATTCATCAAGGAGTTTAAAGATACAAGATAACCCCTTTAAAATTCCGCAGCCGCACACCCCTCAAGATATGACCATTAAGCACAAGTTCAAAAGAACTCTCCTCTGTTTGATGTCATTCCCAAGGGAACAACAAGAGCGACCTTAATTTCAAAAGAAAAGAAGTATTTTTATTAGATAACAAAAACCATGAGAATGATTTTCTATATCCAAAAACTCAATCAAATTAATCACAAGTAAACCCATGATTAATTTATTGGAATACATAATCAAATTAAACACAAAAATGATCAACTTAATTGATTATGATCAACATAAGAGAACTTACGGAGCATACGACTAACATAACCATTAGAAAATGAATAGGATAGTCGTTCATATACTCAACATAAGAGGAATCTTACGGAGTATGAAAATAGTTAACTAGATTAATTACAAGAGAACCCATAATTAATCTAATTGGAATACACAACCGAACTAATTACAAAAGTAATCAATTTAATTGTCATTTGTTTTACTCGATATAAAAAGACTTATGGAGCAATAACTAAATAATCAAACATGATGATTAATTTAGTTCAAGAATGCTCAACATAAAGTATCTTATGGAACAACCAACAAAGCTAATCAAAAATTAATCAAATTGGTTGTATAATGCTCAACATAAGACACATTACGGAGCCTCACAGTATTACATAAAATATGGATCAGTGAAGATCAATACTGTGGAATACACAAGGATTCATTCCATCTTCCATCACTATTTGCATAACGATATCTAATAGACATAATCCTTGAACACAAAAGATTTTAACCTTTCTTCCATCAAAGAATTGACAATATATGCTTAACTTTTGTATTTGTCAAAAGTCCATTCATTCTTAAGTCAATACATGAATACCGATCATGAACGACTTTACTTTTGACAAAATATGGGACAACATAGTTCACAGACTAAACACAATATCCCATAACAAATTGCAATATAACAAATCATAAAGATTAAATACTGCAAACCATCATCCTCTGATGTGATTTGTAGATAGTGGTAAAAGTGGTTCGATTCTCAGACTTGTGAAGGATATTAATTAGACTTAAATTCTAATATTAAAATAGAAAACTCACTAAAAATTATAGCAAACTCAATCAAAGTTGATATCAATATTAAAAGAACACTAAGGCTAAGATTCCACTATTTTCCAGATTCAAAGTGATTTAATCCAATATTTATATTCATGCAATTTTTTCGTTCAATTTGATTCTAAACTATTGCAACAAGTAAATTCTCAAAATAACAAGTGTAAATCCGAAGCATAGAACATCAAAAACCTAGGTCCAAGCATGCTCTATCAAAATAAATAACAATTTCTTAACAAGAATCATTCAAACAATTTTCACTCAAGGCAAAACAATCATAAAAATAATTGCGATAAATAAATAAATAAATAAGAATATACCACTCTTTGTTGGAAAAATAGCTTCCTCTATCGCCTCAGCAATGGGGTTTAGCTCCTCATATTGATCACTTGCTCAAAATACATGTTTGTTGCTCAAAAGTTGATTAAAAGAGTGAAAGGTGTAAAGCAGCTGATTTGCAACATCGTAAAAGTGTTACAGATCTCTGGTACAAAGAGGAACAATGATTAACTGTTGTATATAAACGTTACTTATCTTCTGTTGTTGAACAACGATACTATTCTGCGACTGTTTTTCGTGCGTCAATGTTCTTCGCATTCTTGAGCTGTGCAGCAGCAGCAGAAACAGAGTTTGATAAAACTCGGATTTCTTCTTCTCTGGATCTCCTCAGGTCCCCAAACTCTCGACACCCCTTCTATATGACCCAAACAATCTATTTATATCAAAAATACCGATTAAGTCTCTCCCAAATCTTCCAAAATCTCTTCCCCTCTCTTCACGACAAAGTTGCGGAAATTTCTTGTTTTAGAATTTCTACACGTTTCTGAGCTTTCCTTTTTATTCTCAAATCTTCCTTAGATAGATACAAATCTTTGGGAAGGTTCATAGCACTTTAATCTCTCTGAAATTCCCTAAAACAGGTCACACACGTGACTTTCCATATATTTCTGTAGTGATAAAAATCCGTCTATTGAGCCCAGTTTAATCGATTTCAACACCCATATCATATTCCTAGACCCATAAGGAGTCTATCCTATGAAAATCAGAGGTTTAATCGACCTCAAACTCCTCCAAATCAAGAACCCTAATCTGTTCTTCACTGCCACAAATTTTCCCGCCAAAACTGATAATTCAAATGTAGAAGATGGTCACCCCTATCCAGAGTAGGGGTGCGATTAGCAGCTTCCTGGAAATGGGATGCCCTTTAGTAATTAGGTTACCCCTTATCCAAAGTGAGGGTCCGAATAGCAAATGTCCTCCCATGAACGCAAAAAACACTTTTCGAGCCAATTTCGCCGCAAAATCTTATTTTTCCAAAAACACCTACAAAGACATAAAAAGCCAAAATAAATACAAAATCGAGCACTAACAGTATATACAATTGAGATTATATCAGACACAAAAATGTGTCTATCAAATACCCCCAAACCTATTATTTGCTAGTCCTCGAGCAAAAATAAAATAGAAATAAAATCCTAACTCACTGTCGCAGGCATCGTCGATTGCATTTAGCGTATGCAATAATCCTTTAAACCCCTAGGTGTCTCTAGTGGCGGAGTGTTGTCTCCGGAGGGCTTATCAGAGGTATACCCACAAAACCTTTATACTTCAGACCCTAGCTATCTACACAGAACCTTGGAAGGCACTAAAGAATCTCCTTGGTTGGCATACTTATTGACTACAGGAGGAAGTACCCTGATGCGAAATTCCAATTGTTGTACACGACTTCGCACTCAAGCATACTAAAATTCATATGAAGTGACAAAGCTCTACTCAGGTAGTCGCACTATGGACATCAATATCCGGAGTCAAAACTAATCACATGGATAGATCAAGAAGATGGATATAGAAAAACATAGATGGTTTTGATGTTTACTAGGTAAACAGTGTTTCTCATATCTGTCTGAAGGCCTCCGCCAAAATGAACCTATCCTAATGGACTGAGATACTAGTCTGACTAATATCAACACACTGGCATATAAAAGGGAACCAGTGATTGATAATCCTAACTCTAGGTCAACACAACTGGCATATATTGAATTTATTCCAGTTGGTCTGATGGTCTGGTCTCAGTTTCTCTCTTCTTTTTTTTTTTTTTTTTTTTTTTTTTTTGTATCTCAATCACTCTAATTCATCCTAGCATTGGGAACAACTTGAATCGTGAGCCCCCTAATCACTTAGAGAAACATAGTTTAAAAACAAAACAAAATAAAAACATAAGTGAAAAGGACTCAACGAGATATGGTGAAACTATCATGTTATTTCTAACACCTGAGATCTGTGCTTTTATGAATAGACTCTTTAGATGTTGCCATCTAGTCAGATTGGTTCCTCAACTCCTACAACCAAAATGCTTCCATCCACTTAGATTGGTTAGTGCCATCCTTAATAGGGATAAATTTCTAGGCTCTGGAGTTTATTTATTGCAAAAAAAAGGTAACAAAAAGTTCTACCCCACCCCCAAACTTAAATCTAACATTGTCCTCAATGTTTCTAATTAAAGAACAGTACCAAAATATAAGTAACATGAGTAAATAGTAAAGAGAGAAGTCGAAAAGATAGTACCTGGGTGAAGTGTAACCAAAAACCTACAAAAATATTATACAACAAGGTAAACAGGATCCTCCAGAGGGACCTCCTCAACATCACCTGTAGGAAAAGGCTCTAAAAAGGGCTTCAATCGCTGACCGTTAACCTTCGAAGAACTACTACCATCTGGTGTCTCAATCTCAACAACGCCATGAGGAAAAACAGTACGGACCACAAAAGGACCGGTCCACCGAGAGCGCAACTTCCCGGGGAATAGATGAAAACGAGTGTCATACAGAAGAACTTTTTGACCTGGAGAAAATGACTTTCGTAAAATATTCCTATCATGCACAAGTTTCATTTTGTTCTTATACTCCTTAGCACTATCGTATGCATCTCTAAGAATCTCGTCCAACTCATTGAGCTGGAGCTTTCTTAGAGCTCCTGCCTTGTCAAGTGAAAAGTTTAAGTTCTTAATAGCCCAAAAGGCTAGATGATCTAACTCAACAGGCAGGTGACATGCCTTTCCAAACACTAAACGATAAGGTTACATTCCAATAGGTGTCCTAAACGCAGTACAGTAATCCCATAAGGCATCAGTAACCTCGACGACCAGTCTATCCTATTTGGATTAACTGTTTTCTCTAGAATACGTTTAATTTCCCTATTGGAAACCCCTACCTGACCACTAGTCTGAGGGTGATATGGGGTTGCTACTTTATGGGTAATACCGTATTGTTTCATTAAAAGAGCAAACGGTCTACTACAAAAGTGTGAACCTCCATCACTAATTATAGCTCGCGGCGTACCAAAACGTGTAAGTATATCCTTTTTCAAAAACTGGACTACGACCCTGTGGTCATTCGTTTTACACGGAACCGCCTCAACCCACTTAGACACAAAGTCTACAACGACAAGTAAACGAAATAGGAAATGGACCCATAAAAATCAATGCCCCACACATCAAAGACCTCAATCACTAAAATAGGATTCAAAGTCATCTTATTTATACGGGAAATGGTTCCTAACTTCTGAAAACGCTCACAAGAAACACAATGACTATGGGAATCTTTAAACAATGAAGGCCAATAAAATCCACACTGCAAAATCTTAGCAGCAGTCTTCTTAGCACTAAAATGACCCCACATGCATGTTCATGACAAAAGGAGATAATACTACACTGGTCACTCTCAGATACACATCTCCTAATAATCTGGTCCGGATAATACTTAAACAGATAAGGATCATCCCAAAAGAAACGCTTAACCTCGGATAAAAACCTAGAACGATCTTGTTTACCCGAATGTTGAGGGGTTCAACCAGTAACAAGATAATTCACTATATTTGCATACCAAGGTGATTGGGAAACAGAGAACAATTGTTCATCAGGAAAGCTATCCCTTATAGGAAGGGAATCACTAGGGGAACTAACAACTAGCCTAGACAAGTGGTCTGCTACTACATTTTCTGCACCCTTTTTGCCTCTAATGTCTGGACAAAATTCTTGTAACAAAAGGATCCATCTAATCAATCTAGGTTTGGTATCCTTCTTAGACAAAATGTATTTCAAAGCAGCATGATCAGTATAGATTACGATCTTAGAACCTAATAAATAGGATCTAAACTTATCCAAGGCAAACACGATGGCTAGCAATTCCTTCTCGGTAGTTGTATAGTTCATTTGGGCATCATTCAGAGTTTTTCTAGCATAGTAAATCACATGGAGTAATTTGTTTTCTCGCTGACCTAGCACAACGCCTATAGCATAATCTGAAGCATCACACATAATTTCAAAGGGTAGGTTCCAGTTAGATGCCTGGACTATCGGTGCAGTAGTGAGTAGAGTTTTAAGCTTCTCAAAAGCCTCTAAACAAGCATCATCAAAGACAAACTTAACATCTTTAGCAAGCAAATTGTAAAGAGGTGTAAAAATCAAGCTAAAATCCTTAATGAATCGACGGTAAAAACCTGCATGCCCTAGGAATGACCTAATATCTTTTACGGTTTTTGGGACCTGTAAAGTCTTAATAAGGTCAACTTTGGCTTTGTCTACCTCTATACCCTTTGAAGATACGATGTGCCCTAACACGATTCCTGATTTAACCATGAAATGGCATTTTTCCCAATTAAGCACTAATTTATTTTCCTTACATCTAGTCAACACTAATGTCAAATGATGCAAGCACTCATCGAAAGATGAACCAAACACTGAAAAATCATCCATAAAGACCTCTAAGAACCGTTCTACCATATCAGAAAATATGCTCATCATACAACACTGAAAAGTTGCAGGGGCATTACATAGCCCAAAAGGCATGCGTCAATACGCAAAGGTACCAAAGGGACAGGTAAAAGTGGTTTTCTCTTGGTCTTCTGGGGCAATAACGATCTGATTATAACCGGAGTAGCCATCTAAGAAGCAATAGTGACTATGTCCAGCTAATCGCTCTACCATTTGGTCGATAAAAGGAAGGGGAAAGTGATCCTTCCTTGTGACCTTGTTCAATTTCCTATAGTCAATACACACACGCCATCCCGTGGTCACTCGGGTTGGGATTAATTCATTATTATCATTATGGACTACAGTGATACCTGATTTCTTGGGGACAACCTGAACAGGGCTGACCCCCTTACTATCTGAAATTGGGTAAATAATACCCGCATCTAACAACTTAAGCACATCTTTTCGAACTACCTCTTTCATGTTAGGGTTCAGTCGACGTTGCATCTCCCTAGAAGGTTTGGAGTCTTCCTCTAAATGAATCTGATGCATACACACAGTAGGACTATACCCTTAATGTCTGCTATAGTCCACCCTAAAGCTTCCTTATTTTCTTGAAGTACATTTACTAGCCTACTTTCCTGATCACTATCCAAATCGGAAGCTACAATCACAGGTAAAGTCTCAGATGGGCCTAAAAACACATACTTTAGAGTATCGGGTAGTGGTTTAAGGTCCAACTTTTGGGTCTCTTCTAAAGAAGGAATTAGGGTAGTCTCAGAAAATGGTAACGGTTCGAACCTAGCTTTCCATCTATCAGTGTCTAACACAGGGGTAGAATCTAATAGAGCATTCACCTGTTCAATAGTGCTATCGTCGTCAAAATCTAAACCAAAATGGGATAGACAACTTTCTAACGGGTCTTCAGACAAAATGTTTGGTAATGACTCCTTAACTAAGGCTTCTATCATATTCACCTCTTCAACACATGTGTTATCTAGCTCATGAGGTTTCTTACTGACATTAAAAATGTTCATCTCCAAAGTCATATTACCAAAAGATAAACTCATCACACCATTTCGACAGTTAATTATCGCATTAGACGTAGCTAAAAATGGGCGACCTAAAATCACAGGTATCTGGTTCTCTGGGTCAAGGACAGGTTGGGTATCTAGGACCACGAAATCCACTGGATAAATAAACTTGTCGACCTCAATAAGAACATCCTCGATAACACCTCGAGGGATTTTAACAGACCTATCAGCTAACTGCAGTGTCATCTGAGTAGGTTTCATTTCACCAAGTCCTAGCTGTAAGTATACATGGAATGGCAGTAAGTTCACACTGGCTCCTAAGTCAAGTAAAGCCTTTTCTACCCGGAAGTTACCTATTATGCAAGCAATGGTAGGAGAATCTGGGTATTTTTACTTTGGAGTTGTGGTGTTCTGAATGATTGAACTTACGTGACTAGCTAAAAAGGCTTTCTTATGGACGCTAAGTTTTCTCTTTCGCGTACACATATCCTTAAGGAACTTGGCATAAGGAGGAATTTGCCTAATTGCATCTAATAAGGGAAGGTTTATGGTAACTTGCTTAAAAACCTCCACTATGTCATTAAAGTTCGATTCCTTCTTTGTTGGTACTAATAGCTGAGGAAATGGGGCTCTAGGCATAAAATCAGACCTTTCAGGAACCGAATTCACATCATCAGAAACTTTATCAGTCTCTTCAGCTACTGGTCCTGAGGGTGAACTACAGTATGTTCACTATCGGGCATGGTTACCTTATTGTCTACAACTCTACCACTTCTAAGGGTTCTAACACATTCAATTGATTCGATGGTTTTGCACCTAATTCATGAACTCCTCTAGGGTTGGGTTGTGTTTGACTAGGAAACTTACCTTTTTCTCTCAAAGAATCACTTATCAGACCAACCTGGGTTTTTAACTCGGAAATAGCCTGACTATTTTCTTGTCCTATCCTGTTACTAGCTTGTAGACTCTGTTCTACGGATAACTGAATTTTGCAGTTTGCTGAGTTAACAAGGCGAGAGATTCCTCTAAACTTAGGATTTTCTTATCTGACTGATTCTGAAACTGAGCTAGTCCTGAAGGATTCTTAGTATAGCCAAAACCTGGGGGAGCATTAGAATTACTAAACTGACCTTGACTTTGGCCCTTAGACCACGAAAGGTTCGGATGGTTTCTCCAACCAGGATTATAGGTTTCTGAATATGGGTCAATTTTGACGGTTATCAAATCTAGTGTTATTATAAAGAGCATTGGCTGCTCTTCAATATTCTGGCCTTCCCAAAAAGGCTCCACTCTACCACTAGTCTGGCCCACTTCTAAGGCTTCTAACCTTTTTGCTATAGCAGCAATTTTGGCATCTGATTCATAGCCTCCTTCTACCCTATTAACGTTTCCTCTACTTAAAAGAATTGTTTTCTGGGGTGCCCTACTATTTTCCCATTGCTGGGTTTTTTCGGCGATTTCATTAAAAAATTCCATCGCCGCATCAACAGTTTGGTTTTCAAATCCACCAGTGCATAGAGACTCAACCATGGTCGTTGTGGAATAATCTAAACCCTCATAAAGGATCTGAACTAGCCTAACCTTTTCTAAACCATGATGAGGACACTGGGATAATAAATCATTGAACCTTTCCAAATACCTATATAAAGATTCTCCCTCTTGTTGTGAAAATGTGCATATTTGCGTCCTAATAGACGATGTTTTGTGCCTAGGGAAAAACTTATTGAAAAAGGCAGATGTAAGTTGTTCATATGTCTCAATTGACTCGGAGTCCAAACTATACAGCCACGACTTGGCCTTATCTTTCAGGGAAAATGGGAATAACCTAAGTTTCAAAGCATCATCATCTAAGCCTCTAATTCTTAGAGTACTACAAATTTCCTCAAAATCCCTAACATGGTAATAAGGGTTTTCATTTTCTTTCCCTAAAAAGATTGGGAGCATCTGTAAGGTCCCAGGTTTCAGTTCATAGGGTGCCTCCGTTTCAGCTAACTTAATACACGAAGGACGTAGTCCTAGTTGGATTCAACAAAGCTTTCAAAGTTGCCATTTCTGGCGCTATCGGAGCAACATGGATTCTCTCCTCAGTCAAAGACGTTCAAAAACAGACTCTTCAAAAGTCGGACTTTCTAGATTAAGGTAATCGAGACGCTTCGAACTACTAGGTTTCTCTTTAACAAATCTACCTAGTGCGTCTCTTTTACGTTCAGGCATACAATAGAATTTTCTAAATTGGAAGGGTAAGCAAACACAGATCAAGGCCGACTCAACCAAATCAAACCTATTGATTTCTAGCAAACAAAAAGCATGATGGCTCCACTTAGATTGTTTCTAGACCAGCTTCTAATCCTTCGAACGGGAATTCGTTACAATTTAAGCAAACCCCTCTGGAATCAATCCGAGTTAACGTAAGTTGAATAGAGGCGAGGGAAGCTCGGTGGAGCTTTGATACCCAAGGCCTCACCGGTATTACAAGGCGGCGCAGTCACGCATTCAACTTACAGAAACCGTCAAGAACTTCGAAGTATGCTTAAAAGAGTAACCAATATTTTTCGAATGACTTTCCTGTTAAGCTCGTTACCCTATCGGTCTCGTTCTAGTCAAAATTTTAGGCTTAGGTTCGCGTAGGTTACGTGTTCCTAAAGCGGGCAAGAAGAGAACGGTGATGAAATCCGAACCCTTATCTTGTATGGCCAGGCCTTGCCCTTTACTAGAAAAATATGTCCGTATTCAGTCCTCAACATATATGCATACGAAGGAGTCCAGTAACTCGCTGACAGGGGATTCGCGAGTGTTTAGAATCTTACCTCCCGTTCCAGACGGGGGATGAATCGGTTGTAGTCGACTCGGGCCACTGACTCCGATGTCTAGTGTACGAACCCAAGGTGCAGAGACAATATCGTAATTGTCCTCCTTCTCTGCAAACAGTTTATATTTAAAGTACCCTTCCGTAGGGAAAAAAAAAAATCCCAAAGTCCAAAAGTCCAAAAAAAAATAAAGAAAAATTACAAAAATAATAAACCCTAATACATTTTTTTAAAAAAATAAACAAACCCTAAACTAAAATTGTCTAAAATAAAATTGTCTTCTTTTCTGTTCTTTTTGCTTTAATCTTTAGCTCCAAGTCTTTATGAAATCACCAAACTCCTTGGCTCAATTTTCTTTATGATCCAGAACCTGTAGACACAAGATAAATACCCAAAAAACATAAAAAAAAAAAAAAATAAAATAAAATAAATCTAAAACCCTAAAAACAAGTCCGCGTCGGCGGCGCCAAAAATTGATGTGATTTGTAGATAGTGGTAAAAGTGGTTAGATTCTCAGACTTGTGAAGGATACTGACTAGACTTAAATTCTAATATTAAAATAAAAAACTCACTAAAAATTATAGCAAACTCAATCAAAGTTGATATCAATATTAAAAGAACACTAAGGCTAAGATTCCACTATTTTCCAGATTCAAAGTGATTTAATCCAATATTTATATTCATGCAATTTTTTCGTTCAATTTGATTCTAAACTATTGCAACAAGTAAATTCTCAAAATAACAAGTGTAAATCCGAAGCATAGAACATCAAAAACCTAGGTCCAAGCATGCTCTATCAAAAGAAATAACAATTGCTTAACAAGAATCATTCAAACAATTTTCACTCAAGGCAAAACAATCATAAAAATAATTGCGATAAATAAATAAATAAGAATATACCACTTTTGTTGGAAAAATAGCTTCCTCTATCGCCTCAGCAATGGGGTTTAGCTCCTCATATTAATCACTTGCTCAAAATACATGTTTGTTGCTCAAAAGTTGATTAAAAGAGTGAAAGGTGTAAAGCAGCTGATTTGCAACAGCGTAAAAGTGTTACAGATCTCTGGTACAAAGAGGAACAATGATTAACTGTTGTATATAAACGTTACTTATCTTCTGCTGTTGAACAACGACACTTTTTGCGACTGTTTTTCGTGCGTCAATGTTCTTCGCGTTCTTGAGCTGTGCAGCAGCAGCAGAAACAGAGTTTGATAAAACTCTGATTTCTTCTTCTCTGGCTCTCCTCAGGTCCCCAACTCTCGACACCCCTTCTATATGACCCAAACAATCTATTTATATCAAAAATACCGATTAAATCTCTCCCAAATCTTCCAAAATCTCTTCCTCTCTTCACGGCAAAGTTGCGGCAATTTCTTGTTTTAGAATTTCTACACGTTTCTGAGCTTTCCTTTTTATTCTAAACTCTTCCTTAGATAGATACAAATCTTTGGGAAGGTTCATAGCACTTTAATCTCTCTAAAATTCCCTAAAACAGGTCACACACGTGACTTTCCATATATTTCTGTTGTGATAAAATCCGTCTATTGAGCCCAGTCTAATCGATTTCAACACCCATATCAGATTCCTAGACCCATAAGGAGTTATCCTATGAAAATCAGAGGTTTAATCGACCTCAAACTCCTCCAAATCAAGAACCCTAATCTGTTCTTCACTGCCACAAATTTTCCCGCCAAAACTGATAATTCAAATGTTGAAGATGGTTCCCCTATCCAGAGTAGGGGTGCGATTAGCAGCTGCCTGGAAATGGGATGCCCCTTAGTAATTAGGTTACCCCTTATCCAAAGTGAGGTCCGAATAGCAAATGTCCTCCGGGTGCGAAACACTTTTCGAGCCAATTTCCAAAAATGTTTTTCCAAAAACACCTACAAAAATAAAAACCAAAATAAAGTACAAAAATGAGCCTAACAATATATAGAATGAGAAATCAGACACAAAAATGTGTCTATCAAATACCCCCAAACCTATTATTTGCTAGTCCTCGAGCAAAAATAAAATAGAAATAAAATCCTAACTCACTGTCGCAGGCATCGTCGATTGCATTTAGCGTATGCAATAAGCCTTTAAACCCCTAGGTGTCCCTAGTGGCGGAGTGTTGTCTCCGGAGGGCTTACCAGAGGTATACCCACAAAACCTTTATACTCCAGACCCTAGCTATCTACACAGAACCTTGGAAGGCACTAAAGAATCTCCTTGGTTGGCATACTTATTGACTACAGGAGGAAGTACCCTGATGCGAAATTCCAATTGTTGTACACGAGTTTGCACTCAAGCATACTAAAATTCATATGAAGTGACAGAGCTCTACTCAGATAGTCGCACTATGGACATCAATATCCGGAGTCAAAACTAATCACATGGATAGATCAAGAAGATGGATATAGAAAAACATAGATGGTTTTGATGTTTACTAGGTGAACGGTGTTTCTCATATCTGTCTGAAGGCCTCCGCCAAAATGAACCTATCCTAATGGACTGAGATACTAGTCTGACTAATATCAACACACTGGCATATACAAGGGAACCAGTGATTGATAATCCTAACTCTAGGTCAACACAACTGGCATATATGATTTACCAGTTGGTCTGATGGTTGGTCTCAGTTTCTCTTTTTTTTTTTTTTTTTTTTGTATCTCAATCACTCTAATTCACCCTAGCATTGGTAACAACTTGAATCGTGAGCCCCACCTAATCACTTAGAGAAACATAGTTTAAAAACAAAACAAAATAAAAACAGAAGTGAAAAGGACTCAACGAGATATGGTGAAACTATCATGTTATTTCTAACACATGAGATCTGTGCTTTTATGAATAGACTCTTTAGATGTTTCCATCTAGACAGATTGGTTCCTCAACTCCTACAACCAAAATTCTTCCATCCACTTAGATTGGTTAGTGCCATCCTTAATAGGGATAAATTTCTAGGCTCTGGAGTTTATTTCTTGCAACGAAAAGGTAACAAAAAATTCTACCCCACCCCCAAACTTAAATCTAACATTTTCCTCAATGTTTCTAATAAAAGAACAGTACCAAAAATATAAGTAACAAGAGGAAATAGTAAAGAGAGAATTCGGAAAAATAGTACCTGGGTGAAGTGTAACCAAAAACCTACAAAAATATTATAAAGGTAAAAAGGGCTTCAGAGGGACCTCCTCAACATCACCTGTAGGAAAAGGCTCTAAAAAGGGCTTCAATCGCTGACCGTTAACCTTCGAAGAACTACTACCATCTGGTGTCTCAATCTCAATAGCGCCATGAGGAAAAAAAGTACAGACCACAAAAGGACCGGTCCACCGAGACCGCAACTTCCCGGGGAATAGATGCAAACGAGTGTCATACAGAAGAACTTTTTGACCTGGAGAAAATGACTTTCGTAAAATATTCCTATCATGCACAAGTTTCATTTTGTTCTTATACTCCTTAGCACTATCGTATGCATCTCTACGAATCTCGTCCAACTCATTGAGCTGGAGCTTTCTTTGAGCTCCTGCCTTGTCAAGTGAAAAGTTTAAGTTCTTAATAGCCCAATAGGCTCGATGCTCTAACTCAACAGGCAGGTGACATGCCTTGCCAAACACTAAACGATAAGGTGACATTCCAATGGGTGTCTTAAACGCAGTACGGTAAGCCCATAAGGCATCAGTAAGCCTCGACGACCAGTCTTTCCTATTTGGATTAACTGTTTTCTCTAGAATACGTTTAATTTCCCTATTGGAAACCTCTACCTGACCACTAGTCTGAGGGTGATATGGGGTTGCTACTTTATGGGTAATACCGTATTGTTTCATTAAAAGAGCAAACGGTCTATTACAAAAGTGTGAACCTCCATCACTAATTATAGCTCGCGGCGTACCAAAACGTGTAAGTATATCTCTTTCAAAAACTGGACTACGACCCTGTGGTCATTCGTTTTACACGGAACCGCCTCAACCCACTTAGACACATAGTCTACAGCGACAAAGATAACCAAACGAAATAGGAAATGGACCCATAAAATCAATGCCCCACACATCAAAGACCTCAATCACTAAAATAGGGTTCAAAGGCATCATATTTCTACGGGAAATGGTTCCTAACTTCTGGCAACGCTCACAAGAAACACAATGACTATGGGAATCTTTAAACAACGAAGGCCAGTAAAATCCACACTGCAAAATCTTTAGCAGTCTTCTTAGCACTAAAATGACCCCCACATGCATGTTCATGACAAAAGGAGATAATACTAGACTGGTCACTCTCAGATACACATCTCCTAATAATCTGGTCCGGACAATACTTAAACAGATAAGGATCGTCCCAAAAGAAATGCTTAACCTCGGCTAAAAACCTAGAACGATCTTGCTTACCCCAATGTTGAGGGGTTCGACCAGTAACAAGATAATTCACTATATTTGCATACCAAGGTGATTGGGAAACAGAGAACAATTGTTCATCAGGAAAGCTATCCCTTATAGGAAGGGAATCACTAGGGGAACTAACAACTAGCCTAGACAAGTGGTCTGCTACTACATTTTCTGCACCCTTTTTGTCTCTAATGTCTGGGGAAAATTCTGTAACAATAGGATCCATCTAATCAATCTAGGTTTGGTATCCTTCTTAGAAAAGGTATTTCAAAGCAGCATGATCGTATAGATTATGATCTTAGAACCTAAATAGGACCTAAACTTATCCAAGGCAAACACGATGGCTAAAATTCCTTCTCGGTAGTTGTAGTTCATTTGGGCATCATTCAGAGTTTTGCTAGCATATAAATCACATGAAGTAATTTGTTTTCTCGTTGTTAACAACGCCTATAGCATAATCTGAAGATCACACATAATCTCAAAGGGTAGGTTCCAGTTAGGTGCCTGGACTATCGGGGCAGTAGTGAGTAAAGTTTTAAGCTTCTCAAAAGCCTCTAAACAAGCATCATCAAAGAAAACTTAACATCTTTAGCAAGCAAATTGCAAAGAGGTCTAGAAATCAAGCTAAAATCCTTAATGAATCGACGGTAAAAACCTGCATGCCCTAGGAATGACCTAATATCTTTTACGGTTTTTGGGACCTGTAAAGTCTTAATAAGGTCAACTTTGGCTTTGTCTACCTCTATACCCTTTGAAGAGACGATGTGCCCTAACAATTCCTGATTTAACCATGAAATGGCATTTTTCCCAATTAAGCACTAAATTTTTTCCTTACACCTAGTCAACACTAATGTCAAATGATGCAAGCACTCATCGAAAGATGAACCAAACACTGAAAAATCATCCATAAAGACCTCTAAGAACCGTTCTACCATATCAGAAAATATGCTCATCATACAACGCTGAAAAGTTGCAGGGGCATTACATAGCCCGAAAGGCATGCGTCTATACGCAAAGGTACCAAAGGGACAGGTAAAAGTGGTTTTCTCTTGGTCTTCTGGGGCAATAACGATCTGATTATAACCGGAGTAGCCATCTAAGAAGCAATAGTGACTATGTCCAGCTAATCGCTCTAGCATTTGGTCGATAAAAGGAAGGGGAAAGTGATCCTTCCTTGTGACCTTGTTCAATTTCCTATAGTCAATACACACACGCCATCCCGTGGTCACTCGGGTTGGGATTAATTCATTATTATCATTCTGGACTACAGTGATACCTGATTTCTTGGGGACAACCTGAACAGGGCTGACCCTTACTGTCTGAAATTGGGTAAATAATACCCGCATCTAACAACTTAAGCACCTCTTTTCGAACTACCTCTTTCATGTTAGGGTTCAGTCGACGTTGCATCTCCCTAGAAGGTTTGGAGTCTTCCTCTAAATGAATCTGATGCATACACACAGTAGGACTTATACCCTTAATGTCTGCTATAGTCCACCCTAAAGCTTCCTTATTGTCTTGAAGTACATTTACTAGCCTACTTTCCTGATCACTATCCAAATTGGAAGCTACAATCACAGGTAAAGTCTCAGATGGGCCTAAAAACACATACTTTAGAGTATCGGGTAGTGGTTTAAGGTCCAACTTTGGGGGCTCTTCTAAAGAAGGAATTAGGGTAGTCTCAGAAACTGGTAACGGTTCGAACCTAGCTTTCCATCTATCAGTGTCTAACACAGGGGTAGAATCTAATAGAGCATTCACCTGTTCAATAGTGCTATCGTCGTCAAAATCTAAACCAAAATGGGATAGACAACTTTCTAATGGGTCTTCAGACAAATGTTTGGTAATGACTCCTGAACTAAGGCTTCTATCATGTTCACCTCCTCAACACATGTGTCATCTAGCTCATGAGGTTGCTTACTGACATTAAAAATGTTCATCTCCATAGTCATATTACCAAAAGATAAACTCATCACACCATTTCGACAGTTAATGATCGCATTAGACGTAGCTAAAAATGGGCGACCTAAAATCACAGGTATCTGGTTCTCTGGGTCAGGGACAGGTTGGGTATCTAGGACCACGAAATCCACTGGATAAATAAACTTGTCGACCTCAATAAGAACATCCTCGATAACACCTCGAGGGATTTTAACAGACCTATCAGCTAACTGCAGTGTCATCTGAGTAGGTTTCATTTCACCAAGTCCTAGCTGTAAGTATACATGGAATGGCAGTAAGTTCACACTGGCTCCTAAGTCAAGTAAAGCTTTTTCTACCCGGAAGTTACCTATTGTGCAAGCAATGGTAGGAGAACCTGGGTCTTTGTACTTTGGAGTTGTGGTGTTCTGAATGATTGAACTTACGTGACTAGCTAAAAAGGCTTTCTTATGGACGCTAAGTTTTCGCTTTCGCGTACACATATCCTTAAGGAACTTGGCATAAGCAGGAATTTGCCTAATTGCATCTAATAAGGGAAGGTTTATGGTAACTTGCTTAAAAACCTCCACTATGTCATTAAAGTTCGATTCCTTCTTTGTTGGTACTAATAGCTGAGGAAATGGGGCTCTAGGCCTAAAATCAGACCTTTCAGGAACCGAATTCACATCATCAGAAACTTTATCAGTCTCTTCAGCTACTGGTCCTGAGAGGTGAGATCCTGAGGGGTGAACTACAGTATGTTCACTATCGGGCATGGTTACCTTATTGTCTACAACTCTACCACTTCTAAGGGTTCTAACACATTCAATTGATTCGATGGTTTTGCACCTAATTCATGAACTCCTCTAGGGTTGGGTTGTGTTTGACTAGGAAACTTACCTTTTTCTCTCAAAGAATCACTTATCAGACCAACCTGGGTTTTTAACTCGGAAATAGCCTGACTATTTTCTTGTCCTATCCTGTTACTAGCTTGTAGACTCTGTTCTACGGATAACTGAATTTTGCAGTTTGCTGAGTTAACAAGGCGAGAGATTCCTCTAAACTTAGGATTTTCTTATCTGACTGATTCTGAAACTGAGCTAGTCCTGAAGGATTCTTAGTATAGCCAAAACCTGGGGGAGCATTAGAATTACTAAACTGACCTTGACTTTGGCCCTTAGACCACGAAAGGTTCGGATGGTTTCTCCAACCAGGATTATAGGTTTCTGAATATGGGTCAATCTTTTGACGGTTATCAAATCTAGTGTTATTAAAGAGCATTGGCTGCTCTTCAATATTCTGGCCTTCCCAAAAAGGCTCCACTCTACCACTAGTCTGGCCCACTTCTAAGGCTTCTAACCTTTTTGCTAAGCAGCAATTTTGGCATCTGATTCATAGCCTCCTTCTACCCTATTAACGTTTCCTCTACTTAAAAGAATTGTTTTCTGGGGTGCCCTACTATTTTCCCATTGCTGGGTTTTTTCGGCGATTTCATTAAAAAATTCCATCGCCGCATCAACAGTTTGGTTTTCAAATCCACCAGTGCATAGAGACTCAACCATGGTCGTTGTGGAATAATCTAAACCCTCATAAAGGATCTGAACTAGCCTAACCTTTTCTAAACCATGATGAGGACACTGGGATAATAAATCATTGAACCTTTCCAAATACCTATATAAAGATTCTCCCTCTTGTTGTGAAAATGTGCATATTTGCGTCCTAATAGACGATGTTTTGTGCCTAGGGAAAAACTTATTGAAAAAGGCAGATGTAAGTTGTTCATATGTCTCAATTGACTCGGAGTCCAAACTATACAGCCACGACTTGGCCTTATCTTTCAGGGAAAATGGGAATAACCTAAGTTTCAAAGCATCATCATCTAAGCCTCTAATTCTTAGAGTACTACAAATTTCCTCAAAATCCCTAACATGGTAATAAGGGTTTTCATTTTCTTTCCCTAAAAAGATTGGGAGCATCTGTAAGGTCCCAGGTTTCAGTTCATAGGGTGCCTCCGTTTCAGCTAACTTAATACACGAAGGACGAGTAGTCCTAGTTGGATTCAACAAAGCTTTCAAAGTTGCCATTTCTGGCGCTATCGGAGCAACATGGATTCTCTCCTCAGTCAAAGGACGTTCAAAAACAGACTCTTCAAAAGTCGGACTCTCTAGATTAAGGTAATCGAGACGCTTCGAACTACTAGGTTTCTATTTAACAAATCTACCTAGTGTGTCTCTTTTACGTCCATGCATACAATAGTATTTTCTAAATTGGAAGGGTAAGCAAACACAGATCAAAGCCGACTCAACCAAATAAAACCTATTGATTTCTAGCAAACAAAAAGCATGATGGCTCCACTTAGATTGTTTCTCGACCAGCTTCTAATCCTTCGAACGGGAATTCATTACAATTTAATCAAACCCCTCTGGAATCAATCCGAGTTAACGTAAGTTGAATAGAGGCGAGGGAAGCTCGGTGGATCTTTGATACCCATGGCCTCATCGGTATTACAAGGCGGCGCAGTTACGCATTCAACCTAAAGAAACCGTCAAAAACTTCGAAGTATGCTTAAAAGAGTAACCAATATTTTTGGAATGACTTTCCTGTTAAGCTCGTTACCCTATCGGTCTCGTTCTAGTCAAAATTTTAGGCTTAGGTTCGCGTAGGTTACGTGTTCCTAAAGCGGGCAAGAAGAGAACGGTGATGAAATCTGAACCCTTATCTTGTATGGCCAGGCCTTTCCCTTTACTAGAAAAATAGATGTCCGCATTCAATCCTTAACATATATGCATACGAAGGAGTCCAGTAACTCGATGACAGGGGATTCACGAGTGTTTTAGAATCATACTTCCCGTTCCAGACGGGGGATGAATCGGTTGTAGTCAACTCGGGCCACTGACTCCGATGTCTAGTGTACGAACCCAAGGTGCAGAGACAATATCGTAATCGTCCTCCTTCTCTGCAAACAGTTTATATTTAAAGTACCCTTCCGTAGGGTAATAAAAAAAAAATCCAAAAGTCCAAAATTCCAAAAGTCCAAAAAGTAAAGAAAAATTACAAAAATAATAAACCCTAATACAATTTTTTTTTTTTTTAAGAAAAGAAAATAAACAAACCCTAAAATAAAATTGTCTAAAATAAAATTTTCTTCTTTTCTGTTCTTTTTGCTTTAACCTTTAGCTCCAAGTCTTTATGAAATCACCAAACTCTTTGGCTCAATTTTCTTTATGATCCAGAACCTGTAGACACAAGTTAAATACCCAAAAACATAAAAAAGGAAAAAAATAAAAAAATAAAAAATATAAAAATATAAAACCCTAAAATCAAGTCCGCGTCGGCGGCGCCAAAAATTGATGTGATTTGTAGATAGTGGTAAAAGTGGTTAGATTCTCAGACTTGTGAAGGATACTGACTAGACTTAAATTCTAATATTAAAATAAAAAACTCACTAAAAATTATAGCAAACTCAATCAAAGTTGATATCAATATTAAAAGAACACTAAGGCTAAGATTCCACTATTACAGAAACCATCAAGAACTTCGAAGTATGCTTAAAAGAGTAACCAATATTTTTGGAATGACTTTCCTGTTAAGCTCGTTCCCCTATCGGTCTCGTTCTAGTCAAAATTTTAGGCTTAGGTTCGCATAGGTTACGTGTTCCTAAAGCGGGCATGAAGAGAAAGATGATGAAATCCGAACCCTTATCTTGTATGGCCAGGCCTTGCCCTTTACTAGAAAAATAGATGTCCGTATTCAGTCCTCAACATATATGCATACGAAGGAGTCCAGTAACTCGCTGACAGGGGATTCGCGAGTGTTTAGAATCTTACCTCCCGTTCCATATGGGGGATGAATCGGTTGTAGTCGACTCGGGCCACTGACTTCGATGTATAGTGTACGAACCCAAGGTGCAGAGACAATATCGTAATCGTCCTCCTTCTCTGCAAACAGTTTATATTAAAGTACCCTTCCGTAGGGTAATAAAAAAAATGTCCCAAAGTCCAAAAAGTAAAGAAAAATTACAAAAATAATAAACCCTAATACAGTTTTTTTTTTTAAAAGAAAATAAACAAACCCGAAACTAAAATTGTCTAAAATAAAATTGTCTTCTTTTCTGTTCTTTTTGCTTTAATCTTTAGCTCCAAGTCTTTATGAAATCACCAAAATCTTTGCCTCAATTTTCTTTATGATCCAGAACCTGTAGACACAAGATGAATACCCAAAAACATAAAAAAGGACAAAAATAAAAAAAAAAATAAATAAATAAAAATAAATAAATCTAAAACCCTAAAAACAAGTCCGCGTCGGCGGCGCCAAAAATTGATGTGATTTGTAGATAGTGGTAAAAGTGGTTCGATTCTCAGACTTGTGAAGGATATTAATTAGACTTAAATTATAACATTAAAATAGAAAACTCACTAAAAATTATAGCAAACTCAATCAAAGTTGATATCAATATTAAAAGAACACTAAGGCTAAGATTCCACTATTTTCCAGATTCAAAGTGATTTAATCCAATATTTATATTCATGCAATTTTTTCATTCAATTTGATTCTAAACCATTGCAACAAGTAAATTCTCAAAATAACAAGTGTAAATCCGAAGCATAGAACATCAAAAACCTAGGTCCAAGCATGCTTTATCAAAAGAAATAACAATTGCTTAACAAGAATCATTCAAACAATTTTCACTCAAGGAAAAACAATCATAAAAATAATTGCGATAAATAAATAAATAAGAATATACCACTCTTTGTTGGAAAAATAGCTTCCTCTATCGCCTCAGCAATGGGGTTTAGCTCCTCATATTAATCACTTGCTCAAAATACATGTTTGTTGCTCAAAAGTTGATTAAAAGAGTGAAAGGTGTAAAGCAGCTGATTTGCAACAGCGTAAAAGTGTTACAGATCTCTGGTACAAAGAGGAACAATGATTAACTGTTGTATATAAACGTTACTTATCTTCTGCTGTTGAACAACGACACTGTTCTGCGACTGTTTTTCATGCGTCAATGTTCTTCGCGTTCTTGAGCTGTGCAGCAGCAGCAGCAGAAACAGAGTTTGATAAAAATCTGATTTCTTCTTCTCTGGCTCTCCTCAGGTCCCCAAAATCTTTACACCCTTTCTATATGACCCAAACAATCTATTTATATCAAAAATACCGATTAAGTTTCTCCCAAATCTTCCAAAATCACTTCCCCTCTCTTCACGACAAAGTTGCGGGAATTTCTTGTTTTAGAATTTTTACACGTTTCTGAGCTTTCCTTTTTATTCTAAACTCTTCCTCAGATAGATACAAATCTTTGGGAAGGTTCATAGCACTTTAATGTCTCTAAAGTTCCCTAAAACAGGTCACACACGTGACTTTCCATATATTTCTGTTGTGATAAAAATCTGTCTATTGAGCCCAGTCTAATCGATTTCAACACCCATATCAGATTCCTAGACCCATAAGGAGTCTATCCTATGAAAATCAGAGGTTTAATCGACCTCAAACTCCTCCAAATCAAGAACCCTAATCTGTTCTTCACTGCCACAAATTTTCCCGCCAAAACTGATAATTCAAATGTAGAAGATGGTCACCCCCTATCCAGAGTAGGGGTGCGATTAGCAGCTGCCTGGAAATTGGATGCCCCTTAGTAATTAGGTTACCCTTTATCCAAAGTGAGGGTCCGAATATCAAATGTCATCCCATGAACGCAAAAAACACTTTTCGAGCCAATTTCGCCGCAAAATCTTATTTTTCCAAAAACACCTACAAGAACATAAAAAGCCAAAATAAATACAAAATCGAGCACTAACAATATATACAACTGAGATTATATCAGACACAAAAATGTGTCTATCATCCTCCAAATACTTTTAGAATTTAAACCAATAAACCTAAAAAGAACAAGAAGATGAAAAATAATAGCTATGTGTAGTCACAATCATTGCTATTCGAGTACTAGTTATTCTTCCAGCTAAACCAAAAAGAAGACATACTAGGAAACAATAAGAACACGAATTACGCATCTTCTTCCTCATCAGAGATACTCCAAGATGCTTGAATTTTGTAAAGCATACCAAATCCTCTTCATGCCCACTAGAGAAATCCAACCTCTTTTGTAGAATGAAACCTTTTGAAGCAATCTTGTCAAATGTTCTAGCACAAGAATCATCCACAAACCTAATTCTAAAAGAGTTTTGGTCACAAGGAGGATTCAAGCTAGAGGGTTTTGAGTTCTTAGAACTTCTTTTTGTCCCTTTAGAATTCATCATAGGTCTAAGAAATTGAAAGGAGCAAGAGGATTTTACTTACTTGGAGTGAGATATGAACACCCTTTCTTTCAATTTCTCATAGGAGGATTTAATGGAGGAAAAACACAAAACCCTAGGTTCACGAACGCGGACGGGTAAAGAAGAAGACTAGGGTACGCGAACTTCTTCTTTATAAGACCACATATGGGCTTGGACCCGTTTATGAACCGACCCACATAAGAAAGATGGGATTTTCTTAGCCAATTGCACATTAAAGGTTATACATTCAGCGACAACACACATGTGAACAACAACAGATGCAATAGAAAACCAAACAACGAATAAAAAAACTGTACACAACTCAAACCATTTCTTGCCCCATTCCAAGATATATATAAATGGGGAAATGCCATCCTTGTTACCAAGAGGCATAATGCGCAGATGAATTTTCATGCGACATTTCTGGTTGATATGTGTGAACAGTCCCTGTAGTATATACAAAGTAATGATGATAGTCAGGGAAGTTAGATCTTTCTATCCTTCGTTTGTTCTGGCTAGAAGAAGGATACCTCCGATTTATTGATTGCACAGTATTAACAGATTTAACACATATAATACCCTTTTCAGAATGATTCTTAGACTTCACAAATTTAAGTTTTTCTAAGAATTTAAAAACGCTTTGAACATATCTTTATCAATTGATCCATTACGATAGTATTCCTCAAAGAGATCAAGAGTTAATCTAATGAAGTTCCATATCCTTGAGCGTATTGAGCGTTTTCTCAATCTTTCCTTCTTTTTATTTTTTCCTTCTGATTGATGCTTAAGATCTAAATCTCCGGCCCCTTTTAGATGAAGTAAGATTATCATGAGAAACCAGAGATTTTAGCCATAATAATCTTTTAACAATCTTTAAGGATTTCTGGCGTGCGTTACAGATGCCAAGAGCAAGTTTTCCAAAGAAATTTCCCATAGGAAAATTTATAAGGAACGAACAAACACAAACTTATCAGGTTTACTGTGTTTGCCTGCTCTGATACCAATTGAAAAAGCGGGGGTCTAACAACACCACCCAATATTTCGCTTAGCAATATGTATGGACTAACTCCGAAATACTTTCTAGTGAATCAACTAGACTGTCAGACTCAATCTAGGTAAAAGTATCTCAAGGAGTTAATATCTCTCTCTTGTTTTGATTTACTCGAGCTAATAGAAATCAGCGAGTCTTTAATCAAACACAAGGAATAACTTGGATGGTACCAAAGACCAATATCCAAGGATCAATCAATGACAATCAACAACCAAAGGTTGGATTACTATAATTGATGATCTAACGCACAACTTGTATTATTTCAATTATAAAGATAAAACAATATAATGCGGAAACTGAAATAACACAGAAACCAGAAATTTTGTTAACGAGGAAACCGAAAATGCAGTAAAACTCCGGGACCTATTCCAGATTGAACACACACTGTGTTAAGCCGCTACAGACACTAGCCTACTCCAAGCTAACTTCATACTGGAATGTAGTTGAATCCCAATCAGTCTCCCACTGGTCCAAGGTACAATTGTACTCCCTACGCCTCTGATCCCAGCAGGATACTGTGCACTTGATTCCCTTAGCTGATCTCACCCACAACTAAAAGTTCCTACAACCCAAAATCGCAGGCTTTGACAATAAAAAATCTTTCTCACACAGACAAGTATATCAAAGGATCAATCTGTCTCCCACAGAAAAACCCTAAAGTTTTTGTTCCGTATTTTGATAATAATCAAGGTGAACAGGAACCAATTGATAATCCGGTCTTATATTCCCAAATAATAGCCTAGATAAATCAATCACCTCACAACAATCTTAATAGTATGGTAGCGAAACAAGATGTTGCGGAATCACAAACAATGAGATGAAGATGTTTGTGACTACTTTTTATATCTTGCCTGTCGGAGATATTAATCTCAAGCCAATCAATATGATTGTACTCGTACGATAGAAGATGCAAGATCAGATCACACAACTACGATAAAAGTAGTATCGGTCTGGCTTCACAATCCCAATGAAGTCTTTAAGTCGTTAACATGGTTTTAGAAGAAGAAAACCAAAGGTTAAAGGAGAAACGACTCTAGCACGCAAACTAGTATCACACGTGAAGTGTGGAGATTAGTTTTGCAGAGTTGCTAGATGTCCCCTTATATAGTCTTTCAAATCAGGGTTTCGCCTTGGTCACAAAGCAAACAATATCCACCCTTAGATGAAAACCTGATTTAGATTCAAGCTAATATTTCTCAACTGTTATATCGAAAACTTAGCTTGTTATACACAAATGAAATGCATGCTTCTAGGTTTGTTAACCATACCCAAACGTGTACATTGTTGGTTCAACAATAGTTAACCAAAAGGTTATCCATATGAGCATTTCATACTAACCATATTCTTCTTCACCATAACTAGTTCAAATGACTCAAATGAACTAGTTAGAGAGTTGTTCAATTGCAAGGAAATCTTATGTATTACACAAGACACAATTGAAGCAAAGATGATTTGATTCACTCGAACACTTTTCATAAACTTTATAGCCACGGTTTTAGTCTTTATAAATTTAAGTTCAGAAATCATCTTCAAATATATAACCTTCTTAAGGTCGCACACTAGGTTCGCGGACTTAAGCAACCTGGCAGAGTTTAAAAACTCCAGCAGAAAATCTCGGAAAACCGCCGGTTTGCGGACTGGGTTCGAGGACTGGTACTCACGCAACTAGTTTTTCAACACCAGCAAAATTTCTCGGGATGATAAGTTCGGCAGTTCGCGGAATTGTCAACAAGCCATTCTTCCGGTTTCTCCTGATCAACAAAGTTCGCAAACTTTGCTTCAAGGGATAGGACTTATGCACATATGTGTTTCCACAACAATACTTATGTCCATCATTGGTTATGTAATCTAAACTATAATTCCAACCATTGAAACATTCTTAGAGGACGTTATATAGTTGTTACACCATTCTCGTCAAAGCAATTTTCAAAGTGATTGAAACATATCATGACTTTCGTCACTAGGTAAAGATAAACATGGTCGAAGCGAAATGCTTACCAACACATATTTCGAGATATAGATAGGCGAGGTATACTCAGCTCGAAATACCAAATGTGTATAATCTAAGTATATATATAGCATACGACTTTTTGTCTCAAGAAGTAGGAGATAAAGTAGATAGACTTTTGAGTGACGGGTAAGTTCAAGTCTTCACATACCTTTTTGTCGAGAAGTTCCACCAGTTCCTTGAGTAGTTTTTCTTCTTGTATGATGAATCTCCAGGAAGTCCTTGAGCTCAACTACACTTTCTATCCTAGTCTGAGACTTATCTATAATAGACTAGAAATCAAGACTTATAGTTTTGATCACTAACATTGACAAACATGCTTGAGAAAGCAACGCATGCGAGTTTGACCGAGAAATGCTCTAATATTATAGGCTATGACCGGTTATACCTCAAGTCTCAACATAAGTTAAGATAGGTTCTACGATTGTCATCTTTCATTGGTCATCCATAAGATATTGGATAAAGAACAAGACCAATCACGATTTCCCTTGCGATTATGAAAACAAGTTCATACATCTACTTCCTTAAACTAATGTAATAATACATAGTTTTCTAGGATAAAATCACACATATATAATTGCACATATAATCAAGTAAATATATACAATAGATTCCTTAATACTTTGATCATACTATTATGACCAATTCTAACACTAGAGTATTATATACAAATATATACAGATTTGCATGTTACGTTTTCAATATACCACGACTTAAATGGTACGCTAGGAATGGAAACAAGATCAAGTCAATATTACTAACCTCAAAAGGAAGGATGATGTCGTCGTTGCATTTGTTACTTCTTCACTTTCTTCAGGTCTTCAGAGTAATACTTGTACGTCTCAACATTCCTAGACTTTATAGTCTAACCTAAACAAAGTTGACTCTAGTATTTAATCAACCGACTCTAGATGAGTTTTTACACTCAAATATGAAAACCAACCTTGACATAGCAACGCTTGGTGGGTTCAACCGAGCTATGCTCTAACAGAACTCATATCCGGAAATCATTATGCCGCGCTCAACTTGGCATGTGCCAATGTTCGACAATGATTGTGTTTCAATCAACTTGACCTCTGTCAAGTACGGAAACAGTCGCGTTGTATTTATCTCGGCCATGTACTTAGCTTATTTGGATGCCAACATCCAAGTAAATCATGCCAATCGAGTCCATCCTTGATGATTAGTTCAACTTCATATTTTAGGTACATCACTTGCATTCTTTTTGCCTGAGCAATTGACATCAATGGCGCATTTGGCGACGCCAATGTCGTGTATGCATTTTCCAAGCCTTGGCCAATGCTTGGGACAATGCCTAAGCCATTCCATGACTTGGATTTCATCCTTTATTCCTTCCTTGAGCTGGGAAAATTCTGAATAAGGATATGCAACACTATCACATATATAGTATTGCATGTGCTAAGTAGCCCTTCTTGTCTCAGCCATGTTGGCGCTACATCATCGAATTGTGCAGCTCCATCATCCAGGCCACAACTTCAGTCTTGCGCAATCTTTGCGCTTCACTGTTGGGACCAGTCATAGACCTCCCCCACCCAACCCATTCAACGTCCTTGTTGAATGCAACATCAGTTCAGGTTCTGCTGAGCTTAATTGGCCTTATACGCTTCTGAGCCACTCTAAAAAATCAGCAAACTTGCCTGGCCTACATTCTTGCCAAAACTTTATGCCTAGTGCTTTACGCCATTACTTAGTTTATGCGCCTTGCCATTAAGCATATGAATTCCAGCTTCACTGTTGCATCGTCGACTATGCTTCAGTTCCACTTCATTCATATATCAACACCCAAAGCTATGCAATATGTTGCTATGATCTTGTATCGGCACACAAATCTTTTCCAACCCATTCCGTGCCTAGGTATACACGCCGAATGACCAACATATCATCATCATATGCATAACTTAGCTTATTGCATCTAATTGCGACTGACATTGCACTCTTGCAATTCAACATGCCTTACTATAGACTAAGTATTCTTCAATCACTTTGCAACTCTCTTATGAAAATACGACTTAAATTCATGACATTATCCATGACTTAGGAAGACCGGGACATCCCACCGTCACTTTGCACAGGGCTCCCCTTCAAGCGCCTTTGAAACTAACAAGGCATCACTTGTTCTTTCAACATCATGTTCTTCCTAACTATGAACTACTCTCAAATCATATGTTTGATGGACTTACATCTTCATTCTTGTTGTGTTACTCTATGCTATCTCTGCCAAGTACTGTCACACTTCTACGTAACTCTCTCAACAAAAAACTCTCATATACCATCAACTTTTACTTTTTCTTGCTTGGTTTTTCTTTCAGCGTCTTTTATTGCATACTTTAATTTAGTATACTTGTAGTGTCCCCCCCCCCCCCCCCCCCCCCCCCCCCACCCCACCCCACCCCCGGGACTCCTTCCCATTTACACCATTGGCCAAAATGACCTTACTGAAAGTAACAAAAAACCAAAGCAAATACACCAGCAAATAGTGTGTTATCTTTTAGACCATTAGATCAGCAACACCCAACTAAAACTTCAAACAGAAATAGCAAACAGATAAATGCTAAAGCCTTCATACTTCAGCAACCTTGCAGGTTCACGCACTTGCAACTAGTGCTGCAATGCCCCTGTTTCATACATAGATCCGTCACGGAAAACAAGGGATATTAAGATCCATAGGATACCTAAACTCTTCATCAATCTCCGCTAAGCTTTCTTCGAACGAGCAGACAGGGGAAAACTCACTTTACTTTCCTTTGTCGCGCCTCATGTCATACAGACTGACATTCCTTACACTTTTTGTGAAACAAGGTGCACCTTGGACTTTGTGTAACAATCCTACCAAGGTGAGGCATCACTGTTGCCTCTGCTATCTTGAAAAAGTTGTTACCAAGGATCATCTCAAAATTATTAAGATGCATCATTATAATACTGATTCGACCACGCCATTCTCCCACTTCAACATTTTCCACAGCTATCCCCTTGATTGGTTTAGCTATATCATTGACAATCTTAATACAATTATTAGCCTGATATACTTCCAAACCCAAGTACTCTGCCATCGACAAGCTCATAATAGTGTGAGAATCACCCATATCGGCCATACCCCAGAGTCGATGGTTGTGAATGCCAACCTTTACATAAACTAGGCCAGCGCTACTCAGCCTACGCTGTGTTGCTTCCTTTTGTGCTACTATATTGCATAGTTGAATATGATTAACATGCTCTACCTCATCATTCCCATCTTTCTCGCAACTTCCTTCAGTGACTATTGCGGACAATTTTTCTCTCTTAGGCCAATCACGCGTAATGTGAGGACCCTTTCATAAGAAACACACAATGGCCTTGTTCTTCCCGGCCAAACTAACCATCCCTTTGATAGTTCTTTTCCTTAGCCTCAGAAATTTTCTTACTAACATTGTCCTTGTACTTCTTGTTAGAGCATTGCTCGGTCAAACTCTCATGCGTTGGTATCTCAAGCATGTTGTCAATGTTAGTGATCAAAACTATAAGTCTTGATTTCTAGTCTACTATAGCTAAGTCTCGCACTAGGATAGAAAGTGTAGTTGAGCTCAAGAACTCCATGGCGAATCATCATACAAGACAAAGAACTACTCAAGGAACTGGTGGAACTTCATCGACAAAAAGGTATGTGGAAACTTAAACTTATCTATCACTTAAAAGTCTATCTACTCTATCTCCTACTTTGAGACAAAAGTCGTGTTGCTATATAGACTTTGATTATACACATTTGGTATTTCGAGCCGAGTATATCTCACCTATCTATATCTCGAAATATGTGTTGGTAAGCTTTTGCTTCAACCAAGTTTATCTTTACCTAGTGAAGAAAGTCATGTTATGTTTCAATCACTTTGAAAATACCTTTGACGAGAAATGGTTTGTGAATAAAAACTATATAACGTCCTCTAAGAATGTTTCAATGATTGAAATGAGAGTTTAGATTATATAACCAATGGTGGATATAAGCATTGTTATGGAAACACATATATGCATAAGTCCTTATTCATTGAACCAAAGTTTGCGAACTTTGTTGATCAAGAGAACCAGAACTAGAGCTGTGAAATCAGTCAGCGAACTCAGTCCGCGAACCCGGGAAGTTCTCAACCCGAGAATATCTGCTGGAGTTTGTGAACTCCTTCCGGGAACTTAAGTCCGCGAACCCAGTCTGCGAACTTGAGTTAGGTTATATCTAAAGACGATTTTGTGAACTCATACTTATAAATACTAAGGGATGCACTTTGCAAATCGTGGCTATAAAGTTCATGAACCGATTCAAGTGAATCAAATCATATTTGATTCAATTGTGTATTGTGTAGTTACATAAGATTTCCTTGCAATTGAAAAACTCTCAAACTAGTTCATTTGAAGATATTTGAACTAGTTATGGTGAAGAAGAATATGGTTGATATGAAAGTGATCATATGGCTTACCATTTGGTTAACTATTGTTGAACCAACAAATGTACATGTTTGGGTATAGTTACACAAACCTAGAAACGTGCATTTCATTTGTGTGTAACAAGCTAAGTTTTCGATCTAAAGGTTGAAAGATATTAGCTTGAATCTAATCAGGTTTTCATCCAACGGTGAGTATTGAATGCTTTATTACTAAGCTAACATTGATTACAAACCCTGATTTGAAAGACTATATAAGGGGAACTCTAGCATCTGTGCAAAACTAATCCCCACACCTTACGTGTGATACTAGTTGGTTTTGGTAGAGTCGATTCTCCTTTAACCTTTGGTTTCTTCTTAAAAACCAGGTTAACGACTTAAAGACTTCGTTGGGATTGTGAAGCCAGACCGATACTACTTTCTCTTAGTTGTGTGATCTGATCTTGTGTTTTTTATCGTACGAGTACAATCAAATTGATTGGCTTGATATTGATATATCCGATAGGCAAGATATAAAAAGTAATCACAAACATCTTCATCTCATTGTTTGTGATTCTGCAACATCTTGTTTCGCTACCATACGATTAAGATTGTTGTGAGGTGATTGATAAATCTAGGTTGTTCTTATGGAATATAAGATCAGACTATCAATTGGTTCCTGTTCACCTTGATTTATCAAAAGACGAAACAAAAACCTTTTGGGTTTATCTGTGGGAGACAGATTTATCCTTTCTATAGACTTGTCTGTGTGAGACAGATTTGTTTATTTCAGGTCTTCGACTTTGGGTCGTAGCAACTCTTAGTTGTGGGAGAGATCATCTAAGGGAATCAAGTGCGTAGTATCCTGCTGGGATCAGAGACCTAGGGAGCGCAACTGTACCTTGGATCAGTGTGAGATTGGTTGGGGTTCAACTAAAGTCCAGTCCGAAGTTAGCTTGGAGTAGGATGGTGTATGTAGCGTCCTAATACAGTGTGTGTTCACTATAGACTAGGTCCCGGGGTTTTTCTGCATTTGCGGTTTCCTCGTTAACAAAATTCTGGTGTCTGTGTTATTTCTATTTCCTCATTATATTGTTTATCTTTATAATTGAAATAATACAGGTTGTGCGTTGAAGATCAATCAATTAGAATATCCAACCTTTGGTTGTTAATTTACATTGATTGACACTTGTATATTGGTCTTTGATACCATCCAAGTTATTCCTTGTATTTGATTAGGACTCGCAGATTTTGCTTGAGTAAATAAAATCAACAGAGATATATTAACTCCTCGATATACTTTTATCTAGATTGAGTCTGACTGTCTAGTTGGTTCTCTAAAAAATATATTGGAGTTTGTCCATACAGATTGCTAAGCGAAATATTGGGTGGTGTTGTTAGACCCCCGCCTTTTCAATTGGTATCGGAGAAGGAAAACACGTTTAAGACCTTACAAGTCTGTGTTTGTAGCGATCTGACTCTATGGACAGAGGTGGTATCTCTATTAACGTACCACGTCTTCGATGGCTCCCATTACTTATGGTGGAAAATTGCTATGCAAGCTTTTCTTCAAGCACGTGATTTTCAATCATGGGTATATGTTGTTAATGGATGTGATGCTCCCGTTGTGGCAGTTGGAGATGTAAACGTTCCCAAGAATATTGGTGAATACAGTCCTGCCGAGATACTTGTTGCAAAGTAAAACTCCGATGGTTTGAATGCCATCATACATGCCATTACCCCAAATCTTCAGCCCCATGTGTCAAATTGCACTAGGTCTAAAGATGCTTGGGATATCTTAGAAACCGTATTCGAAGGTAATACCAGTGAAAAGGAAGCTAGGATTCAAAACCTTAATTCCGATTGGGAAAACCTTCGTATGGCAGATGAAGATTCATTTGATGAGTTTAATCACAAAGTACCTTAAATTGTTAATGCATCTTTTGCATTGGGTAAGACTATTCCTGAAAAGGATATTGTGATGAAAATTCTCATATCGCTGCCATCTAGATACGACTCTAAGAAGCATTCCATCGTTGAGGGAAATAACCTTGATACACTTTCCAGAAACACTCTGATAGGAAAGTTAAAAGTTCTTGATCTTTACACAAGTAGAACAATTGCGTTCAATGATGTGACCAATGTAAGTGTATCCTCTCACTTGTCCTGGGCTGATGAATGTTGCGCCAATCATGCTGATGTTGATAAATCACTGATAATCAGAAAGGTCAAGAATTTAATAAAGAGAAAGTGCATATGTGATGGATATCCATCTTCAGTTTTTGCTTCAGATGATTCGTTTTCTACAGATTCTCTCTCCTCTTCAACTTCTGATTCAGAACTTAAGTATGACACAGAGTTTCTTGATCTCTTGAATAAAGAGATTCTTCAAGAGAACCTTCTTCTAAAGGCTTCGTTGAAGAAAATTGAATCATCACTCCAGGAGAAAAATATTGAGATAGAACGTCTTAATGATATTTTCGTCAGAACCATGTCTCTAAAGGAAAAAGAGATTAACACTCTCAAGAATGACCTACAAAGGTTATCCGGAAGCTCTGATAAAATTGCAGCAATGTTATTTGGTTAGAGATCCTGTAGAAACAGTAATGGTTTGGGGTTCAAAAGAAAAAATCAAAGCTCAAAGCTGTCTGTACCAACTTATCAAGAAACAACGATTGTTGATTGTTGTGTTGAGCAAGAAAAATCACATAAAGATGGAAAATATTCATTGATCTGTTCTTTTTGTGGGCACTCAAAGCATGATCAGAATACTTGTTGGAGATTCAGAAGGAGCAATAAGAGAATCACCAAACTTCAAGAGAACATGAAAAAATGTGTCTGGGTACAGGTAACCAAGTTCGAAAATCCAGATGAGGTAAGTAATCTGTTCACACAATAAACAATGATAAGCCACGAAAGAATAAAGGATGTGAGCATCCTTCTCACTCGGTCACCAACTGAATGGTGACATACTCATCCTCATTTTTAGCTTGGGAAAAATGAGGTTTGCACTAAAAGTTGCTCAAGCTGTTGTTGTTCTTGTAAATAGTTTTCTTGTATTTGTTACGAAAACATTCTCTTAACAATATAGATAATGGAATAGTAAATACAGAAGACTTGTTCTTCTAGGGTTTATACGTAAGTCTATTTATAAAATTATTTGTAGACTTCCTCTTTCCCTAAGAAGATACAGTTTCATGGCCCCTATAACTAGAGGCACCACAAGCAGGGATGTTGTCGAAGCAGTTAATGTGTATCCCTGTAAAGGAATTTCTTCCTCAAAGGTGAAGAAAGTGAAGGCTACAAATAATGGAGAAGGTTCTTCCTCTAATTGGTTCTTGTCTTTTTATAAGCATGATGATAACTTCAGGTACTTGGTGAAAGATTTCATCAACAAAAGAAACATTTTAAAATCTCAAATTTTTTCTCCTTTAAAAAAGTTAATTCACTATGAACGAATGTTGTCTCAAACAACTAACACCGTGCGTGAACTAAAAAGAGAACTTAGTGAGTTGACAGTTATTTCTGAAGATTTGGAGGAATTGAACGATCCCATAATCAATGGGTTTTTCAATAATGAGAAGGAATTCTCTGTAGATGCTCTGATAAAGATCTACAACAACTAATAAGTCTTCGGATGAGAATCTTTTTCTGTTTTATTTTGGAAGAATAACTAGAGTTTGGAATAGCCATTATTGTGATTACACATAGCTATGTCCAACGTTTTCATCTTCATGTTTTTAGATTTATTTTTTTAAATTCTAAAGTGTTTTGGAAGATGATGGTTGCAGTATTAATCTTTATGGTTTTATATATTGCAATGTGTTATGGGATATGTGTGTTTGTGCCCGTGAACTATTATTGTCCCATACAATGTCAAAAATTATCTCGTTTATATGTCGATATGCAAATATTGATACAAGATCGATGAACTTCTTGACATAACAAAATTTAATCTTATTATGTCAACTATTGATGGAAGATAGGTTAAAATCTTTTGTTTGCAAGGATTATGTCCATTGATTGTCGTTATGCAAATAGTGATGGAAAAATAGAATGAATCCTTGTGTATTCTGAAGTATTGATCTTCCCTGATCCATATTTTATGTGCATACGTACTGCAATACTCCATAAGGTTTTCTTGTGTTGAGTATATGAACGGTTAAGTTAGTCAATTTCTTGGATAACTTAGTCGTAGCTCCGTAAGTTCTCTTATGTTGAGCATTTCCAATTAAATTCATCACTCTTGTGTTTAATTTGATTGTGTATTCCGATTAAATTAATCATGAGTTTACTTGTGATTAGTTTGATTGAGTTTTTGGATATAGAAAATCATTTTCTTATGGTTTTTGGTGTCCAATAAAATCCTTCTTTTCTTTTCGAAATTAAGGTTGCTCTTGTTGTTCTTTCGAGAATGATATCAAATGGGGGAGAGTTCTTTTGAACTTGTGCTTAATTGAAAAATCTTGAGGGGAGTGCGGTTGTAGAATATTATAGGGGTTATCTTGTATCTTAATAAACTCCTTGATGAATGCATTTAGCTTCGGCTTTATGATTGCATCTAAACTAGTTGGTATGTACTTTCTTTTAGTCTTGAAATGTCTCTTTTGGAAATTTCATTAGGATCCCGTTCTTGTACCTTTGCCAATTTTATTGACAAAAGGGTGGAGAATTAATTGTAGTTCACACTACAAATACATATGGTTTTCGGATCATTGTGTAAGGGGGAGTGGTTTCCATGTGAGATGGAGTATTGACTAAGGGGGAGTGATACATATCACCATAGTATTGTTGTCGAAGTTGTCATACAATTGTACTTTGATACTGTGTAATAATACTATGACACTGTATAACAATGATCGAGAATTATGTTTTCTCATTATTATAGCTACGGATCTTTAACAACGGTGATGCTGAAATTACAACCTTTGGGATCATTGGAGTACTTGGAAGTGACGAAGATTTCGAGTAATGTTGAAGATTAGGCATGTGGAATAGGAGCTACTAAAGTTTCTTTACCTTTTTTGTATTCCATATGCATTGATAGTTTTGTCACTAAAATTGACAAAGGGGGAGATTGTTAGAGCATTACTCGGTCAAACTCGCATGCGTTGCTATCTCAAGAATGTTTGTCAATGTTAGTGATCAAAACTATAAGTCTTGATTTCTAGTCTACTATATCTAAGTCTCGAACTAGGATAGAAAGTGTAGTTGATCTCAAGAACTCCATGGTGAATCATCATACAAGACGAAGAACTACTCAAGGAACTGGTGGAACTTCATCGACAAAAAGGTATGTGGAGACTTGAACTTATCTATCACTCAAAAGTCAATCTACTCTATCTCCCACTTTGAGAAAAAAGTCGTGTTGCTATATAGACTTTGATTATACACATTTGGTATTTCGAGCCGAGTATATCTCGCCTATCTATATCTCGAAATATGTGTTGGTAAGCTTTTACCTAGTGACGAAATTCATGTTATGTTTCAATCACTTTGAAAATGGATTTGACGAGAAATGGTTTGTGAATAACAACTATATAACGTCCTCTAAGAATGTTTCAATGATTCAAATTAGAGTTTAGATTATATAACCAATGGTGGATATAAGCATTGTTGTGGAAACACATATATGCATAAGTCCTTATTTCTTGAACCAAAGTTTGCGAACTTTGTTGATCAAGAGAACCAGAACTAGAGCTGTGAACTCAGTCCGCGAACTTTGTTCGCGAACCCAGTCTGGGAACTTGCGGAAGTTCTCATCCCGAGAATATCTTCTGGAGTTTGTGAACTCCTTCCGGGATCTTAAGTCCGCGAACCTAGTCTGCGAACTTGAGTAAGGTTATATCTAAAGACGATTTTGTGAACTCATACTTATAAATACTAAGGGATGCATTTTAAAACTGTGGCTATAAAGTTCATGAACCGATTCAAGTGAATCAAATCGTCTTTGCTTTAATTGTGTCTTGTGTAGTTACATAAGATTTCCTTGCAATTAAACAACTCTCTAACTAGTTCATTTGAAGACGTTTGAACTAGTTACGGTAAAGAAGAATATGGTTGATATGAAAGTGATCATATGGCTAACCATTTGGTTAACTATTGTTGAACCAACAAATGTACATGTTTGGGTACGGTTACACAAACCTAGAAACATGCATTTCATTTGTGTGTAACAAGATAAGTTTTCGATCTAACGGTTGAAAGATATTAGCTTGAATCTAATCAGGTTTTCATATAACGGTGAATATTGAATGCTTTGTTACTAAGCTAACATTGATTGCAAACCCTGATTGGAAAGACTATATAAGGGAACTCTAGCATCTGTGCAAAACTAATCCCCACACCTTACGTGTGAAACTAGTTGGTTTTGCTAGAGTGGAATCTCCTTTAACCTTTGGTTTCTTTTTAAAAACCAGGTTAACGACTTAAAAACTTCATTGGGATTGTGAAGCCAGACCGGTAGTTGTGTGATCTGATCTTGCGTTTTCTATCGTACGAATATAATCGAATTGATTGGCTTGAGATTGATATCTCCGATAGGCAAGATATAAAAAGTAATCACAAACATCTTCGCTTTGTTGTTTGTGATTTCGCAACATCTTGTTTCGCTACCATACGATTAAGATTATTGTGAGGTGATTGATAACTCTAGGTTGTTTTTCGGGAATATAAGACCGGATTATCAATTGGTTCCTGTTCACCTTGATTTATCAAAAGACGGAACAAAAACCTTTTGGGTTTATCTGTGGGAGACAAATTTATCCTTTCTATAGACTTGTCTGTGTGAGACAAATTTTTTTATTTCAAGTCTTCGACTTTGGGTCGTAGAAACTCTTAGTTGTGGGTGAGATCGGCTAAGGGAATCAAGTGCATAGTATCCTGCTGGGATCAGAGACATAGGGAGCGCAACTGTACCTTGGATCAGTGTGAGATTGGTTGGGGTTCAACTACAGTCCAGTCCAAATTAGCTTGGAGTAAGCTAGTGTCTGTAGCGGCTTAATACAACGTGTGTTCAATCTGGACTAGGTCCCAGGGTTTTTCTTCATTTGTGGTTTTCTCGTTAACAAAATTCTGGTGTCTGTGTTATTTCTATTTCCGTCTTATTTTGTTTATCTTTATAATTGAAATAATACAGGTTGTGCATTGAAGATCAATCAATTATAATATCCAACCTTTGGTTGTTGATTTACATTGATTAACACTTGGATATTGGTCTTTGGTACAATCCAAGTTATTCCTTGTATTTGATTAGGACTCACAGATTTTGCTTGAGTAAATCAAATCAAGAGATAGATATTAACTCCTCGATATACTTTTATCTAGATT
Source organism: Papaver somniferum (assembly GCF_003573695.1). Taxonomy (NCBI): domain Eukaryota; kingdom Viridiplantae; phylum Streptophyta; class Magnoliopsida; order Ranunculales; family Papaveraceae; genus Papaver; species Papaver somniferum. The sequence goes on along the minus strand of NC_039365.1, from coordinate 129,746,605 downwards.
CAGTCTGACTGTCTAGTTGATTCTCTAGAAAGTATATTGGAGTTTGTCCATACAGATTGCTAAGAGAAATATTGGGTGGTGTTGTTAGACCACCGCAATCAATGATTCAGACTCCGAAAAATCTCTTTTTTATAACAAGATATCTTTGAGTTCTATACTGGAGATTCCTGATGAAAGGTCAAGTGTAAAAACATCTGAACTAAAGGAATTGAGCAAACAATTTCTTATTTGTTCTAATGATCTTCTTTCAACACTTGAAGGAGAACGAGATTTAACTTTAAAGTTTGAAAATCTCAATGAAGAGCATAACTTGCTGAAAGAAGAATACTCACAATAATTGCTTATTTATAAAAAGGTAATTGAGAAAAATCAGGATTATTTTAAAGCAATTAAAATTGAATGTGAAAGGATGTATCAAAATCACAAGAAGTTCAGGGAAAATACTTCTCAACAAATACAGGGTTTTGAAGAAAAACTTGCTGAATCTGATGCAAGGATTAACTCTCAACAAAAGAGTTTCGAAGAAAAAGAAGAGGAACATGTCTCACGAGAAAAAAATCTTGAGGCTGACCTAGCTAATGCTCTTGATAAAATCAAGATGTCGGAATAAGAAAATTTGGACCTTAAAAAGTTCAATGCTAGCTCAAACAATTTAACCTCAATGTTAGAAGCAAGTAGAAATCATCGTGATACACGAGGATTGGGCTATAAGGGAATAGATGCTTCACGTATTGGGAAAGTGGTAAAATTTGTCAAAGCTACAAATTCTTTTAAACCAGAGGCTTCCACTGATGTAAAAGATGCTCGTAAAGAAGGAAAACCAGTAGCCTAAGAATCATGTTCAACCATACTCTTCAAGAACGACAATCAAAGAGAGCGCTTCTACTAATGTCAATAAAGCAACAAAGTTGAACAAAGATAAGAAGAATAAGTGGAGGAAGAAAAATCGTCGAGCTCCAATGCAAGAGGATCCACAAAAAGGTAACATTAAAACTAAGCATTGTTATTATCATATTTTTATACTAAGCATTGTTATTATTGTGGTAATAAAGGACACTTGCAATGGGTATGCAAGATTCGTAAGATAAAAGATACACTTTCTTTTGTATCAAACAAATTGGCTAAGATTGCTCCTCAAAGGAACTCAGATCGGTATTGTCATAACTTTAAGAAAAAGAATTATTATAATGATAACTCAAATTTTGCATATCACTCTGTTGATGGTGGATTTTAGTTCAGGGCTAAAATTATAAAACCAAATTTAATGTGCTGACATCCTGCAAAGGTTAAAGCCATTTAATATGTTGACATCCTGCAAAGGATAAAGCCATTTGATAAGCGATGAGTGCAGAAAACCTTTCCGCTTTATTTATTTGAAGCAATTCAATAAATATACAAAATTCACACAGAATGGTGCATGTAGCAACAATCCCAAATATTCTGTGAATTTATAGCATTATTAATTAATGCATGATTTTCCTAGTATTTCCTGTGTGAACTCTCATTATTGGCGCGGCATGACGAATGAGTGTTTACTCTCAGCAGAGTAACATGAATCTCCAAGTGTCAATATTAAGATGTGCACGAAATACCCGTAACAATTCTCTAACGAAGAGAATCTCATGTCGGCGCGCTTTAATTAGCCCGATCGAGCATGTTTAATTTTTCCTAAGGGAAATCTGGACTGTCCCTCGCAGTTTCAGAAATAATCACGGCCACACAAGTTGACCGCATGATTTAACTATCCTAGACGAACCCTAACAGGAGCAAGGAATCACCGTGATGTTCACCGGTGGGCCCGCCTATGCCCTATCCGGTCGAATACCACGTTATACCCTTAACGTCTGTCAAACGCCGGCTCCAAAGAGGGATGTCCGCGTTGCTTTTGGGAAGGCTCAAACGAGCAGACCGCTCAAAGCAGTCTTAAAATCATCATGATCGTCCAACTTCACCATCCTGGTTGGACGGATTAGATCATCCCAAGATTGATCAGTGAAGAGCTAATGCACACATTAGCGGGCCCACTCCTCACCCACCTGATTGGTTTTCTCACGACCTAGCCCTAGAGCAATGAACGCTTGCTCGAAGTATGGATGACGTGATGCTTAAAGGGTCGCGAAAATCCCACTAGCGTCTTAAATCGATCACAACCATCCAACTTCGCCAGCATGTTTGGATGACTTAAATCACGCCTAGGACCATCGGGCAGGAACACATAAGTTCACCGTAGGCCTAACATGGCCCCGCACGGTCGGTCTCCCCAATGGAGGAGCATAGCCTTCCAAAACGTATGGCCAAAGTTGCGCACGCGTGACTGATCCAAAACCCTAATTAGGGTTTGTGGCATTACATATATGTCGCAGTTTGATCATGACCATACATCTTCTCCAGCTCGTATGGAGGGTATAGATATGGACTAAGGAGGTACAAAGAGCTTCAACATGATCACCTGGGCCCACCTGCGCATGTAATTGGTCGGCCAAGGTGGACCATGGCAAGGCGCCTCGAAACGCGCACCCAAAGATGGCATGCCGTGGCCCCCTAAAATCCTTTGCGGCAAAGGATTTGTGTCGCAAATCGATCACGACCACTCACCTTTGCCAGATAAATTGAGTGGCCTAGATCGCACCTCCGTGAGACAGAGTGGCATGCACTTGTACACCGACAAGTCGTCTACACGCATGCCCGGTCGGTCCCACCAAAAACTTTTTCCATGATTGATTTCGGTTAAGCTAAAGAGTGATGCTTGCGCACCTGTTTAAAACCCTAAAATCTATCAACGGTCGCAAACGTGTGCCGCAGATCATCTCTTCCGTCCAACTTTGCCAGTTTGGTCGGACAGCCTAGGCTAAGAGTTAAACATCCAATGAGGCACCTTGGTGATCACCGTCCATCACTCAACCTCAATGAGTGATCGGCCAAGGGATGGCCCGCCCATGCGGCCTTCAAATCATCCCTTGAAGATGTTTGAACATGCTGCTATTTTAAGACGCTTAGTCCGCGACTTACTCCATTAAGCTTTAAAACAGCGATGCTTCATACATATTGATTATATTCGATGCATTACATGCATAAAATATACATGAAATTTTATGAATATCGATTTCTTAAATAACTTAGTTATTTAACCTAATAGCATCACGTGCTATTTCCTTCACTTTGTGACCGAAGCAACTCTGGAACGACCATTTCTTGGTTTAGGCCAGAATTGTATAGATTGATCTCTCGAATCATAAATCACTCCCGTGCAGTGCATTTGTTTAGGGTTTAGATTCATTTCTCATCCACACACACCTAAAATTACCAAAACCAGCAGAAATAGTTTTCACCCATAAACAATTAGCGACCACACTGGGAGACTAATCTCTCGGTTGTGAAGTCAACTTATTCAATACCCAATCCCATTTGGTTGATTTCAAGATGGTTGGTCTTAGGACTCCCCCAACAATTTCAAATCTCGGTCGAAGTTCCTCCAATAAAGGTACCCCTCTTCCCAACCGTGTATGGTGTAACCGGAAGAATACCAACATTGATCGAGTTAGCACGGGTACAGGAGATTCACATGAATAACATGGACCTGATCAAAGAAACAATAAACGGCTTACTCGATCTCCTCATCAAGATGACATCAGATATGAGTGGTTCTCCTGTCACAGAGATTTCTACACCGGGGACTGATCCTCGCAACGATCCTCCTCAAGTCAATAGTTTCACCATGAACCATAGGACGGTGTATGAGGAAGCAACTTCTCTAGTGGAAAGTTTATGCGAACTTTTACACCTATCGAAGAACCAGCGGGCGGAGACGTTTGCTGCAATCAACCAGATATCCCTGGACGTACACTTAACTCCTTTGCGCACAGAAGCCTCAAAAACATCAGAGATGTCTGTGAATAATGTTACATTTACAGAAAAAGACATGATGGCGGAGGAAGGTCACAACCGGGCCCTACATGTTACTGCACGCATCAAGGACTCGGAGGTCAAGAGGGCTCTCATCGACACGGGAGCGTCTTCGAATATGATTACTCTCAAGACTCTCAGGACGACCAAGGTTCGCCCAGGCAAGATCAGCGGCCTACCACGATGACAGACTTCGAAGGAAACCAAACCAACACGTATGGGTATGTCAATCTAAATTTATCTTCAGGTCCCGTTCAGTCAAAGGTGAAATTCGAAGTCATAGAAAATGATCCGGACTACCATATGATACTGGGGAGACTATCACCAATGTCTGAAGACTATGATGAATGAAGAAGTCGTTCGTATTCCTGCATCATTGTCTCCTTACGCACCAATATGTGGAGTGGAATTGTTTGAACCAAGAGGAGCTCCGTGCGAAGAATCAGACAAAGTTCATTGCATCTCACTCCCCACGTGGGCGTCAATCCAAGAGGAAGACCGACTTGCATCATTGAAGGCTAAGCCACATGATGCATCTTTGCTGACAAGGCATCCCAATTCTCCTTCATCATGTGAATCCGCGACCCACGCTCACGCTAAGAGGGAACGAACTTTTGTGGCAAGCCGTGGACAGATTGGGAAAATCGTGTACCGACGCCGCTGTTAGCAATTAGCAGGGAAGACTGTTACCCAGTCTCTCCGCCCAACGGAATGCTAGAACAACGACGGGCCACAAGAAGAAGAGCTAGATGCTCTACGACAGCTGCAAGATGACACCAACTCTAAAACTGATGAGCTCGAAATCGTTAACATTGGTAATGAGGAATCTCCTAGACCTCTCTCCATCAGCTCAACCTTGTGTACGGATAAATTTTCCAAGTTTAAAGTGATTTAATCCAATCTTTGTATTCATGCAATTTTTTCGTTCAATTTGATTCTTACTATTGCAACAAGTAGATTTTCAAAAGCAATAATTGTAAATACCAAGTATGAAGCATCAAAAGTCTTAAACTAAGCATACTCCATCAAAATAGATCACAATTACTCAAATAAAAATCATATTCGATATTAGTTCCTGGAAAATAATCATAATAAAATTGCAATAAATAGATAAAAGATAATATACCACTTCTTGTTGGAAAAATAGCTTCCTCTAGCGCCTCAGCAATGGGGTTTAGCTCCTCATATTAACCATGTTCTCAAAATATGTTTTTATAGCTCAAAAGTGTACAAGGAGGTGAAAAAGTGATAACACAGCCGATTCGCAACAGTGTGAAGGTGTTGCAGAATCTCTGTTACAAATAGGAAACATTAACTAAATACCTAATGCAATTACTGTTGATAAACGATAGATGGGTTCTACTGTTGAATAACGATAGTGTTCTGCGACAGATACTTGTGCGTCAATGTTCTTCGTGTTCTTCCTCTTCAGCAACAGCAGCAGAATATTGTATTTTTCCTGCAACTCGATCTCTGGAGCTCTCTATTCTCCTCTAAAATTTTCCTAAGTTTTCATACCGACCCCCCAACTACTCGATATCCTTATTTGAACCTCCCAATTCCTTTTATATACTTCACAGGGTCATTAAATCCCGAGAACACCCCGGTTTTTCTTCTTTTCCAAGTTCCGGCAAGTTTGGTTATTATAATTTTTTTCTCTTCTCACGCGACTTTCTGTTTGATGCAAACTCTTCTAAAAATATCAGTAAATCTTGCAGAGTATATTCTCTTCCAATCTCACCACATTCTTTCCAAAAATACAGCAAAGATATCCCGTGATATTAAACCTCCTATGTTTTATCCCAACTCGACAACTACTGCTCTTTTTTCGAATCTGGCCGCCTTACCTTCCCTGTTTAATCTTTAAACGTCACTCCCAATCCAAATCACAGAAAATCTCCGACCAAATCTTGCTGGAAATCCTCGCAGTTCAATAGCCATTTTCCCGTGAAACTCTCACTCTCTGTTTTGATACAACTCGGTGTACATCCTTGCTTTATCGAATCTAAAGCACTTAGAATCCCTGTTTAGCCGTTATAGGACAATACCAATCAAAAACAAAAACCAAATCTGTTTCAAACTCTTCAAAATCATGTCCAGAGAATACGCAGGAATAACCAGGTCTTCCCGCCAAATTCAGTTCAAATAGGGAAGAACGTGGATGCCCCCTAACCAGAGTAGGGATGCGATTACCGGCTGCCTGGAAATGGGATTCCCCTTAGTAATTAGGTTACCCCTTATCCAAAGTGAGAGTCCGAATATCAAATGTCCTCCTACGAACGCAAAAACCACTTTTTGAGCCAATTTCGCCGCAAAATCTTATTTCTCCAAAAACACCTACAAAGACACAAAATGCCAAAATAAGTACAGAAATGGGTACTAACAATATATGAAATTGAGATCAAAATAGACACATAAACACGTCTATCAAACACCCCCAAACTTATTATTTGCTAGTCCCGAGCAAATCAAATCTGTAAAATAAAATCCTAACTCACTGTCGCAGGCATCGTCGGTTGCATTTAGCGTATGCAACAAGCCTTTAAACCCCTAGGTGGCCCTAGTGGCGGAGTGTTGTCTCCGGAGGGCTTACCAGAGGTATACCCACAAAACCTTTATACTCCAAGCCCTAGTTATATACACAGAACCTTGGAAGGCACTAAAGAATCTCCTTGGTTGGCATACTTATTGACTACAGGAGGAAGTACCCTGATGCGAAATTCCAATTGTTGTACACGAGTTCGCACTCAAGCATACTAAAATTCATATAAAGTGACGGAGCTCTACTCAGATAGTCGCACTATGGACATCAATATCCGGAGTCAAACTAATCATATGGATAGATCAAGAAGATGGATATAGAAAAACATAGATGGTTTTGATGTTAACTAGGTGAACGGTGTTTCTCATATCTGTCTGAAGGCCTCCGCCAAAATGAGCCTATCCTAATGGACTGAGATACTAGTCTGACTAATATCAACACACTGGCATATACAAGGGTACCAGTGGTCGATAATCCTAACTCTAGGTCAACACAACTGGCATAGACAAGGGTTCCAGTGGTCGACTTTATTGAATTAATTTCAGTTGGTCTGATGGTCTGGTCTCAATTTATTTATTTATTTATTTTTCTTTTTTTTTTTCTTTCTTTTTTTTTTCTTTTTTTTTTTGTATCTCAATCACTCTAATTCACCCTAGCATTGGTAACAACATCAATCGTGAGCCCCACCTAATCACTTAGAGAAACATAGTTTAAAAACAAAACAAAATAAAAACAGAAGTGAAAAGGACTCAACGAGATATGGTGAAACTATCATGTTATTTCTAACACCTGAGCTCTGTGCTTTTATGAATAGACTCTTTAGATGTTGCCATCTAGTCAGATTGGTTCCTCAACTCCTACAACCAAAATGCTTCCATCCACTTAGATTGTTTAGAAGCCATCCTTAATAGGGATAAATTTCTAGGCTCTGGAGTTTATTTATTGCAACGAAAAGGTACCAAAAAGTTCTACCCCACCCCCAAACTTAAATCTAACATTTTCCTCAATGTTTCTAATTAAAGAACAGTACCAAAAATATAAGTAACATGAGGAAATAGTAAAGAGAGAAGTCGGAAAGATAGTACCTGGTGAAGTGTAACCAAAAACCTACAAAAATAATCTACAACATACAAAATCGCCTCGATGGTCAATCAATGTAAACAGGGTCCTCCAGAGGGACCTCCTCAACATCACCTGTAGGAAAAGGCTCTAAAAATGGCTTCAGTCACTGACCATTAACCTTCGAAGAACTACTACCATCTGGTGTCTCAATCTCAACAGCGCCATGAGGAAAAACAGTACGGACCACAAAAGGACCGGTCCACCGAGAGCGCAACTTCCAGGGGAATAGATGCAAACGAGTGTCATACAGAAGAACTTTTTGACCTGGAGAAAATGACTTTCGTAAAATATTCCTATCATGCACAAGTTTCATTTTGTTTTTATACTCCTTACCACTATCGTATGCATCTCTACGAATCTCGTCCAACTCATTGAGCTGGAGCCTTCTTTGAGCTCCTGCCTTGTCAAGTGAAAAGTTTAAGTTCTTAATAGCCCAATAGGCTCGATGCTCTAATTCAACAGGAAGGTGACATGCCTTGCCAAACACTAAACGATAAGGTGACATTCCAATGGGTGTCTTAAACGCAGTACGATAAGCCCATAAGGCATCAGTAAGCCTCGACGACCAGTCTCTCCTATTTGGATTAACTGTTTTCTCTAGAATACGTTTAATTTCCCTATTGGAAACCTCTACCTGACCACTAGTATGAGGGTGATATGGGGTTGCTACTTTATGGGTAATACCGTATTGTTTCATTAAAAGAGCAAACGGTCTATTACAAAAGTGTGAACCTCCATCACTAATTATAGCTCGCAGCGTACCAAAACGTGTAAGTATATTCTCTTTCAAAAACTGGACTACGACCCTGTGGTCATTTGTTTTACACGGAACCGCCTCAACCCACTTAGACACATAGTCTACAGCGACAAGTATGTAAAGATAACCAAACGAAATAGGAAATGGACCCATAAAATCAATGCCCCACACATCAAAGACCTCAATCACTAAAATAGGGTTCAAAGGCATCATATTTCTACGGGAAATGGTTCCTAACTTCTGGAAACGCTCACAAGAAACACAATGACTATGGGAATCTTTAAACAATGAAGGCTAGTAAAATCCACACTGCAAAATCTTAGCAGCAGTCTTCTTAGCACTAAAATGACCCCCACATGCATGTTCATGACAAAAGGAGATAATACTAGACTGGTCACTCTCAGATACACATCTCCTAATAATCTGGTCCGGACAATACTTAAACAGATAAGGATCGTCCCAAAAGAAATGCTTAACCTCGGCTAAAAACCTAGAACGATCTTGCTTACCCAAATGTTGAGGCATTCGACCAGTAACTAGATAATTCACTATATTTGCATACCAAGGTGATTTGGAAACAGAGAAAAATTGTTCATCGGGAAAAATATCCCTTATAGGAAGGGAATTATTAGGGGAACTAACAACTAGCCTAGACAAGTGGTCTGCGACCACATTCTCTGCACCCTTTTTGTCTCTAATGTCTGGACAAAATTCTTGTAACAAAAGGATCCATCTAATCAATCTAGGTTTGGTATCCTTCTTAGACAAAAGGTATTTCAAAGAAGCATGATCAGTATAGATTACGATCTTAGAACCTAATAAATAGGATCTAAACTTATCCAAGGGAAACACGATGGCTAGCAATTCCTTCTCGGTAGTTGTATAGTTCATTTGGGCATCATTCAGAGTTTTACTAGCATAGTAAATCACATGGAGTAATTTGTATTCTCGCTGACCTAGCACAACGCCTATAGCATAATCTGAAGCATCACACATAATTTCAAAGAGTAGGTTCCAATTAGGTGCCTGTACTATCGGGGCAGTAGTGAGTAAAGTTTTAAGCTTATCAAAAGCCTTTAAGCAAGCATCATCAAAGACAAACTTAACATCTTTTGCAAGAAAATTGCAAAGAGGTCTAGAAATCAAGCTAAAATCCTTAATGAATCGACGGTAAAAACCTGCATGCCCTAAGAATGAGCTAATATCTTTTATGGTTTTTGGGACCTGTAGAGTCTTAATAAGGTCAATTTTGGCTTTGTCTACCTTTATACCCTTTGAAGAAACGATGTGCCCTAAGACAATTCCTGATTCAACCATGAAATGGCATTTTTCCCAATTAAGCACTAAATTATTTTCCTTACACCTAGTCAACACTAATGTCAAATGATGCAAGCACTCATCAAAAGATGAACCAAACACTGAAAAATCATCCATAAAGACCTCTAAAAACCGTTCTACCATATCAGAAAATATGTTCATCATACAACGCTGAAAAGTCGTAGGGGCATTACATAACCCGAAAGGCATGCGTCTATACGCAAAGGTACCAAAGGGACATGTAAAAGTGGTTTTCTCTTGGTCTTCTGGGGAAATAACGATCTGATTATAACCGGAGTAGCCATCTAAGAATAAATAGTGACTATGTCCAGCTAATCGCTCTAGCATTTGGTCGATAAAAGGAAGGGGAAAGTGATCCTTCCTTGTGACCTTGTTCAATTTCCTATAGTCAATACACACACGCCATCCCGTGGTCACTCGGGTTGGGATTAATTCATTATTATCATTCTGGACTACAGTGATACCTGATTTCTTGGGGACAACCTGAACATGGCTGACCCACTTACTGTCTGAAATTGGGTAAATAATACCCGCATCTAACAACTTAAGCACCTCTTTTCGAACTACCTCTTTCATGTTAGGGTTCAGTCGACGTTGCATCTCCCTAGAAGGTTTGGATTCTTCCTCTAAATGAATCTGATGCATACACACAGTACGACTTATACCCTTGATGTCTGCTATAGTCCACCCTAAAGCTTCCTTATTGTCTTGAAGTACTTTTACTAGCCTACTTTACTGATCACTATCCAAATCGGAATCTACAATCACAGGTAAAGTCTCAGATGGGCCTAAAAACACATACTGTAGAGTATCGGGTAGTGGTTTAAGGTCCAACTTTGGGGGCTCTTCTAAAGAAGGAATTAGGGTAGTCTCAGAAATTGGTAACGGTTCAAACCTAGCTTTCCATCTATCAGTGTCTAACACAGGGGTAGAATCTAATAGAGCATTCACTTGTTCAATAGTGTTATCGTCATCAAAATCTAAACCAAAATGGGATAGACAACTTTCTAATGGGTCTTCAAATAAAATGTTAGGCTTCTATCATGTTCACCTCTTCAACACATGTGTCATCTAGATCATAAGGTAGCTTACTGACATTAAAAATGTTCATCTCTATAGTCATATTACCAAAAGATAAATTCATCACACCATTTCGACAGTTAATGATCGCATTCGACGTAGCTAAGTACGGGCGACCTAAAATCACAGGTATCTAGTTCTCTGGGTCAGAGACAGGTTGAGTATCTAGGACCAAGAAATCCACTGGATAGATAAACTTGTCGACCTCAATAAGGACATACTCAATAACACCTCGAGGAATTTTAACAGACCTATCAGCTAACTGCAGTGTTATATGAGTAGGTTTCATTTCACCAAGTCCTAGCTGTAAGTACACATCGTATGGAAGTAGGTTCACACTGGCTCCTAAGTCAAGTAAAGTTTTTTCTACCCGGTGTTCACCTATTGTACAAGCAATGGTAGGGGAACCTGGGTCTTTGTACTTTGGAGTTGTAGTGTTTTGAATAATTGAACTTACGTGACTAGCTAAAAAGGCTTTCTTATGGACGCTAAGTTTTCGCTTTCGCGTACACATATCCTTAAGGAACTTGGCATAAGCAGGAATTTGCCTAATTGCATCTAATAAAGGAAGGTTTATGGTAACTTTCTTAAAAACCTCTAATATGTCATTAAAGTTCGATTCCTTCTTTGTTGGTACTAATAGATAAGGAAATGGGGCTCTAGGCACAGAATCAGACCTCTCAGGAACTGAGTTGGCATCATCAGAAATTTTATCAGTTTCCTTAGCTAGTTTTTCTGAGGGGTGAACTACAGTATGTTCACTATCGGGCATGGTTACCTGATTTTCTACTATTCTACCACTCCTAAGGGTTCTAATATCATTCAATTGATTCGATGGTTTTGTACCTACTTCATGAACTCCTCTAGGATTGGGATTAGTCTGACTAGGGAACCTACCATTATCTCTCTCACTTAAGGTCTTAGATACTTGGACGAATTGAAGTTCTAACTTAGCAAGGCTCTGAGCATTAGTTTGAAAATTCTGCTTGGTTTCCTGTTTAAAACTAACACGGCTCTGTGCTAACATTTCCTGAGTTTTTGCTAACATCTTAATAGATTCCTCTAAGCTAGTCGTTTTATTTTCCAGGCCTGATGTATTCCTAGTGTAGCCAAAACCTGGGGGAGCATTAGAATTATTAGACTGACCCTGACTCTGGCCCTTAGACCATGAAAAGTTCGGATGGTTCCTCCAACCAAGATTATAGGTTTATGAATATGGGTCAAACTTCTGACGATTATCAAACCTAGTGTTATTATATAGAGCATTAGCTTGCTCTTCATTATTCTGGCCTTCCCAAAAAGGCTCCAATCTACCACTAGTGTTACCCACTTCTAAAGCTTCTAACCTTTTCGCTATAGCAGCAATTTTGGCATCTGATTCATAGCCTCCTTCTACCCTATTAACGTTTCCTCTGCCGAGAAGAATTGTTTTCTGGGGTCCCCTACTACTTTCCCATTGTTGGGTCTTTTCGGCGACTTCATGCAAATATGTCATCGCGTCATCAACTGTTTGGTTCTCAAATCCACCAGTACACATAGATTCTACTGTGGTTGTGGTGGGATAATCTAAACCCTCATAAAGGATCTGAACTAACCTAACCTTCTCTAAACCATGATGAGGACATTGGGCTAATAAATCATTGAACCTTTCCAAATACCTATACAAAGTTTCTCCTCCTGTTGAGAAAACGTGCAGATTTGCGTCCTAATAGACGATGTTTTGTGCCTAGGGAAAAACTTGTTCAAAAAGGCAGATGTAAGTTGTTCATACGTTTCGATTGACCCGGAAGCCAAACTATATAGCCACGATTTAGCTTTATCTTTCAGGGAAAAGGGGAATAACCTAAGTTTCAAAGCATCATCATCTAGGTTTCTAATCCTGAGGGTACTACAAATTTCCTCAAAGTCCCTAACATGGAAATAGGGGTTTTCATTTTCTTTCCCTAAAAAGATTGGGAGCAGCTGTAAGGTCCCAGGTTTAAGTTCATAAGTTGCTTCCGTCTCAGCTAACCTGATACATGAGGGACGAGTAGTCCTAGTTGGATTCAACAAAGCTTTCAAAGTTGCCATTTCTGGCGCTATCGGAGCAACAGGATTCTCTCCTCAGTCAAAGGACGTTCAAAAACAGACTCTTCAAAAGTCGGACTCTCTAGATTAAGGTAATCGAGACGCTTCGAACTACTAGGTTTTCTTTAACAAATCTACCTAGTGCGTCTCTTTTACGTTCAGGCATACAATAGAATTTTCTAAATTGGAAGGGTAAGCAAACACAGATCAAGGCCGACTCAACCAAATCAAACCTATTGATTTCTAGCAAACAAAAAGCATGATGGCTCCACTTAGATTGTTTCTAGACCAGCTTCTAATCCTTCGAATGGGAATTCGTTTCAATTTAAGCAAACCCCTCTGGAATCAATCCTAGTTAAAGTAAGTTGAATAGAGGCGAGGGAAGCTCGTTGGAGCTTTGATACCCAAGGCCTCACCGGTATTACAAGGCAGATCAGTCACGCATTCAACTTACAGAAACCGTCAAGAACTTCGAAGTATGCTTAAAAGAGTAACCAATATTTTTCGAATGACTTTCCTGTTAAGCTCGTTACCCTATCAGTCTCGTTCTAGTCAAAATTTTAGGCTTAGGTTCGCGTAGGTTACGTGTTCCTAAAGCGGGCAAGAAGAGAACGGTGATGAAATCCGAACCCTTATCTTGTATGGCCAGGCCTTGCCCTTTACTAGAAATATAAATGTTCGTATTCGGTCCTCAACATATATGCATACGAAGGAGTCCAGTAACTCGCTGACATGGGATTCGCGAGTATTTAGAATCTTACCTCCCGTTCCAGACGGGGGATGAATCGGTTGTAGTCGACTCGGGCCACTGACTCTGATGTCAAGTGTACGAACCCAAGGTGCAGAGACAATATCGTAATTGTCCTCCTTCTCTGCAAACAGTTTATATTTAAAGTACCCTTCCGTAGGGTAATAAAAAAATAATGTCCCAAAGTCCAAAAGTCCAAAAAGAAAAGAAAAATTACAAAAATAATAAACCCTAATACAGTTTTTTTTTTTCAAAAAGAAAATAAACAAACCCTGAACTAAAATTGTCTAAAATAAAATTGTCTTATTTTCTGTTCTTTTTGCTTTAATCTTTAGCTCCAAGTCTTTATGAAATCACCAAACTTTTTGGCTCACTTTTCTTTATGATCCAGATCCTGTAGACACAACATAAATACCCAAAAACATAAAAAAGAACAATAAATAAATAAATCTAAAACCCTAAAAACAAGTCCGTGTCGGCGACGCCAAAAATTGATGTGATTTGTAGATAGTGGTAAAAAGTGATTCGATTCTCGAACTTGTGAAGGATAACTTTAGACTTAAATTCAAAAATAAATAGAAAACTCGCTAATAATTATAACAAACACCGACAAAGTTGGTATCAATATTAAAAGAACACTGAGGCCAAGATTCCACTATTTTCCAAGTTTAAAGAGATTTAATCCAATCTTTGTATTCATGCAATTTTCTCGTTCAATTTGATTCTTACTATTGCAACAAGTATATTTTCAAAAGCAATAATTGTAAATACCAAGTATGAAGCATCAAAAGTCTTAAACTAAGCATACTCCATCAAAATAGATCACAATTACTCAAATAAAAATCATATTCGATATTAGTTCCAGACAAATAATCATAATAAAATTACAATAAATAGATAAAAGAGAATATACCACTTCTTGTTGGGAAAATAGCTTCCTCTAGCACCTCAGGAATGGGGTTTAGCTCCTCATATTAACCATGTTCTTAAAATATGTTTTTATAGATCAAAAGTGTACAAGGAGGTGAAAAAGTGATAACACAGCCGATTCGCAATAGTGTGAAGGTGTTGCAGAATCTCTGTTACAAAGAGGAAACATTAGCTAAATACCTAATGCAATTATTGTTGATAAACGATAGATGGGTTCTACTGTTGAATAACGATAGTGTTCTGCGACAGATACTTGTGCGTCAATGTTCTTCGTGTTCTTCCTCTTCAGCAGCAACAGCAGAATATTGTATTTTTCCTGCAACTCGATCTATGGAGCTCTCTATTTTCCTCTAAACTTCTCCTACGTTTTCGTACCGACCCCCAACTACTCGATATCCTTCTTTGAACCTCCCAACTCCTTTTATATACTTCACATGGTCATTAAATCCCGAGAACACCCTGGTTTTTCTTCTTTTCCAAGTTCCGGCAAGTTTGGTTATTATTTCTTTTTTCTCTTCTCACGCGGCTTTCTGTTTGATGCAAACTCTTCTAAAAATATCAGTAAATCTTGCAGAGTATATTCTCTTCCAATCTCACCACATTCTTTCCAAAAATACAGCAAAGATATCCCGTGATATTAAACCTCTTATGTTTTATTCCAACTCGACAACTACTGCTCTTTTTTCGAATCTGGCCGCCTTACCTTCCCTATTTAATATTTACACGTCACTCCCAATCCAAATCACAGAAAATCTCCGACCAAATCTCGCTGGAAATCCTCGCAGTTCAACAACCATTTTCCCGTGAAACTCTCACTCTTTGTTTTGATACAACTCGGTGTACATCCTTGCTTTATCGAATCTAAAGCACTTAGAATCCCTGTTTAGCCGTTATAGGACAATACCAATCAAAAACAAAAACCAAATTTGTCTCAAACTCTTCAAAATCATGTCCATAGAATACGCAGGAATAACCAGGTCTTCCCGCCAAATTCAGTTCAAATAGGGAAGAACATGGATGCCCCCTAACCAGAGTAGGGATGCGATTAGAGGCTGCCTGGAAATGGGATTCCCCTTAGTAATTAGGTTACCCCTTATCCAAAGTGAGAGTCCGAATAGCAAACGTCCTCCTACGAACGTAAAAACCACTTTTCGAGCCAATTTCGCCGCAAAATCTTATTTCTCCAAAAACACCTACAAAGACACAAAATGCCAAAATAAGTACAGAAATGGGTACTAACAATATATGAAATAGAGATCAAAATAGACATATAAACGCGTCTATCACTCCACGTGAAGAATTAGACAAAGTTCACTGCATCCCACTCCCCACGTGGGCGTCAATCCAGGGGGAAGACCGGCTTGCATCATTGAAGTCTAAGCCACATGATGCATTTTTGCTGACAAGGCGTCCCAATTCTCCTTCATTATGTGAATCCGCGACCCACGCTCACGCTAAGACGGAACGAACTTTTGTGGCAAGCCGTGACCAGAAAGGGAAAACCGTGTACCAACGCCGCTGTTAGCAATTAACAGGGGATACTGTTACCCAGTCTCTCCGCCAAACGAAATGCTACAACAACGACGGGCCACAAGAAGAAGAGCTAGATGCTCCACGACAGCTCCAAGATGGCACCAACTCTACAACTGGTTAGCTCGAAATCGTTAATATTGGGAATGGGGGAATCTCCTAGACCTATCTCCATCAGCTCAACCTTGTGTACGGATGAACGCACGAAGCTCGTGGAACTTCTCAAAGAATACCAGGACATATTCACTTGGACGTATGAAGAATTCCACGGCTTAGATGAAAAATTGGTCACCCATCATTTACATGTCATACCTGGATCCAAGTCGGTCAAACAATCTCCGAGGAGATTCAGGCACGAGGTAGAAGAGCAAATCAAGACTGAGATTCAGAAGTTGCTAGCTGCTGGTTTCATTAAACCCATTCATCATCCGACCTGGTTGGCCAATATGGTTCCAGTGAAAAAGAAAAACGGGAAGATCAGGTACTGCGTGGATTTCAGAGACTTGAACAGATGCTGCCCCAAAGACGATTTTCCTTTACCTAACATCGACATGCTAGTAGATGCTACCAGCGGACACGGCGTATTCTCCTTCATGGATGGATATAGCGGCTACAATCAGATAAGGATGTATGATCATGATGCGAGTAAGACATCTTTTCGAACTCCTCTCGGAATTTTTTATTATACTGTAATGTCGTTTGGTTTAAAGAATGCCGGTGCAATGTATCAACGCGCTATGACAGCAATCTTCCACGATGTGATGCATAAGCAAGTTGAAGACTACGTGGATGTTATAGTAGTCAAATCAAAAGATCGGGCGGCCCATACAGGAGTCTTACAACAAGTGTTCGAAAGATGCCGTGAATACAAGTTAAAGATGGATCCTTTGAAATACGCTTTCGGCGTTTCTTCAGGAAAATTTCTGGGATTCCAGGTGACTGCTGAGTGGTGGACCCGGGAAAGCGTGAAAATTAAGCGTAATAAAAACGGGCCTACAGTAATACCGCAAGTGCACGGTTGTCAGTTATAGCTCGTGCAAGTACGGGTCGATCCACAGAGACTGGGTGTGTTTGGAGTTTCTAGCTATTTTGGGCTCTAATTTGTTGTTGGTTAACTATGAAGCCTTTTGGGCTTTGGGATTAGGGTACCTTTGGATTATAGGCTTGTTTGATAATGAAGTGAACTGAGCTTGGGCTCAGTTGGTCTTGAAGTGCACTAGGCTTGGCCTTTGAAGTGCACTGGGCTTTGAATGTCAATGGGCTTTGAGTACCCTTGACAGTGAACTGGGCCTTTGGTGGACTGAATTAGGCTTTTGCCTTAAACCTGAATTGGACTGGGCCTTTAATTGAGTTCAGGCTTGATTGAATCATGCTTTTACTTTTAAAGTGACCTGGGCCTTTGTAATGACTGAGAACGGGGCTTGGTAACCTAATGATGAGCTGGGCTTGGCAGGAGCACAACAAGGCTGGAGAAGTGAAGGCAACAGGATGGGAGCAGCAAAGGAGAAGAGTAGCAGCAGCAGTAGCAAGAGGAAGGAAAACAGCAGCAGTAGCAAGAGGAAGTAAAGCATCAGCAGAGTAGCAAGAGGCAGCTGAGTAGCAAGGCAAGGAGAAAAGAAGAGATGGCAGTGAAGTAAATGTGACAGTACAATGAAACTACAAGCAGAGAACAATGGAACCAAGGACTAAGCCAAGGGCAGGGGAGATGGTGAAGGTGAAATGGTGAAAGTGAAATGGTGAAGGTGAGCCTAGGCATACTACTAGAGTGGGAAGAGAACCAGCTTGCTCACAGTCACTAGTGAGCACTAGTTTCTCCCCACTGCTCAATCAATCCAATGCCTCAAGAAAACTTCTACCACTAACAGTGAACAAAACATGAATTTAAACACAATAACATAACATGGGAAGCACATAACAGTGAAGGTGAAATGGTGAAGGTGAGCCTAGGCATACTACTAGAGTGGGAAGGAATAGTTTGCTCACAGTCACTAGTGAGCACTAGTTTTCCCCACTGCTCAATCAATACAGTGCCTCAAAGCTTCTAGCCTAACATTCCATCACTTCTTGACAGTAAATTGAAACAACAGTTGAGGAACTAAACCTTTAAACAAACATAACATTGAACTAACATTAAACACAAAACTAAATTGAAATTAGAAACAAACAGAAATTATAAGAACATAAATTAAATGAACATGGAATTAAACATGAAAAAACAGAAATTGAAAATTAACTAAAATTGATTTGAAACTGAAATTGAACATTAACAGAACTTCACAGTCCTGGACACTGGCTAGTCCAGCATAACTCTAACACATACCCACAACATCTATTTATAGTTACAAGCACAATTAGGGTTCTACACAAGTCTTCCCCAAATCCCCAAAAACAGTAAATTAGGGTTTGTTGAATCTTACCCATACTTCTCTGATTTGCTTCATAGCCTTCGACCCATTCTTCTGCTTCCTCCCATGCTTCTTTGGTGCGAGTTGGTGCCCTAATCCTTACCCCTACTCCAACTAATATTAACCTAATTCTTCACTGAGAGGAGAAGGTGAAGATGTAGGCTGATAATAGGTGGATAGAAGAGTGATGGTTGTGGACACACGAACTACGTGGGCGTCCGAATGCACACAATCAATCATTAACGTCTAAAGAGATTACGATGATGATACCCTGATGTGGATTCATTGGCTCAAAACCTTCGGGTTTATCATGGCCTCCTCCAACTTCCCCGTGCGTGGCGATCATGCATGGGATACAAGTATTAAAGGAAAACAAAACATATAAGCAAATACGTGCGGAGCTAAATGAATGTAAAGTGCTGAAATGTAAATAAGACCAAGGTTTACGTGGTTCAGCACTAAGGCTACATCCACGGGTGGTTTGTTGTTCTACTATATATTCACGGTTACACGAATAGTTGAATGACTTTGGGTTTTACATGTTTCTCTCCACTAAGGGATTAACTTACCCTTACTATTCTCTCTCTCTCTCTCCTTCTCTCCTGATGTTTTTTCCGATCCCCTTTCCTCTTTGTGGAGATTTGGTATTTATAAGGTTGGAACGTGGGACCCATCTCTGAAGACGTTGGAACCTATCTTCTCGTGTCCTTGCGTCCATCACGCGGAGGTCTGCGTTTCCCCCTCGATCCCGCGGAGGCTCTTCGTTCGTTCCACAGGTTGGTCGACACGTGCACTGCTCAGAGTGTTTAATGCGGGTAGTTGAGGGGTCTGCTCGTGTCAGACAAGGTCTTCTGCCCCTGTCAGTCCGTGTCAGCTAACTTCTCTCCACCGTTGATCTTAGCCCCTCTTCTGGGGATGAGATAAAGCAACTCCTCGGGGTTTATTTGGTGCTTCGTGGCGCATCATGTTTTGATGTTTTGGGATTGCATGCTTTCACTACCTTTCTGTATACACGTGTCCGATAGTGAGATATATGTGTACACAATTTTCCCCTTTTCTTCGGGCTTAAATGGCTAATGGGTGCCTTGAAGAAAAACTATCGTCGCACATTCTTCTCACTCCTAATAACTTCTCCTAGATACTTGGGCACGTCTTTTATTCGTGCATTAACTGCTTATGTAACAGGCACGTTTTCCTATTTCTCCCTTAATTTCCTCTTTTCTTTCGGGTATTTTAAGGATAGAGAGGAAATTTAATTTCATTCTTCCTAAACACTCTCTCAGTTCATTCTTCCTTTAAATTTCCTGCCTGCCTTCATTGAACCTGTGACCTTAAATTCTTTGTCAGTCTTCATTGCACCTGTGATCTTAAATTCTGTCAGTCTTCATTGCACCTGTGATCTTAAATTCTGTCAGTCTTCATTGCACCTGTGATCTAACTCTCTCTCATTGCACCTGTGATCTTCCCTGTTCGTTTCTTCTACTTGCTGGTTTTTGCCGGTGAGTTTTTCTTTATTTCACTGTTTATGCCGTGTTGATTTGTGAATTTTCTGCTACTGTTGTTCCTTGTTTGTGATGAAGAACTTTTTCTGATGCTTGCATACTAGTTTGCCCCTGTTCTTCATCTTAAATTAAGGAAGCCATTACTTCGAGGGTGAAATATTGAGCATGTATCCTAATTTTAGGGTTGATATGTTATCGTGGTTGTATTGCTATGGATGTGTTTTTGATTTTTGGTTATCGTGTTGGTAACTTGTTCTTGATTTTATTCTTTCCGCAGCCATGTGACCGTCCGCGGCCTACTTATGAGACTCCTGATTCTAGGTTTCGAGATCTCCTCAGCGTCGAGAGTCTCAAGATGATGTTCGTCGGAGTCGAGTTTCTTCTGGAGCGAAAGCCTTGTCCTCTCGGGAAGAGATTCCTTCGATAATTCCGTCTGGTTCACGAAGAGTCTTTAATCACTCAATGGTGCGTCCTCGTGAAGATACTAGGAGTACGCAGGCTCCGCCCCGCGCTGTTGCTTTTGACGTTCCTCCTTTACGTTCGTTAGTGCCCGAGCATCATCTAAGGTCTTCTCCAACTTTTAAAGGGAAGAATACAAAGGGCGTAGCTCCTAGGGTTGAATCTTCAAAGAATCCCCCCGTGAAGAGAAAAGCGTCTGAAGCGTTTGTTAGTTCGTCCGGCCCCGCCGAGGAGGATGAGGCGGCTCCCTTGATACGCAGTGTCTCTGTTAGCAGGAAAAAAGTAACCTTCAAGCATATCGATCTTGAAATATTCAAGGAAAAGCATGAGCTTCAAGCCTTCGGGGTTCGTTTCTATGCCCCCGAGGATGATATTACGTATGAGCTTATCTCCAAGTACGAATTCGATGAATTTCATTTGTTAACGACGGTTGGGGCCTTCGAGGCTGGTCTGATGCTGCCTTTGTACAAATCGGGTGATTCTTTTACTACGACGTGCTCGCTAGTCGTGAGGGTTCTTCCACCAATACTCATAGCCGTTCTGTATCCCAACTATCGGGAAATTATCTTCGCGCCCTGAAGGAATGCTATCTGCGGAGTAAGGGGGAGACGTCGATGACTTGCTACGTCCCCAATCCCTTGGAGAAGGAATGGTATACTCCTGAGAATTTCAATAACTCCTTCGGTGATTACGTCAATAGTAGGAATCGCAAGCCGTGGAGTGTCAGCCTTCGGAATCTCCCTGCTCCTCGAGGCGAGATTCGTCTGTTAAATGAGGTCAGCGATGCCAAGCTGAAGTATGTTCCTGGCACGGAGGCGTCCAGTCGTCGGAAACTCTTCCCCACGCAAGAAAGGATCAAGCGCGATCATGACTACGAGTGGCACGCCACTGTTATTGAGTAGTTGGTCCGTGGGCTTACGGTTGGATTCCTGGTCCCCGCGGATGGCGGCCCACCGAGATAGTAAGCCGCGCGAATCTCCTCCTGTTCGCTATGGAGATTTCTGCCCCTGGCGTCTGAACTTTGCGGGCATGAATTTTCCTTATGCCCTGGATGTCGTAGAGGGAGACGAGGAGGATGGTTCCGGTGCTATACCCCACCGAAGAATATTCAGCTGCTCAGGTACGCAGATTCTAGCTGCGCTTCTTTTTATAACTTCCATCAGACGGGAAAATAATTCTTTTGTGGTGTGGTTTCAGGTATTGAAGAAGAAAAAGATTAGGCCGAAGCAGTCTTCTACTACGGTGATGGGCGAGGTTGAGGCCCAAGAAGAAGTTACTAGTCCAGTGAACGAAGAGTTTGCTGAGGACGAGATTACAGATGGGGAGGAACGTACTGGTACCTCCCCTATCAATGTCGAAGAAGAGGTCTTCGCTGGTCACGCTGGTGATGAAGGAAGGAACAAAGATGTGGTGGCGGATGATTGTCATCGGGGATGTTTCCGTCCCTGCTGGTGATGTCGCGGATACCCTTCCCACTTCTCAAGAATTTTCTTTCGATCGGATGTATTCCACGGGGGAGTTCTTTGACGAAGCCCTCGATTTTCCCGAGGACTTCTCTTTACTTTCCCCAATGATAATTGGGATGTTCTTGGTGGTGATGGTAATGGGGATGCTACTGTAGAGTGTTGGTGCGGAGGAGCCTGCTGTGCATGTGTAGGCGCGGAGGAGCATGCCAACATTCATGCTGAGGGGGTCGAGTCAGAGAAAGGAAAATCTGTGTTGACGCGCCCGCCGATAGTCTTCCCCAGTCGCCGATGTCTGAGGGTGAGGACGCCATCATGATTGGTTTAAGGAAAGAATCTTCTGTTTGTCTCTCATCCCGCTCCTGTGGTTGCTGGGGAAAAGGAATCAACCGCGTATACCCGTCGCATGATGGAGATGTCTTCGAAGGCGCAGGTGTCTGAAGCCTGGGGAAAAAGGTTGACTGTTCCCGAAGCTACCCTCGTGCCGGAGCCTCCTACTTCCGTTGCCGATATGATGGCTATGCCGACGGGTATCAATATGGCTTTCCGCAGCAGTGTGTGCTGGAGGTAAATTTTCGTACATGCTTGTACGTGAGATCGGACGCTTCGGTGAATAATGTTTTGTCATCTTGATGTGTAGATGATGAGGAGCGAGCATTGCAACCACGTGCTGTATCAGTTCTTAAAGCGAAATCTCTGAAGCTCGAGGCTAAGCTTCGTCACCGAAAAGGAATTATCTGCGGCTGAGGTGGAAATAGAAGAGCTGAAGAAAAGCCTTAAGGAGAAAGAAAAGCTGGGTGAAGCAGAGGCTGATCTTCGTTCAGAACTTGTTGCAGTGCGCGCTGAGTTAGAGCAAACTCGTAGCCAAGTTTCCACTTTCACAGGTTTGGTTCTTTTCCCTCGCCGTATGTCGTCATTTTTATCTCTTAGTTGTTCTGTCTGAGTCTCCCCACCCTCTCCAGTGGGTGGTCCCCGAGCTGATATGGCTTCGAAACGAAAGAGTTCGGCAAAAATCTCGTATTAGAGATTTGGTTGAGAAATTAAGAGTGAGCTAAGAAATGGGATGCTCGGGCTGAGGTATGGCGCGCGCGGCATGTTCAGATGGTCGACATGCAAAATCTGTACAACCATGATCGTGCTTTATTTAATGGCACACTGCTGTGGACCAGTGATAATCTGCGGGAAGCCCGTGAGCGTACTTCCTTGTTGGAATCTAGGATTCAGCTATTGGAAGAAGAATTACAGACGGCGCGATCCATTCCTCTTTCAGGGGTCCAAGATAATATGCTCGGTCTTGCCAGGGAACGAGATGATGCTCGTGCTGAAGTCTACGCTCTCAGCAATGCTCTTTCCGCGTCTCGTGCCGATGTAGCTCGTCTTGCTGAGTCTGAGAGGAATCTTGAAGTGTGCATGTACAGACTCGGCAAAGGGGTCTCAGAGATAAATAAATAGGTCGACCACCTTCGTCATATGGACTCGATGAAGCAGGTAGAATTAGATGCCTGTCAATTTACTCTCACCAACCTTCAACTAGACTATAAGAAATTATCCGCGGAATATGATCATCTTGATGAAGCGCGAGACGCGGTTGTTAATGAGTATGAAGAGGCTTCGGCTTGTGTCGAAGGTATAATCCCAATTCATCGAGTGTGATCTTGTTTTTTTTCTACGCTAACTCCGTGGTGTTGTCTTTTTCAGAGCTCGAGGGACGCCTTCGCGTCACAAATGAAAAACTTGAAGAGGCTCAATCTTCCTTAGCACAGCAAGAGGAACAAACCAATCACTTCAAGAATTTAGCAGCCACCCGCGAGGAGGCCGTTGGTGCTGCTTCCAGAGAAGTGAATCGGCTATCTTCGTTATTATCCCAAGCCCAACAGCGGACAACAGTTATTAAACATAAGGCTCGTTGTCAATTGGCTGAGGAGACGAACAAGATGCTGGAGAGGATAGAACTTGGCCTAAGGAATGAACATGGTCTCGTGAAGAACTATCCTCGTCGTCCCGTTCCTGCTGCATTGCCCAGCTCCTCGGGCCCCTCTTCTGGTGGGAGCGTCCCATCAAGTCTTCGGAATAATCCTGACGACGGGACCGCCACCTAGGTAGAGATCGCAGCGTGCTGTTGGGTCCGCGGCATAATTATACTTTTTGTAACCATGTAACAAGGATGTTTTTTTGCTGATGATCCTGTAAAAGGAATGTTTTTTGATTGTGTATCCTTGACTTTGGCCGTTCACTTCTTGTAATCACCCTTTATGAAATGAATCCTCTTCTTGATATACCTACAATGTTGTTTTAAGTGTTTGTATTTTAAGTTTGTGAAAAATCAAAACAAAAGTTGTTAAGTGTTTTTGAGTGCGATACTGAAGGAAGGTACCTTCGTGATCGTCTTGAGACCTGTCACCCCGCTGGCAAATCCTGGGCCAGAGGATTTCCAGACGGTGGGGGCCGGGGCAACGTTCTAGGATATAGGGTGTAAAATATGTACGCACCCATTTCGTCGACCCGTTGCCTTAAGATTGGTTGGGTATCTCTTTCTGCTGGGTGCCTTCCCCCTGGTCCTACACTTATGGACGCTGATGGGGGAGCCCTGAGAGATTGTAGATTAACTACTTTCCCCAATATTGTAGGTAGATTCTACTGACTTGATAATTTGAAAGCTTGTTTGATTGATAAGTTGAGGTCTGCAATTCCTCTTCCAGAGATAGAAACATGTGGGGCGGTTAGGCTCCTTTCTTCTTCTGGTACACTCCCAGCAGATTCAAATCTGCGTTGCTTCTATGGGAAGTATGGTTTGAGCCATTTAGCATTCCCTGTTTCTAGCGCCAAATTTTGGACACACGAACTACGTGGGCGTCCGAATGCACACAATCAATCATTAACGTCTAAAGAGATTACGATGATGATACCCTGATGTGGATTCATTGGCTCAAAACCTTCGGGTTTATCATGGCCTCCTCCAACTTCCCCGTGCGTGGCGATCATGCATGGGATACAAGTATTAAAGGAAAACAAAACATATAAGCAAATACGTGCGGAGCTAAATGAATGTAAAGTGCTGAAATGTAAATAAGACCAAGGTTTACGTGGTTCAGCACTAAGGCCTACATCCACGGGGTTTGTTGTTCTACTATATTATTCACGGTTACACGAATAGTTGAATGACTTTGGGTTTACATATTTCTCTCCACTAAGGGATTAACTTACCCTTACTATTCTCTCTCTCTCTCTCTCTCTCCTTCTCTCCTGATGTTTTTTCCGATCCCTTTTCCTCTTTGTGGAGATTGGGTATTTATAAGGTTGGAACGTGGGACCCATCTCTGAAGACCGTTGGAACCTTATCTTCTCGTGTCCTTGCGTCCATCACGCGGAGCTCTGCGTTTCCCCCTCGATCCCGCGGAGGCATCTTCGTTCGTTCCACAGGTTGGTCGACACGTGCACTGCTCAGAGTGTTTAATGCGGGTAGTTGAGGGGTCTGCTCGTGTCAGACAAGTGTCTTCTGCCCCTGTCAGTCCGTGTCAGCTAACTTTCTCTCCACCGTTGATCTTAGCCCCTCTTCTGGGGATGAGATAAAGCAACTCCTCGGGGTTTATTTGGTGCTTCGTGACGCATCATGTTTTGATGTTTTGGCTTGCATGCTTTCCACGTACCTTTCTGTATACACGTGTCCGATAGTGAGATATATGTGTACACAATGGTGATGTATGAGGGTCGAGTAGAGATGGTGGTGAGGGTTTGTTTACTCGAGCTCTGCTCGAGTTGGTGGATGCAGCAGGAGAAGGTGGTGGGAATGGTGGTCGCAGAGGAGGTGAGGGAGAGAAGAACGAAGAGAAATTGGGTAAGGTCTGTTTGGTTTGATGGGTATAGGGTTAGGTTGTTCGAGTGTGAGGCGGGCTCATCAGATTTCGATGTTAGGCGAGTGATAGGCGTTTGATCGATACATCTGAAATGCATCCAACGATAAGATGGAACATAGCCTTCAGAGACCGTCGGATGAAGAGATACAACGAAACTAACGGCGTGAGATGGAGTTTGGTGCTGTAGTGTTGGTCAGGAATTTCAGACTTTGATGCACGAAAAGGAGGCGACCGTTGGATGATGATATGGATCCAATCTGACGGCTGAGAATGGAGGCGGGTATGGATATATAGAAAATGGGTTTGGGTAAGGGTTTTGGGCCTTGGGTATGCCAAGCCCATATCTTCTTTAAGAACAATTCTTCCTTCTTGAGCCCATTCCTAGCTTTTTGGTCTTGTGCGCACCATTCTTTGCGGCTTCCTTGCGTAATTTCTTCCGGCTTTTCACTACTCTTCAGCTCTTTTCTGCTCCGCAAGTTATCCAGACTTTATTTATTACCTAAAAATGCAAAATTAAGTAAGAAAAATATTTATTCTTGAAAACAATGAAAATACAGAATATGAGATAAAATGTAGAATTACTGCACAAAAGATGAGTTAAATGCCAACAAAAAGGGATAAATATATACAATATTAGGCACTCATCAAATACCCCCAAACCTGAATTTTACTTGTCCTCAAGTAAAACAAAACTAAGGAAATCCTAACTATACCACTGTCGCTGGTCTCTCGAATGCATTTAGCGTATGCACTAAGCCTTTTAAACCACTAAGTGTCCCTAGTGGACGAGTTGAAGTCTCGTGAAGGTTTGCTTAGAACGTACCTACAAAGTTCTAGGTCAAAATATAAGCTCAGATTCCATCAAATGTGACATGTGCAAGACAGTTTAAGCTCACAGCAAAATGGAGATGTCAATCTAGCTATCAAAGGCACAATCCTAGCACTGATAACAAAAAAAGCCATGTGATAAGAGTGTAAAGTGTATCTACACATGTGTAAAGAAAGATCTGAAGTTATGACTACTAATCACCAAGAGATAGTTTCTCAGGCTAAGAACCGAGGTCGAAATCTAGCTAGCTGTCCGGACTTTACGAGAATTGTGAATGAGTTGGAGGTATTTCACAATTACTCGCGTTGTACATCAATGGCATACACCCTCCTTGCTTATTACAATGAAACAACAAAATGACTCTTTACATGACTCTTATTTACATTGACTACTCTTTTTTATTCTTTGGAACAAGAGAGGATGGAATTGATAAATACTTGATTTTTTTGTATTTTTCTGATATTTTCTTTTTTTCTGAATATACATCGTTTTTTTTTTTTTTTTTTTTTTTTTTTTTTTTTTGAGAACTGAAATTGATTTTTACATATGGTAGCTCTTTTGATACATAACAAAAAGAAACAAAAAATTACATGACACTTTGCAAGAGGTAGCCCTTTTTGATGCACCCAGTTAAATTCGATGGTTGTTTTTCTTAATGTAACCTCCACCTTCTATCCCAACCAACCAAAGAACAAGCTAGTCAAGTTTCGTTCAGTATTCTAAAGTGATTGGCAATCGTAACTTCCTATCAAACACCTTGAAGATCGAGGCCATACATGTATTGGTAGATCGTGCGCGTGCAAATTTCTTATCACTATGTGAATTGTGCTAGAATCAGGGTGCCTAAATATCTAGACTAAGACTCCTAAAAATTACATATTTGCACAAGAGTCAACATTTCAAGGTAAATGAGCTCCATTTTTATGTTTTTATCATTTTTCTAATTTTCTTGGAATTTTTCAATTTTTTCAAAAAGATGGAGTTTTGTTTTCAATTATGGCATATTATCGTGGTATCTACTCTATACCCCCAAACCTAAACTAAACATTGTCCTCAATGTTTAAAAATATGGAAAGAATTAAAATGCAACATATGGAAAGGGACATGCTGAGTAGAGTAAAAGGAGAGAGAATACCCGATTTCGGCGAAAGCAGAATTAAAACTCCGTTATCCAAGGCAAACCTCCAACATATTCGGAGTCACAATGGATGAGCACAAAATATATACAAAAGGAAATTTAACTAACACATTATCTACAAGAAAATTTGGTTTTTAATGGGATTGGACTTTTTGGGAAAAATTTGGTTTTGTCGGGAGACATTTGGCTTTGATGGGAAAAAGAAAAATTTTGGTTTTTTAGGGAAACATTTGGAAAACTTTGGTTTTTATGGGAGAAATTTTTGGTTTTTGAAATTGGGAGCAAGCCCACTGTTGGTCCTCTAATGGAATGGGAGGAAGGCTGCGGCCCACGAAACACTAAGTTTTAATTTTGAAAGTTTAATTTGGCCCAGTTGGTTAAGGCCCGACGTTTGTTTTAAAACTTTGGTTTCGAGGTCCACTCTTGAGTGGAAACAAGCCCACAATCGGTTACAAGCTCAGCTGGGTTTAAACCCAGAGTCCAAAATACAAGTCCAATGAAAGAATTTAAACAAGCCCACAAATTAAACAAACAAGCCCACAAAAATTAATTACAAACCCAACAGAAAATAAAAGAAGCCCAAAAATTGGCTTTAATATTACAAGCCCACAATTAAAAATT
This sequence comes from Papaver somniferum, assembly GCF_003573695.1. Taxonomy (NCBI): domain Eukaryota; kingdom Viridiplantae; phylum Streptophyta; class Magnoliopsida; order Ranunculales; family Papaveraceae; genus Papaver; species Papaver somniferum. Next base: position 129,718,317 of record NC_039365.1, on the reverse strand, counting down.
GGAAGCCCACAATTCGGGTTCTCTTAAATGGGTTACCTTTTAAGCACAGCCCAGCTGCTCTGATATTGTTGCAAAAACCCAGTTGGGCTTTGGTTCTTTTCCTTAGTGGCGTCCCAGCAGAGGAAAAACTGGTTCAGAACAGCAGGTCCAACAGCAAATGAAGTGAAGCAGATGCAGATGCAAATGCTATGCAGTGATATGCAAAAATAGCTAATAAAACTACAAGAAAAACATAGCACCACTCCCCGGCAACGGCGCCAAAAACTTGGTGGACCCGGGAAAGCGTGAAAATTAAGCGTAATAAAAACGGGCCTACAGTAATACCGCAAGTGCACGGTTGTCAGTTATAGCTCGTGCAAGTACGGGTCGATCCACAGAGACTGGGTGTGTTTGGAGTTTCTAGCTATTTTGGGCTCTAATTTGTTGTTGGTTAACTATGAAGCCTTTTGGGCTTTGGGCTTAGGGTACCTTTGGATTATAGGCTTGTTTGATAATGAAGTGAACTGAGCTTGGGCTCAGTTGGTCTTGAAGTGCACTAGGCTTGGCCTTTGAAGTGCACTGGGCTTTGAATGTCAATGGGCTTTGAGTACCCTTGACAGTGAACTGGGCCTTTGGTGGACTGAATTAGGCTTTTGCCTTAAACCTGAATTGGACTGGGCCTTTAATTGAGTTCAGGCTTTGATTGAATCAGGCTTTTACTTTTAAAAGTGACCTGGGCCTTTGTAATGACTGAGAACTGGGCTTGGTAACCTAATGATGAGCTGGGCTTGGCAGGAGCACAACAAGGCTGGAGAAGTGAAGGCAACAGGAGCTGGGAGCAGCAACAGGAGAAGAAGTAGCAGCAGCAGTAGCAAGAGGAAGGAAAGCAGCAGCAGTAGCAAGAGGAAGTAAAGCATCAGCAGTAGCAAGAGGCAGCTGAGTAGCAAGGCAAGGAGAAAAGAAGAGATGGCAGTGAAGTAAATGTGACAGTACAATGAAACTACAAGCAGAGAACAATGGAACCAAGGCCTAAGCCAAGGGAAGGGGAGATGGTGAAGGTGAAATGGTGAAGGTGAAATGGTGAAGGTGAGCCTAGGCATACTACTAGAGTGGGAAGAGAACCAGCTTGCTCACAGTCACTAGTGAGCACTAGTTTCTCCCCACTGCTCAATCAATCCAATGCCTCAAAGCTAAACTTCTACCACTAACAGTGAACAAAACATGAATTTAAACACAATAACATAACATGGGAAGCACATAACAGTGAAGGTGAAATGGTGAAGGTGAGCCTAGGCATACTACTAGAGTGGGAAGAGAACTAGTTTTCTCACAGTCACTAGTGAGCACTAGTTTCTCCCCACTGCTCAATCAATACAGTGCCTCAAAGCTTCTAGCCTAACATTCCATCACTTCTTGACAGTGAATTGAAACAACAGTTGAGGAACTAAACCTTTAAACACTAAACATAACATTGAACTAACATTAAACACAAAACTAAATTGAAATTAGAAACAAACAGAAATTATAAGAACATAAATTAAATGAACATGGAATTAAACATGAAATAAAACAGAAATTGAAAATTAACTAAAATTGATTTGAAACTGAAATTGAACATTAACAGAACTTCACAGTCCTGGACACTGGCTAGTCCAGCATAACTCTAACACATACCCACAACATCTATTTATAGTTACAAGCACAATTAGGGTTCTACACAAGTCTTCCCCAAATCCCCAAAAACAGTAAATTAGGGTTTGTTGAATCTTACCCATACTTCTCTGATTTGCTTCATAGCCTTCGACCCATTCTTCTGCTTCCTCCCATGCTTCTTTGGTGCGAGTTGGTACCCTAATCCTTACCCCTACTCCAACTAATATTAACCTAATTCTTCACTGAGAGGAGAAGGTGAAGATGTAGGCTGATAATAGGTGGATAGAAGAGTGATGGTGATGTATGAGGGTCGAGTAGAGATGGTGGTGAGGGTTTGTTTACTCGAGCTCTTCTCGAGTTGGTGGATGCAGCAGGAGAAGGTGGTGGGAATGGTGGTCGCAGAGGAGGTGAGGGAGAGAAGAACGAAGAGAAATTGGGTAAGGTCTGTTTGGTTTGATGGGTATAGGGTTAGGTTGTTCGAGTGTGAGGCGGGCTCATCAGATTTCGATGTTAGGCGAGTGATAGGCGTTTGATCGATACATCTGAAATGCATCCAACGATAAGATGGAACATAGCCTTCAGAGACCGTCGGATGAAGAGATACAACGAAACTAACGGCGTGAGATGGAGTTTGGTGCTGTAGTGTTGGTCAGGAATTTCAGACTTTGATGCACGAAGAGGAGGCGACCGTTGGATGATGATATGGATCCAATCTGACGGCTGAGAATGGAGGCGGGTATGGATATATAGAAAATGGGTTTGGGTAAGGGTTTTGGGCCTTGGTTATGCCAAGCCCATATCTTCTTTAAGAACAATTCTTCCTTCTTGAGCCCATTCCTAGCTTTTTGGTCTTGTGCGCACCATTCTTTGCGGCTTCCTTGCGTAATTTCTTCCGGCTTTTCACTACTCTTCATCTCTTTTCTGCTCCGCAAGTTATCCAGACTTTATTTATTACCTAAAAATGCAAAATTAAGTAAGAAAAATATTTATTCTTGAAAACAATGAAAATACAGAATATGGGATAAAATGTAGAATTACTGCACAAAAGATGAGTTAAATGCCAACAAAAAGGGATAAATATATACAATATTAGGCACTCATCACTGAGGGAATCAAAGTGGACCCATCAAAGACCCAAGCTATCCTCACGATGACGCCTCTGTGAAGGAACTCCAAAGCTTCATGGGAAAGGTGAACTACATTCGACGTTTTATACCTGGTTTAGCCCAGCTTGTTGCTTCATTCACCCCCTTGCTGAAGAAAGGAGCAAGTATCGTCTGGACCGTACTACAACAGTTTCAGAAGATCCAATGAATATTGTCATCTCCAAATCATCATAAAGGGTTCGCCTATTATGTCGGACGAGAGCGAACCCGAGACATCTTCAGATCTACTGGAGCCGACACCTCAAAGGAGAAGCCTCAAGAAGATAGAGATGTCCACATCATCATGTCGAGAAAGAATCCTCAGCTTGGGAGAATCACTCTGTCAGACTTAAGAGGAATGCTTGAGCGAAACAACGAACATCCAAATGATTATGTCAAGAGGTCCCAAATTTAGTTACTGGAGGGTCACGATCCAAATGTGACTGAACAACATGTGGTGTAATTGTGCATCAATAAAATGGTACCTGTATATCTTGCTTTGTCGAAGAACCTGCGCTTTCAGACATCCTCCGAACTCCGTGAAGCTGCTAAACACTCAGTTGCAACTGCACCTGCCCTGCTAAAAAGAACAAGCCTGCCAGTAATAAAGAGCTTCATGATGTTCATGGAAGCATGCATCTATCTATATCGATGGCAAAAGCATCAATGAGAGACGCTTTCAGAATTTCGTCTCCCGTAGAAGAAGTAGTTGCGTTACCAAAGGAGATTGCACCTGGGACTTGAGAGGTACATACAGATTCTCCAGTTTCATCATATTTTCAGAACCTATTAGTTAAGTCACTCGCATGAAGGAACTTCCCTACTACTCAAAGACACAATCCAAAGATGATAATGGTAAAGGAGTGTGACTGGGGACTGCTTAGCACTGCCCATCTCAAAGATGGTGAATTTAGAGAGATACAAGCACGCTATCATTATGATTCCGAGATTCCCAAAGATGAGGATATACTCAAGAGAGAAGACGTATTTTCAAAGAACAGTGATGTTCCAGGAGTCTATCAAACGCAATGCAGACGTAAAGACGGACTCATGAACCCAGTGTGACAACGTCTATCAATTCGAAGACTCAGTAGATACTCGTGGGCAGGGTACTGTCTCCCTATTTTTCATTCCATGAGGCAACATCAAGGAATCTACCGGTTCCATCATTAACTTTTCCCTCTAATAACGAGACAAGCTCTACCACTATATGAAGACTGCCAATGCCCGCGCTTCACCATAGCAACAACCACTACGGACAGAGTCAAGGACTTCTTCAACATAAGAGAGATGGTCAATCAAGGAGCATGTAATTCGCAAGGGGAAGTCAAAATGAAGAAGAAGCCGCTTCAACGCTCGCCAGAAGAAGCCGCTTCAACGCTCTCTCCAGAGGAAGCCGCTTCAACGCTCACCAGAAGATGACACTTCAACTGTCTCCAGAAGGCGCTTCAACTCTCTCCAGAAGAATACGTTTCGGCTCTCTCTCCATAAGAAGCTGCTTTAACGCTTTCTCCGGGACCCGCGTCGACGTTCGCTCCAGAAGCTTCTTCAACGCTCTCTTCATAGGAAGAAGCCTCTTCAACGCTCTCTTCAGAGGAAGAAGCCGCTTCGACGCTCTCTCCAGAGAAAGCCGCTTCAGCGCTCTCCAGAAGAAGCCTCTTCAATACTATCTTCAGAGGAAGATGCTTCAACGCTCGCCAGAAGAAGCCGCTTCAACGCTCTCTCTAGAGGAAGCCGCTTCAATGCTCTCTTTAGAGAAAGACGCTTCAACGCTCACCTGGACGCCTCTTGAACGTGACATGTTTCAAGGACAGGACGACCCATGTCTCCTGGTAACATCTAACTTTGTCTCATAAGTTTTGTCTTTATTTGTCACCATCTAATGCCTACCCCAAAATAGTGCAACTATTACGTGCTAGGCAGGGGACTTAATGTTGATGGTGGATTTTAGTTCAGGGCTAAAATTGTAAAACCAAATTTAATGTGCTGACATCCTGCAAAGATTAAAGCCATTTAATATATTGACATCCTGTAAAGGATAAAGCCATTTGATAAGCGATGAGTGCAGAAAACCTCTCCGCTTTATTTATTTGAAGCAATTCAATAAATATACAAAATTCACCCAGAATGATGCATGTAGCAAAAATACCAAATATTCTGTGAATTTATAGCATTATTAATTAATGCATGATTTGCCTAGTATTTCCTGTGTGAACTCTCATTATTGGCGCGGCATGACGACTGAGTGTTTACTCTCAGCAGAGTAACATGAATCTCCAAGTGTCAATATTAAGATGTGCATGAAATACCCGTATAGGCCACACCATTCTCTAACGAAGAGAATCTCATGTCGGCGCGCTTTAATTAGCCCGATCGAGCATGTTTAATTTCTTAAGGAAAATCTGGACTGTCCGTAGCAGTCTCAGAAACAATCACGGCCACAGCAAGACCGCTCAAAGCAGTCTTAAAATCATCATGATCGTCCAACTTCACCATCCTGGTTGGACGGATTAGATTATCCCACGATTGATAAGTGAAGCGCTAATGCACACACTAGCGGTCCCACTCCTCACCCACCTGATTGGTTTTCTCACGACCTAGCCCTAGAGCAATGAACGCTTGCTCGAAGTATGGCTGACGTGATGCTTAAAAGGTCGCAGATATCCCACTAGCGTCTTAAATCGATCACAACCATCCAGCTTCGCCAGCATGTTTGGATGGCTTAGATCACGCCTAGGACCATCAGGCTGGAACACATAAGTTCACCGTCGGCCTAAACATGGGCTCCGCACGGTCGGTCTCCCCAAAGGAGGAGCATAGCCTTCCAAACCGTTTGGCCAAAGTTGCGCACGCATGACTGATCCAAAACTCTAATTAGGGTTTGTGGCATTACATATATGTCGCAGTTTGATCATGACCATCCATCTTCGCCAGCTCGGATGAAGGGTATGATATAGACTAAGGAGGTCCGGAGAGCATCAACATGATCACCGTGGGCCCACCTGTGCATGTAACCGGTCATCCAAGGTGGACCATGGCCAGGCACCTCGAAACGCGCGCCCAAAGATGGCATGTCGTGGCCCTCTAAAATCCTTTGCGGCAAAGAATTTCAGTCGCAAATCGATCACGACCACTCACCTTTGCCAGACAAATTGAGTGGCCTAGATCGCACCTCCGTCATGGACTTGTACACCGGAAAGCCGTCTACACGCATGCCCGGTCGGTCCCACCAAAAACTTTGTCCATGCTTGATTTAGGTCAAGCTAAAGAGTGATGCTTGCGCACCTCTTTAAAACCCTAAAATCCATCAACAGTCGCAAACATGTGCCGAAGATCATCTCGTCCGTCCAACTTTGCTAGCTTGGTCGGACAACCTAGGCTAAGAGTTAAACAGCCAATGAGGCACCTTGGTGATCACCGTCCGTCACTCTACCTCAGGGAGTGATTGGACAAGGGATGGTCCGCCCATGCGACCTTCAAACCATCCCTTGAAGATGTTTGAACATGCTGCTATTTTAAGACGCTTAATCCGCGACTTACTCCCTTAAGCTTTAAAACTGCGATGCTTCATACATATTTATTATATTCGATGCATTACATTTATAGAATATACACGATATTTTATGAATATCGATTTCTTAAATAACTTAGTTATTTAACCTAATAGCATCACGTGTTATTTCCTGCGGGTCCCATGACTCGACCCACTCACTCGAGACATCAAACATGTCACAAACTGGGGGATACTTACTGGGTTATTAGTATGGCGGTTTAAGGCGTGCGGCGTGAAACTGCGCCCATATATAAGAACGTCTCAGGAGGCATAGACGGTTAGATGATGAGGGAAGTGGGATAAGACGTGATCATGCAATCACCTACACGACCCCACTAATCCATCGCTCAACTTCCTCCACTTCCTACGAGATGAGGTTTTGCGCTCAATGACTTGTATAAATAGGTCCTTCGCCTATTTCCAAACAACACGAAAAAACACAGAAAAACCAAGTGTTGTCATCCGTATCCAGAAAACATCCATAGCTGATTTCTTACATTATTGCAAGCCAGTTCATCATTCTGATAAAAGTCATAAATAGGCAACACCTTCACAATCTCAACACCTTCTTCGCTTCCCTCCCTAAGGTCAACCCCATCTCCTTCACTTTGTGACCGAAGCAAGTCTGGACCGACCATTTCTCGGTTTAAGCCAGAATTGTGTAGATTGATCTCTCGAATCAGAAAGCACTCCCGTGCAATGCATTTGTTTAGGGTTTAGATTCATTTCTCATCCACACACACCCAAAATTACCAAGACCAGCAGAAATAGTTTTCACCCATAAACACGCTCAACAAGGTCGTTTCATAAAAGACCCAATTATAGAAAGAGATATGACTTTTTGAATGCAAAAACAAGATCTGATGTTCCAAATTGGAGAAAGGGTGTTTCGCAAAATATTCAAAAGGACAATGATCTTAATGGTATGAAGGAGAAAGCTGCTCCTGCGAAACCAACTCTAAATGGGTCCCGAAGTCCTCCATAGCCAAGAAGGGACCAAAAGTTAGTCACAAGAATAAATCTCAGCTGTTAATTGTTGGTGACAATAATTACAAGAGTTTTCTTGAAAGATTAAAGAAAGACATCATGTCTGAATTCTCTTGTACTAGTGGATGTTGTGATAATGACGCTCTTCATCACAAGTCAAAGAAGAAAAACAAGAGATAGAACAAGAGAAAACAAACCAAGCAGGAGGTCAAGAATAATGAGTCTGTCTTAGTCACTCGTGACGAACAAGACAAGGATCAACTTAACACAACCTAGTTGTGTTAGAATGTTCATGCTCACCTTCGTGCTTAATCTTTTTAAAGGTGAGGAAGCAATGAAAAACTGAGCACATGATCTCTCGATTATTTTATGACTAATTAACATCTTTAGGGAGATTTATCTTCTATACTCATACCTTCTCTATCTGTTTTTGAGCTTTTGATAGAAACGGTAATTTTGAGTTGATGATGTTGATATCTATTGATCATACATGTGTATCTCTTGATTTTTTGGTCAAAATGAGCCAAAAATCACTGAATTCGGACTTAGTATGCAAAAGTTATGTCTAAAACTGTTTTGTGTATGAATTCGTGTGTTATAACCAATTCTAAACTTGTTTGGAAGTATGGTATGACCGATTCCTAGAAGAAAATCCATATGAATGTATGTTTATATCTTTGCTTTGAATATGTTTATGGGATGTTTGATTTCGGTTTTCTAACCTTGATATTCGATCTCATAATATTGTGAACCCTTGTGGTTTGCGTGACTTTTTGATTTAGCGGGATTGAGTTCTAGCCCTTGTTGGTAGGCTTTATCAAAGGTTCATGAGGGGTTATGGGAAACAATATGCGAAAAAGTCACAATATGTTGAATTTCGGTTTAGCATAAAAGCATATGTGTTTCAAGGTTCTAACTTTTTCTTGCAATAGTTAAAACCGGTTTTCAACCTTTCTGGTAAAGGTTGGTTGTTGTTATTCTTTTGTTTTAAGGATGACAACATGATGATATTTCGATATCAATTCTCCCAGAAAGAAGATGCAAATATTTTTAGAGATGAGAATGCGAAATTTGAGGTAACAATCTTGTTAGTTAATTGTTTTCCTGTTTAAGAAAAGCCATGATTTTATTTTATATCCCAATTGCTTTTGCTTAACAAAATATTTCGGTACAATTGATGTTTATTCCATTATGCGTGTATGGATGTATGGTTCAATTGGTTCCGGTTAAGAAAAACATTTGTTATCTTTTGATTCCAATTATTTAGGCTTACAAATGTTTCGGTACAATTGATGTGTGTCTTTGTGATGTCAATAGTTTAAGCTTACAAAATGACGGTGCAATTGCGGTGCTTTAATGTCTATGTTGATTCAATTGCTTTCGGTTAAGATAAACAATTATGCAAGTTAATTTATTGGTTTGTATGGATTTTTTAAGGCTTAAAGAAATATGGTTTCAGAATCATTTTTTTAGTCCAAGTGATGTCCGGATAAGAGAAACTAAGATCTTTGGATCCAAGTTAGACTTATCAAATGAGATAGGATTCGGTTATTCAAGTCTAGCCGAATGCCTTAACGAGAATTACTAGTTAACTAACCTAGTATTTTTCTTGTTAAAAGGGAAAGGTCTAAGTTTTTCTTTGTGAAAAATTAGAGCCTGATGAGAAACATAAAGTTAAGTCTTTTATCTTTATTTTGGTCTTATCGAACAAGCGATTATATTTGTACAATCGGTTTAGCAAAGAACTAAGTGATTAGTCGATTTTTGGTTTGCTAAACTATCCAAAATTAGTTTGTGCAATTGTGTTCTAGATGACATATTAAAATCAAAATTACTTGTAGTTTCAATCTTAGTTATGGTTATCTAAAGATGGTGTGTAAAACCCTCGTGCTTAACTCTTATAGGTTTACATCTACTCTGTATGAGATTTGTAAGATCCTTTCGGTTTGTACTTTATTTTTTCGTTTCTTTGTAATTTTTGTGACAAAAAGGGGGAGAAATATATGAAGTAAACAAGTGGTATTGGCTTGTATGAGTTAGTATCACTAAGGGAAAGGATATTTGTGCTATAACGTTTATTCTAACGAATAGAGTGAAAGTATAGACTAAGGGGGAGTCACATACCATGTGATATGTAGTTATGAGGTACTACATTGAAATAATGAAGTTATGGGGATTGAAAATATACCTATATTACCTTTAGGGAGAGCATTATCTTTGTTATTATGGTGTCAGCAGCGACATTTGAAGATTGAATTTAATGCAGGTTATGTGTTGTTGAACTTGGAATCAAGCATATTTGTATAATGAATTCTTGTAATTTGTTTATCCATATGATGTAAGAGTTTTGTCACTAAAATTGACAAAGGGGGAGATTGTTAGAGAATTGCTCAGTTGAACCCACCAAGCGTTGGTATGTCAAGTTTGGTTGTCATATTTTAGTGAACCAAAACTCATTTAAAGAGTCACTTGATTATTACTAGAGTCAAATTCGTATAGGTTAGCTTGAAAGTATTAGGATTTGAGACTTACAAGTATTACAAGACTTGAAAATGGTGAAGATGTATGGATCTACAACGACAACAATCACCCTTCCTATTTAGGTTAGTAATATTTAACTTGAACTGTTTCATTCCCTAACGTATCTTTCAAGTCGTGCATATTGAAAACGAAACTGCGAAGCTGTGTATGAACTCTAGATAGACATAGTATTAAGGAATACGATACGAGGTTTATTTCTTAACCATTAAACTTTGTATATGAGACATCGACATAATCGTTTAAATGCTATTGTGATTATGTATGGGTGTGAGTGAAGATTGCATCCTAGGAAACAATGTTTACATTCGTTTAAAGAAAGTAATTTCACAAACTCATTTGTGGATTGAAAGGGAAATTGCTAGGCTTATTGGTATTCCTATTCATATTGAAAATCTATTTTGAACTACCAATATGTGTGATGTGTATAACCTATCATAAACTTGTTTATGTGGTTGGTAAAACTATTCACGGATGCCTGACTTAAGTTATTGGTATAACTTTTATTAGTAAAACCGATCTTAAGTAATCACTCAAGATGGTATGGCCGATGCCTTGCAAATAGTAACTTTTATTAGTGAAAGGGGAACCGATCCTAGTAAGAGGTACAAATAAATTTGCAAGAGGGGAATCGATCCTTGTAAGAGGTGCCACAAGTTATTAGTGTGAGGGGAACCGATCCTATGAACATGTGCAACAAGTTTTTAGTAGTAAGGGAAACCGATCCTATGCACATGTGCACCAAATTACAGGTATTTACCATAATATGTGGGGAACCGATCCTAGTACCTAGTCAACCGAATTTTGGTAACTAATGTAACTATGCACAATACTCATATGGAGGTAGAACCGAAACTTGTTTTGGTAGAACTGTGATGCCCATGATTGGTGATTTGATAGGATAATCAATCACATGGTTCTTGGAAGTCGAATGCTTTTGTTTCCAAGATTATAAGTATGAAAGAGGACTTACAAAGTAAGGATGTCGTCATTCTTCGAACACGAGTTGCAACTCTTATCATTAATTGTTAAAAGATATTCCTTGATAGCTAAGGAGAATCCCAGGTTCGAAATTAATTGAGAAACTTTTTTATTAAAGGTTTCTTGATTTTATATGGTATTTAATATCCAACAATACATATCTTTGGAAAATAATAATTAGTAATGTGCATTTACTAATTATAGATTTTTCTAAGTGAATTTCGGTCAATATTTGGACAAAGCATTTCCAGGAATTATGAAAATCGATTCTGTGTTTATTGCATATCTTTGAGAATATTCGGTTTTGTAAATTCCTTGGTTTCCAAACTTCCTTGTCTATAAATACTGAAGTTTGCTTCTCTTGTAAACTAATCCTCAGAGCCAGCAAAAACTACCTCAGTTGTGTTGTTACTGGTGGAGCCGCCTATTGGAGTGGAGAGTACCCTAATTAGGAGAAATCGCTTACGGCCGCTCGGTTTAAAGACTTCTTTGGGATTGAGAAGCTCTATTAGTACCGTTGGTGGGAAACTAGATAATTGTGGTTTATTATTAGTTTTTGATTGATTTAATTGACTAACGGTGGTTGAACTTTGATTGAACCTAGTTTGTTTATTCTTGAGAATCTTCTCTTCTGATATAAGATTCACTCAAACTAGATCGAAGTTTAGACGTGGATCTTTAGAACTGTTTGTAGATCTAAAGACGTCTTGTGATAATCCATTGTTAACAGACTCCGTTCTGTGCGTGATTGATCACAAGAGATTCAAGTGATTGTGTGCAGGTTTATATTGAAGATCTAAGAAGATTTGAAGATGAATAAGATATTGAAGATTTCTGATTTGTGAGTTCATAATCTTTGGTGTGCACAATACTTGTTTCGGTAAAAGAGGATCCAATTAATAATCGATTTATCCTTGTGGTAGATTGGATTGATTAATTGAGTATATCGGCATCAACACAATTCTTTGGATTAAGAGTGTTGTTGTCTTAATCTTAAACGATTACTTCGGAAATTGAACATAAGATAGATCTAAGGACCTGACGAAGGAGTTTATGTTAAGATAAACAGAAGATCCTTTGTCTAACTCATATCACTTGGTTGAAGAGAGTTGATACCAAACAAATTTGTTGTTTCTTTACTGTTTGGAATACGAACCAAAGGAATTGATCCAAGTATGTGACTTATTTATAAGTTGGAGGCGTGGTAATATAGACGAAACTAGGCGAACTATAGGTTTAGTTGCTTGGTCTCAACTATACGAAGTTGGAGTAATTTTTTGTAGCGGCTTAATCCTGAGAGTTTTCAATTCTGGACAAGGTCCCGAGGTTTTTTTTGCATTTGCGGTTTCCTCGTTAACAAAATCTTGCTGTGTCATTTATTTTATATTTCCGCATTATAATTGTTTTATTATAATTAAAGTAAATTACACAAATGTTAATTCCTATTTACTTGATAAGTGAATCCTATTGTGTTTGGTTAAGTCCGAACCTTTTTATCAAGTAACATACTTCGTTGTTGTATTGTCTCGATCTCGTATCCATAGACGATCACCCGAAGTGTGAACCGGTTAGTTGTATTATCTCGACTCAGTCCATAGATAATCACTTTCGGAGAAAGGACTTATAGGTAGGAAAATTTTTAGCTTGAGGTATATTTGGATGCCCTCTCCTTTTCACCCAATAATTCGTTCGGCAATCCGTATGGACTAACTCCAATATACTTCCGAGAGCACCATCTTATAAAGCGAGCTCAATCAAGAAATATACCAAAAAGATATATCTCAATTTCTCAATACAATATGCAATCGAACAGATAGAAATATGTGAGCCCGATTGATATGAGAAATAACTTGGACGGTACCAAATATCAATGCCCAATCGTCAATCAATTTATATCAACAACCAAAGGTTGGATTTACCAATTGATTGAACTATGCACAACCTGTGATATTTCAATTGTATAAAAGAATATAATGTGGAAAAGAAAGAACACGGACACCAGAAGTTTTGTTAACGAGGAAACCACAAATGCAGAAAAACCGCGGGACCTAGTCTAGATTTCAACAACATACTGTATTAAGCCGCTACAGACACCATCCTACTACAAGTTACCTTCGGACTGGAATGCAGTTGAGCCTTAACCAAGTCTCACACCGATTAAGGTACATTCACGTTCCTTACGCCTCTGAACCCTAGCAGGACTCTACGCACTTGATTCCCTTAGTTTCTCCCACCCACCACTAAGAGTTGCTACGACCAACTTGTCTCCCACAGATAAGTCTATTCTGATAGATAAATTTGTCTCCCACAGAAGTACCTATGAAGTTTTTGTTCTGTCTTTTGATAAATCAAGGTGAACAGAAACCAATTGACAATCCTGTCTTATATTCCCGAAGAACAGCCTAGAAATATCATTCACCTCACAATAACTTAACTATATGGTAGTAGAAAAAGTTATTGTGGAATCACAAAGAATTAGACGAAGAGCTTTCTGATTACTTTTTATATCTTACCTATCGGAGATAAATCTCGAGTTAATCTTAGAGAAGATATTACTCAATGCCATAGAAAAAGTAAGATCAGATCACGCAACTACAGAGAAAATAGTTGGGTCTGGATTTACGAATCCCAAATGAAGTCTTCAAGTCATTAACCTACAATGGTTTTGGGAAAACCTAGGTTAAAGGAGAATCGACTCTAGTCGCAACTAGGACACAGGAAAGTGTCGGGATTAGGTTTTTCCAGTTGCTATAGTTCTCCCTTATATAGTCTTACAAATCAGGGTTTTCTATCAATCAAAGCTAAGATAGCTTAGTAGAAAAGCATTCAATATTTACCGTTATATGAAAACTTGATTTAAGATTCAAGCTAAGTCTATTTAAAACCAAAGCAATATCTCTCCACCGTTACATGGTCTTAGCTTGTTATACACAAATGAAATATACTTTCATTTAGATATGAGTAACCGTACCTAAACGTATTGATCTGGCTCAACAATAGTTAACCGAAGTTAGCCATATGAGCACTTTTGTCTTAACCACATTCATATAACACTTCTAGATCAAATATGATAATCAATCAAACATGAAAGATAATCAAATGAATCTAATTGTGTTTCAAATAGAGTTGTTCAGTTGTTCACTATTTCACAGAAATATATATGAACCAATTGAATCAAGATCGGATTGATTCACGAGAATCAATTCATGAACATTAATCCACGGTTTGCAAAGATTTTATTCCTTAATTCATAAATGTATTTGTTCATGAGTATGAAAATATACTTACCCGATTTTAGAACTTTAACCACTAAGTTTGCAAACGGGTACGCAAACTATAGCTTCCGGACTTTGGTCTTGTCCAACAGTTTGCAAACCGGTATGCATACTGTTGTCCTGGACCTTAACTCAGGTAAAACAGTTTGTATATTGGTATGCAAACTTGGTTCCTGGAATTTAACAGTTAAAACTGTTCGCATACTGGAATGCAAACAAGGTTTCCGGACCTGAATCATACCACAACAGTTTGCATACTGTGTTGTATCCAGATAAAGGTTAATTTGTTCTAAACTCCAATTTCAATCATTGAAACATCCTTAGAAAACGACAATAGCTGTCTCACACAAACTATTACCTTATAAGTAATTTTCAAGTGATTGAATGATCAATACGAAACTTTCCGAGTCGACATCAAATGATTGTCTCATACAAATCATATAAGATGTTTCAAGGCGATTTTCACATCATCATCTTTTGACTTATTATTTAGTTTCCAACAAATGAATTATTTCCAACTAAACTCGTCAAGAATATAATTAACGTGGCTAAAAAAAAGAAAGATTCCAACACATATTTCGAGAAATAGATAACCGAGTTAAACTCAGATCGAAATATCAAATGTGTATAATATGAAAGTCTATATAGTTATACGACTTAGTATCATTAGGAGATAAAATATAATAAACTTCTGAGTGATAGATAAGTTTTAGTCTTCACGTACTTTTTGTTGATAAAGTTCCTCCAAGCTCTCCTCAGCAGATCTTCGTCTTCAATCGATGAATGTCGTGAAGTCTAAAGCTCAACTACACATTCTATCCTAATATGAGACATAGTTATAAGTAGACTAGAAATCAAGACTTATAGTTATAATCACCTAAACTTGACAAACAAGCTTGAGATATCAACGCTTGCGATTTAGACCGAGCAATGCTTTAACAACGAATATCTAGCATCAGAGACAAAAACTCTTTAATGTATCCTTGGTGTACAGGTGTGCCGTCAGATTAAGTAAGTTATATATGGCTAGCAAAGCATCATTGCTTGGTAAGAATTGAACCTTCAATTTTTCTTTCATGACATCTCATGTCACGATGCCTTGACGACCAGCATTAAGGTCATCATCAGTCTAGTCCTCCACCACAACTTTGCATCACCTTCCAGGTACATGCTAACGAGAGTGACCTTTTGCTCTTCCTGGGTTCTGGTTGCCTTGAAGTATTGTTCCATGTCCCACGTGAAATTCTCCAATGAATTCGCATATCTTGTGCCAGAAAATGCCTTAGGTTCAGGGACTTTAATCTTCGTAAAGTCTCAATTACCACTACCACCCGTAGCAGCATGATCCCAACTCATCATACCCACCATTATCCTTAAGATGCCTAACTCATCAGTTATCTCTCTCATGGAGTATGTGAACATGGCCTTAAAAACAGCGATTTAGGCTTCCAAATCGTCATGCTTCTTAGTTGCAGCCTGGTTTGCAACAAAGATATCATCAACATAAGTGTCCAATGCTTGAATGGGATCCATTAATGCAGCATCATAATTAACACCGTTAGGATGCCACACCTTATCAGCAATCTTGTCTTCAAAGTCCGATACCCTATCAGATAAGGTATCGATCGCACTATTCTTACCAACCATTATTGTTAGAGCATTGATCGGTCGAACTCGCAAGCGTTTCTATCTCAAGCATGTTTGTCAATTTTAGTTTCCAAAACTATAAGTCTTGATTTCTAGTCTACTTATAGCTAAGTCTCAGACTAGGATAGAAAGTGTAGTTAAGCTCTAGACTCCACGACGTTCATCAAATACGAAGAACTAATCAAGATACTGGTGGAACTTCATCAACTAAAAGGTATGTGGAGACTTGAACTTATCTATCACTCAAAAGTATATCTACTCTATCTCCTATCTTGAGACAAAAGTCGTATTGCTCTATAGACTTCGATTATACACATTTGCTATTTCGAGTTGAGTTTATCTCGCTTATCTATTTCTCGAAATATGTGTTGGTAAGAATTTTCTCTGGCCAAGTTCATCTTTACAAGTGACGAAAGTCATGTTGATTATTTCAATCTTTTGAAAATCGCTTTGATGAAAAATATTGTATGAATAACCGCTATATAACATCCTCTAAGAATGTTTCAATGATTGAAATAGAGAGTTTAGAATATGTAACCATCTTTGGATATAAGCATATAGTGTGTTCGCACATTAGTGTATAAGTCCAAAACCGGGAACCAAATGTATGCATACTTGTGTGTGTACGAAATGGTTCATGGAGATTGGGTAAGTATGCGTACCCGTACGCATACTGGCGGAAGTTCACGACCGTGAATTTCTGCTGAGTTTCAAAATCAAAACCAACTCAATCCGGTTACCTAAGTATGCATACCCGTACGCATACTAGCGGAAAGTTCATGTCCGTGAATTTATGCTGAGTTTGAAAATCAAAAACGAACTCAAATCCGGTTACTTAAGTATGCATACCTGTACGCATACTTAAGTGTGTTACTTTCTAAAATTGGTTTGTTCATGAACTAAAACATTTATATAATAAGGAATGCAATTTTCAAACTGTGGGTATAATGTTCATGAATCCATTCGAGTGAATCAAAACCAATTTTGCTTCGATTATGTCTTGTATACTTCTATAAGATCTAAGCAATTGAAAAACTCTCGAACTAGTTCATTTGATTCATTTGGACTAGTTATGGTGAAGATGAATATGGTTGATATGAAAGTGCTCATATGGATAACCATTTGGTTAACTACTGTTAAACCAACTAGGTGTACACATTTAGGTACGGTTACACAAACCTAAATGAACGTGCATTTCATTTATGTAAAACAAGCTAAGATTCGATCTAACGGTTGAAAGATATTAGCTTGAATCTAATTAGGTTTTCATCTAACGGTGAATATTGAATTCTTTGTTACCAAGGTAGCATTGATTGCAAACCCTGATTTCAAGACTATATAAAGGAGAACTCAAGCAACTGGGAAACCTAATCGCCTCACCTCCTGTGTGATACTAGTTGTATAAGCTGTAGTCGATTCTCCTTTAACCTTAGGTTTCTATCGAGACCCTGTAGGTTAATGGCTTGAAGACTTCATTGGGATTGTGAAGCCAAACCCAATTATTTTCTCTGTAATTGTGTGATCTGATCTTGTTGTTACTATCGTATTGAGTACAACTGTAAAATTGACTCGAGATTAATTTCTCCGATAGGCAAGATAGAACAGTAGTCACAAACATCTTCGTCTCATCGTTTGTGATTTCGCAATATCTTGTTTCGCTAGTGTTTGTGGGTGAAAACAGTTTCTGCTGATTTTGTTAAATTCGCGTGTGTGGATGAGAAATAAGTCTAGACCCTAAACAATGCACTGCACGAGAATACTTTTGATTCGAGAGATCAATCTGTACAATCCTGTCTAAACCAAGAAATGGCCGTTCCAGGCTTGCTTCGGTCACAGAGTGAAGGAGAAGGGTTGGTCTTATGGAGGGAAGTGAAGAGAGTGTTGAGACCAGAATCGTTGATTCTAAAGGTGTGGTTGTTTCTGACTTGTATCTGAAGGTATAAATGGATAGCATAATGGAAAGCTACCAGGTGATTTCTAGATACTGTATTGTTGCCGACCAAAACTTGTTGATTAGTGAAAATAAGTGAAGCCTATTTATACAAGTCATATTGAAACGTACCCTGGTCTCGTAGTAAGTGGAAAAGATTGAGTGGTGGAAGAAAAGAGTAAAATGTAACCGTCAGACGTTATGCTTTCATGAAGAAGGAAGTGAATTCGTGTAACCGTCAGACATTATGCTTCTATGATGTAGGAAATAAATTTGTTTACACCGTTACTTTTCACCACCACTAATTGTCCCGTTTCATGACACTTTCTTGTAACGGGCGCATTGCACGCCGCACGCTTTAAACCACCAGAACAATACCCTGATGATCATCCCCCGGTTTGTGACATGTTTGATGTCTCGAGTGTTTTCGTGGAAAACATGTAGCACTTCGCTACGTGTGGCAAGTAAAATCAAGGGACTTACCGTAGGAAAATGGCATGTAATGCTATTAGGCTCATTTTGGCTGGTCGCCTAAAACTTGCCACGGGTTTATCAGTTTGGTGGCGAACTTCAGTGGATGAGATCGCATCTCATGAAGGAGGGTAGCCGTTGATTATGGCTACCTTGTGCTGGCGCCTGATAATGGCGCGGTGGCGTTTTGGTATACGACAGTGGAAATATGGCATGGATGGCATGGCTCGTGCATGCCAGTGGCACGGTGGTGCAAGTGGTGCCATGGCCACTATATTTAGGTAGCTTGTCTCCTAAAACTCGCCACAAGTCTGTCAGTTTGATGGCGAACATGGATGGATGAGATTACATCTCATGAGGAAGGATGGCCGTTGATTATGGCCGCATCTTGTTGTATAGCGAAGTGGCGCCATTGGCAAAGTAGCGCCTGGTGGAGCCATGGCATAGCCACGTGGCATAGCGGCATGCCAGTAGTCGTGGCATAGCGGCATGTCAGTGGCATTGTGGCATGGCCACGCCTGTGGCGTTGTAGCATGGCCAAAGCTAAAATTTGGCTCCGTGGCCAAAGTTAGGGCTTGGCGGCATAGCCAAGGCTAGGGTTTGATGGCATGGCCAAGGTTAGGTTTTGGCGGCATGGCCAAGTCTAGGGTTTGGCGGCATGGCCAATGCTAGGGTTTGGTGTCGTGGTGTTGGACCCACATGTTGCGTGGCAACATTGGCCATGTTGCCACATCAATCCCAACGCTTTGGGAAACGTTATTTGGCTTTTGTTGGCGTAGCAACTTTGCCCAAATTAGAGTTTGGCATGTGAAACCCTAATTAATGTGTGTGGCATGCGGCCGCGGCATGACGATACTTTTGTGTAAATGGCTCCATAGCTATGTCAAAGAAGTTATGAAAAGGCCATAGTGTTGAAACGGCCACATGAGTAGGGATTGCTGTGGGTGGCCATGATATGTCGCCAACTCTAGGGCTTCCTGGGTCCCACACGGCTCGTGGCATGTTGGGGGCCGAAGTGGCATAGTTTGTGTCACGACTGGAAATTAGGGTTTTGGTTAATGCAGAGTCGTGTTTCGGATTAGAAAACCCTAATTTAAGATTTTCATGGCGTTGGCCTCGAACAGGGGGTAGGTTAGCACATAAGGCGCTATTTATGGCATGTGTGCCACGAAGTGGTGTGTTGGCATGTTACTGCGGCAGAGTGGCATGTTGGCATGCCGATCAATATGTTGTCGTGGCAGGGAGCGTTTGGCATGCCAGTTAGTATGGTGGCGCGGCAGGGTGCATTTGGCCTTTAATGTATGGTGGCAAGTTTAGAGCGACTTGATTGGCCAAGAAAAGGGGCCGGCCAAACGTAAGGCACGGATACACTATTGGTGAGAGCGTGGCTGCTTTAGAGTGACCTGATTGGTCGATTAAAAGAGGGCCGACCAAGCAGGGGCGTGGCTACACTTCTGGTGAGAGTGTGGCGGCTTTAGAGCAACCAGATTGGTCGATGGGAAGTGGGGCCGACAAGTATGGGCCCAGCCACAACTTATGTGCGCGTGGCTAATTTGAGGCGACACGATTGGTCGATGGTAATAGGGCCGGTTTAGGAAGAGGCGTGGCCAATAGAAAGTGGCGCTAGTTGGCCTAAAGCTTGGCCACGTCTCCTTTTGCTGTTGTGGCTCCCTGTTTTCTGATTCTGGGCAAAGGTTTTGCACCTCCTAATCCATGGCGGATTAATTTCCTAGTTTGCCTAGGCTTACTTTCGTCAAGCAAGGTCTGGTATACTGCGCGAGGCGTGAAACCCTAACTTCTCAAGTTAGTCAGGGCAATTGATTGAATTCTATGTGTTGACACAAAGTTCTTTTAAGTTCATTTTCAGAGAGCAGCATGCTTTTCTGATTGAATAACTTATGCAAAGACCTTATCCTTGATATTTGGAAATTAGTGTTACTCTGCTGCGAGTGAACACAAATCGTCATGCGATATCAACATTAAGGGTTCAGCTGGGAAACATAGCATAGAAGGCATTCAAAGGAACTTATATAAGTGAATATAGGCAAGACGCGGAAATTTACAGAACATCTGGGAGGGTTGCTACATTCGCCAATCTGGATAAATTTCATGTAGATATATTGAACGGCTCAATAGATATGCCAGCCGAGAGGTTAGCACTCACGGCTTTGTTTCTTTAGAGAGTTACGTCACATCGGATGCAAGGTTTTACGATTTTAACCCTAATCTAAAAACCACCATCAACATTAAGTCCCCAACTTAGCACGTAACAGTGGCATTGTTGCGGGGTAAGCATGAGATGGTGACAGACAAGAGTAAAATCGAAAGGGCAAGACGTGAAGAGATTGCCGAGGAAATTCAACTAACCTTTAGCGGAAGGCATGAGGAACCTGTGATCCCTGTGTTGGAGGCTCTACGTAATTCTGACTTGGCCATAGGTGTTGGCGTAAATGCTGAAACTTTGGCTAACAGAGATGGCACTGCGATTTGGTCCACAGAACAGGCATTGGCTAGTTAGGTCAAGGAACGTGCGGAGATGACGTTGCTTTGAACGACGGAGATGGCGCTGCTTCGGCTAGTGAAGATGGTGCTTCTTTGAACGGCTAAGATGGCGCCGCTTTGGATAGTGGAGACGGCGCTGCTTTGAACGGCTAGGATGACGCCGTTTTGGCTGGCTACGGAAAGATGGATGGCGCTGCTGGCCTGGACGCGGACTTCTGGCACGAGTACGCTGCTGCTGGCTTGGTTACGTCGGTGGCATGGTGGAAACATCGCTTTGAACTTTGGATACCAAACAATGAATATGGAGCCGTCTAGGTCGCAGAATGGGCAGAGATAGCGCGGCTTTGATCACGGAGTGCTGGATTCATGGCGTTGTTTGAGCGGTGAAAGTGGCGCTCCTTTGGATATCTGATTGTTTCCTACCGACCTCCATTAAGGTTTCTACGGTATATATGCTGGTGCAATTAGGTTGTCCTTCTTAGTTCAAGACAATGACTTTCTCTGTTGGATCCATATTCCCTTCATCATGTCGTGCAGAAGCGATACGTCTTTGTGTCAGCCAGATTATTTAGTCAAACACAGACGGCTTGCATCCAGAGTATGTCTCTGACCATCTCTTAATTTTCAAAATGATGAATCTTCTTTTTCCCATAACATTCCTTCTCTCTTCTTTTTTTAGTGTGGACAAATACCTGATTCTGGCGACAACTCCCACGTCCGGGTCATCCGAGTTAAGAAGATCATATTGGTACGTTCTTTATTGACTCAATGGATATTTTTTTGTTACCACCAGCGAGTGAGAAAGAGAGAGTTTCTTTTGCGCAGAGATATCCATATGTAACATGTGTGACCGTTGTCGATGATGATGATCTGACCACCCCCTTTCCTTCGAATCCGAGCACACCAACCGCTGCAGATCTGGAAAATGCTGATTTGGGTATTTGTTTCCATGAATATCCCAATACAGGTTTGTCATTCGAAATCCGCATGAAGTGTTTATCTTCTAGCTACCGAAACGTTGGTAATTCCTAGTGCGGAAGGAATTTGTGACTCTGTACACTAAAATATGGAGAAGATATAGCCATATTGCTACCAGGAACGTGGTGAAGCATTGATCGTCTGCTTTGGTTACCACAGTGAACTGTTTCCTTCCCATGATTATTGAAATGGAAGGCATATCCATCCGCGACGTCACGGAATCAACCATTGAAAAGTAGGAAAACATGGTGTCTACCTGTGAATCCCTTGAGTTTAACGTAAGTTGGATACGACATCGCCTTGACATTATGAAGGTTGATAGAGCCGGTATCCTTGCCAACATCGTTCCTGCCACAAAATCCATGTTGGAGGAGGAGGAGGCTCTGACCGTGGAATCTCAAAAGGTGGAAAAGGCAATCAGGGACTTGAAGATTGGGACTGAAAGATATCAAAATAGGTTGAATATGATGCTTTCAAGGAACTACAATCTATTGGATGGGCTTTTCTGAGTCATGCAGTTGTGAGACACCTGGTTTTCTTTCTGGATCTCGAATATATATTTATTTATTTATTTTGGAGAAATAAGATAATTTTCATTAATATGCTTTGACCGAATGAAATTTGATAACTGGGATGTGAAGGAAACGGAAAAATGCCTGGCTATCCGTGCTATGAGACGGCAAGGGGTGGGGTAATGGTTAGGCGTAGTATGCCTTGAGCCATTTTCCATTGATGACCGTTTCCAGTTTGCCTCCATCTTCCTTGATGACCTTGTAGTATCTACTGTTATACGCTTTGGTGACCACATAAGGCACTTCCCATTTTGGGGAGAATTTTGGTGCGGACATGTCTTGTTGGATGTGTTTGGCGGTCTTCAACACCAAATCCCCTACGTGAAAAACTCGAGGTTTCACAGCTTTGTCATATGCTCGGGAGATTCTATTTCTATATGCTTGCGCGTGATCTTCTGCTTTAGCTCTTCTGAAATCCAAAGTGTCTAGCTCCGCCATCCTGGTGTTCGATGTTTCGGCTTCATTCCATTGAACTCCGCTTGCCTCGGCAATCCTCGCTGATGGGATTTTAATTTCTGCTGGGAGAATGGTGTCTACGCCGTAGACGAGAGAGAATAGGGAGAGGCGCCAGTAGAGCTCCTTGGTGATGTCCGATATGCCCAAAGCTCCATCAGCAGTTGTTCATGCCATTATGAGGGTTACCGTTCATTGTCCGGCTGAGGATTCAAATTAGAGTCTTGATAGTGCTTTCGGCCTGCCCATTCCCTTGGGGGTAGTAAATGGTGGACAACAATTGTTTAATTCCATATTCTTCAAGTAACTCCCGTACTTGCTTGTTGGCGAAAGGAGTGCATTGTCAGTGATGATGTGTTTAGGCACACCGAAACGACAAATGATATATTCCTTAATGAACGCTGCAATTGTGGATCCAGTGGTCCCTCGTAGAGGGATGGCTTCGAACCATTTGGTGAAATACTCCGTTGCGGTTATTATATACTCATGCTGCTTCGATGATGACTGGTTAATCTTCCCAATGATGTCGAGTCCCCAGCTATAAAACATCCACAGACTGCTTATCGAATGCATGGGGTAGATGGTGCGTGGATAAGATTTCCATGAATTTGACATTTGTGGCACCTTTGAACAAAAGCAGACGCATCGTCCTCCATGGTCGGCCAGTAGTATCGCTCATGTATTTGGAGAAACAACTTCTTTTTTCCTTGGTGCTCTCTTTCGTGCATTTTTTTTAGCATCATGGGGATTTCTGCCCTGCCCAGGCATCGT
Source organism: Papaver somniferum (assembly GCF_003573695.1). NCBI lineage: Eukaryota > Viridiplantae > Streptophyta > Magnoliopsida > Ranunculales > Papaveraceae > Papaver > Papaver somniferum. Next base: position 129,694,882 of record NC_039365.1, on the reverse strand, counting down.
AATGAATCTCCTCCAAAACTTTTACGATACAGGATTCCTTCATGGAGTATGAATTTCTTGGATCTTTGCTTCACCTTGGTTGCGTCTTTATGGAGTACACCATCGTGAAGGTAGCTGATGTATGGATTTTGCCAGTCCCCAGCGTGGTCGACGTTGAAAACTTCCAATTGATGCGGCGGTAATTGGTAATTGGAGCAAGATTATTGGAGCAATCGATATTGAGCCTCCATTTCCGTCCAGTGGTAGCCAAGGCGTTGCAGGCGACGATAAAGTGTTACCACCAACGTTTGCACACAAATTTTGCTATGAATATGGTTAAGCTGTTGTTGTGCCTCTTCATCTCCAAGGCATCTTGATAGGGAACCATATGGGTTCCGATGGTATAACATCCCGTGAAGCATGAAGAAGTTTTGCAAGGTTTTGAGACTGACCTTTCCTTGGGAAAGCGAGCTCTTAAGTCCTTGAATAATCGGTGTTCTCCAGTCGTTGACTTCAGTCTCCTTAGATTGCGAAAGACATGTTGACGCCACGGTTCGTCTTTTCACCGTCAGGGTTTCTTCCAAACCTTCGAACTGTAGCTTCGATGCTAATATGGCTAGGTAATCAGCATGGTTGTTGTTGCTACGGCCAATATGTGTTATGGTCGCGTCAGCGAAGTAATTCAACATCTTTTGCACCTAGGATCTATACGGGGCCATTGTCACCTCTTTTAGTGCGTATACGCCATTCATCTGGTTAACCAGTAATTTAGAATCACCCCTTATTTCCAGAAGTGTGGCTCCAGCTTGCTTGGATAATGACAACCCCATGAGAAAGGCTTCATATTCTGCTGAATTGTTGGTGCAATGAAAGTCTAGTTTGAAGGAATGCGAGAAAACTTCGCCGATTGGGGATACTAGAACCACGCCCGCTCCTCCGGTGTCATTGCTAGGGGTGGTGGAGCCATCGGAAAATAATAGCCACACTTCTTCTTTGACAAAAGAGATTTTCGGAAACTCTACAGGAAGGTCTTCGTGCAGTGTTGTGGTACCCTCTCCTGGGAAAGATGCTAGTAAATCTGCGACCACCTGTCCTTTGATAGCTCTTGGGGAAGCACACGTTATATCAAACTCTGACATTTAGAGGAGCCATTTGGCTGGCCTTCCTATCAGGGCCGGTTTTGAAAGCAAGAACTTCACAGGATCGGATTTAGATATCAACACCACTTTGTTTGAGAACAGATAATGCCTAAACTTCTGAATGGAGTGAATCAGATCTAGGAACGCCTTTTATGCCTTAGGATATCTGAGTTCTGCATCCTTCAATTTCCGACTGAACTAGTATATAGGGTGCTCAATTCCTTCATCATATTCTTGGGCGAGAAGAGCTCCGACAGCAGTATCACTGAAAGCAGTGTAGAGACACAACGGTCTTCCTTGTACAGGAGATTTCATGATGGCTGGGGATGACAGTATCTGTTGAATCTTCCGAAAAGCCTCTTGTTGTAGCGTCGTCCAAACAAAACTCGCCCCCTTCTTCAACAAGGGGGTGAACGCAGCAACGAGCTGAGCTAAACCGGGTATAAAACGTCGGATGTAGTTTACCTTACCCATGAAGCTATGTAGTTCTTTCACAGTTTGTGGAGGCGGCATCGTGAGGATGGCTTGGGTTTTGGCTGGGTCGACTTTGATTCCCTCGGCAGTCACCTGGAAACCTAGAAATTTGCCCGAAGAGACGCCAAAGGCACACTTTAAAGGATTCATCTTTAGTTTGTATTCACGACATCTTTCAAACACGTGTCGCAAAACCTTTATATGGGCCACCCGGGTTCTTGATTTAACTATTATGTCATCCACATAATCTTCAACTTTTTTATGCATCATATCATGGAAAATTGCGGTCATGGCGCGTTGGTAGGTGGCGCCATCATTTTTCAAACCGAAAGGCATCATGGTATAGTAAAAGTTTCTGAGAGGAGTTCGAAAAGTTGTATTACTTGCGTCGTGCTTGTACATTTTTATTTGATTGTAGCCACTGTACCCATCCATGAAAGAGAACATACCGTGTCCGCTGGTGGCGGCTACCAACATATCAATGTTAGGGAGAGGAAAATCGTCCTTGGGGAAGCATTTGTTCAGATCCCTAAAATCAACACATCACCTGATTTGGCCGCTCTTCTTCTTTACTGGAACCACATTGACCAACCATGCGGGATGGTTGATGGGTTTGATGAAACCAACAGCTAGTAATTTTTGAATCTCTGTCTTGATTTGTTCTTCCACCTCGTGTCTGAACTATCTCGGAGATTGTTTGACCGGTTTGGATCTGGGTATTATATATAGATGGTGAGTGACCAGTTTCTCATCCAATCCAGGCATTTCCTCGTATGTCCATGCGAATACATCTTGATATTCCTTAAGAAGGTCCACAAGTTTCACACGTTCGTCGGCACATAGAGTTGAGCTGATGGAGACGGGCGGCGGAGATTCCTCTCTTCCGATGTTGACAACTTCGAGTTCATCCGTGGTGGAGTTGGTTTCGTCTTGTAATTGTCGTGGTGCGTCCGACACCTCCTCTTGTGGCTCGCTGTTGTGATTGCATTCCGTTGGGCGGAGAGACTGGGTGGTAGTTTCCCCTGCTAATTGCTAACAGTAGCGCCGATATACTGTTTTCCCTTTTTCGTCGCGACTTGAAAAAATAGCCCTTGGTATGAGCATGAGTCGTGCTTCCGCTTGATGAGGGTAAATCGGCGTGCTTCTCCTTTGGAGAGATGGCGCGGGATTGTGTCCTTTCGTGCAATGATGCGAGCCTGTCCTCTTCTTTGATTGATGTCCATATCGGGAGTGGAGTGCAGTGAAATTTTCCTGACAAATCCCATGAATTTTCCTTCGGTTCGAATATATCCATACCACAGATCGGTGCATAAGGAGATAATGACGCGGGAATGCGAATAACTTCTTCATTCAACGTGGTCTTTAGGCATTGGTGATATGTCGAAGGAATGATCCTGTTATCGTGGAGCCACGGTCTTCCTAGTATCATGTGGTAGTCTGGCTCCTTTTCGATTACCTCAAATTTTACCTTCGACTGGATCAGTCCTACTGATAGATTCAGGTTGATGTATCCATACATGCTGGTTTGGTTGCCTTCAAAATCTGTCATCATGGTAGGCTGTCGTATAATTTTTTTTGGCCGCACCTTGGATGTCCTGAGCGTTCTGAGAGTGATTACTTTAGAGTGCGTCCCTGTGTCGATGATAGCCCTTTTGAACTCTGAATCCTTGATGCGAGTAGTGACGTGTAGGTCCCGGTTATGTCCTTCTTCTGCCATCATATCGTCTTCAGTAAATGTAACATTGTTGACGGATATCTCCGATATTCTTGAAGTCTCCGGGCGTAAAGGAACCAAACACATATCTAGGGCTACTTGATTAATCGCGGTAAATGTCTCCGCTCGCTGGTCTTTTGAGAGGTGCAGAAGTTCACATAAACTCTCCACCAACGCGGCTTCTTCTTGGTTCACCGGTATCTGATTGGTGGTGAAGCTGTTGACCTGAGAACAATCATCCGGGACGTCAGTCCCCAGTGCTGGAATTTTCGGGGCGGGTGAACCACTCAGATATGATGTAAATTTGACAAGAAAGTTGAGTATGATGTTTATCGTCTCCTTCATCAGGTCCATGTTCCTCGTGTGGATCTCCTGAACCCGTGCCAATTTAGCCAAACTTTCGTCCAATCTTGGAATTTCTTCATTGGCTGCGCCATTAGGTGTCGTGTTGGGAGAAGAGACATCGCCATTCGCCAGATTCGGAGTGGAATTTGGGACCACGGACTCAATTCTAAGACCTACCATCTTCTGGGAACTGGAGTTGTAACCGAGAGACTTAATCTCCCACTATGGTCGCCAATTGTTTGTGGGTGAAAACCGTTTCTGCTGATTTTGGTAAATTCACGTGTGTGGATGAGAAACAAGTTTAGACCCTAAACAATGCATTGCACGGGAGTACTTTGGATTCGAGAGATCAAGCTGTACAATCCTGGCCTAAATCAAAAAATGGCCATTCCAGGATTCCTTCGGTCACAAAGTGAAGGAGAAGGATTGGTCATAGGGAGGGAAGCAAAGAGAGTGTTGAGACTAGAATCGTTGATTCTGAAGGTGTGGTTGTTTATGACTTGTATCTGAAGGTAGAACTGGATAGCAGAATGGAAAGCTACCAGGTGATTTCTAGATACTGTATTGTTACCGACCAAAACTTGTTATTTGGTGAAAATAGGTGAAGCCTATTTATACAAGTAAAATTGAAACGTACCCTGGTCTCGTAAGAAATGGAAACAATTGAGTGGTGGAAGAAAAGAGTAATGTGTAACCGTCAGACGTTATGTTTCCATGATGAAGGAAGTGAATTCGTGTAACCGTCAGACATTATGCTTCCATGATGAAGGAAATGAATTCGTTTACACCGTTACTTTTCACCACCACTAATTTTCCCGCTTCATGACACTTTCTTGTAACGAGCGCATTGCACGCCGCACGCTGTAAACCGCCAGACCAATACCCTGATGAGCATCCCCCAGTTTGTGACATGTTTCATGTCTCGAGTGTTTTCGTGGAAAACATGTAGCACTTCGCTACGTGTGGAAAGTCAAAGTCAAGGGACTTACCACAGGAAAATAGCATGTAATGTTATTAGGCTCGTTTTGGCTGGTCTCCTGAAACTTGCCTCAGGTTTGTCAGTTCGGTGGCTGAGATCGCATCTCATGAAGGAGGGTAGCCGTTGATTATGTCTACCTTGTGCTGGTGCCTGATAATGGCACGGTGGCGTTTTGGTATACGCTAGTGGCAATGTGGCATGGCTGGCATGGCTCGTGCATGCCATTCGCATGGTGGTGCAAGTGGCGCATGACGTAGCCATGGCCACTAGATTTAGGAAGCTGGTCGCCTGAAACTCGCCACAAGTCTGTCAGTTTGGTGGCGAACTTGGATGGCTGAGATTACAACTCATGAGGAAGGATGGCAATTGATTATGGCCGCATCTTGTTGTATAGCGAAGTGGTCGCATTGGCAAAGTGGCGCCTGGTGGAGCCATGGCATATCGGCATGGCTAATGCTAGTGTTTGGCGCCGTGGTGTTGGACCCACATGTGGCGTGGCAACATTGGCCCTGTTGCCACATCAATCCCAACGCTCTAGGAAACGTTATTTGGCTTTGGTTGGCGTAGCAACTTTTCCCGAATTAGGGTTTGGCATGTCGAAACCCTAATTAGTGCGTGTGGCATGCGGCCGCGGCATGGAGACACTTTTGTGAAAATGGCGCCATAGCTATGTCAAAGGAGTTATGGGAAGGCCATAGTGTGGAAACGGACACAGGAGTGGGGATTGTTGTGGGTGGCCATGATATGGAGCTAACCCTAGGGATTCCTGGATCCCACACGGCTCGTGGCATGTTGCGGGGCCGAAGTGGCATAGTTTGTGTCACGACTGGAAATTAGGGTTTTGGTTAATGCACAGTCGTGTTTCGGACTAGAAAACCCTAATTTAAGCTTTTCATGGTGTTGGCCTCGAACAGGGGGTTGGTTAGCACATAGGGCGTAATTTATGGCATGTTGCCACGAAGTGGTGTGTTGGCATGTTACTGTGGCAGAGTGGCATGTTGGCATGCCGATCAATATGTTGTCGCGGCAGGGCTCGTTTGGCTTGTCAGTTAGTATGGTGGCGCGGCGGGGTGCGTTTGGCCTTTAATATATGGTAGCAAGTTTAGAGCGACTTGATTGGCCAAGAAAAGGGGTCGTCCAAACGTAAGGCGCGGCTACATTTCTGGTTAGAATGTGGCGGATTTAGAGCGACGATATTGGTCGATTAAAAGAGGGCCTGCAAAGCAGGGGCGTGGCTACACTTCTAGTACCGTCATACGTAACTTGGTCTCGTAGGAAGTGGAAACGATTGAGTGGTGGAAGAAAAGAGTAACGTGTAACCGTCAGACGTTATGCTTCCATGATGAGGGAAGTAAATTCGTGTAACCGTCAGACATTATGCTTCCATGATGAAGGAAATGAATTCGTTTACACATGTACTTTTCACCACCACTAATTGTCCCGCTTCATGACACTTTCTTGTAACGGGCGCATTCCACGCCGCACGCTATAAACCGCCAGACCAATACCCTGATGAGCATCCCCCAGTTTGTGACATGTTTGATGTCTCGAGTGTTTTCGTGGAAAACATGTAGCACTCTACGTGTGGCAAGTCAAAGTCAAGGGACTTACCATAGGAAAATAGCATGTAATGCTATTAGGCTCGTTTTGGCTGGTCACCTAAAACTTGCCGCAGGTTTGTCATTTCGGTGGCTGAGATCGCATCTCATGAAGGAGGGTATCCGTTGATTATGGCTACCTTGTGATGGCGGCTGATAATAGCGCGATGGCTTTTTGTGATACGCTAGTGGCAATGTGGCATGGCTGGCATGGCTCGTGCATGCCAGTGGCACGGTGGTGCAAGTGGCGCCTGGCGTAGCCATGGCCACTAGATTTAGGCAGCTGGTCGCCTGAAACTCGCCACAAGTCTGTCAGTTTGGTGGAGAACTTGGATGGCTGAGATTACATCTCATGAGGAAGGATGGCCATTGATTATGGCCGCATCTTGTTGTATTGCGAAGTGGCGCCTGGTGGAGCCATGGCATAGCGGCATGCCAGTAGCCATGGCATAGCGGCATGTCAGTGGCGTTGTGGCATGGCCATGCCTATGGCGTTATAGCATGGCCAAAGCTAAAATTTGGCTCGTGGCCAAAGTTAGGGCTTGACGGCATGGCCAAGGATAGGGTTTGGTGGCATGGCCAGGCTAGGGCTTGGCGGCATGGCCAATGCTAGGGTTTGGCGCCGTGGTGTTGGACCCACATGTGGCGTGGCAACATTGTCCATGTTTCCACATCAATCCCAATGCTCTGGGAAACGTTATTTGGCTTTGGTTAGAGTAACAACTTTTCCCAAATTAGGGTTTGGCATGTCGAAACCCTAATTAGTGTGTGTTGCATGCGACCGCGGCATGGCGACACTTTTATGCAAATGGCGCCATAGCTATGTCAAAGGAGTTATGGAAAGGACATAGTGTGGAAATGGCTACAGGAGTAGGGATTGTTGTGGGTGGCCATGATATGGCGCCAACCTTAGGGCTTCTTGGGTCCTACACGGCTCGTGGCATGTTGCGGGGCCGAAGTGGCATAGTTTTTGTCACGACTGGAAATTAGGGTTTTGGTTAATGCAGAATCGTGTTTCGTACTACAAAACCCTAATTTAAGCTTTTCATGGCATTGGCCTCGAACAGGGGGTGGGTTAGCACATAGGGCGCTATTTATGGCATGTTGCCACGAAGTGGTGTGTTGGCATTTTATTGTGGCAGAGTGGCATGTTGGCATGCCGATGATATTTTGTCGTGGAAGGGCGCGTTTGGCTTGCCATTTAGTATGGTGGCGCGACAGGGTGCGTTTGGCCTTTAATGTATGGTGGCAAGTTTAGAGCAACTTGATTGGCCAAGAAAAGGGGTCGGCCAAACGTAAGGCGCGACTAAACTTCTGGTGAGAGTGTGGCGGCTTTAGACCGACCTGATTGGTCGATTAAAGGAGAATCGGCCAAGAAGGGGCGTGGCTACACTTCTGGTAAGAGTGTGGCGGCTTTAGAGCGACCTGATTGGTCGATGGGAAGTGGGGCCGGCAAGTGTGGGCCCAGCCACAACTTATGTGCGCGTGGATAATTTGAGGCGACACGATTGGTTGAGGGAAATAGTGCCGGTTTAAGAAGGGGCGTGGCCAATGGAAAGTGGCGCCAGTTGGCCTAAAGCATGGCCACACCTCCCTTTGCTGCTGAGGCTCCCTGTTTTATGATTCTGGGCGAAGGTTTTGCACCTCCTAATCCATGGCGGATTAATATCCTAGTTTTCCTAGGCTTACTTTTGTCAAGCAAGGTCTGGTATACTGCGCGAGGCGCGAAACCCTAACTTTTGCAAGTTAGTCAGGGAAATTGATTGAATTATATGTGTTGACACAGAGTTCTTTTAAGTTCATTGTCAGATAGCAGCATGCTTTTTTGATTGAATACCTTATGCAAAGACCTTATCCTTGATATTTGGAAATTCGTGCTACTCTGCTGCGAGTGAACTGCTACTCTGCTGCGAGTGAACACAAATACTCATGCCATATCAATATTAAGGGTTCAGTCAGGGAACACAGCATGGAAGGCATTCAAAGGAACTTATATTAAGTGAATATAGGCAAGACACCGAAATTTACAGAACATCTGGGATGGTTGCTACATTCTCCAGTCTGGATAAATTTCATATAGATGTATTGAACGGGTCAATAGATATGTCAGCGGAGAGGTTAGCACTCACGGATTTGTTTCCTTACAGAGTGACGTCACATCAGATGCAAAGTTATACGATTTTAATCTTAAGCTAAAAACCACCATCAACACCTAGTCGATTAAGATTATTGTGAGGTGATTGATAATTCTAGGTTGTTATTCGAGAATACAAGTATGGGTTATCGATTGGTTCCTGTTCACCTTGATTTATAAAAAGACGGAAAAAAAACTCGTAGGAATTTCCGTGGGAGACAGATTTATCTATTCCTGTAGACTTTTATGTGTGATACATATTTGTTTATTAAAGTCTTCGACTTTGGGTCGTAGCAACTCTTAGTTGTGGGTGAGATCAGCTAAGGTAATCAAGTGCGTAGTATCCTGCTGGGATCAGAGACGTAAGGAGCGCAACTGTACTTTGGATAAGTGTGAGATTGATTGGGGCTCAACTACAGTCCAGACCGAAGTTAGTTTGTAGTAGGCTAGTGTCTGTAGCGGCTTAATACAATGTGTCTTCAATTTGGACTAGGTCCCGGGGATTTTCTGCATTTGTGGTTTCCTCGTTAACAAAATTTCTGGTGTCTGTGTTATTTCTTTTCGGCATTATATTTTTTTATATAATTGAAATATCACAGGTTGTGCGTTGAATCGATCAATTGGTAAATCCAACCTTTGGTTGTTGATTGAAATTGATTGATACTTGAACATTGGTCTTTGGTACCGCTCAAGTTAATTTCTCTTGTATTTAATTAGACTCGCAGATTTCTATTTGCTTGAGTAAGTATTGAATCGAGAAATTGAGATATAACTCCTTCATATACTTTTTATTAAGATTGAGTCTGACTGTCTAGTTGATTCTCTTAAAAGTATGTTGGAGTTAGTCCATACAGATTGCTAAGGGACTTATTGGGTGAGGTTGTTAGACCCCTACTTTTTCAATTGGTATCAGATCAGGCAAACACGTTTAAGACATCATAAGTCTGTGTTTGTAGCGATCTAACTCTATGGACAGTAAAGTCTATATAAACGTTTCACCAGGGATAAATTCTGATCGTAGAGAAAGTTCTGAAAAACTAGTTATTCTCCAGAAAAAGTTGGATGAACAAATCCAGATCAACTCTGATCTAGTTGTAGAAATTGCACTTATAAGGATTTGAAATCTGTCAAAACTCCTTCAATGGATTTGAATAAATTTTTTTATTTTTCTTCTCTGAAGAATGATCATAAGTCAGATGATAAACAAGGTCTAGGCTTTGTGAAAACTGACAGGACTCGGAACTACTCAAACGAGATTAAATATGTTGGTCATGTATGTTCTGTGACTCTTATAATCACTTTCAACATATTTGTATGTCCTTCCGGAAAAGCCTAAACGTTACAAATAATCTTCATAAGAAAGATGAACAACTGTTTGCTTCCTAAAAGGATGTACAAAACTAACAAGAAATCATAAACATGATAGTAGTGTTAGTATGGGAGCTTTTGCCTTAAAATCAACATCACCCTTTCAATGGTTTCTTGATAGTGGATGTAGCCGAAATATGACAGGTGATCTCACGTGGTTTGTTTCTTCTAACGACTATGAAGGAGGTCCCGTGACATTTGGAGATGGGAGTTGTTGTTACATAAGCAAGAAGGGGACGATCAAACTTCCCGGCATACCTGAAATCCATGATGTAGTATAGGTAAAAGGTATGACTGCAAACCTTCTTTCTATTAGTCAAATTTGTGATAAAGGCCATAGAGTTGTCTTCGATGCGAATGGATGTGACATTGTAGAAAAAACTGGAAAAGTAATTTTCTAGGGAACTCGTGGTAAAAACAAATGTTATCTTCTGGATACTCAGTTTAATAACTGTTGCAATTTGACTAAGGTGGAATCTACACATCTTTAGCATGAGCGTTTTGGTCACATCAATTATCGTCTTCTAACTAAGATCAGTAATAAAGAACTTGTTAGAGGCGTTCCCAAAATCAATGCAAGGTTGATGGTTTATGTGGTTGATAGACACATTTTTGTGTCTAAGTTGTCCTCAATTTTCTGTATTGTTGGTACTCGATTTCGTACTTATTATGGTGTTTTATGTGTTTGTAGGGAAATAAACATTTTTAGAAAATTCGACTCGAAAAGTTGCTCGGGGCACCCGGAGGACATTTTCTATACGGACCCCCACTTTTGATAAGGGACACCCACGGCTATGTGTAGCCCAAATTTGTCATTAGCACCCACTGGTTATTTGGCACCCAAGACATTGGATATGGGCACACCTTCTTCTTACTGGTGAAGAACAATTTTGGCGGGAAATAATTTTTTGAAAACCCGAGTTTTGTTGTTTTGCATTTGGACAAATTTTAGAGAGATTAAATCGCTGCAGTCAATTGAAATGATCATGCTACACTTATACAGGACTGGTAGGTCCATCTGATTCGAACATATTGGGCTGAATCACGGGGTTTTGAGGAAACAGGGGTGTGTTTATTCCCGTGAAATATTCTCGGGATTTCTTGTTGTTTTCGGAAAGATTATATGTGTCTAAAGCGTGTTGAATCAATTATACTGCGTGTAAGATCATGTTTGGAGTGTTTCTACATTATTTCAGCGCGTGAAGAGTTAATTCAGGGAAGAAAATATCCAAAGAATATTTTTTTCTTCAATCCGAGTAATGGAGAATTTCATGAAGTTATGACGAGATATTTCTGTGCTGGAAGGCTATATAAGTGTCTTAGGATTAGTACGAAGGAGGGGGGGAGAGTTTGGGAAGGATTTGGAACATCATAGAGGCAAAATACGATCACCAGAGAAACCTGATGTTGTTGTTGCCATTGAAGAACACGAAGAACATAAGACCTCAAGAAGCAGTCTTATTTTGCTATAGTATTTGCGATTGTTCAGTGACAGTCTTAGAGCTACAGTAACAGTGACACATCCTATGTATCGTTCTTTGATTTGTAACAAATATAATTGTTACAAACTCGGTTTTGAATTATTTCTCCCTTTTCATCATTTGTAAACCATTTTTGAGCAATGAAATCGAATTCTGAGTGTGTTTCCAACATGATGATAGGCTAAATTCTCGCGTAACCAAGGCAATAGATAAAGCTATTTACACACGAATAATCGGTAGCTATTTCATTTTCTCTAATGTTTAATTATAATTCACTCAATCACTGCTTTTGCAGAGTTTTTAAATGTTTACATAATTTTCTTAATTACTTGTGATTCAATTTGATAGATTATACTTTGTTTAATCAATTGATAGTCTATGCTTAGGGAATACAATTAATATTTGAGAATATGTTTGATTATTTGTGGATTAAGATATAAAGGATTTAAAGGCTAATTAGAGTTATGAAATATTTGATGTCATTTATTCATGTGTAATAGTGGATTCTAGTGTCTTGGTTATCTTTAATATCTTGAAATAAAATTTTGAGTTAAGTTTTCTTTATTTTTAGTAAATCTAGAATCTTTTGCTTTCACAAGTCTCAACTAACCTATTACTACAACTAAATTGAAAATCATATCAATTTTTGGCGCCGCCGACGGGGATTTGTATTTAGGCTAGAGTTTTTAGATTTTTTTTATTTTTAGGTTTTTTATTTGTTTGTTCTACTTTACGTTTTTGGGTTTTTGTCTTTCTACTACAGATTCTGGAATTTGGAGCGAAAGAAGAATTTGCCAAAGCTTTTGGTGAATACTTAAAGATTTGGAGTAAAAGCAAAGCGAAAGGAGCGAAAGAAAAGAAGAATAAAAATTAATTAAAAAAAAGAGAGAGAGAGACATATTTTTTTTTCTTAGATTTTTTTTTTTTTTTAGATTATCTTTTTCTTTTGGACTGTGGACTTTGGGACTTTATTTTTTTTAAAACCCTACGGAAGGGTAGTTTAAATATAAACTGTTTGCAGAGAAGGACGGCGATTACGATACCGCCTTGGCCCCTCGGGTTCGTACATGATATAGGAGTCGTGTCCCGAGTCGACTTCATCGGTTCATCCCCCTTACGGTACGGGAGGTAAGTTTTTCGAAACACCCGCGAATCACCTGTCAACGGGTTTACTATATTCCTTCGTTTGCATATATGCTGAGGAATTGAAAACGGCTTCTTTAATTTCCTAGTAAAGGGCAAGGACTGGCCATACAAGATAAGGGTTTGTAAAACGAAACCAAACGCGAACCTAAGCCTAAAATTTTGACTAGAACGATACCTATAGGGTAACGAGCTCAATAGGAAAGTCGTTCAAAAAATATTGGTTACTCTTTTGAGCATACTTTGAAGTTCATGATGGTTTCTGTGAGTTGAATACGCCGCCTTGTAACTCCGGTGAGGCCTTGGGTATCAAAGCTCCACGCAGGTTCCCTCGTCTCTATTCAACTTATTTTAACTCGGATTGATTCCAAAGAGGTTTGCTCAAATTGTAACGAGTTCCTTTTCGAAAGAATAGAAGATGGTCTAGAAACAATCTAAGTGGAGCCATCATGCTTTTTGTTTGCTAGAAATCTTTAGGTTTTCTTTGGTGGAGTCAGCCAGATTTGTGTTTGCTTAGAACCTCCCTTGCTTTAGGATTCTTTTATTTCTTTTTTTTTTGTTTTTCTAGTGTATGCCCGAGGTCATTAGAAAATGGAATTGGAAAAGAGATAATCTAGGTCGATCGATTAGTGAAAAACCTAGTAGTTCTTCTTGTGGAAGCGGGGAGCTCGGAGATTCTTCTTTTGAGAGCCCTGTTTTTGGAAACTTCAGTTTTTAGAATCTGTCTCCTCGTGAGGAAAATACCCCTAATACTTCAGTTGTGCCAGCGATTGCAACTTTTAAAGATTACATGTTCCCAACTAGGTCCACCCGAGCTTCGTGCATTAAATTGCTAGCCACTACCGCTAATTTCGAGAAAAAACCTAGTATTCTTCAGATGATCCCTATATTCTTAGGGAAAGATGATGAGAACCCTTACTTTCATATTAGGGACTTTGAGGAAATTTGTGGGACAATTAGAATAAAAGACCTTACTGATGAAGTCTTGAAACTTAAGATGTTTCCCTTTTCCTTGAGAGATAAAGCCAAGACCTGGCTGAACAACCTACCATCTGAATCCATTGAAACATGGCAGGAACTTATTGTTGTTTTCTATATGAAATTCTACCCTAAGCATAAAAATTCTTCTGTTAGGCAGAAAATTAGTGCTAGTGTGCAACAAGAAGGAGAGTCTCTTTATAGGTTTTTAGAGAGATTCAATGATCTCCTATCCCAGTGTCCTCACCATGGATTTGATAAGATGAAACTCGTAGAGATTATTTATGATGGTTTAGACTATTCAACCAAAGCCATGGTTGAGTCTATGTGCGCTGGTGAGTTCACTAGTAAAAGTGTTGATGATGCTTTTACCTTATTAGGAGTTGTCGCTGAAAAATCTCAACAATGGGAGTCTTGTGTTGAACCCCCCAAAAGACTCTTGGTCAATAGAAGTAGCACCAATGTGGTAGATACAAGTTTCGGGTCAGATGCTAAGTTTGCTGCTTTGTCTAGAAGGTTAGAAGATTTGGAATTGAATCATCCTAAACATAGGTGTCTTGTTGAACCCGATGATAGGTTTAGAGCCTCTCAAGTGTCTAGTTGTGGAGTAGAACCCAATAACTCGTTTTGGGAAGGTCAGGTTAGTGAAGAGAAAGCCCATGATGTCTATAACAATGCTAGGTTTGAGAACCGTCAGAAGTTTGACCCATACTCAGAGACTTACAACCCTGGTTGGAGAAACCATCCTAATTTTTCTTAGTCTAAGGGTCAGAATCAAGGAAAGTTTAGTAATTCTCAGCCTCCCCCAGGTTTTGTTTATGCTAAGAACTCTTCAGGTCAACCCCAGTTTCAGAATGAAAAAAAGATCTCCACCTTAGAAGAAACCCTTACTATGTTAGCAAAGAACCATGAGATGTTATCAAATAACCACTATGGTTTTCAAGAAGAAACCAGGCAGAATTTTAAGAATAATTCCCAGTCTCTTGATAACTTAGAACTTCAAGTCGGCCAAATAGCTAAGTTTCTTAGTGAAAGAGAAGATGGAAGGTTCCCTAGTCAAACTGATCCTAACCCTAAAGGAGAGAAATCGTACAATCATGTGAATTTTATTACAACCCTTAGGAGTGGAAAGAAAGTTGACAATAAGGTTGCCATGCCCGATAGTGAACATGTTGTAGTTCACCCTTCTGAGCCAAAAAATGAGGAGATTGATAGAGTCTCCAAAGAGACCAATGAGGGTCATGTTGAGCCCGGCTTTGTTCCCAGAGCCCCGTTCCCCCAGCTTCTAGTTCCAACTAAGAGGGAGTCCAACTTTAATGATATATTGGAGGTTTTTAAGCAGGTTACTATCAACCTCCCATTGTTAGATGTGTTTAAGCAGATTCCCGCTTATGCCAAGTTTCTTAAGGATATGTGTACGCGAAAGCGAAAACTTAGTGTCCAGAAGAAAGCCTTCCTAGCTAGTCATGTGAGTTCTATTATTCAGAATACCACTACTCCTAAGTATAAAGACCCAGGGTCCCCTACTATTTCTTGCACAATAGGTAAATACCGTGTCGAGAAAGCTTTGCTTGACTTAGGAGCCAGCGTGAACTTACTCCCATACCATGTGTACCTTAATCTAGGACTTGGTGAGATGAAACCTACCCAGATGACACTTTAGTTAGTTGATAGGTCCGTTAAAATTCCTCGTGGTGTGATCGAGGACGTTCTTATTGAGGTCGACAAGTTTATTTATCCAGTGGGTTTTGTTATCCTAGATACCCAACCTGTCCCTGACCCAGAGAACCAAATACCAGTGATTTTAGGTCGCCCGTTTTTATCTACATTAAATGTGATCATTAACTGTAGAAATGGTATTATGAATTTGTCTTTTGGTGATATGACTATTGAGCTGAACATTTTTAATATTAGTAAGCTACCCTCTGAACTAGATGACTCGAGCATAGAAGAGGTGAACATGATAGGAACATTAGTCGAGGAGTCATTACCAAACACTTTGTTAGAAGATCCATTAGAGAAATGCGTAGCCCGCTTTGGGATTGATTTTGATGATGACGATGTGATTAATGAGGTGAATGCTTTGTTAGATTCAACCCCTTTGATAGACACTAGTAATGGCTGGAAACCTAAGTTCGAACCTCTACCCGTTTCTAAGTCTACCCTAGTTCCTTCGTTAGAAAAGCCTCCTAAGTTGGACCTTAAACCATTACCAGATTCCCTGAAGTATTTGTTTTTAGGCCCATCTGAAACTTTACCTGTGATTATAGCATCCAACTTAGATAGTGATCAGGAAAGTCGACTTAGAGAGTGACCGTCCTTCAAAATAACAAGGAACCTTTATAGCATCTAACTTAGAGAGTGACAACAAACCTTCTAGGGAGATGCAATGTCGACTGATCCCTAATATGAAACAAGTAGTTTGAACCGAGGTTCTTAAGTTGTTAGATGCAGGCATTATCTACCCCATTCCAAACAGTAAGTGGGTCAGCCCCGTTCAGTATGTTCCCAAGAAATCCGGTATTATTGTAGTCCAGAATGATAACAATGAGTTAATCCCAACCCGGGTGACCACGGGTTGGCGTGTCTGTATTGAGTATAGAAAATTGAATAAGGTCACTAGGAAGGACCACTTTCCCCTTTCCTTCATCGACCAAATGCTAGAGAGATTAGCTGGACGTAGCCATTATTGCTTTTTTAGATGGATACTGCGGTTAAAATCAGGTTGTTATTTCCCCAGAAGATCAAGAGAAAACCACTTTTACCTGTCCCTTTGGTACCTTTGCGTATAGACGCATGCCTTTCGGGCTATGTAATGCCCCTGCGACCTTTCAGCGTTGTATGTTGAGCATATTTTCTGACATGGTAGAACGGTTCTTAGAGGTCTTTATGGATGATTTTTCAGTGTTTGGTTCGTCTTTCATGAGTGCTTGCATCATTTGTCATTAGTTTTGACTAGGTGTAAGGAAAAGAATTTAGTGCTTAATTGGGAGAAATGTCACTTCATGGTTCGTTTAGGAATTGTTCTAGGGAATATCGTATCTTCGAAGGGTATAGAGGTAGATAGAGCCAAAGTTGACCTTATTAAAACTTTACAGGTCCCAAAAACCGTAAGAGATATTAGGTCATTCTTAGGGCATGCAGGTTTTTATCGTCGATTCATTAAGGATTTTAGCTTGATTTCCAGACCTCTTTGCAATTTGCTTGCAAAAGACGTTAAGTTTGTCTTTGATGATGCTTGTTTAGTGGCTTTTGAGAAGCTTAAGATTTTACTCACTACCGCCCCCATAGTCCAGGCACCCAATTGGAACCTACCCTTTGAGATCATGTGTGATGCTTCAGATTATGTTATTGGTGTTGTGCTAGGTCAGCGAGAAAATAAGTTACTTCATGTGATTTACTATGCTAGCAAAACTTTGAATGATGCCCAGTTGAACTATACCACTACAGATAAGGAACTCTTAGCCATTGTGTTTGCCTTAGATAAGTTTAGACCCTATCTCTTAGGTTCTAAGATCGTAATATATACTGATCATGCTGCTTTGAAATATCTTCTGTCTAATAAGGATACGAAACCTAGATTGATTAGGTGGATCCTTTTGTTTCAAGAGTTTTCTCCAGACATTAGAGACAAAAAGGGTGTCTAAAATGTAGTAGCAGACCACTTGTCTAGGCTAGTTGTTGATTCCCCTGATGATCCCCTTCCTATAAGGGATAGCTTTCCTGATGAACAACTGTTCTTTGTTACCCAATTACCTTGGTATGCGAATATAGTGAATTATCTTGTTATTGGTCGAATGCCCCATCATTGGGGTAAACAAGATCGTTCTAGGTTTTTAGCCGAGGTTAAGCACTTCTCTTGGGATGATCCTTATTTATTTAAGCATTGTCCCGAACAGATTATTAGGAGATGTATACCTGAGAGTGACCAGTCCAGTATTATTTCCTTTTGTCATGATCATTCTTGTGGGGGTCACTTTAGTGCTAAGAAGACTGCTGCTAAGATATTGCAGTGTGGATTCTATTGGCCTTCGTTGTTTAAAGACTCCCATAGTTACTGTGTTACTTGTGAACGTTTCCAGAAATTAGGAACCATTTCCCGTAGGAACATGATGCCTTTGAACCCTATTTTAGTTGTTGAGGTCTTTGATGTGTGGGGTATTGACTTTATGAGTCTGTTTCCTAATTCTTTTGGTAACTTATACATACTTGTCGCTGTAGAATATGTCTCTAAGTGGATTGAGGCGGTTGCGTGTAAGACTAATGACCATAGGGTTGTGATTGAGTTCTTGAAAGATAATATACTTACACGTTTTGGTACACCGCGAGCTATAATTAGTGATGGAGGGTCGCACTTTTGTAACGGACCTTTTAGGCTTTTGATGAAGAAATATGGTATTACACATAAGGTAGCTACCCCATATCATCCATAGACTAGTGGTCAGGTAGAGGTTTCAAATAGGGAGATAAAGCGTACATTAGAGAAAACAGTTAATCCTAATCGTAAAGACTGGGCGTCTAGGCTTACTGATGCCTTATGGGATTAATGTACTGCGTTTAAAACCCCCATTGGAATGTCACCTTATCGACTTGTGTATAGCAAGGCATGTCACTTACCTGTTGAGTTAGAAAATAGAGCATATTGGGCTGTTAAGCAGCTAAATTTTTCACTAGACAAGGAGCCCATAGGAAACTCCAGCTCAATGAGTTGGAAGAGATTCGTAGAGATGCATACGATAGTGCTAAGGAGTATAAGAACAAAATGAAACTTGTGCATGATAAGAATATTTTAAGAAAGTCATTTTCTCCAGGTCAAAAAGTTCTTTTGTATGATACCCGCTTGCATATTTTCCCTGGGAATTTACGTTCTCGGTGGACGGGTCCTTTTATTGTTCGCACTGTCTTTCCTCATGGAGTTGTTGAGATCAAGACACCGGATGGTAGTAGTTCTTCGAAGGTTAACGGTTAGAGATTGGAACCCTTTTTAGAGCCCTTTTCTACAGGTGATGTTGAGGAGGTCCCGCTGGAGGACCCTATTTACCCTTAATTGACCATCGAGGCGATTGTATGTTGTATATAGTTTTTGATTTCTTTCTTCACCCGGGTACTATCTCTCCGACTTCTCTCTTTACTGATTCCTCATGTTACTTTACTTTTTGGTATTGCTCTTTCATTAGAAACATTGAGGACAATGTTAGATTTATGTTTGGGGGTGGGGAATAAACTTTTTGTTAGCTTTTAGTTGCAATAAATAAACTCCAGAGCCTAGAAATTTATGCTTATTAAGGTTGGCACTAACCAATCTAAGTGGATGGGAACATCTTGGTTATAGGAGTTGAGGAACCAATCTGATTAGATGGAAACATCTAAAGAGTCTATTCATAAAAGCACAGAGTTCAGGTGTTAGAATTAAAAAAAACATGGTAGTTTCGCCATATCTCGTTGAATCCTAATCCTTCTGTTTTTATTTTTTAAGTGACTTGGTGGGGCACACGATTGAAGTTGTTACCTTTGCTAGGGTGAATTAGGGTGATTGAGATACAATTAAAAAAAAAAAACAGACCATCAGACCAACCAGAATAAATTCAATAAAGTCGACCACTGGTGCCCTTGTATATGCCAGTTTTGTTGACCTAGAGTTAGGTTTATCGACCAATGGTTCCCTTGTATATGCCAGTTGTGTTGATATTAGTTAGACCGGTATCTCAGTCCATTAGGATAGGTTCATCTTGGCAGAGGCCTTCAGACAGATATGGGAAACACCGTTCACTTTAAACCATCGTTTTTTTTTCTATTTATCCATCTTCTTAAATCTTTCCATGTGATTGGTTGACTCTGGTTATAATGTCCAGAAACTATCTGAGTAGAGCTCTGTCACTTATATATGAATTTTAGTATGCTGAGTGCAAACTCGTGTACAACAATTGGAATTTCGTATCAGGGTACTTCCTCTTATAGTCAATGATTGTATGCCAACCAAGGAGATTCTTTAGTGCCTTCCAAGGTTCTGCATGGATAGCTAGGGTCTGGAGTAATGATTTTGTGGGTACACCTCTGGTAAACCCTCCCGAGACTATATCTCGGTCGCTAGGGCCACCTAGCGATTTAGGATTTTATTTTTTTAGATTAGTTTTGCTCGAGGACTAGCAAATAATAAGTTTGGGGGTATTTGATAAACATATTTTTGTGTCTAAGTTGTCCTCAATTTTCTGTATTGTTGGTACTCGATTTCGTACTTATTATGGTGTTTTATGTGTTTGTAGAGAAATAAACATTTTTAGAAAATTCGGCTTGAAAAGTTGTTCGGGGCACCCAGGGGACATTTGCTATACGGACCCCCACTTTTGATAAGGGACACCCATGGCTATGTGTAGCCCAAATTTTTCATTAGCACCCACTGGTTATTTGGCACCCAAGACATTGGATAGGGGCACACCTTCTTCTTACTCGTGAAGAACAATTTTGGCGGGAAATAATTTTTTGAAAACCCGAGTTTTATTGTTTTGCATTTGGACAAATTTTAGAGAGATTAAATCGTTGTAGTCAATTGGAATGATCATGTTACACTTATACAGGGCTGGTAGGTCCATCTGATTTGAATATATTGGACTGAATCACAGGGTTTTGAGGAAACAAAGGTGTGTTTATTCCCGTGAAATATTCTCGGGATTTCTTGTTGTTTTGGGAAAGATTATATGTGTCTAAAGCGTGTTGAATCAATTATACTGCGTGTAAGATCATGTTTGGAGTGTTTTTGCATCGTTTCAGCGCGTGAAGAGTTAATTCAGGGAAGAAAATATCCGAAGAATATTTTTCTCTTCAAGCCGAGTAATGGAGAATTTGATGAAGTTATGACGAGATATTTCGGTGCTGGAAGGCTATATAAGTGTCTTAGGATTAGTACGAAGGGGGGGAGAGAGTTTGGAACATCACATAGGCAAAATACGATCACCATAGAAACCTGCTGCTGTTGCTGCCATTGAAGAACACGAAGAACATAAGACTTCAAGAATCAGTCTTATTTTGCTATAGTATTTGCGACTGTTCAGTGACAATCTTAGAGCTACAGTAACAGTGACACATCCTCTGTATCGTTCTTTGGTTTGTAACAAATATAATTGTTACAAACCCGGTTTTGAATTATTTCTCCCTTTTCATCATTTGTAAACCATTTTTGAGCAATGAAATCGAATTTTGAGTGTGTTTCCAACATAATGAGAGGCTAAATTCTCGCGTAACCAAGGCAATGGATGAAGCTATTTACACATGAATAATGGGTGACTATTTCACTTTCTTTAATGTTTAATTATAATTCACTCAATCACTGCTTTTACAGAGTTTTTAAATGTTTACATAATTTTCTTAATTACTTGTGATTCAATTTGATAGATTATACTTTGTTTAATCAATTGATAGTCTATGCTTAGGGAATACAATTAATATTTGAGAATATGTTTGATTATTTGTGGATTAAGATATAAAGGATTTAAAGGCTAATTAGAGTTATGAAATATTTGATGTCATTCATTCATGTGTAATTAGGGCTGCACAAGAACCGGTTGAGAAGACCTGTACCGGAGTGGAACCAGAAAAACCGGACCGGTACCGTACCGGAACCGGTGTAGCCGGTACAGGGACCGGGACAGAAAATGAGTACCGGGATAAAACAGGTACAGGGAACGGTTCTTAGCTTCGGACCAGCTTGTACCGGACCATAAGTACCGGTTCATATGAGCCGTTCAGATCTTGAGCTATGTTTAATCTAAGCAGTCCATCCTAGGTAAAGAGTAAAGACTATCGTGAAAAGTTCACTCATTTTTCTTCATGTTTTTTTCTCCAGAGAGAAGCGACAGCCCACTCTCTTATTTGTTTGATTCCATCCTAATCGATCACTTGATTCACTTCTTCTTCTTCACCATCTAGTCAGGTAATTCTTCTTCTCCTTCTTGTTCGATTTAAGGTTTGATTTTAGATTGATTTAGGGTTTTCATGGTTAGGGTTTTAATAATTTTAACAAGAAATTAAGATTATCTAATGGGTTCTATACTTAGATTGATTGTAGATTAATTTAGGGTTTTCATTGATTTCTTTGATTTATGTGTTTATTTCAAAATGGGTTTTGGTTTTTGATAAATTTTGATGTTTTGATAATCTTAGTTTCGTGTATGTTTGACAGCAATATCTTCATAGAAATCAACCACTGGGTGGGTTTTGGAAGCAGAAGCTCATTCTGGTCTTCTAACTAGTACTCAATAAAGGTATACCTTATGTTATGAAATCGGTTTCTTATTGTTTTAGAATCCTATTTAGGGCTTAATCGGTTTCTTACTATTTTAGATTTGTTAATTCAATTACTGACTTAGTGTATGTTCTTGCCAATGTTTGTTAGATGACCACATCAAATTCAACTCCAACTACAAATGCAACTCCAACTACAAATGCAACTCCAACTACAAGTACAACTCAACAAACAGAAGTTGGATCATCCTCTCAAGATGCATCTCACACAAATGAATCTGAAACTGCAACTCCAACAAGTACAGCTGAAGCAGTTGAAGTTGGTGATAGAAAAAAGAAGCACGGCAAAGTGAGATCAACTGTTTAGTTGGAAATGACTAGGATAAATGATGATCTTGTTGAATGTCATCATTGCCACAAGACATATGCTGCTCACAATGACAATAATGACACTTATGGATTACGAAAGCATTTGAATAGATGTCTGAGAAATCCTAACAGGAAGAAAGAAAAGGGACAACCATCTCTGTTGATGCCACCCCCAAAACCAGGTTAGGATGGTAAACTTATTGCTCATACTTACAGTTATGAAAGGTTAAGAAGGCGTCTTGTTGAGTGGATAATTACGGATGAAATACCTTTTAGAAAAGTAGAAGGGTCAGGCTTTGTGGCAATGATGCAAGAGGAAAAACCTAGGTTCAAGGTTCCAGGACGTATGGAAATTTATATGGATATGTTAAAGATGTATGTAGAAGAGAAGAATAACCTAAAAACTTACTTCTTGACATCTAAGCAGAGGATATCTTTGACAACTGACACATGGACATCACCAAATGATTTTAATTATATTTGTGTAACCGCTCACTACATTGATCAGAACTGGAAACTACAGAAGGGAATACTCATGTTTTGTCAAATTGAAGGCCACACAGGTAATGCAATCAGTGAGAAGCTGGTGGATTGTTTGAAGGATTGGGGTCTAAAAGATGTATTTTTTATCACTCTAGATAATGTCAGCGCCAACACAGTAGCTATGGATCATCTGCAGAAAATTGTTACTAGCTGGACAGGATCACCAATTAGAGCTAAATATTTACATGTAAGATTCTCATTTCACATCATTCTGGTCTCTTCTATTAACTTTACCTAGTATTATTCATACATGTTCATTAATAATCATAGATTCATAATGTGAGACTTGACTGGACATTGAGTGAGTTGAGTTAGAACTTTGAAGTACACTCTGAATTAATGTACGTGTTACGGCATTTTATGTTGCTCTTTGTATGTTTATTTCTATTGTTGTATGGGTTCTTTTAGTTCTCTGTTCAAGTTTGTTCTAGCCTGTGGCTACTGTCATATGTTGGAAGTAAATGTATGATTTAGGTGTTCTTTTTCTTTATATTTTGTGTTTCAGCAGTTTATATTGTTTCAGTTGTTGTTTGTTATAAGGGTTTTTCAGTTCTCATCTGTTTTAGTTTGTGGGTTTTACTCAAGTCCTATGTTGAAGTACATGCATGATGTGGGTGCTCTTTTTCTTTGTATAAATGTGTTTCATAAGTTCATGTCCTGGTTCACTGCTTGTTAGTATTACTTATAAACAATTAGACATAGTTCTGATTCTTCTGAATTTGTGTGTGGTTTTCTTCTTATACACACAAATCCCAATTTGTTAGCATCTTATGACTAATTTTTCTTGATTATTTGTTATCAGGTGAGATGTGCAACCCATGTTCTTGCTCTTGTCATAAAAGATGCAGTACGACTCTTTAATGAATCAGTTAAAAGGATAAGGTCAGTTGTAAAATATGTTCTTAGTTCTCCTTCTAGGTATGAAAAGTTTAAACAATGTGCTTCCCTAACAAAGGTAGATTACAAGAAAGCACTGACTTTAGATGTGTACACCCGATGGAATAGCACTTACTTGATGTTAGATGCTTCTCAAAGATATGAATTTTTTTTTGCAATGTTAGATTGATAAGGACTTTCAAGAGAGGTTTATTTTTGAGCAGGACAAGGAATCTGTTTTACCAAGTGATGCTGATATTGAGGAAGCTATAGCTAGTGATGATATCATGGAAGAAGTAGTTGAAGATATGGAAGAAGATGAAGAGGTTGAGAATATGGAAGAAGAGGTTGAAGAGGTAGATACAGCAGGAAAGAACAAGTCAAAGAAGAAGAATAAGAAGAAAATACGGACACAAGCCCCTTATAAAGAAGATTGGAAATATGCTAGAGGTCTTGTGAAGTGTTTAAAGGTATTCTTCGATGCAACTGTGAATTTTTATGCTTCTACACAAGTTACTACTCATACTTTCTTATGGGAATTGGTATTCATCCATGAAAAATTAATTGAATTTAGAGAAAACGTAGCATCAGATCCATTTATTGCACGTATGTCTCGTCTTATGTTTGCCAAATACAATAAGTATTGGGGTGTGTATGAGAGAATGAATTCTGTTATGTTTTTTGCTCAACTGTTGGATCCAAGAGAGAAACAAAAGGGGCTAGAATTTACTCTTAACTGTTTGTTTGAAAACAATTCGTGGGAGGTTCAAAGAATTATGAGAAAGGTGAAATTAGAATTTCAGGAACTCTTTGATGATTATAGGTCAGTGTATTCAACTCATGAGGAAGGGTCATCTAGTGCTGCTCCCGTAGTTGCCAGTTCAGTTAGCACGCAATATCAAGGCTTTAAATCTAGAATTCAATCAAGGAAGAGACAGCATTGGGACAACCCAAGTTGTGTTGAAGAAGCAAGAACAACGGAGTTAGATAGGTACTTGACAGATGTGATGGATGGAAAAATGCATGAAATAGATCAAGATGACGACTTTGACATATTGGCTTGGTGGAAGGCTAATGCAAACAGGTATAAGGTATTGTCATACATGGAAAGAGATATATTAGCCATGCATGTGTCTTCAGTTTCCTATGAATCAGCTTTTAGCACCGGGAAGCGCGTGCTTACTCCATGGAGAGCTTCTATGTCTACAACGACAGTTAAGGCATTGCTCTGTACACAAAGCTATTTACAAAAACCCATTGCTCTTGATCTTCTATGTGATTATGTACCTGATGATGATGGTGAAGATGCGGCAGGTACTTATTTAGGTTTTTCTTTTTTTTTGTTTTCTTTAATAGTATTACTTTTTTTGTATTGGTACTTACTTCTTGTTTATCTTTTCTTTTTTTTGCCTGTTGCAGTCATAATTGAAAATCTCCTAAAAGCTTGAGTTTTATTCCTTGGCTCCTTGCTAAGAAATGGAAGGTTGGTAACTTTCTTTATCTTGATGTCCTTGTTGAAACATAATTTGGATTCATTTCTATATGAAATTCTCATTGCTACTATTTAATGTTACTAATGTATGGAAATGAATGGACTGAAAATATTCAATCTACACAAATTCAACTGAAGTTAACTAGTTATGAACTTCTTATGTGTTTGCTTGCTATTTGTTCTGAACTGGTTGTAAACTTGTAATACACACAGGTTGAGGTTGTTCTAACCTATCTATCAATGGCCTTATTGGAGAGGAAGGTGCAGATTTGTGGCCTAGGATTGCAACTTGTAAGTGCAAGCTGTGCAGACATCCATTTTCGTTTGCAATGATTTTATTTCATTTCTTGTCGACTTGTCGTAGACAGACTTATGGTTATGGAAATGTTGTTTATTTTGGATTGTTGTTTTGAAGTTATGGAAATGTTGAACTTAAGTATGTATGCAACCTGAACCTATTTTGGATTGTTGAACATTGAACTTATGGAAATGTTGTTTTATATTTTGTAATGTTTTTCGGGTAAAAACCCGGTACCGGAGGTACAGGCACCGGTCCTCAAAAGGAGGTACCGGCCAACACCAAGTATAGGGACCGGTTCCATAAGAGAACCGGGCCGTACCGTACCATGTGCAACCCTATGTGTAATAGTGGATTCTAGTGTCTTGGTTATCTTTAATATCTTGAAATCAAATTTTGAGTTAAGTTTTCTTCATTTTTAGTAAATCTAGAATCTTTTGCTTTCACAAGTCTCAACGAACCTATTACTACAACTAAATTGAAAAGCACATCAGTGGTGCCTGTCAAAAGGGTAAACAAATGAAAGTTCACCATAAATTATCTAGAGATATCCTCACTAAAGATCCACTTGATTTAATTCATATGGACCTCTTCAGACCTATTCAACAACCCACGGTTGCTGGTAAGAAATATGCTTTAGTTATGGTAGATGATTACACCAGATTCACTTGGGTTGCATTCCTATCTCATAAGAATGAAACCCTTGATGAATTCAAGATTATTGTTAAGAGCATCCAAAACGAACAAGGTCGCAAACTAAAGAAAATTAGAAGCGACCGTGGAACTGAATTCAAGGACACTAAGGTGTTTGAATTTTTTGACGATCTGGGGATTATTCAGCAATATTCACCACCTATTAGTCCTCAAGCTAATGGAGTTTCCGAAAGAAAAAATAGGAACATTCAGGAAATGGCCAGGTAATGCTCCATAACAAAAACTTGTCGTTAAGGTTTTGGGGAGACGTTGTCTTCACAACATGTTATTTGATCAACCGTGTCTACCTACGGTCTGGAACCCTAAACACTCCTTATGAGTTGTGGTACGGTAGAAAACCCAACTTGCATTATCTCAGAGTGTTCGGAAGTAAGTGTTACATTCTAAAGAACAGAGAGGGAAATTTGACACTAAAAGTGATGAAGGTATTTTCCTTGGCTATGCTTCTGATAGTCGTGGTTTTCGAGTGTTTAATCTCAGAACCCAAGTTATGATGGAGTCTGCTAATGTTATTATCGATGATATTAGTAATTTCTATCATGATAATCCTCCTGTTGAATTGCCTCCAACTGAGACGATTGAGAAAGTCAAAGAAATTCCAGAATCAGTTGAAGTCATTCCAACTGTTACTGATCCTAATATTTCTAGTGACGAGGAGAAGAGCACTGATCAGGCTACTCCTGTTGAACAAGAGCGTGTCCCTCCTCGACACCTATGGGTTCAAAGGAATCATGATCCCAACAGTATTATTGGAGGTAGAGATTATACTTCTAAGACAAGAGGACAACTTCAAAATATTTGCAATTTGGTTGTTATCTTTCACAAGTAGAACCGCGAAATACTGATGAAGCTCTTAGGGATCCCTTTTGGGTGAATGCAATGCATGAAGAGTTAAATCAATTTCAAATACAAGACGTATGGGAACTAGTACCTTGTCCCTCCAATATCAATATTGTTGGTACAAAATGACATTCAAGAATAAGTATAATGGATTTGGTAAAAAATTTAGAAATAAAGCCAGACTTGTCACTTAGGGATATTTACAGATTGAAGGTATCGACTTTGACGAAACCTTTGCTCACGTGGCACGCCTTGAGTCCATTCGGTTGTTATTAGCTCATGCTTGTTTTCTTAAGGTTAAGCTGTTTCAAAAGGACATAAAATCCGCGTTCCTAAACGGAAATTTAAAGGGAGAGGTCTATGTCGCTCAACCTAATTTCCCAGATTATGTTCTTAAACTTAAAAAGGCATTATATGGGTTAAAACAAGCGCTTCGTGCCTGGTTCGAAAAACTTACTGCCTCTCTTCTTATGAAAGGTTTTTCGAGAGGCGGAGCTGATAAAACCTTGTTTACCAAATAGAGTGGGAAATATGTTGTCATTGCTCAAGTCCATGTAGATGATATCATCTATGGTTCAACTTCTGAGAAACTTGTAAAAGATTCTCAAGTCTCTCTTGGCAAAGAATTTGAAATGAGCAATGTTGGTGAATTAAAGTTCTTCTTAGGATTAAAAATTCAGCAACATAAGGATGGAATTTACTTATCTCAAGAAAAATATGCCGAGGATCTTGTCTCAAGGTTTGGTCTAGATAAGTCAACTCCAAAACTGACACCTATGGATACCACTGATAAACTACACAGAGATGAGAAAGGAGTAAATGTGGACCAAAAACTGTATCGATCTATTATTGGTAGCCTGATAGACGCATTTATGTGTCTATTTTCATCTCTTTTGTGTATTTTGTTAATACCCATTTTTGCTTATTGTGGTGTTTTTATGTTTGTTTAGGTGTTTTTGGAGAAATACCCCTTGTGTAGAAAGAGTTGCTCAATAAGTAATGTTTTACACCCCGGAGAAATGCACTGAAAGGCACCCCAGAAATGCACCGGAAACGTCCCAAGAAATGTACCGGAGGATCCCAGAAAAATTACTATTTCCACCCAAATTACTATTCGCACCCCAGCACTCTGGATAAGGGGCACCTTCTTCTCAAATTCAAATAAACTTTTTGGCGGGAAAATTGGTTCATCAACTGGCAGATTTTAAATAGACAAAATGAAGGTGTTGTGTTGCGATTCAATGGCTCAAACTTGGTAGGAAGATGTGATATAGCTTAAGGAACACATTGTGGGCATCGGATTTGATCGGAATTGGCTGGAAATCCTGGTTTGAGTCACGAGCTCAAAACAGAGCAACGTGTCCTGTAACATGAGTTTGATTGTGTGTTTGCCATGCATGGAGTGTTGTGGAGGAGTTCGATGACTTTGGAGGCGTGGGGAAGGTTAACTAGAGCGTGCAGGATCAAAGTTTACGTGTGTAGAAGCCAAAAATGGAAATTATTGTTAAATATGGGCAGCGAGCAATGACGGGATTAATGGGAGATTATACGGTGTTATGGTCGGATATTTTTGTTCTAAAACACTATAAATACAAGGCTAAAGAGTTGAGAAGAGTTGGAGAGTCTGTGGGATAGTTTAGGAGTCGAAAAAAATCAAAAAGAAGAACACGCAGTGAAGAGTTTTCTGCTGGTGTAAACTGAAGAACGCGAAGAACAGACGCGTAGAAGCAGTCGTTTTACCCAAGCGTCTGCGACGCTCAAGTGAGGGACGTATTCAACCAGGAAACGGCACTTCCCTTTTGTCGCTGTTCTAACAGCTGTTTGTAACGTTTTTATGCGTTGCAAACAGTGTTGTAAACTATTTTTTCTCCATTTTTCTCTTGATTGTAAACAACTTTTGAGTATCAATGAATCATTTTGAGAGGTTTTTCATCATGAGTAGATAAATCCAATCCCATGGGTGACGGAGGAAGCCGTTCTTCCAAAAGTTATGTGGTAAAATTTATTTAAATTTATTTATGCAACTCTTTTATGATTAATTGCACCGAATAAATATGGAGTAAATGATTTTTATTAATCAATTATGTTTTCTCTTGATGGAGTATGCTTAGTAAATTGCTTTTGATACTTCATGCTCGCGATTAACAATGGATGTTTTCAAAATCTAATTTAGGCAATGATTAGAATCACAATTCCCTTTGATTGGAGTTATATTGTCTAGAATTGCATGATAAGAATTGTTATTGAATCACATAAATTTTGGTGGATGGTGGAATCCTGACCCCCAGTAAAAATTCTCTCCCATATTTTTTTAATATTGTGCATATAAATTTATTTATTTAAATCTAGAAAAAAGTTACCTTCACAAGTTCGAAAAGAACCCAGTTTTCACCACTATCTACAACAAAATTTGAAAATACATCAAATTTTTGGCGCCGCCGACGCGGACTTGTCCTTAGGTAGAATTTTTTTAGGTTTATTATTATTTTTTTTCCTTTTTACGTTTCTTTTTGTCTTTGATTTGCAGGTTCGAAGTGGAGTACTAAGGACCATGGAAGGAAAAGCTTAAAGCGAAAGGAGCGAAAGAGGAATTTTCTTTTTTTTGTTTTATATATAGAAAAGAGAGGAAAAAAAAGAGAGATTTTTATATATTTTTTTTTTAGGTTATTTTTCTTTTTCTTTTGCACTTTACTTTATTTGGACTTTGGACTTTAAACAATTGGACTTTATTTTTTTTAACCCTACGGAAGGGTATTATTATTAAAAAAAAAAAAATTATTATATAAACTGTGTGCAGGGAAGGACGACGATTACTATATCGTCTCGGCCCCTCGGGTTCGCACACGGCATAGGATCGTGGCCCGAGTCGACGACAACGGTTCATCGCCCGTCTGGTACGGGAGGTAAGTCCAATCGAAACACCCGCAATCTCCTGCAAGCGGGTTACTGTCTGCCTTAAGGTGATAATTGTTTGAGGACGAACCGGACTGTCTTTATTTTCCTAGTAAAGGGAAGGCCTGGCCTAAACAAGATAAGGGTTCGGATTTCATCACCGTTCCCTTCTTGCCCGCCTTAGGAAAACAAAACCTAACGCGAACCCAAGCTTAAAATTTGGAATAGAACGAGACCGATAGGGTAACGAGCTTAATAGGAAACTCGTTCGAAAAATATTGGTTGCTCTTTAAGCACACTCCAAAGTTCATGATGGTTTCTGTGAGTTGAATGCGTGACTGCGCCGCCTTGTGATAGCGGTGAGGCCTTGGGTATCAAAGCTCCACTGAGCTTCCCTCGCCTCAATTCAACTTACTTTGACTCGGATTGATTCCAGAGGGGTTTGCTCAAATTGCAACGAATTCCCTTTCGAAAGATAGAAGCTGGTCTAGAAACAATCTAAGTGGAGCCATCATGCTTTTTGTTTGCTAGAAATCTTTAGGTTTGCTTTGGTGGAGTCGAGTCGGCCTTGTTTGTGATTGTATAGAATCCCTCTGTAGTTTATATTTCTTCGGTGATGAATCCTTTTGAGGAGACGCCACCTGCGATGACGTTGCGAGAATATATGTCTAGAAATTCTCGTTATCAAGAGACGTCTTCGGAAATGACTCTTGGTGAATATATGCGTGGGCAGCGATATATGGATACTCCAACTTTTATTGAGGAATCACCTCTAACGATCTATGAGAAATATTATAAACATAGACCATGTAGTTTGGAACAAAGATTGAGAATTCTTGAATTTCAAAAATTGTATCATGATGATGAGGATAGTGATGATGAAGAATCTGAAATATGTGGGAATAGTGATCAGAATTTGTTACCCCAGTTGAGCCTTATAATGATTATATTATTTCTGGTTCAGATCCTAATAATTTTAAAAATTATTCACCTATTCAAAAGGACGAGGATTTGACTAGAGATACCCCCGTTTCAGACGATGTAGTATATCCTGTTTACGAAACCGATGATGGTTTAGAGGAACCAGTTTATCTTGAGATCGAGTCAAACGATTTAGAAACAATAGTCTTAGATGAACTCGTAGAGATTAGCGAGGATGAACCTGACTTAGAAAAATCAATTGCCGACCTAGAAATTAGGGAGGTTATGACCAGTCTATCTAGAGACGCCGAAAACTCTAAGTTTGGGGGTGAGTATCATTCTCCATGTGCTTTAACTCTTAGTAAGGTCCCTCACTTGGGACTTGACATCAATGCCTCAACCATCTTACAAGATTATCTTCATAATCGTTTTCCAGAACCTAATGATATCCAACAAGAGTCTCAAATGTTAGAAACCCATCCTCTGGTTGATGTGGTTAACCCAGGCAATAATACCAAGATTGATTTTGTTTTCCCACCAAATAGTTTTCTTCCAATTGTGGGAACGTATAGATTTCAAATGTGTCACTTATTAAGTTGTGAGACTAAACCTAAATGCCTTAGAAAATTAGAATCGACACATTTGCTTAAGAATGACCACAATTCTCACTGTGGTCAACTTTGTAAGTCATATCTGACTGACTTAGAGGATCCGCAATTATTTAGGTTATTACTTCGTGATTCTAAGTTCGTATTTGAGTTTTTACAGACTCTAAGACCTAGTGATTCGGATCCCATCTATGAAGAAACGCAGCCAATGAAAATATTCTATTTAGACCCTTTCATAGAACCTGAACCTGAACCACAATTAGATATAAATATCTTAATCAGGAAACTAGATAAGGGCATGTTATTCTTGTTCACTTTCTTGGGTTATTGTAGTTTCCTTTGGTCAGCTCTTTTTCGTTTTGAAGACCCACAGTTATTTCGACTGTTACTTTATGGTTCGAGTTGACTAATCCTTTCCTAAGTCTGGCTGAAGACTTTAAACTTAGCACTTCTTGGGAGGTAACCCAATCTCATGCAACCCGGTAATATCCTTCCTTCACTCTTTTGCTTCAAATAGTAACTGTCTCTCCTTGTTCATGCTTTTAATTTCTTTAGAACATTGAGGACAATGTTAGATTTAAGTTTGGGGGTATGGGAGAAACTTTTTAGTTGCAATAAATAAACTCCAGAGCCTAGAAATTTATGCGTATTTAGGATAGCACTAACCAATCTAAGTGGATGGAAACATTTTTGTTTTAGGAGTTGAGGAACCAATCTGACTAGATGGAAACATCTATAGAGTCTATTCATAAAAGCACAAAGCTCAGGTGTTAGAAATAACATGATAGTTTCGCCATATCTTGTCGAGTCCTTTTCACTTTCTATTTTTAGTTTTCTTTTGTTTCAAGTGATTTGGTGGGGCACACGATTCAAGTTGTTACCTTTGCTAGGGTGAAATAGAGTGACTGAGTTACCTTTTCCAAAAAAAAAAAAAAAAAAAAGACCGGACCAGTTAGACCAATCGGAATAAGTATTAACACTTGGATAGCAATATGCGTGTGTTCTCCCTGTTTCCGTCGCCTAAGCAAGTGGAATGCAGGACCCGTGGGAACTATCGTGTAATGCTGACAAGAAGCATGCGCTTGGATCAAAAAGATCTATTCATGCCGTTAAGTTAAAAAAAAAAAAAAAAAAGTGAATGGTTATGTGTAGTCAACTGCTGGTTCCCTTGTATTTGCCAGTTTGTTGATCTAGATTTAAGTTATTGACCACTGGTTCCCTTGTATATGCCAGTGTGTTAATATTAGTCAGACCGGTATCTCAGTCATTTAGGTTAGGTTCACCTTGGCGTTAAGAAAAAATAGGAACTTTCAGGAAATGGCCAGGTAATGCTCCATAACAAAAACTTGTCGTTAAGGTTTTGGGGAGACGTTGTCTTCACAACATGTTATTTGATCAACCGTGTCTACCTACGGTCTGGAACCCTAAACACTCCTTATGAGTTGTGGTACGGTAGAAAACCCAACTTGCATTATCTCAGAGTGTTCGGAAGTAAGTGTTACATTCTAAAGAACAGAGAGGGAAATTTGACACTAAAAGTGATGAAGGTATTTTCCTTGGCTATGCTTCTGATAGTCGTGGTTTTCGAGTGTTTAATCTCAGAACCCAAGTTATGATGGAGTCTGCTAATGTTATTATCGATGATATTAGTAATTTCTATCATGATAATCCTCCTGTTGAATTGCCTCCAACTGAGACGATTGAGAAAGTCAAAGAAATTCCAGAATCAGTTGAAGTCATTCCAACTTTTACTGATCCTAATATTTCTAGTGACGAGGAGAAGAGCACTGATCAGGCTACTCCTGTTGAACAAGAGCGTGTCCCTCCTCGACACCTCTGGGTTCAAAGGAATCATGATCCCAACAGTATTATTGGAGGTAGAGATTCTACTTCTAAGACAAGAGGACAACTTCAAAATATTTGCAATTTGGTTGTTATCTTTCACAAGTAGAACCGCGAAATACTGATGAAGATCTTAGGGATCCCTTTTGGGTGAATGAAATGCATGAAGAGTTAAATCAATTTCAAAGACAAGACGTATGGGAACTAGTACCTTGTCCCTCCAATATCAATATTGTTGGTACCAAATGACATTCAAGAATAAGTATAATGTATTTGGTAAAATTTTTAGAAATAAAGCCAGACTTGTCACTTAGGGATATTTACAGATTGAAGGTATCGACTTTGACGAAACCTTTGCTCACGTGGCACGCCTTGAGTCCATTCGGTTGTTATTAGCTCATGCTTGTTTTCTTAAGGTTAAGCTGTTTCAAAAGGACATAAAATCCGCGTTCCTAAACGGAAATTTAAAGGGAGAGGTCTATGTCGCTCAACCTAATTTCCCAGATTATGTTCTTAAACTTAAAAAGGCATTATATGGGTTAAAACAAGAGCTTCGTGCCTGGTTCGAAAAACTTACTGCCTCTCTTCTTATGAAAGGTTTTTCGAGGCGGAGCTGATAAAACCTTGTTTACCAAATGGAGTGGGAAAGATGTTGTCATTGCTCAAGTCCATGTAGATGATATCATCTATGGTTCAACTTCTGAGAAACTTGTAAAAGATTCTCAAGTCTCTCTTGGCAAAGAATTTGAAATGAGCAATGTTGGTGAATTAAAGTTCTTCTTAGGATTAAAAATTCAGCAACATAAGGATGGAATTTACTTATCTCAAGAAAAATATGCTGAGGATCTTGTCTCAAGGTTCGGTCTAGATAAGTCAACTCCAAAACTGACACCTATGGATACCACTGATAAACTACACAGAGATGAGGAAGGAGTAAATGTGGACCAAAAACTGTATCGACCTATTATTGGTAGCCTGATAGACGCATTTATGTGTCTATTTTCATCTCTTTTGTGTATTTTGTTAGTACCCATTTTTTCTTATTGTGGTGTTTTTATGTTTGTTTAGGTGTTTTTGGAGAAATACCCCTTGTGTAGAAAGAGTTGCTCAATAAGTAATGTTTTACACCCCGGAGAATTGCACTGAAAGGCACCCCAGAAATGCACCAGAAACGTCCCAAGAAATGTACCGGAGGATCCCAGAAAAATTATTATTTCCACCCAAATTACTATTCGCACCCCAGCACTCTGGATAAGGGGCACCTTCTTCTCAAATTCAAATAAACTTTTTGGTGGGAAAATTGGTTCATCAACTGGCAGATTTTAAATAGACAAAATGAAGGTGTTGTGTTGCGATTCAATGGCTCAAACTTGGTAGGAAGATGTGATATAGCTTAAGGAACACATTGTGGGCATCGGATTTGATCGGAATTGGCTGGAAATCCTGGTTTGAGTCACGAGCTCAAAACAGAGCAACGTGTCCTGTAACATGAGTTTGATTGTGTGTTTGCCATGCATGGAGTGTTGTGGAGGAGTTCGATGACTTTGGAGGCGTGGGGAAGGTTAACTAGAGCGTGCAGGATCAAAGTTTACGTGTGTAGAAGCCAAAAATGGAAATTATTGTTAAATATGGGCAGCGAGCAATGACGGGATTAATGGGAGATTATACGGTGTTATGGTCGGATATTTTTGTTCTAAAACACTATAAATACAAGGCTAAAGAGTTGAGAAGAGTTGGAGAGTCTGTGGGATAGTTTAGGAGTCGAAAAAAATCAAAAAGAAGAACACGCATTGAAGAGTTTTCTGCTGGTGTAAACTGAAGAACGCGAAGAACAGACGCGTAGAAGCAGTCGTTTTACCCAAGCGTCTGCGACGCTCAAATGAGGGACGTATTCAACCAGGAAACGGCACTACGCTTTTGTCGTTGTTCTAACAGCTGTTTGTAACGTTTTTATGCGTTGCAAACAGTGTTGTAAACCATTTTTTCTCCATTTTCTCTTGATTGTAAACAACTTTTGAGTATCAATGAATCATTTTGAGAGGTTTTTCATCATGAGTAGCTAAATCCAATCCCATGGGTGACGGAGGAAGCCGTTCTTCCAAAAGTTATGTGGTAAAATTTATTTAAATTTATTTATGCAACTCTTTTATGATTAATTGCACCGAATAAATATGGAGTAAATGATTTTTATTAATCAATTGTGTTTTCTCTTGATGGAGTATGCTTAGTAAATTGCTTTTGATACTTCATGCTCGCGATTACCAATGGATGTTTTCAAAATCTAATTTAGGCAATGATTAGAATCACAATTCCCTTTGATTGGAGTTATATTGTCTAGAATTGCATGATAAGAATTGTTATTGAATCACATAAATTTTGGTGGATGGTGGAATCCTGACCCCCAGTAAAAATTCTCTCCCATATTTTGTTAATATTGTGCATATAATTTTATTTATTTAAATCTAGAAAAAAGTTACCTTCACAAGTTCGAAAAGAACCCAGTTTTCACCACTATCTACAACAAAATTTGAAAATACATCATAGCCTTTTATATCTTACAACTACTAGACCTGATATTGCTTTTAGTGTTGGTTGTGCTAGATTTCAGGCTAACCCAAAGGAATCTCATCTTGCAGCTGCAAAAAGGATCATGCGATATGTGAACCACACAGTCGGGTATGGTCTATCTTACACTTTTGATACTAACACTGATCTTTATGCTTATTCAGATGCTGATTGGGAAAGATGTGTAGATGACAGAAAAAGTACATCATGGGGTTTCTACTACGTATGACTGAATCTTGTGGCTTGGCATAGCAAGAAACAAAATTCACAATCCATGTACACATGTGAAGCAGAATATATTGTTGCCGGCTCATGTTGTACTCAACTTCTCTGGATAAAACAAATGTTGGCTGATTATGGAATTGATACTGGAACATTGAAAATGTTTTGTGATAACTCCGGCGCGATTCGAATCACTGAGAATCCCGTTGAGCACTCAAGAACAAAGCACATTGATGTCATTTTATTCGAGATCTCTATGAAAATGGTATCATAAATATGGAATTTATGCCTTCCGAACAACAGTTGGCTGATATTCTTACTAAACCATTGGACGCTACTACATTTCAACACTTACGGCAGTCTATTGGTGTTGTTTTGGTTCATTAGTTATTCCTAAAACTCTTTCCCTTGTGCTTTTCTCGATCTTTTGGGCAATTAAGTTTGGAACTCCAGTAAGTGTTTACTTCAAGTCTACATTTGTTTCAGTAAGCTAATTTTCTGTCAGGTTTCTTAGTGTAATTTCCAAAGAAATCCTTCTTTTCTTGTGAAGTAAGGTCGCTCTTGTTGTTCTTTTGGGAATGACATTTTATGGGGGAGATTTCTTAATTGAACTTGTGCTTAATTGCCAAATCTTTGTGTGGAGTGCGACTGTGGAATATTGTAGGGGTTATCTTGTATCTTTATAAACTCCTTGATAATTGCATCTAAAAAGTTGATATGTGCTTTCTTTTGGTCATGAAATGTCTCTATGGAAATTTCATTAGGATCCCACTAGTTTTCATACCTTTGCCAATTTTATTGACAAAAATGGGGAGAATTAATGTGTAGTTCACACTACAAATACATATGGTTTCGGATCATTATGTAAGTGGGAGTTGTTTCCATGTGAGATGGAGTATTGACTAAGGGGGAGTGATACATATCACCATAGTATTGTTGTCGAAGTTGTGATACAATTGAACTTTGATGTTGCGTAATGATACTATGACACTGTGTAACAATGTTTGAGAGCTTCTGTCTTCTCATTGTTATGCTTAAGGATCTTCAACAACGGTAGGTGCTGCATTGAATATCTTTGGGATCATTGGAGTACTTGGAAGTGACGAAGATTTCGAGTAAAGTTGAAGAACCAAGGAGATCATGCATGTGGAAGAGAAGCTGCAAAGTTTATTTATTTTGTACTCCATATGTATTGATAGTTTTGTCGTTAAAATTGAAAAAGGGGGAGATTCTTAGAGCACTGCTCGGTCGAACTCGCAAGCGTTACTATCTCAAGCTTTTTTGTCAAGTTTAGTTGCCAAAACTATAATTCTTGATTTCTAGTCTACTTATAGCTAAGTCTTGGACTAGGATAGAAAGTGTAGTTGAGCTCTAGACTCCATGGCGTTCATCATACAAAGACGAAGAACTACTCAAGGAACTGGTGGAAATTCATCGACTTAAAGGTATGTGGAGACTTGAACATATATATCACTCAAAAGTGTATCTACTCTATCTCCTTTCTTGAGACAAAAGTCATATTAATTGCTATATAAACTTCGATTATACACATTTGTTATTTCGAGCCGAGTTTATCTCGGTTATCTATGTCTCGAAATATGTGTTGGTAAGCTTTCGTTTTGGCCAAGTTCATCTTTACAAGTGATGAAAGTCATGTTGATTGTTTCAATATTTTGAAAATCGCTTTGATGAAAAATAGTGTGTGAATAACAGCTATATAACATCCTCTAAGAAGGTTTCAATGATTGAAATAGAGAGTTTAGAATATGTAACCATCTTTGGATAAAAAATATAGTGTGTTCGCATATTAGTGTATAAGTCCAAAACCGGGAGCCAAATGTATGCATACTTGTGTGTGTACTAAATGGTTGATAGAGACTGGGTAAGTATGGGTACCCGTACACATACTGGAGGAAGTTCACGACCGTGAATTTATGCTGAGTTTCGAAATCAAAACCAACTCAATCCGGTTACCTAAGTATGCATACCCGCATGCATACTAGCGGAAAGTTCATGTCCGTGAATTTCTGCTGAGTTTGAAAACCAAAAGCAAACTAAAATCCGGTTACTTAAGTACGCATACCTGTATGCATACTTAAGTGTGTTACTTTCTAAAAATTGGATTGTTCATGAACTAAAACATTTATATAATAAGGAATGCAATTTGCAAACCGTGGGTATAATGTTCATGGATCGATTCGAGTGAATCAAAACCAATTTTGCTTCGATTGTGTCTTGTATACTTCTATAAGATCTAAGCAATTGAAAAAATCTCGAACTACTTCATTTGAGTCATTTGGACTAGTTATGGTGAAGATGAATATGGTTGATATGAAAGTGCTCATATGGATAACCATTTGGTTAACTACTGTTGAACCAACTAGGTGTATACATTTAGGTACAGTTACACAAACCCAAATGAACGTGCATTTCATTTGTGTATAACAAGCTAAGATTCGATCTAACGGTTAAAATATATTAGCTTGAATCTAATTAGGTTTTCATCTAACGGTGAATATTGAATGATTTGTTACCAAGGTAGCATTGATTGCAAACCCTTATTTGGAGACTATATAAAGGAGCACTCTAGCAACTGGGAAGCCTAATACCCACACCTCCTTTGTGATACTAGTTGAAAAAGCGGGGGTCTAACAACAACACCCAATATTTCGCTTAGCAATCTGTATGGACTGACGCCGAAATACTTTCTAGAGAATCAACTAGACAGTCAGACTCAATCTAGGTAAAAGTATCTCAAGGAGTTAATATATCTCTCTTGTTTTGATTTACTCGAGCTAATAGAAATCAACGAGTCTTTAATCAAACACAAGGAATAACTTGGATGGTACCAAAGACCAATATCCAAGGATCAATCAATGAAAATAAACAACCAAAGGTTGGATATTCTAATTGATGATCTACAACGCACAACCTATATTATTTCAATTATAAAGATAAAATAATATAATGCGGAAATAGAAATAACACAGACACCAGAATTTTGTTAACGAGGAAACCGCAAATGTAGAAAACCCCCGGGACCTAGTCCAGATTTAACACACACTGTGTTAAACCGCTACATACACTAGCCTACTCCAAGATAACTTCGGACTGGACTGTAGTTGAACCCCAATCAGTCTCCCACTGATCCAAGGTACAGTTGTACTCACGACGCCTCTGATCCCAACAGGATATTGCGCACTTGATTCCCTTAGTTGATCTCACCCTCAACTAAGAGTTTCTACGACCCAAAGTCGAAGACTTGATAATAAACAAATCTGTCTCACACAGACAAGTCTATCAAAGGATCAATATGTCTCCCACAGATAAACCCTAAAGGTTTTGTTCCGTATTTTGATAATAATCAAGGTGAACAGGAACCAATTGATAATCCGGTCTTATATTCCCGAAGAACATCCTAGAGTTATCAATCACCTCACAACAATCTTAATCGTATGGTAGCGAAACAAGATGTTGTGGAATCACAAACAATGAGACGAAGATGTTTGTGATTACTTCTTATATCTTGCCTATCGGAGATATCAATCTCAAGCCAATCAATATGATTGTACTCGTATGATAGAATATGCAAGATCAGATCACACAACTACGATAAAAGTAGTATCGGTCTGGCTTCACAATCCCAATGAAGTCTTTAAGTCGTTAACTTGGTTTTAAAAGAAGAAAACCAAAGGTTCAAGGAGAATCGACTCTAGCACGCAAACTAGTATCAAATGTAAGGTGTGGGGATTAGTTTTGCACAGATACTAGAGTTCCCCTCATATAGTCTTTCAAATCAGGGTTTGCAATCAATGTTAGCTTAGTAACAAAGAATTCAATATTCACCGTTAGATGAAAACTTGATTTAGATTCAGGATAATATCTTTCAACCGTTAGATCGAAAACTTAGATTGTTACACACAATTGAAATGCACGTTTCTAGGTTTGTTAACCGTACTCAAATGTATGCACTTGTTGGCTCAACAATAGTTAACCAAATGGTTAGCCATGTGAGCATTTCATATCAACCATGTTCTTCTTCACCATAACTAGTTCAAATGACTTCAAATGAACTAGTTAGAGAGTTGTTCAATTGCAAGGAAATCTCATGTACTACATAAGACACAGTTGAAGCAAAGATGATGTGAGTCACTTGAATCGGTTCATGAACTTTATAGCCACGGTTTGCATACTGCATTCCTTAGTCTTTATAAGTATTAGTTCACAATCAACATCTTTAGATATAACCTACTGGGTTCGCGGACTGGGTTCGCGGACTTAAGTTCACGGAAGGAGTTCACAAACTCCAGCATAATTTCTCAGACGAAAACTTCTGCCGGTTCACGGACTGAGTTCGCGGACTTGGCTCACACCACATTTCGTTCTTCTTGATCAAAAAAGTTCGCAAATTTTGGTTCAAGGAATAGGACTTGTACATAAATGTGTTTCCACAACAATGCATATGTCCACCATTGGTTCTATAATCTAAACTCTCATTCCAATCATTGAAACATTCTTAGAGGACGTTATGAAGTTGTTACACCATTTCTCGTCAAAGCAATTTTAAAAGTGATTGAAACATATCATGACTTTCGTCACTAGGTAAAGATAAACTTGGTTGAAGCGAAAAACTTACCAACACATATTTCGAGATATAGATGGGCGAGGTATACTCGGCTCGAAATACCAAATGTGTGTAATCAAAATCTATATATAGCAAACGACTTTTGTCTCAACGAGTAGGAGATAGATTAGATAGATGATGCGTTTCGTAACCATAACAAATTAATTAATATCTTTCCACCTAATTAACAAGTAATATAGTGTATTCAAGTTCGTTCCCACGAGGAGAAAGAGGTTTTAGTTGTTTAGTTGTCACAAAAAGGGGGGATTGGTTTTAGATTTTAAAAACAAAAGAACGTAAATAAAACAATTAAAAGTTTAAGTTGAAATCAATAAGAGAGATTAGATCAAGGAATCCTTCTTCGTTGCAAAATAATGATTCAAGTTATGTTCTTTTCCACTTTTTATTAGTCACAGATTATCACCAACCGTAGGTAAAGAAGTTAGCCCAGTGCTAAACCCCTAAATCCCTAGTATCACCGGATACGGAAGTTCTCGACTACCGGATTCTATTCACCAAATCACCTAGTACTAGCTCACTCAAGATGTAATTTAGTTAAACGCATTAAGATTTATAAATTTATTAGGTTGATATTAGTAGTTAGACTCTTAGCTCAAGGTCTACTTGCTAACGTTGTTTCCACACACAACAGCTCCACGGAATCCCTCCGCAAGGTCTCGTGTTTGTTACTTATGTAAAGAGTCAAGAAACGATTACTTATCCCCTAACTTTCACTAGCTTTAGATCAATTAACAAATCAATTTAGTTGGCCTCCTAAACAATCTATCAATCAACCATGAATGTACAAACATTCCTATTAGTAAAAACAAACGATAATCATGTGAAAAACTTCAAAGTAGATTTAAAAACAAAACTCAAAACATGTTAAGAACTAGGAATTCATCCTCAATCAATAATAAAATTACCTACTCATGTTTTTGAAATTCACACAAATAATTAAAGGGAGAATTTTTAAAGTTCACACAAATAATTAAAAGAAGAATTTTGAAAGCAAGCAAAAAAACACAAGTGTTATGTGTGTAGAAGTGTGTGGAGAACTTCTCTATTTATAAGCTTCTATATCCTTGCAATCCTCTTAGGAATAGAATCCCTTTCCTTTTGTAGCTCAAATTCCAAATCCTTGTCTTTGTAAAACTCTTCCACCTTCTCCTTCCAAATTCAAGCCCAATTCCTCAAACCCATTCCAATTCTAGGTCTTCACACTCCATGAGAGAAACTCATACCAAAATCCGTTATTTTGGTCGCCGGGAAAATCCTGGAATAACCGGAATTCGGCCGGAAAAATCACCGCCGTCCACCTGAGTATCACTGCCGGTCACCGGAGGTATATACCGTCTGATGCTGTTACAGTTAACGGTCAGACTGGTCAAACCGTTAGTCAAGGGGTCAAAGGGAGAGAATTAATCAGCCACTGAGTCAGCTGCCTACCTCGGCTGACTGGTCTAACTGGACTGGGTCAATTGAGCTGGATAAGCGAATCACTGAGTTAACTCGCCAGTAAGAAAATCTGCCGGAGTTCCATTTGTTTTCTGGTGTTTCCCGGCCAAATTCAGGCCATTGATTTTAGTCTTCACCTGTGACAATCCTAACATTCATCTAATTAGATTCATCTGCAGCAGCACAACACCACTTTTGTAACCCATATCATCTCAATATTGAGCTCAATTCTTCCTCCATTTCTGAACTGTGTTGTGTTCTTCCTCTAACCCATATCACCAGCAACACCAACGCAAAATATCCATCTGATGTGTTCAAATCCATATCTGAACTTACCAATCTCCATCATCTCTGTTATGATTTCTCGGACAAGAACTTAAACCACCAACAAAACCCATGTTTCATCTTCCTCTTTTGGTGGCAGTAACACTGATTTATTCTTCTATGAATACCACCGTTCCGTCATCTCCACAGCAGCAGATATCCATCACAAACAACGGCAGCTTCATCCATCTCAATTGTAGAGACTGCCAACAACATCAACATCTCAGCCATTATCAGATCCTTTTTCTTTATTTCTTCATAACTGCTTCTCAATTTCAACCAGCGGCCACCAGCAACACCAGAAAGTCGAACCCATTCTCGTACCCATGGCAATCACCATGGCAATAGCAGATTCAAGCCAAAACCCATTCTTCCATCATCTCAAATTCAGAAGCAAACCCCTTGATTCGTTATTTCAGAACCGGAAGCAAAACCCCCAATTCCAAGCCCTAACTTCAATTTCTTCGTCTCTGCATCAATCGATTCAGCATAAACCAGTACAAACCCATCTGTTCTTATTTCTAAGAATTGCAGCAGAGCTTCTTCCCAAAACTCAGACTTCATCATCTCCAAATCAACAGCATCAAGGTATTCTCGTTCTCAAAACCCTTAATTCAATGTCAGTTCTTCGATTCACAACATCCATCTCCAAACCTCATTCATCAATTACTCCTCAGAAACCCTAAATCACCTTCATCAGCACCACAGATCGACTTATATCTCAAATATGAGAAGAACCCAACATTTCCAATCTTAACAGAACTCAAATTCTTTACTTTCTTTCTCGATTTCAGTGCTTACCTTCAATTTCATCTTTATTCATCATTTCTTCTCTCAATCTTTCAGACAGAACAAATGCAGCAGCAACGGCTGCTCTTTTAATTTCAGGTGACTTTTATGAATGAGAGATCTCTCTCTCGATTTTAGGGTAGGGTTATAAGTTGGGACGGATTTTGCCACTCGGCCACTTATGATAAGGGCTAACCAAAGTTTCCAACCCCTTAACCTTGACTCAGCTCCCAATATTATTGGATTACGAAATAATCTTTTTTACCTTCTTGCTCAATTCGGTTGTTTTCTTCTTCTTTTCTCCCGCACGACTCTAAAGTAGCTATAAAACTCAAAACACGCGTAAAATACATAATTTACAAGAAAAATAGCAAAGAAAGCATAAACTATAGATATTAAATCAAGGTGTATTCTACACCCTATCAAATTCACCCACACTTAGACTTTGCTAGTCCTCGAGCAAATCAAACTAAAACTTACAACTTCAAAGCTTTCCAACGTTCCAAGCATCCAAGGAGTTATGAGGACATAGAGTTTCTGCATGCTAGTAATAAGAAGTTAGAAATACCAAAGAACATGTTCTCATTCTTAAATGTTGAGTGAGAAATAACCACACCATAATGAGAGAATGCGTGTTTGAGAAGCGATCAATAAGATTTCGCCTTGAGATTTGCCTCACCAAAAAGGGTTTTATGAAATTGCACTCAAAAGACGTACTTTTTATGGTTCTCACTTGTGTGCAGGCATGAATGAAGAGAGAATTTCTGCAACACGTTGAATGGTGGGAAGGACAACCTCCGAAATATTTTAAAAACCCACATCTTTTAATATTTTGAAAAACCATTTTTCTGACGATCTCTAAGAAAGGAAATCAACCACTATTATTGAGGATGAGATTACTTACTTACCTTCACATCCGATTGACAATTATGATAACACCACTCTCACGGCATCCAATAGAAACATCTTCGACTCCTCGTCCTCATCTTCTTGGTCTTCGTCTTCGGTTCCAACTATTTATGATAAACTCTTGAACTTCATAGATCCTTGACAATTTGTAACTCTTTACCTTAAAATCCTTGTCGCTTGAAACTTCCTTATAGATTTTCCTTCCCCACTGCTTATTAAATAAAAGATAAAAACAAAAATTTCTCTTGACATCATTTTTTTTTTTCATTTTTTCATTTTTTTTTTTAATTTACTTTTTTTTTTTTAGAGACAAGAGAAATAAAATACAAAACAAAGTGAAAACGAAAACAAACCATGGTCGTGGGAAAAATTGCTTTACCGCTTGATTCTTCACAACTTGTACCGTCTCGAAATCATAAACTTCAATAATTCTCACCTTTTGCTTTTCTTTGCTCTTGTAAATAAGTCTTCAACTTGGATATAGAATTACGCTCCGTATATGTAAGTCTTCAACATGTATATATAAAAATCCGCTCATTATATGTTGCTTTACTTGGATATGAAATTTACTCTTTTCTTGTTCCATTGCTTGTAAACCTTGAACGTTTTCAACTTTCCTTGTAGATTTTGATGTCGCTCCCTTGTTGATGATGATGGTGTTTCTATGGATCCGTTTTTTGTCGAGAGAGAGAATGGTGCTAACTGCAAATCGAA
Source organism: Papaver somniferum (assembly GCF_003573695.1). Taxonomy (NCBI): domain Eukaryota; kingdom Viridiplantae; phylum Streptophyta; class Magnoliopsida; order Ranunculales; family Papaveraceae; genus Papaver; species Papaver somniferum. The sequence continues at coordinate 129,650,312 of NC_039365.1, read as the reverse complement.
CTACAAGAATGAGGCTTTCATCTATAGACGTCACCCTCATGATTGACAAAATTAGCACTCAAGAAATCAAAAAGTAGTGCCTCTATTGGTGGGAGGTTGGGTAGCTCATCATTCTACCCGGAATTAACGTACGGTGACACACACTCAAAAGAAAGCTCTTTAGTTATTTATAAAGAATTTCTGGTCGGTGCCTCGCATGATATAAATAGGGTAGTCTCCACTAATGATTGATCAGCAACTCTAATAATGCATGTCTCCCTGCTCCTAATATGCATCACCGACATGATTAAATCCATTATTTAACACTCTAACAAGCAAGAAATTCGAACGAAGTTCCCTAACACTTCCAAGTTCAGTTATGTCGGTCAGAATTCTCTATGTAAACATACCTAGAAGTATGCTAGTGACTCTAAAATCTCTAAAAGTTGGAGGTTTTATGCAATTTATTTTTTTATTATTTTTTTTAATATGCTTAACCACTCCCCAACACTTAAACCTTACATTGTACTCAATGTAATTGAATCATCCTAGTAAAGTCAAGGTGGGAAATCCTAACATGATATGGAACAAGAAAGAAAAAATAAATAAATAAACAAAACAAAAAGTAAAAGAAAATAAAAAGTAAAAGGATAAGAAATACAAAACCTATGGGTTGCCTCCCATTAAGCGCTTGTTTTAAAGTCGACGGCCCGACTTGGCTCTTGCTTCACATTACTCCTCCAGAGGGAGTGAATCCTCAAATGAAAGTTCCTCCACATTCACATATGTGATGTTCTCGTAGTATGGCTTCAATCTATGGTCGTTGACCTTGGAAACCGAGTTGTCTCTAAGACTAGTAATTTCAACTGCACCATAAGGAAAAACATTAGTAACAACATATGGTCCAATCCAACGGGACCTTAACTTTCCAGGAAATAGTTTAAGGCGAGAATGATATAAAATGACTTTTTATCCCACTTTGAAGCTTTTCCGAGAAATCATCTTGTCATGAAAAAGCTTGGTCTTTTCCTTGTAAATTCGGGCACTCTCGTAAGCATCATTACATATCTCCTCTATCTCATGTAGTTGTAACTTTCTTTGCTTCCTCGCTTCATCATACTCCATGTTGCATTTCTTTATCGCCCAATAAGCCTTATGTTGAAGTTCAACCGGAAGATGACAAGCTTTACCATAAACCAACCGATATAGATACATTCCAATTGGTGTCTTGTACGCCGTTCTATACGCCTAAAGTGCGTCATTAAGCTTAAAGCTCCAATCTTTCCTTGTAGTATTCACCGTTTTCTCAAGAATGGACTTGATTTCCCGGTTTGAAATTTCCGCTTGTCCACTAGTTTGTGGATGATAAGGCGTACCAATCTTATGTGTAATGTTGTACTTCTTGAGGAGAGCGTGGAAATCCTTCTTGAAATGTGATCCTCCATCGCTTATCACCACTCTTGGTGTACCATGCCTAGTGAATATGTTTTCTCTTACAAAATCACAAACAACTTGAGAATCATTAGTTTTGGTGGCTCTAGCTTCCACCCATTTCGAAACATAATCCACCACAAGAAGTATATAAAAATTTCCATTTGAATTGACAAAAGGGCCCATAAAATCGATTCCCCACACATCAAAAATCTCAACGGTGAGGATTGGTGTGAGTGGCATTTGATTTCGAGCACCTAGATTGCTCGTTCTTTGACATCTATCACACGATTTGCAAAAAACATGTGCATCTTCAAACAAGGTTGGCCAATAAAATCCACTCTCGAGAACTTTGAGAGCGGTACGTTTAGAACCAAAATGGCCACCACAATCAAGAGTGTGACAAAAAGAGATAATAGATTGAAATTCGGAATTCGGCACGCACCTTCGTATCATTTGATCCACGCCATATTTCCATAAGTATGGTTCATCCCGGACATATTGCTTGGCTATCTTTTTAAGTTTCATCTTTTGGAAGTTAGACATTGTATTAGGTACCTTCCTTGTTACCAAGTAATTCACTATATCCGCGTACCAAGATGTAGAATTTTCCAAGGAGAAAAGTTGTTCGTCCGGAAAGCGGTCTTGTAATGGAAGTTCTTCTTGAGACATAACAAGTCTACTGAGATGATACGCAACGGTATTTTCCACACCTTTCTTGTCTCGAATTTCTATGTCGAACTCTTGTAGCAATTGGATCCATCGGATTAGCCTTGGCTTAGCTTCTTTCTTCTTTATTAAGTATTTAAGTGCGGCATGATCGAAATATACAATAACCTTTGTGCCCACCAAATATGATTGAAACTTTTCCAATGCAAAAACTATAGCCAATAACTTCTTCTCCGTGGTAGAATAGTTGATTTGTGCATCATTAAGGGTCCTCGATGCATAATAGATAACATGGGACAATTTTTCCACTCTTTGACCCAAAACGGCTCCAACCGCATAATCACTAGCATCACACATTAATTCAAATGGAAGATTCCAATCTGGTGATTTGATAATTGGCGCACTTGTCAACATTGCCTTCAATTTGTCGAAGGCATCCTTGCATTCCTTGTTGAAGTCAAAAGGTACCTCCTTTTGTAATAACTTGCACATCGACATGGAGATTTTGGAGAAATCCTTGATAAACTGCCTATAGAAACCTGCATGGCCAAGAAATGAACGGATTTCCCTAAAGTAGGATATTATAAGTTTCTTATTAAATCTATCTTTGACTTGTCCACTTCGAGCCCTCGAGAGGACACGATGTGACCAAGTACTATGCCATGGTTTACCATAAAGTGACATTTCTCCCAATTAAGGACAAGGTTTGTGTCTATGCATCGTTTAAGAACTAGTTCAAGGTTGTCTAAACAACTATCAAAAGAATTGCCGTAAACACTGAAATCATCCATAAATACCTCGATGATGCGCTCCACATAGTCCGAGAATATACTAACCATGCATCTTTGGAAAGTAGCCGGTGCATTGCAAAGACCAAACGACATCCGTCTATATGCAAACGTTCCAAACAGACAAGTGAAAGTGGTCTTCTCTTGGTCCTCCGGTGCAATAACAATTTGGTTGTATCCCGAATAACCATCCAAGAAACAATAATAAGAATGCCCCGCTAACCGCTCCAACATTTGATCAATGAAATGTAAAGGAAAGTGATCCTTTCGAGTTGCGGAATTAAGATTTCTATAATCAATGCACACTATCCAACCGGTTTGAACTCTTGTAGGAACAAGTTCATCGTCTTGATTTCTAACAACCGTAACACCGGAATTCTTTGGTACCACTTGTACCGGACTAACCCATTTGCTATCGGATATTGGGTAGATCACCCCCACACTTAGCAATTTGAGTATCTCTTTCTTCACAACCTCCATCATGGGAGGATTAAGCCTACGTTGAGCATCACGTACCGACTTCACGTTCTCTTCCATTAGAATTCTATGCATGCACACGGATGTACTAATGCCTTTGATGTACGCAATTGTCCACCCAATAGCCATTTTGTGCTCTTTCAAAACTCTAAGCAAACGGTCTTCTTGTACCGGTGTGAGGTTCTTTACAATAATCACCGGAAGCTCATCTTCATCTCCCAAGAAAGCATACTTCAAATGTTTCGGAAGTGGCTTCAATTCTAGCTTAGGCGCCTTCACAATAGATGGTACAAGTAATTCATCATCCATGGGTAAAGAAATATATGAAACATTACCCTTTTTAGCTTCTTGCAATGCCGTCAAGGCACCACACATCTCCACCAATAAATTGGAGATTTCAACATCCAAATTAGACAAGCTGTGGACATCCAATTTAATGCTCTTTTGCAACACCACCTCAAGTTCGTCCTTTCGACTCAATTCCACCATTTGTTGAGCTAACGAACTAACCACATCAATGGAGTAAGCGGAATGCACATCACTTGGGTAGCGCATGGCTTCAAATATGTTGAAGTGTATTATCTCCTTATCGAATTCCATAGTAAGTGTACCCTTGTCAACGTCAATCTTCGTCTTTGCGGTCTTCATAAATGGCCTCCCAAGAAGTAAAGAAGTAGATGACCGATTCTCATTGTTGTCCATATCCACCACGAAGAAATCAACCGGAAAAATTAGCTCATTCACTTGCACTAGCACGTCTTCTACAAGTCCCTTAGGATATATGTTAGACTTTTTGCTAATTGGATAATAACTCTTGTATCTTTCAAAGGTCCAAGATTCAAGGTGTCATATATATCGGCCGACATTACACTTATGGAAGCTCCCAAGTCAAGTAAAGCATGTTCAAACCTTTTTGTACCAATAGTAATTGGCACCGTGAAACCACCGGGATCCGTGCACTTTGTAGGCATCTTCTTCAATAGCATAGCCGACGCACTCTCGCCAACTTTAGTAATTTCATTATCAAGCAACCTATCCTTCTTTGTGCATAATTCCTTCATGAACTTAGCATACCTTGGCATTGTCTTGATGGCCTCTATGAATGGGATGTTGATTTCTATCTTCTTGAAGATATCCATGAGTGCCTTGTCTTGAGCTTCTTTCTTGGACTTAGCAAAGCGACTAGGAAAAGGAGGTGGAGTAGTGAAACTAGGAACCGGTTCCTTGGATTGGTCGGTTGGTGTTGAATTCTCCTTTGGTGCGACTTCCTCCTTGTCTTTGACTACCTCTTCACTAGCTTCTTCATGATGACTTGGACTCTCCACTTGTCTCCACTTCTTAACGTAACCGCATTAACATTCTCTCTTGGATTCACAAATGGTTGTGAAGGAAGCTTTGTGGATGCTTGAGATTTCAATAGATGCACATCGGTTGCCAATTGTCCCATTTGGGTTTCCAAAGCCTTAATGGCCGATTCATTCTTTTGTTGGCTTTGTTGTAACATAGAAGTAAGACCTTGCATGCCTTGCATTAACGCATTGAGCTTGTCATCACTCGAAGAATCACGCTCCTTGACTTGTTGTGGTTGGAATTGTTGTTGAGGTTGGAAGCGTGATTGTTGGAAACCACTTGTTGCACATATGGATTAGGAGCCGCCGCTTGCTTTTGGCATAACTAAAGTTAGGGTGATCCTTCCAACCGGGATTGTAAGTATTGGAGTATGGATCGTACCTTGGCCTTTGATTTGGATATAAAGCATTTACTTGTTCGGTCTCATCATCCGGAATAATTACCGCGGCCATTCGTTGCATTACCCTTTCCATGCTCCCCATCCTTTTTCAAGGTATGATGATGAATCACTAACTTCATGCACTCGCCTAACCGTTGTTTTTCTCTTGTGTAGAATTGTTGCGAGTTTGCAGCCATACTTTCAATCAACTCTCTAGCTTGGGTCAACGTCTTGTTCATTAGTGCACCACCACCTGCGGCGTCAAGAAGAGATCTATCACTTGGGTGGAGAGCTTCATAGAAGTATTGGAGTATCATGACGTCACTGAATTGATGGTGTGGACAGCTTGCCACCAATCTCTTGTATCGCTCCCAACATTCATACAATGACTCTCCCACATTTTGCTTCATCCCAAAATCTCCTTGCGAATTTGAGTAGCTTTTGAGGCAGGAAAATATCTCTCGAGGAAAAGTTTCTTCATCCCATTCCATGTGGTGATACTTCCGGAAGGAAATAATACAACCATTCCTTAGCATTGCCCGCCAAAGAGAACGGGAAAGCTTTCAACATTGCTCCATCCGCATTAGTCTCCGGTGGAAGCATAGCCATGACTATGGTAGAGAAGTCCATAAGATGTTTGTTTGGATCTTCATTCACCATGCCATGAAACTTTGGTAACTCTCTAATCAACCCCGGCTTGATCTCGAAGGTTGAATTAGTTTGGATACACCATTGTTGTGTATCGAGCTTGTGAGAAGCTAGATCCTTGAGTGTACGATCACCATTTCTTCTTCGTCTATATCGGAATCTGCGAACTCACTAGATGAAGAAGGAGGAAGCGGAGTGTTAACCGCTCGAAAGAGGTCCTTTAGTTGAGTGCCGGATCGAAGACGTATACCAATTGGACTCGGTTTGCCCTCTTTAAGCATTCACCAAAGATATAGTACCTGAAACAAGATTCTCGAAAACTAAGTTAGATACGATATAGAATCTAACAAAGCAAGAATAAAGCAAAAAGAAAAATAAAACAACTAAAATCGTCCGCTGCTCCCCGGCAGCGGCGCCAAAATTTGATGCGTGTCGTAACCACAACAAATTAATTAATATTTTCCACCTAATTAACAAGTATAGTGTAGTCAAGTTCGTTCCCACGAGGAGCAAGAGGTTTTAGTTGTTTAGTTGTCACAAAAAGGGGGGATTGGTTTTAGATTTTAAAAACAAAAGAAAGTAAATAAAGCAATTAAAAGTTTAAGTTGAAATATAAGAGAGATTAGATCAAGGAATCCTTCTTCGTTGCAAAACAATGATTCAAGTTATGTTCTTTTCCACTTTTTATTAGTCACAGATTATCACCAACCGTAGGTAAAGCAGCTAGCTCAGTGCTAAACCCCTAAATCCCTAGTATCACCGGATACGGAAGTTCTCGACTACCGGATTCTATTCACCAAACCACCTAGTAGTATCTCACTCAAGATGTAATTTAGTTAAACGCATTAAGATTTATGAATTTATTAGGTTGATATTAGTAGTTAGACTCTTAGCTCAAGGTCTACTTGCTAACGTTTTTCCACACACAATTGCTCCACGGAATCCCTCCGCAAGGTCTCGTGTTTGCTACTTATGTAAAGAGTCAAGAAACGATTACTTATCCCCTAACTTTCACTAGCTTTAGATCAATTAACAAATCAATTTAGTTGGCCTCCTAAACAATCTATCAATCAACCATGAATGTAAAACATTCCTATTAGTAAAAACAAACGATAATCATGTGAAAAACTTCAAAGTAGATTTAAAAACAAAACTCAAAACATGTTAAGAACTAGGAATTCATCCTCAATCAATAAGAAAATTAGCTACTCATGTTTTTGAAATTCACACAAATAATTAAAGGGAGAATTTTTAAAGTTCACACAAATAATTAAAAGAAGAATTTTGAAAGCAAGCAAAAAAACACAAGTGTTATGTGTGTAGAAGTGTGTGGAGAACTTCTCTATTTATAAGCTTCTATATCCTTGCAATCCTCTTAGGAATAGAATCCCTTTCCTTTTGTAGCTCAAATTCCAAATCCTTGTATTTGTAAAACTCTTCCACCTTCTCCTTCCAAATTCAAGCCCAAATCCTCAAACCCATTCCAATTCTAGGTCTTCACACCCCATGAGAGAAACTCATACCAAAATCCGTTATTTTGGTCGCCGGGAAAATCCTGGAATAACCGGAATTCGACCGGAAAAATCACCGACGTCCACCTGAGTATCACTGTCGGTCACCGGAGGAATATACAGTCTGATGTCGTTACAGTTAACGGTCAGACTGGTCAAACCGTTCGTCAAGGGGTCAAAGGGAGAGAATTAATCAGCCACTGAGTCAGCTGCCTACCTCGGCTGACTGGTCTAACTGGACCGAGTCAATTGAGCTGGATAAGCGAATCACTGAGTTAACTTGCCAGTAAGAAAATCTGGCAGAGTTCCATTTGTTTTCTGGTGTTTCCCGGCCAAATTCAGGCCATTGATTTTAGTCTTCACCTGTGACAATCCTAACATTCATCTAATTAGATTCATCTGCAGCAGCACAACACCACTTTTGTAACCCATATCATCTCAATATTGAGCTCAATTCTTCCTCCATTTCTGAACTGTGTTGTATTCTTCCTCTAACCCATATCACCAGCAACACCAACGCAAAATATCCATCTGCTGTGTTCAAATCCATATCTGAACTTACCAATCTCCATCATCTCTGTTATGATTTCTCGGACAAGAACTTAAACCACCAACAAAACCCATGTTTCATCTTCCTCTTTTGGTGGCAGTAACACTGATTTCTTCTTCTCTGAATACCACCGTCCCATCATCTCCACAGCAGCATATATCCATCACAAACAAAGGCAGCTTCATCCATCTCAATTGTAGAGACTGCCAACAACATCAACATCTCAGCCATTATCAGATCCTTTTTCTTTATTTCTTCATAACTGCTTCTCAATTTCAACCAGCGGCCACCAACAGCACCAGAAAGTCGAACCCATTCTCGTACCCATGGCAATCACCATGGCAACAGCAGATTCAAGCCAAAACCCATTCTTCCATCATCTCAAATTCAGAAGCAAACCCCTTGATTCATTATTTCAGAACCGGAAGCAAAACCCCCAATTCCAAGCCCTAACTTCAATTTCTTCGTCTCTGCATCAATCGATTCAGCATAAACCAGTACAAACCCATCTGTTCTTATTTCTAATAATTGCAGCAGAGCTTCTTCCCAAACCTCAGACTTCATCATCTCCAAATCAACAGCATCAAGGTCTTCTCATTCTCAAAACCCTTAATTCAATGTCAGTTCTTCGATTCGCAACATCCATCTCCAAATCTCATTCATCAATTACTCCTCATAAACCCTAAATCACCTTCATCAGCACCACAGATCGACTTATATCTCAAATCTGAGAAGAACCCAACATTTCCAATCTTAACAGAACTCAAATTCTTTACTTTCTTTCTCGATTTCAGCGCTTACCTTCAATTTCATCTTTATTCATCATTTCTTCTCTCAATCTTTCGGACAGAACAAATGCAGCAGCAGCTGCTGCTCTTTTAATTTCAGGTGACTTTTATGAATGAGAGAAACATCTCTCTCTCGATTTTAGGGTAGGGTTATAAGTTGGGACGGATTTTGCCACTCGGTCACTTATGATAAGGGCTAACCAAAGTTTCCAGCCCCTTAACCTTAACTCAGCTCCCAATATTATTGGCTTACGAAATGATCTTTTTTTCCTTCTTGCTCAATTCGGTTGATTTCTTCTTCTTTTCTCCCGCACGACTCCAAAGTAGCTATAAAACTCAAAACACGCGTAAAATACATAATTTACAAGAAAAATAGCAAAGAAAGCATAAACTATAGATATTAAATCAAGGTGTATTCTACACCCTATCAATAGAATTTTGAGTGATAGATAAGTTCAAGTCTCCACATACCTTTTAGTTGATGAAGTTCCACCGGTTCCTTGAGTAATTCTTCGTCTTGTATGATGAATCACCACGGAGTTCTTAAACACAACTACACTTTCTATCCAAGTACGAGACTTAGCTATAGTAGACCATAAATCAAGACTTATAGTTTTGATCACTAACATTGACAAACATGCTTGAGATAGAAACTTATGCGAGTTCGACCGAGCAATGCTCTAACAATCTCCCCCTTTGTCAATTTTAGTGACAAAACTATCAATACATATGGAATACAAAAAAGATAATGAAACTTTAGTAGCTCCTGTTTCACATGCCTAATCTTAAACATTACTCGAAACCTTCGTCACTTCCAAGTACTCCAATGATCCCAAAGGTTGTAAGTTCGGCATCACCGTTGTTGAAGATCCGTAGCTATAACAATGAGAAAACATAGTTCTCGATCATTGTTATACAGTGTCATAGTATTATTACACGGTGTCAAAGTTCAATTGTATCACAACTTCAACAATAATACTATGGTGATATGTATCACTCCCCCTTAGTCAATACTCCATCTCACATGGAAACCACTCCTCCTTACATAATGATCCGAAAACCATATGTATTTGTAGTGTGAACTACATATTAATTCTCCCCTTTTTTGTCAATAAAATTGGCAAAGGTACAAGAACGGGATCATAATGAAATTTATGAAAGACACATTTCATGACTAAAACAAGAAATACATACCAACTAATTTAGATGCAATCATAAAGCCGAAGCTAAATGGATTCATCAAGGAGTTTAAAGATACAAGATAATCCCTCTAAAATTCCACAGCCGCACACCCCTCAAGATATGACCATTAAGCACAAGTTCAAAAGAACTCTCCTCCAATAGATGTCATTCCCGAAAGAACAACAAGAGCGACCTTAATTTCAAAAGAAAAGAAGGATTTTATTGGACACAACAAATCACATACAAGTATGAATTTGAATCCAAAAACTCAATTAAATTAACCACAAGAGAATTCATGATTAATTTAACCGGTAATGCTCAACATAAGTGAACTTATGGAGACTCAAAAATACTCAATTAGAGTAATCACTAGAGAGCCCATAATTAATCTAATCGGAATACACAACCAAACTAATCACAAAAGAGTAATCAATTTAATTAGTCATGCTCGACATAAGAAAACTTACAGAGCAACAACTAAATAACCAAACAAGATGATTAATTTAGTTGAATATGCTCGACATAAAGTACCTTACGGAACAACAACAAGGCTAATCATGAAAATAATCAACTTAGTTGTTTAGTGCTCAATATAAGACACATTACGGATCCTCACAGTAATACATAAAACATGGATCAATGAAGATCAATACTGTGGAATATACAAGTATTCATTCTATCTTACATCACTATTTGCATAACGACAATCTAATAGACATAATCCTTGTTTAAAAAATATTTTAACCTATCTTCCATCAAAGATTGAAAATATAGGCTTAACTTTTGTATTTGTCAAAAGTCCATTCATTCTTTAATCAATACACGAATACCGATCACAAACGACTTTACTTTTGACAAGGTATGCGACAATCAAATTCACGGACGTAAACACACATATCCCGTAACAAATTGCAGTATATAAAATCATAAAGATTAATACTGCAAAAATCATCTTCCAAACAAAAAACCTAAAAACATGAAGATGGAAATAATTGTTATGTGTAGTCACAATCATTGCTATTCCAAGCACTAGTTATTCTTCCAACTAAACCAAAAAGAAGACGTACTAGGCATCAATGAATTTCCTCAAAGCCTCTTCAGAGAATTCCTTCTCATATTTGAAAAACCCATTGATAACAGGATCGTTCAGTTCCTTCAACTCTCCAGAAATACTTGTCAATTCACTAAGTTCTCTTTGTAGTTCTCGTACGGAGTTTTTTGTAAGAGACAACATTCGTTCATAGTAAATTAACTCTTCCAAGGATGAAGTGATTCGAGATTTTAACTCGTTTCTTTTGCTGATAAAATCTTTTACCAAGCTCCTGAAGTTATCATCTCTTTAAAAAAAGAAAAGAACCGGGTTGAGGAAGAACCTTTACCATTATTTGAAGTATTCACTTTCTTCATCCTTTTGGTAGAAATTCCTTTACACCGATATACGTTAGCTGCTTCAACTGCATCCCTGCTTGTTGTGCCTCTAGTCACAGGCGCCATGAACCCGTATCTTCTTAGGGAAGACTACAACAAATAAACAACTCGTGAACGACTAAAACTCTAGAAGAACAAGTCTTCTGTAGTTTAATGATCCATTATTTATATTGTTAGAGGAGAACTTTCTTAACAAAAATAAATACAATAGTTGAGCCACAAAAAATGCAAAACCCCACTTTCTCAAGTTAAAGATGAGGGTGCGAACGTCTCTGATATTAGACAGAGACGTTGTGAGCCAACCGCTCCCCTTGTTTCCCGCATAGTGGTTTACCAAGGTTTGTTGTATAAATAGACTTCATATCTCTTCTGATTCTGGAAATACTGGTTTTATGAGACCCATATTGAACATGATTTTTATTTTCATAGCACGAACAAATCAAGGGTTCTTTGTCTTGTTGAAGAGCCTTCTGTTTATCACAACTGTTAACCTTTATTCTCTGATTAATAGAAATAACAGGGTTGACCATGACTGCAGTTTTGCTTTTAAATCCTAAACCAGTTGTGTTTCCAAAGGACTTCTGACCAAATAGCATTGCTGAAATTTTGTCAGAGCTTCCAGATAACCTTAGTAGATCATCCTTAAGAGTGTTAATCTCTTTTTCCTTTAGAACAATGGTACTAGTGAGTTCATCATTGAGACAATCTATATCAAGAGTTTTTACTTGGATTGATGATTCTAATTTCTTCAATGAAGTTTTTAATTGAAGATTTTCTTGAAGAACCTCTCTTTTCAAGGATTCAAAAATCTCTGTGTCAGACTCAAAATCTGAATCAGGACTTGAGTATGTGGGTGTTTTTGCTGCAAGAGCTGAGAGTTCATCACATCTACCAGACGTATTCAACCTGTTGACACTTAGAGATTTTTATTCAATAGAATCATCAGCAGCAAATGCTGAAAGAAAACATTTATCACTTTTGATGTTTCCTTCTTCAAATTCTTTGATCCTTTCTGTTATCACCGGTTTGACAACCCAATCATTGTTTGAACAACAATCGTCACCCTGTGACAAGTTAGAGGCTTTACTTGTGTCGGACTCAGCACTGAATGCAAAGGTTTGAACAGAATTTTGATCAAGAATTTTTACCTTTCCAAAAGAAGTATTTTTGGAGAAAGTGTTGAGGTTATTTCCTCCATCGATGGTATGATTCTCAGAAACGTATCTATTATCAAATATAGTTTCTAATATATCCCAAGCATATTTAGACTTAGTGCAAGTATACACGTAGTGCTGAAGTTCTGGGGTAATGGCATGTCTGATAGCATTTAAGTCGTCTGAATTTCGCTTTGCAGCAAGGGTTTCTTCTGGACTATAACTACCAACATCCTTGGGTACAGATACATCACCTTCTGTATTGACCGGAGGATCATAGCCTTTAAAAACACGTACCCATGTACGAAAATCACGAGCTTGAAGGAAAGCATACATAGCAATTTACCACCATGGGTAGTTTGAACCATCGAAGACTGGTGATACGTTAATAGAGATAGCACCTCTGTCCATAGAGTCAGATCGCTACAAACACAGACTTGTAAGGTCTTGAACGTGTTTGCCTGATCTGATACCAATTGAAAAAGCGGGGGTCTAACAACAACACCCAATATTTCGCTTAGCAATCTGTATGGACTGACGCCGAAATACTTTCTAGAGAATCAACTAGACAGTCAGACTCAATCTAGGTAAAAGTATCTCAAGGAGTTAATATATCTCTCTTGTTTTGATTTACTCGAGCTAATAGAAATCAACGAGTCTTTAATCAAACACAAGGAATAACTTGGGTGGTACCAAAGACCAATATCCAAGGATCAATCAATGAAAATCAACAACCAAAGGTTGGATATTTTAATTGATGATCTACAATGCACAACCTGTATTATTTCAACTATAAAGATAAAACAATATAATGCGGAAATAGAAATAACACAAACACCAGAATTTTGTTAATGAGGAAACCGCAAATGCAGAAAAACCCCGGGACCTAGTACAGATTGAACACACACTGTACTAAGCCGCTACAGAAACTAACCTACTCCAAGATAACTTCGGACTGGACTGTAGTTGAACCCCAATCAGTCTCCCACTGATCCAAGGTACAGTTGTACTCCCTACGCCGCTGATCCCAGTAGGATACTGCGCACATGATTCCCTTAGATGATCTCACCCACAAATAAGAGATGCTACGACCCAAAATCGAAGATTTGATAATAAACAAATCTGTCTCACATGGACAAGTATATCAAAGGATCAATCTATCTCCCACAGATAAACCCTAAAGGTTTTGTTCCGTATTTTGATAATAATCAAGGTGAATTGATAATCCGGTCTTATATTCCCGAAGAACATCCTAGAGTTATCAATCACCTCAAAACAATCTTAATCGTATGGTAGCGAAACAAGATGTTGTGGAATCACAAACAATGAGATGAAGATGTTTGTGATTACTTTTTATATCTTGCCTATCGGAGATATCAATCTCAAGCTAATCAATATGATTGTACTCGTATGATAGAATATGCAAGATCAGATCACACAACTACGATAAAAGTAGTATCGGTCTGGCTTCACAATCCCAATGAAGTCTTTAAGTCGTTAACTTGGTTTTAGAAGAAGAAAACCAAAGGTTCAAGGAGAATCGACTCTAGCACGCAAACTAGTATCAAATTTAAGGTGTGGGGATTAGTTTTGCACATATACTAGAGTTCCCCTCATATAGTCTTTCAAATCAGGGTTTGCAATCAATGTTAGCTTAGTAACAAAGCATTCAATATTCACCATTAGATGAAAACTTGATTTCGATTCAGGCTAATATCTTTCAACCGTTAGATCGAAAACTTAGATTGTTACACACAATTGAAATGCACGTTTCTAGGTTTATTAACCGTACCCAAACGTATGCACTTGTTGGTTCAACAATAGTTAACCAAATGGTTAGCCATATGAGCATTTCATATCAACCATGTTCTTCTTCACCATAACTAGTTCAAATGACTTCAAATGAACTAGTTAGAGATTTTTCAATTGCAAGGAAATCTCATGTACTACACAAGACACAATTGAAGCAAAGATGATGTGATTCACTTGAATCGGTTCATGAACTTTATAGCCACGGTTTGCACACTGCATTCCTTAGTCTTTATAAGTATTAGTTCACGATCAACATCTTTAGATATAACCTACTCAAGTTCGCGGACTGGGTTCGCGGACTTAAGTTCACGGAAGGAGTTCACAAACTCCAGCAGAATTTCTCGGACGAAAACTTCCACCGGTTCGCGGATTGAGTTCGCGGAATTGGCTCACGCCACATTTCGTTCCTCTTGATCAACAAAGTTCGCAAACTTTGGTTCAAGGAATAGGACTTGTACATAAATGTGTTTCCACAACAATGCATATGTCCACCATTGGTTATATAATCTAAACTCTCATTCCAATCATTGAAACATTCTTAGAGGACGTTATATAGTTGTTACACCATTTCTCGTCAAAGAAATTTTCAAAGTGACTGAAACATATCATAAGTTTCATCACTAGGTAAAGATAAACTTGGTTGAAGCGAAAATCTTACCAACACATATTTCGAGATATAGATGGGCGAGGTATACTCGGCTCGAAATACCAAATGTGTATAATCAGAGTCTATATATAGCAAATGACTTTTGTCTCAAAGAGTAGGAGATAGAGTAGATAGACTTTTGAGTGATAGATAAGTTCAAGTCTCCACATACCTTTTAGTTGATGAAGTTCCACCGGTTCCTTGAGTAGTTCTTCGTCTTGTATGATGAATCGCCATGGAGTTCTTGAGCTCAACTACACTTTCTATCCTAGTCCGAGACTTATCTATAGTAGACCAGAAATCAAGAATTATAGTTTTGATCACAAACATTGACAAACATGCTTGAGATAGCAACGCATACGAGTTCGACCGAGCAATGCTCTAACACTAGTTATATAAGCTAGAGTCGATTCTCATTTAACCTTAGGTTTCTATCGAGACCCTGTAGGATAACAACTTGAAGACTTCATTGATTGTGAAGCCAGACCCAACTATTATATTTGTAGTCGCGTGATCTGATCTTGTTGTTTCTATCGTATTGAGTTCAATTGCAAAATTGGCTCGAGATTAATTTCTCCGATAGGAAAGATAGAAAAGTAGTCACAAACATATTAGTCTCATCATTTGTGATTACGCAATATCTTGTTTCTCTAGTCGATTAAGATTATTGTGAGGTGATTGATAATTCTAGGATGTTCTTAAGGTATGTAAGTCCGGGTTATCAATTGGTTCATGTTCACCTTGATTAATCAAAAGACGGAACAAAACTCGTAGGTATTTCTGCGGGAGACAAATTTATCTATTCCTGTAGACTTTTCTGTGTGATGCAGATTTGCTTATTAAAGTCTTCGACTTTGGGTCGTAGCAACTCTTAGTTGTGGGTGAGATTAGCTAAGGGAATCAAGTGCGTAGTATCATACTGGGATCAGAGACGTAAGGAGCGCAGCTGCACCTTGGATCAGTGTGAGATTGATTGGGGTTCAACTACAGTCCAGACCGAAGTTAGTTTGTAGTAGGCTAGTGTCTGTAGCGGCTTAATACAGTGTGTGTTCAATTTGGACTAGATCCCAGGGTTTTTCTACATTTGCGGTTTCCTCGTTAACAAAACTTCTGGTGTCAATGTTTTTTCTTTTCCGCATTATATTTTGTTATATAATTGAAATATCACAGGTTGTGCGTTGAATCGATCAATTGGTAAATTAAACCTTTGGTTGTTGATTGAAATTGATTGATACTTGAACATTGGTCTTTGGTACCATTCAGGTTAATTTATCTTGTAGACTCGCAGATTTCTATTTGCTTGAGTAAGTATTAATCGAGAAATTGAGATATAACTCCTTGATATACTTTTTATTACGATTGAGTCTGACTGTCTATTTGATTCTCTTAATAGTATATTGTAGTTAGTCCATACAGATTGCTAAGCGAATTATTGGATGAGGTTGTTAGACCCCTACTTTTTCAATTATGATCTAACAATTTTCAACAACTAAAACTCGAGCAAAACAGAGAAAATCTTCCAAAAAAAGCCAAAACAGAGCAATTTGTGCTCTGATACCCGAATTTCCACACCTGCAAATGCTCCAAGCAATTTTTTGCGTAACTATGTCCCGAAAATACAGTGGTTCAGTGATCTCTTATCACCCACTCGTATTTCAGCCTCATAAGTTTGACCTATACAAACAGCCAACTTCACTGAGTTATGCAACAGAAGACTTGCTTAGATTTTCTCTTTTCCTTCACTTGCAACCCATACTATAAAGAGAGGTTACTGTCATGCTTATGCTTCACATATTTTGGGGAGTATTTTCGAATCAACAGAATACTATGGAAAACATCTAATCCAACAAACTCACTTTCATTAGCTTAAAGGGAAGATTACAAAATCATGTCCAACAAATGGACTTACAAGGTTATCACTCTAATCCTACAACAAAAACACTCTCTACTGCAATGTGTTTCCTTTACACATGAAGACTTGCACTTGCAAAGGTTCTCTAACCTATTTATAATGCCAAGATCCAGGCCCATCCATATCCAATTCAGTTGCATGGCCTATGGACATCCATCAGTCCATATGCAGTTCCCCTAACCGCCACAGATCCATTCTAACTGCTACCTTTCTTGCTGGCTTGCAGAATGGCGCCACACTTTGCTTGAACGATTAGGATATGCCAAACTCGGTTATAAAGCCACTTTATAAGCGTCTCTAACTAACTCTCTTACTCTGGAATACATGTGATGCACACACACTCGTAACTGACAGCTTGAACTCAGATCCGTAAATCATTGCGCTGCGCTCAACTTGGCATGTGCCAATGTTCGGCAATGATTGTGCTTCACTCAACTTGGCCTCTGTCAAGTACGGCAACAGTTTGCTATATTTATCCCGGCCATGTACTTAGCTTATTTGGATGCCAACATCCAAATAAATCATGCCAATCGAGTCCTGCCTTGCTGCTTAGTACAACTTCATACTTTAGGTGCATCACTTGCATTCTTTTTGCCTGAGCAATTGACATCAATGGTCCGTTTGTCAATGCCACTGTTCCATATGCATTATCCACGCCTTGGCTAATGCTTGGGACAATGCCTAAGCCATTCCATGACTTTCATTTCATCTTTTATTCCTTCATTGAGTTAGGCTAACTCTGAATAAGGATATGCAACAATATCGCATAGTATTTCATGTGCTAAGTAGCCTTTCTTGTCTCAGCCATGTTGGCGCTACATTATCGGGCTGTGTAGCTCCATCAGCCAGGCCACAACTTCAGTCTTGCGCAATCTTTGCGCTTCACTGTTGGGACTGGTCATATTAAGATATGATAAGCGGCGTAGAAAGAAATGCACGGTAAAAGTGAACCGCGCGGCGTTAGTAAGGACGCTGGAGGTTGACCCTAAGTCGATGGCAGTCAAATCCAAGTTGTCGACGACTAGTTTTCTATAGGTAAAAAAGTGAATACATTTTTACCATGATAAATTAACCTCATGATAGGTGTCTAAAACGCCTTGATATTTATCTATTATTTATGCTTTCTTTGCGAGTTTTCTTGTAAATTATGTATCTTATGTTTGTTTTTGATTTTATTAGGTGCAATGGAGTCGTTTGAAGCAAAAAAAGGAGAAATTACCCATTTGGAGCAAAAAAAAGGTCATTTCATGGGTGAGTGATATTTGGATCCGGCTAAAATGCTACAGGAAGAAGGTGGAGAATGAACTGTCTGTTCTCTACCAACTGGCAGTTGATCAAGAAAGTGAATAGGCAGACGGTTCCGTGAAACTGACAGCCCAAATGAAATCTGGGTGCCTCTATCTATTAATCTGTTGGGTGTCAATATAAATCCTCATTCCTACCAAGACCTGGAATTGAGAGGATTTGTCCATCTCTCAATTATTGGGTCGACCGACCGGAGGGCCCGAAGGTCCCCTAGGGAGGGAGTCTCTTCTATGACCACTTTTTTGTCAAATGAACCCTAACGCAAATTGCAAAAAGATTTTAAAAAATTTCTGTGTCAATTTTTGATATGGTTCGTTGGATAAGTAACTTAATAACACGGGATTGATCTGAGCCGTTCATATTTCTGTGTGTAGATTCGATATCTTTCGTTGGATAAGATTAAAGGATTTGATGGGAACCGTTTAATTGATTAACAATTTAACACCTTCAGTTTCATCTCCACTCTCCTCGACCCCATGAATCTTCGACAACCACAATCTCTGCAATTCAGCATCACCTCCACAACCATTAGCAGTGGTGCTGTGGTGGATACGACTGTCCATATCCCCTTCAAACCTACCTTCTCCCTCATGTCTTCACCACCACCTACTTCCTTCTATACCGCCACTTCTAACTCAGCCACCATCACCGCCACCACTTCAATACCGCCAAAAAATCAAAGTACTCTGTTTTACCCACACACAAAAAAACGCCAGCAACACCAAATCACCACCACCAGATGCCACATCCATCTCCATCACCAGCAGAACCACCTCCTCATTTCTTCACCACTACTATCGTTGTTGTGAAAATTTAACTTCCACCACCACCCTGTTCTTCTTTCAGTTTCATACACAAATTAGAATCAAATTGATTCATACACAAACAGTAATCAAATCATACAACAAATAGATCAAATTATCTATATTAATTTACAAATTATACATAAATCATCGTCAACTTCCTCCGCTTGAAGCACCACCACCTTCTTCAATGTCAGTGAGATTAAATTCAAACCCAAAATTGATTGTAACAGCCATGTTACCCCTATTAAAGTTTGTTAGATCTACTGTGATTGTAATAGAATTTACAATTTATTACCCTAACAAATAACCATGTTCTCCATATTCAAAAAACCAAAAAATATGACATGCTCAGTGAAATTGAAAAAATAAGAGTTATCATCTTTTAGGAAATTCCATCAGCAAAGAAATGAATTGAAATCTATCTTCACTGCAAACTAAGTATTGGATAGACTATTCTTCTATTAATTTCTTCAGTCACCATCAAACAAGGAGATAACAAAATCTATAAACTAAACAAACATTACCAATTAACAAAAAAAAAATAGAAGAAGAATTTGGGATGAGGAGAAAATCAAGTAACGCCGATGTAGGAGGTAGAAAATTGAAGATAGGGTTTAGTTATGCACATAAGTCAAGTAATTGACCTAAATGCCCAATTATTTTTCCGCCTGTTGCACATGCATGTGAGGTCATGGTGCGATCCTGTATACTAAGGTGTGACCTAACTAACGTACTCCAACTTTAGATGTTTTGTTAGCCATTGATCCTATATTCTGGTATTTAGAGAGAACAACGAAAATGACAAGGACGTACCTACAAAAAAAATCCCCACATTTTTGGCCAACAATGAAAATTGACGAGGACTATCTAAAAAACGGTTGATGAGAATATGAACCTGATATACTTACAAAAAATTAGGCCCTCCCACCGTGGCAGCGGTGTTCTAGTTATACCTGAAATTGAGAAGAAGTGATGATGGAGGCTGCTGCTGGTGGAAGTAACCGATGAAGAAGAAGGTGGTGATGAAGATTAGTTTGGAGATGAGATCTATGGGGGTTCACATCTGTTGCAGTCAAGAACACGAGATGATGAAAAATTACAACTGTTATTGTGGATGTTGGTTAATGGAGTTAGGGTTCTGCTGAGTTTGAATTCTCAATCGAGAAATCAGTTGAAGAAGGAATTAATGAGTTAGAACGAATCAGGAGAAGTGGGTTTAACTCAGATTTGAAGTTCCTTGAATCAAATGGTGAATTTTTCGCAAATTAAAGTATGGGTTTGTTGAATATGAAGATGGATTTGTGTTGATGATGTAATGGGATAATGATGAAGTTCTTGAGTTCAGTTGGCCTAGAAGACAGTGATATGGGGATTTTGAGTTTGTTATCTGAACAAGGAAGCTTAAAAGATCATTGAGCTGAGAAGATATGCAAGGAAGCTGAGCAAGGAATTGGAGACTGCAGTTCTAATGGTTGTTTCTAAGATTGAGATATTGTATGCATGTTGCAAGTGCAAATGGCTAAGCTGCAGTTTGAAATGGGGATAAGAAGAACTTGTGGTATTGAGGAAGTGTTTGTTTGTTGTAAAGTCATAGAGGAGAAAGAAATGGTAATGGTTTAAGCTACAACACTGGAGATACAGGGAAGCAAGAAGTTGTTGTTGCTGTAAAATGATATTGGGTTGCAGGATGGCTGCCAGATACATGAAACTGAAGGAGTACAATTGCAGTTGTAGTGGTTGGTGGCGATGGAACTGAAGTTGTTGATTGTATGTCATTGTATGATTGGTGTTGGTGTTTGATTCCCAGGGTTAGGAGATGCTGAGTTATTGTATTTGCAGGTTGTGATGTTAGTAGATGATGGTTTCAGCTGATGGCATTGGAGAGAGTTAGCTGGTGGACTGTTGAGCTGCTCCAATTGAGGCATTGCAGGTCATGGGCTCTGCCAGAGATTACAGGGTGATGGCTAGAGGTAAAGTTGGAACTTATGATGTTCAGCTGAGAATACAAAGATGCATGGGTTCAGTTTAAACTCAAATGGAATTGGGAGTCGCTGCCATGTGCAATACAGGGAAGATTGAGAAGTTGAGATGATATTGATATCAAGCAGTTTCTGGTGGAGATTTGGTATAGGCAGTGGTGTGTAGTTGGTGGATAATTTTGGTATTTAGGAGAAAGACAAGCAGATGGTGTTGTAGCTGAGAAGAAATCAGGAAGATTAGAATGGCTGAAGCTGAGATGTTATTGTCAATTGTTGAAGCTGAAATAGCAGGCACGGACATGTTGGTGCAATAGGGATCATGGAATTGGGATTGAAGAATGATAGAGGAAATTGAGGCAGTACTTGAGTTCTGGTGGTCACTGCCACGACAAGGAAATGAAGAAGATGAATATGTTGTTGTGGTGATGATATTAATGAGTTCGAAGGGTTTTGGATGCATGTTAGGAAACTACAGGGAAGAACAAAAATGCATGTTGTGTATGTGAAGATGCAGAATTGAGGTTTGCTTGCAAGTTGTGGCATGAGTAATAACGCAGAGAAGGAGTTGTGTGATGCCCGAGTTTGAGGAAAGAGTTGCAGCTGGAATTTGCACTGTCAGTTCCACATAACTGACAAGATTAACAAGTTATTGGGCTTTGTTTGAGGCATGGCGTGAGCATGGGCTGGGAAAATTTGGATATGAGACAACCGAGATTTGGTTTGGTGGTATAAAAGAAAACATTCACAGCAAATTAATTTTATCTTTTGGTTACTACTTCTGCCTAGGGTTTAGAAACATGGAAACTCTTCTTTTTCTCCTTGTTATGAACTCCATTAACATGAGTAGTTAATCTTATTATTGGTTATGGATTAGTTGGATTTTACAAAGCATGTTTCTTGTTCAATAAATTAGTTTTGTCTCAATATTATCGATTATGATTCACTAGAAATATCGCCATGTATGGTTGAATGTTTGTTTTGTGAAGTTGCAAATTGGTAGAACTCACATGCATATCTATTGCTAGATTAAAGTTTATTATACGCAAATGTGATACATTTTTTATTGCAAGTAGCATAATTGTGAATATTGCTTGTAGTGATACATCCTAATAGTCACAAGTGAATCATAACCTTTGTTAAATCGGATTAGTGCTTTTACACGTTCCATTGCTTTGATTGGCCTGATTTCATAAAACTTATTGCATCTAGGGAATTAAACTTGATTAGTGCTTTTACACGTTAGGTTGTTCCCTTAGGTAGAATTCATATTCGCATCTTTTAATGTGTTTGTTGATGACAAGAGGAAATTAGCGGGATATTCTTGCGATCAAGGTATCCTAGGGCTTTTGATTAAGTTGAGATTAAATATCAATTCTAGTTATTGTTGAAAAGCATGTTAGTGAATGAAAACGATATCCTTGACCAATACTTTCACAAATTTGAATTGCTTGCTTTATTTCTTGTTTTGCTTTTAGTATAGTTTAGTTTATTAAAAATCAGAAAAATCCCCCCGTGCTTTACTTAAGGAACCGAAACATACTGACAACCTAGACCTCTCTTTGGAGATGATCCTTTCTTTCCCTTGCTTTTATTATATCTAGTTGAAGTGAGAAAGTTATTTATTTTTGACGCATACGACAGCAATCAAATTTTGGCGCCGCTGCTGGGGAGGCAGCGGGTTGTTATTTGTTTTGGTTTAATTTTTTTTTTAGTTTTTCATATTCTTTTGGTTCTTAACCTTGTTTTGAGAATTTCGTTTCAGGTACCGATTTCTATGGACGGAGCATATTGGAGCAATCAATACAGTTTTCAACCTCAACAACATGACAAGTATCACCCTTACTCCACGTACCCTTTTTAGTTGTTCTTATACATACCAACCTTTTTATGGTGGGTATGTAAGTGAGCAACCACAAAGAGGGAGGATACTTGTACTCCCATTCATATTTCTTCTAGTGTGGTAGACGAAATGTAGCAATTTATGGTCAGCATGGAGTCAGTTCGTAAACAACCAAGCATGGAACCAGTTTCATCAACCACATACGCTCATAGTATGTTTGTCCCAATTTCTGATCTTAGTTATGATCATTCACCCATTCAAAGGGAAGATAATTGGCCTAACAATACTGAAGTAAGTGATTCTACTTTTGCCTTAGAGAGTGAGCTTTACAAACAAATGGAACAATATATTCAGAATTTGGATGGATCACTCCAAGAGCTTCATAAAGTTGTTTCCCACTTAAGACAAGGCATTGATTAATACAAGGCGGACATGGGAAATTCTGAAAAAGACCAATCCTTGGGCGGGTTTGATGATAATTGTGTAGTTAACTGAAGTCTTGATCGTAATAATGATCATTCACCTATTCAAAAGGATGAGTTAGATATTAGCAACACTAAATTCAGCGAGGACCAGTATTATGTTACCTATGAATGTGACGTCGATTATGATGCATTGCTTGAAACAACTCATGGTGACAACAACGAGGAGTGTACAATGGAATCTTTCTGGGATCAAGATGAAGATGAAGACGAACAGGACTATGATGACACTTGTGTAGATTACTCAAGCATTGATCTTAATAATGATCAAGTGCCTATTCAAATGGTGGAGCTTGAGGATGATGCATTTTTGAGTGTTCTAAAAAAGTTCCTTATAACGAGATTTAGATCCGAAAAAGAGTATGTGCCGAACAACAAATAGGAGTATGTTGAGAATGAAATCGTTACGACAAATATTGTGGAAGACCCAATTGAGCTTGGAAAGGATTATAATGAAGATGTTGATGTCAAGACTTTGGTTAAGGCAGAAACGGACGAAGAATGGTGCAAGGTTTGATAGAGGACCATGATATAGAAGAGGTGAATAATTCACTTGAGTTTTTCAAGGATGAAGAGGATTCCGTAATACAAGAGATTGTGCAAGATTTGTCTACCCCTTTGCATATTGTTTCTTCTCCTTTACCTCTTATTGGTTTGAATGTATGTGCTTCGAGAATATTGTTGAATGACTTTGTTTCTCGATATCCTCCATTAGAGATGCTTGATTATCATACACTTCCAAGTGTGGACAAGAATAAGTGCGGGGGAAACTTTTATCGGTTAATAGCTTCATTTATATTCTACATTACTAATATTTGTGTGAATCTAGTGTTTGCAAAACAGGTTCTATGGGTGGATCCCCAACTTTTCAGGTTATTGGTGTATGGGGAATTCGTCTTGAAAGTCGGGCTGACGACTTTAAACCAAGCGTTGCATGGGAGGCAACCCACTGGTTTTGTATCTCTTATCTTTTAATTTTTCTTGTCTTGTTTTTAGCTTTTTATTGTCTTATATTTATTTATTTTTCTGATTTCTTGTCTTATATTTATTTATTTATATTATTTTTCACCTTGACTTTCTTTGGACGATTCAATTTACATTGAGGACAATGTAAAGTTTAAGTGTGGGGGAGTGGTTAAGCATTTGCATTGTAAATTTTTCAAATTTTTCAACTTTTGTTTAAATTAGTGAATAAAAAAAATTCCAACTTGTAGTTAGTTTAGAGTCACATAGTATGCATGTCGCTAAGATTACATCGAGATTCTTATAAGAGTGACTGAACTTAGAGATGACAGAGAACGTGATCGGGTTTCTTGCTTGTATGAGAGTTAAAGTTGGATTTAACCATGCCAGTGGCAAATGAGGTGCAGACTGAATTTGGTGTTAGAGTTGTGATCCCCAATGAGGTGCAGACTGAATTTGGTATTAGAGTTGTGATCCCCTATAGTGTAGACTACCCATGTTACATCATGAGAGACACCGACCTTTAATTCTTTATACGTGTCTAAATATGTACTTTTAGAGTGTGTGTCACCGTATGTTAATTCCGGGTAGAATGATGAGCTACCCAACCTCCCACCAATAAAAGCACTACTTTGATCTCTTGAGTGCTATTTTATCAATCATGATGGTGACATCGAATTGCTAACTTACGTACCACTTGTAATTTTTTTCACAGTTAGCACCATCCACTTTATCTCTCTCTACACCAACAGTTCCATAGAAACACCATCATCATCAACAAGCGGAGCATCACAAATTCAAAGGTACAGAAATGAGAAGATTTCAGATTCAAGTAAAGCAACAAGACAAGGAGCAGAATTTTTACAAGTTGAGACTTATGTACAAAAGTGAAGATTGAGAGTTCAAGAAGTTTATGATATCGAGACAATACACGCTATGAAGAATCAAGCGGTAAAGTACTTACACCATGGCCATTTTTTCTTATTTTATTTTTATTTTCAGTTTGTGTTTATTTCTCTTGTCTCATGAAAAAAAAAACAGAAAAAAGAATGAAAAAAAAAAAGACAACAGAAAGTTGCATTATTATTAGTTGTTATCTTATTTTGTTTTATGTTCATTATCATTTTGCATTGTATATATCTTATGAAAAAAAAAAGGAAAAAAAAAAGAGACAAGAAAAATTCATTGTATCATATTTTGGGCTTGCATCATTTTAGTTCATTTTTAGTTTTATATTCTTTCAAATAAAGTCAATGTAAAGAGGAATATTCATAATGAAGTTTCAAGCAACAAGGAATTAGAAAAAAAGTATCACATTGTCAAGATTCTACAAAGTTCAAGAGTTATCATCAAGAGCTAAAGACCGAAGACGAAGATGAAGACAAGAGTTGACGACCGAAGACAAGGATTGAAGACCGAAAAAGTTTCTATGGATAATGTGAGAATGGTGCTAATGCACATCGAACGGATAACGAGGTAAGTAAGCATATTCCCACCTTCATTAAATGGTTGATTTCCTTTCGTAGAGATCGTCAGAAAAAGGGTTTTCAAAATGAATAAAAGATGTGGATTTCAAAACAATTCGGAGGGTTTTGCCTTCCTACTATTCAACGTGTCGTAGGATTCTCTCTTCATTCCTATCAGGACACATGTGTGACTGTGACCCATAAAAAAGTTATTTATTATTGAGAGCAACTTCATAAAACCCATTCTTGTGAGGCAGAGTCGAGACTTTCGATCACTCTCGAACCTGGATTCTTTCGATAAGGGATGGTTATTTCTCTCTCAACTTTTAAAGATGATATTGTGTTCATATATGTGTCTAACTTCTTATGACTAATGTGCAAAATCTCTATGTCTTCTTAGCGCGTCGGATGCTATCATTTAAGAGAACTTGTAAGTTGGAAAAGTAGGATTTGTAGGTAAACCTCTTGTAAACTTTCACGAGACTATAACTCGTCCACTAGGGACACCTAGGGGTTCAAAGGCTTGTTATACGTGCTAAGTGTGAACGTTTCCTCAACGAGACAGAGTTGTATGTATGTTTTAGAATTATTTTGTGTGATTTGCTCGAGGGCTAGAAAAGTCTAAGTGTGGGGGAATTTGATAGGTGTCTAAAACGCCTTGATATTTATCTATTGATTATGCTTTCTTTGCGAGTTTTCTTGTAAATTATGTATCTTATGTTTGCTTTTGAGTTTATTAGGTGCAATGGAGTCGTTTGAAGCAAAAGAAGGAGAAATTACCCATTTGGAGCAAAAAAGGGTCATTTCATGGGGAGTAATATTTGGAGCCGGCTAAAATGGTACAGGAAGAAGGCGGAGAATGAACTGTCTGTTCTCTATAACTGACAGTTGAGCAAGAAAGCGAATAGGCAGTCGGTTCCGTGAAACTGACAGCCTAAATGAAATCTGGGTGCCTCTATCTATTGATCTGCTGGGTGTCAATATAAATCCTCATTCCTACCAAGACCTGAAATTGAGAGGATTTGTCCATCTCTCAATTATTGTACCTGAAATTGAGAAGAAGTGATGATGGCGGCTGCTGCTGGTGGAAGTAATCGATGAAGAAGAAAGTGGTGATGAAGATTAGTTTGGAGTTGAGATCGATGGGGGTTCGCATCTGTTGCAGTCAAGAACACGAGATGAAGAAAAATTACAGCTGCTACTGCCGCTGTTGGTTAATGGAGTTAGGGTTCTGCTGAGTTTGAATTCTCAATCGATAACTCAGTTGAAGAAGGAATTAATGAGTTAGAACGAATCAGGAGAAGTGGGTTTAACTCAGATTTGAAGTTCCAGCGGAGTAAAAGAAGAATTGATGCTTGAAACAATTCAGAGAGAAGACATGGAATTAGTTGAAGTTGTTGAGGTGATTTGAAGATAGAAGATGAATCAGATGGTGAATTTTCCACAAATTGAAGTATGGGTTTGTTGAATATGAAGATGGATTTGTGTTGATGCTGTAATGGGATAATGATGAAGTTCTTGAGTTCAGTTGGCCTAGAAGACGGTGAGATGGGGGTTTTGAGTTTGTTATCTGAACAAGGAAGCTTAAGAGCTCATTAAGCTGAGAAGATATGCAAGGAAGCTGAGCAAGGAATTGGAGACTGCAGTTCTAATGGTTGTTGCTAAGATTGAGATATTGTAGGAATGTTGCAAGTGCAAATGGCTAAGCTGCAGTTTGAAATGGGGATAAGAAGAACTGGTGGTATTGAGGAAGTGTTTGTTTGCTGTAAAGTCATAGAGGAGAAGGAAATGGTAATGGTTTAAGCTACAACACTGGAGATACAGGGAAGCAAGAAGTTGTTGTTGCTGTAAAATGAGATTGGGTTGCAGGATGGCTGCCAGATACATGAAACTGAAGGAGTACAGTTGCAGCTGTAGTGGTTGGTGGCGATGGAACTGAAGTTGTTGATTGTATGTCATTGTATGATTGGTGTTGGTGTTTGATGCCCAGGGTTAGGAGATGCTGAGTTATTGTATTTGCAGGTTGTGATGTTAGTGATGGTGGTTTCAGCTGATGGCATTGGAGAGAGTTAGCTGGTGGACTGTTGAGCTGCTGCAGTTGAGGCATTGCAGGTCATGGGTTCTGCCAGAGATTACAGGGTGATGGCTGGAGGTAAAGTTGGAACTTATGATGTTCAGCTGAGAATACAAAGATGCATGGGTTCAGTTTAAACTCAAATGGAATTGGGAGTCGCTGCCATGTGCAATACAGGGAAGATTGAGAAGTTGAGATGATTAGGGCTGTCAACGGATAAATATCCGCCGGATATTGGACAATCCGATAAGGTTAAGGTTAAGAATTATCGGATATCCGATATCCGTTAACATCCGGCGGATATCAAAAATACAAACCGATATCGTTAACGTTAATCTATCGGATAACAGATATTTATCCGTTAAAATCCGATAACGCAAGAACGAAAATTTTGAATACGCAAGAACGAAAATTTTCTGTAACAAAGATGTCATCTTCATAACCTTCTTGTACAGTTGATGCCTGATGAAATTCTGTCTGTCCCCATTCGTTCAAACAAATCTCTATTAGAAGAAAAAACGATTTACCCAAAAATCATACCTGCAAAGGTATGTGCAAATAATCATCAACCATCAAGAAATTCAACAGATTCTTTGCACGATGAACCGCCGTGCTCGCGGTTGTGGATTGGAGAAGATAGAAACAATGAGAACAATGAACAGTATCAGCAAGACTAAGTGTAAGGGTGAGATGCCACCACCATCATTAGAAGAACTTCCACAACAAACGGTTCCCATGATACAATAATCTTCTTAGTGTTTTTGCAGAGGATTTAGTACCAAAACCAAGAATCAAGACTCTTTTATTTATACTGTAATTCTATTGCAGAAAACACGGCAAACTTGGATTACTGGAGGATTAAGCGTAGTTAAGGTCTTCTGACTAAGCAAGTCTCTGTCATAGATAAAGAATGTAGAAAAGCAACAACTTGGGACTAAACAAGTCTTCCACTGATTGCAACTTAGCAACTACTAACAAGGGTATGGAAGCGTCCAATAAGCTGCTGGGACCAAATTTGAAATTCGCAACTAACAATGGCTCAAAAGCTGAAACTCGGTCATAAATGATAGGAATGTGTGACTAGTTTTTTTTGAAAAACATGTTTCCTGCTCAAAAGCTGAAACTCGGTTATGAAGGTTATGAAGATGACTATCGGATATCGGATATTAACCTAACGGAAAGGCCCATTCCAATATCGTTATCGTTAAGAGAAAATATCCGATAAAATATCCGATTCCGATATCCGATATCCGATATGTCGGATAAAATCCTATAGGATGTCGGATTTCGGAAATGGATATCGGATATCGGTTATCCGTTGCCAGCCCTAGAGATGATGTTGATATCAAGCAGGTTCTGGTGGAGATTTGGTATAGGAAGCAGTGTGTAGTTGGTGGATAATTTTGGTATTCAGGAGAAAGACAAGCAGATGGTGCTGTAGCTGAGAAGAAATCAGGGAGATGAGAATGGATGAAGCTGAGATGTTGTTGTCAAGTGTTGAAGCTGAAATAGCAGGCACGGACATGTTGGTGAAATAGGGATCATGGAATTGGGATTGAAGAATGATGGAGGAAATTGAGGCAGTACTTGAGTTCTGGTGGTCACTGCCACGACAAGGAAATGAAGAAGATGAATATGTTGTTGTGGTGATGATATTAATGAGTTCGAAGGGTTTTGGATGCATGTTAGGAAACTACAGGGAAGAACAAAAATGCATGTTGTGTATGTGAAGATGCAGAATGAAGGTTTGCTTGCAAGTTGTGGCATGAGTAATAACGCAGAGAAGGAGTTGTGTGATGCCCGAGTTTGAGGCAAGAGTTGCAGCTGGAATTTGCTCTGTCAGTTCCACATAACTGACAAGCTTAACAAGTTATTGGGCTTTGTTTGAGGCATGGCGTGAGCATGGGCTGGGAAAATTTGGATATGAGACAACCGAGATTTGGTTTGGTGGTATAAAAGAAAACATTCACAGCAAATTAATTTTATCTTTTGGTTACTATTTCTGCCTAGGGTTTAGAAACATGGAAACTCTTCTTTTTCTCCTTGTTATGAACTCCATTAACATGAGTAGTTAATCTTATTATTGGTTATGGATTAGTTGGATTTTGCAAAGCATGTTTTTTGTTCAATAAATTAGTTTTGTCTCCATTTTATTGATTACGATTCACCCGAAATATCGCCATGTATGATTGAATGTTTGTTTTGTCAAGTTGCAAATTGGTAGAACTCACATGCATATCTATTGCTAGATTAGAGTTTATTATACGCAAAAGTGATAAATTTTTTATTGCAAGTAGAATAATTGTGAATATTGCTTGTAGTGATACATCCTAATAGTCACAAGTGAATCATAACCTTTGTTAAATCGGATTAGTGCTTTTACACGTTCGATTGCTTTGATTGGCCTGATTTCATAAAACTTATTGCATCTTGGGAATTAAACTTGATTAGTGCTTTTACACGTTAGGTTGTTCCCTTAGGTAGAATTCATATTCACATCTTTTAATGCAATTGTTGATGACAAGAGGAAATTAGCGGGATATTCTTGTGATTAAGGTATCCTAGGGCTTTTGATTAAGTTGAGATTAAGTATCAATTCTAGTTATTGTTGAAAAGCATGTTAGTGAATGAAAACGATATCCTTGACCAATACTTTCACATATTTGAATTGCTTGCTTTATTTCTTGTTTTGCTTTTAGTATAATTTAGTTTATTAAAAATCAGAAAGATCCCCCCTTGCTTTACTTAAGGAACCGAAACATATTGACAACCTAGACCTAATCCTTTCTTGCCCTTGCTATATTTATATTTTGTTGAAGTGAGAAAGTTATTTATTTTTGACGCATACGACAGCGATCACCTCACTTTCAAACACTAAACTCACACGAAAATTCACTTCTACTACTCCCTCCGTTTCAAAATGATTGGCTTGTTTATGTGCAAATTTGTACATAAACAAGCCTATTATTTTGAAATGGAGTGAGAAGATTTTTTCTACTATATCTCTTCTAATTTTCATTTTAGTGTTTTAAATTTCTCAATTGAAATGTCTCAAAAAGCTATTATATTTTTTTGTAATGCCAAATTTGAAGTTGTTGTTTCTAAGATATGTGGTAATTTTAAAAAGATTGAAAATAGCAAATGGAAAGTGCGAGTTTTAGAAATGGGATAATTGGAGTTTAGTACTCAGGTTTGGACCAACACTAGGCTATGGTCTAACATTTGTCCAACGTTAGTGTTTGGTACCTGGACCAAACGTTGACCTACGTTGACTGTTTATGACTAGACTTTAATGAATTTGTAAAATAAAAATATTATAAGAATAACGAGATTACAAGTGTACCCTTGAAGTGGTATTATGCTCAGTAACCCTAGAACCCGATGTTATCTATTTCCAGTTCTCTTCTTCTTCCCCATACTCTCTATTGCAGCTGCAAATCGATAACGGGGATGAGTTGTGACTGAATATTACCATATGTTTGTTGGTGTCACTGCCATGAAGATTGTTGTGTTAATTCGCGAAGAAATCGTCACTGTTTGAAACGGTAAAGAAATGGAAAAGAAGAAATTAGAGTTTGCAGAGATTAAAGATATGCTTCGATTGAGGAGATTTAGAACAAATAGAGTCTGTGTTAATTTGGGGGGTAAGATTTAGAAGTGATATGAAGAACTGTTTTTGAATCGAAGAAGTGGGTGCTTGATGATTTGGGAGAAGAGCATCTGAGATGATGTTCATGGGTTCATACGAGATGTTACATGGTGTAATCAGAATCAATGAAAAAATTGGCAGTTGGGGTTTGATTTAATTTTTAATTAGGCATTGAGATGGTTTGATTTCGAATTGATGGTGAAATTAGAGTTCTTATAACTTTGAGAAGAAATGGGTTTCTGCTGTCTCTATAATTGAATGTTGCATCTGACTTTTAAATGTAATTGGAAGTTCGGTGATGTTATGAGTTTATGGTAATCAGTGTATTTGAGATGAAAGTGTCTCTTCAAGATGAGAAATCAAGCTCAGATGGGTTGTGATGTGAAGAGAGGAGATTCAGAGATGAATTGAGGTGCTGCCTGAGATCGAGAAATCAATGCTAAATCGAGATGAGAAATGAGTAGTAGATGCTATTGACGCTTGAGAAGAAATTGAAGTTCGGGTTTTGGATCTGGAGATTTTGAACTGAATTAGGTGAAGATGAGATGGACCTGTTGGGTTTGAATTACAGAAAAAAATTAGTTTGGAGCTGAGATCAATGGGGGATTTGCACCTGTTGCAGTCAAGAACACAAGGTGAAGAAGAATTACAGCGGTTGTTGATGTTTGAAGCTGCAGATGAACTAAAGAATTACAGCAGCAGATTCTGAAGATTCTGATGTTGTCTGATTCATGGGATTGTGGTAGATTGGAAGATGGCAACGTATATAAGATTGGAAGATGGCAATATATATGGTTGATTTATAAGAAGAGTTAGGAGAAACTGAGAAGATGGGTTGATTTGTTGTTGCTGTGATGAGAACTGGTGCAGGTGGTGATTACTTCCATGGATTCTACTAGTTGATACTGGGAAGCCAAAATGGTTAGAACTGAGAATGAGTTTGTGGCGTTGGGTGCCTGAGCTATAATAATGGTTATTGTGTAGATATTAATACACTCAAGGGTATAACTGTAATCTCGTTACGTAATTACACTATTATATAAATTTATTAATAATAACTAAACAGAAGTTAGGACTTAGCCTAGTCAACGCGAGTCAACGTC
Organism: Papaver somniferum; assembly: GCF_003573695.1. Classification (NCBI taxonomy): domain Eukaryota; kingdom Viridiplantae; phylum Streptophyta; class Magnoliopsida; order Ranunculales; family Papaveraceae; genus Papaver; species Papaver somniferum. The sequence continues at coordinate 129,617,941 of NC_039365.1, read as the reverse complement.
CAGTCCACGTACCAAACCCTAATGTTGGACAAATGTTACACCAAAACCTAGTGTTGGTCCAAACCTGAGTACTAAACTCCGATTATCCCTTTAGAAATCAATCCGGGAAAATGTTCTGCTGAGAGACAAATAAGATCTCAAGTTTTGAAAGTTAACAACCAAAGTCACAAAAACATAGGAAAAAACAGTTCACGAGCGCATTGAACGGAAGATACGTCAAATGAAGATAACCATGAGCCCAAAAATTGTCCGAGATTTTATTGAAGTTAAGTTTTTATTGCCTAAGTTAATATATCTTATAATCAATGAGGCAGTATTAATGAATTAGAAAATTTTAGATCTTAAAAGTTTGACTTCAAATTCTAATTATAGGGTACTTACTACATTTATTTTGAGTTACCAACAACTAATTAATTTGACTAAATTCATGCACATGAATTACCAACGACTATATAGTGACGGTTCTATTTATAATGGTTTTTTTTTTTTACAATTAGCGGCTCCATATTCTTATAAAATACAACACTACTAACAATTTTATTCTCGACCAGCCTACATAATCATTCTCAACCAATACCATCCACCATGTTTTTCAAAATTAAAGGTAAATAATTGTTATTTGTGGAAGCAAAAGAGGTTTGTCCATTATATTTCATGGATAACCACAGTCTGATGCAATGTCCTTGGATGTATTCAAAGTGTCCACACAAGAAGGTTGTTCAACATGAGAATGGTCATTGACTTACAACCTCAAAAGCTCATGTATTTGCAATTTCAAGATATTAATTTTCCAGAGGAACCACATATTCTAGAGGATGCTATGAAGGTTAAAGAATAAGAAGATAAGTTAGCGGCGTTGTGCAAAAACTTGAAACTTAAAAACCAAATTGAAGAAGTTATTACACTGCGAACGATGTGGAGATGAAGATCAAGATATAAAAACATTGTCACATAGAATTAGTGGATGGTGAAAGCCCGGTTGTATAACTTATATGCAATTCTACACTTGTACATACGAAGATACATACAGAAAGCACTTCTGAAAATGTTCTAGGTGTTTTTTGGTGGAGTGGACTGATTAACTGTAGGAACTAATTGATTCACTGTCGTTTTATGTTTTAGTTTGGTGTTATGTTGTGTTATGTTTATTTATTTAATTAATTAAAATTTATTTGAATTTGCACCATCAGGATCATAACTAATTTGAACATTTCTTATATTAAAGCAAACTACATCATATTAAAGCAAACTACATCGGATTAAAGCATATACTACGTACGTAGTCACCTTTCAATTAACATCCTCACGGGTGGTGGAGCATCTAAGAAGCAAAAGGGTTTGAATCTGTGAAGCTCTTTAAGAATGTTGAAACAAGCTTCGAAAGCGAAAGCTCTGCCATCAGATACTTGTAATATCACTAGTGTTCTTTGTTCCACTTCATGAGCACATTTATCTTTCAATTTATTGCGGTTACTATTAACTAGTTGACCTAGGAATTGAATGATTTGTGATTAATTATTCTAAAACGGGATGGAAATCCTTGAGCCTCACACAAAAATGAGGAACCTTCAAAGTCAACACGGGTTGATTACTACATACATTTTCTCTTGTTCTAAAAATAGTTAAATCCTCAACTAGAGTAGATCTAAGACCATGAACTCTGGGAGGAATTTTTAGATGATTATTGAGTGACATTATAGGTGTCGAATGTGTGAATTTAGAGTTAAAAAGAGTTGAGTTTATACAGGAAAAATTAGAGACGTTGGATGACTAAATATTTAACCGTCAAATATATTTGTTGGCCGTCCAAACTAGGTCGCGCACTAGGGTTAATATGCCAACGTTTAAGTTATGAAGCGCGGTTGAATTCCAACCGCATGCGATTGTGGCCAAACACACGGCTTTATTTGAAGCACGCGGCTCTCCTCCGACTGCAGTGGGCAAACTAATAATTTGCATGTTTGTCCATCCGTTTTATGATTTGTTCATCCCATAATGTGAGCAAAATAGCTAGAAATCACTCTTAAAATACTAAACCACTTTGGTTGTTTCAAATGTCTATCTAATTTTTCAACATTTCTAACAAGGGTTACCATAATATCGGTGGGTGTAGCGAAATCTATATAAGACAAAATATTCACTGTTTTTGGATTAGTACACTTCCCATTAGTAGCCATGAAATCTTGTACGAGCAATTTTATTTTGAAGCATGTCCAAGCAATTGAGGATGTTGTTACTTGTCACTGGTTCCAATGAGGATGGATGTTGTTAGACATCTAGAAATACGGCCACTAAACTCTATAGCAGACAATTGGATGTAAAACATGAGGAATAAGGTGTCGTAAAGACAATGTAAATGGATGTTATGCGGCCACAGCGTTTGATCCCACTTTGGTTAAGTTTTAACTCTCATGTCCTCTCAATCGACCCCGTTTCCAGATGTTCAAAATTGATTTTTTTACTCTACCGTAAGCATGTTTTATCCAAATATAAAAATTATTTTTTTACGATACAATGGTAGTTCATGTCCAAAAACTTTAAAAAAAATTAGAGTTCGGTAATTCACTCTAGTTCTAACAGTTCATTTTGTGGAATGAACTTGTATATATAATAGTTAATTTTAGTGGTCATTTTGTAGAATGAACTTGTAATAGTAGTTCATTTTGAAGAATAAAGTTTTAATGGTGGTTCATTATTGTAGTTAATATTATAGAATAAACTCGTGATAGGTGTTCATATCATAGAATGAACTCTTAATGGTAACTCATTTTATGGTAGTAATTATGGTAGTTCACATTGTAGATAGTAATTATGATAGTTCACATTGTAGAATGAACTCGTAATAGGTGTTCATTATGGTAGTTTATATTGAAAAATGAACTTGACAATGTGAACTACTGTATTGCAAAATAAACTCGTAAATGGCAGTCCAAAATGTCGAATGAGCTAGTGATAGATGTTCTATGGACTCCTAATTGTAGTTTCATATAGTAAAATGAACTCGTAATAGTAGTTCATTTTGTCGAATGAACTCATATAGTAGTTCTTTTTATAGAATAAACTCGTACATTAGCTCATCCTAGGAGTTCACATTCAAGTGGTATAGTAGTTCATTTTGAAAGTGGTACTCGTTGGATAGATCTCGTAGAATATATAAAATTTATTATTTTTTGACTTATAATTCAAAAGATATTTAGTTTTTAAGTATTTTTTATTTATTTTTGTGAAGAGAAAGAAAAGCCGAACAAAAAATCTTAACAAACCCCGGAAACAAATTATAAAGCCACTCCCTATTTCTTCTAGTGGTAGGACCCAGAAGCGGGCTCCTGCTAATTCCAATGGGTGGGGCCCACCTTCACATGAGGCGGCTGGCCATGTAGAGTTGCTCATTTCTGAAAATATTTGAAAGATAATGCATTGCGCGAGTGATGTTCATTCTAGAACCACATAATAATTTTTTGGACCAAACTAAAAAAGAAAAATCTTAGAGCAATTGGACCAAGTCAACAGACCAAACTTATCCAAACACCAAGAGTATTGATAGTTTCTACTTGTTTCAGGGTTATGATAATACTTGCATAATTGTATCTACAACCAGTCAAGATAGGAAGATATATTTTTTAGGGTCATAAAAATAATTAACTCGTTAGAAATAGTTTTCTTATTGACTTGACTTATGTATGGTTGTTATTACAGCGTACTATGACTGTTCCTATGGCCTTTATCTCTTGTAGTGATACATGTACAAATCTCTCAGATTATTATCTTTTGCAATACCCAATACAATCTTGGAAGAGGCTAAACTAGTAGCAGATAAATTAGTTTCCTCTAAAGGTTTTCAGTACGTAGATAGACGGGCAAACAAGGTGGCAGACTTGTTGGCAAAAGAAGGGCGAAAATCAAGTAGCACAACTTCTTGGACTGATCAAGCCCCTAGCTTTTTATTTCTTGCAATTGCTTTTGACACAGTCAAAGCATATGAATTATGTAGTTCTAATGACTCTACCTTTGTATCTTGTTCTGCCAGGATTAATCCAACAAATTCAGTCATTGGACGAGCAACTCATCAAGAGTTAGTCTCTGAAGAGCCTGAATTAGCAGATTAATGTTGGCTTCGTAATATAATCTTATTTTCAAAAAAAAAAAATACAATCGTTTATAAGGTAACTCAATTACATCACTCTGGTGCATATATATATAAATGGGAAATTTACAAAACAGTCCTACTATTAAGACCCGATTTACAAAACAGTCATAATTGTTACAAACTATTAACGAAATGGTGATACTTCCGTTAAGTAGACAGTTAAGTGGTGACTTACAGTTAAATATGTTAATGAAATTACCCACGTATCCTTCCTATTTATTTCTCCATACATAATTTCAAATTTACCATCATTATAGTGTTTTTGACGGTGGTGCTATTTGTAGGTGGTGATGCCGCCGCTTACATATCGTTAGAACACATTCAGGATCGTTAGAACACATTCAGGATCGTTACACCACATTCAGGGTCGTTACACCGCATTCACCCAAAGGGTTCATTGCTTTCCTTTTGGGATTTAGCGAAGATTTTTAAGCTTCCACCACCACCACCGCTTCGTCACCACCACCTCAACCAATTAGTTAAGTGAGGAGGGTATTTTGAGAAAAGTTAACACCGTTTTATTCAAAAATATTAAATCGGATGGATATTAAATCGGACAGAAGTGAGACCATTTTGTAAAAGAATTACAAAAATATGACCATTTTGTGAACGAATTACAAAAAACATGACCATTCTGTAATTGGCCCATAAATAAATCAAGATGTGCTTTTGTTTCGTTGAATAGTTTATATGGATGATCATGGGATATTGTCTAGCAAAGATGAAAAACACGAGGAAATTTAATGACCCATCTACGTAGAAGACTTTCTAGAACTAGTTGTGAGTCGATCCACAATTTGATTCACAGTTTCTCGGGAACTCAGCTGTGAGCATCATCTTTTACCATGCTTTACCATGCTGTGAAGCATGTGAATCACCCCATAACACAGCCTAACACTCTACTGCATCTGCACTATTTTCTGTAAAACCTAAGAATACAAGTGGAGTAACTTAATAGGGAAAGATTATGCAAATCACGATATGCACAAATATTAAGGGAGACAAAAAAAAATATATGGTTACTCCTTGATCAGAGGTTTTTCTTCTATGATTCAAGATGCGAATCAAACTCTATACAATCTAAGAACAAAAGATCCGGAAGGCTCTCTGCTGCTCACTATACTAAACAGCAAAATTAGTGGGAGCACTAGAAAGTCTTCTACCTACATGGGTCATTAACTACAAAACACCTTGTCAGACATTTTGGCATATACCATCCATGTCTAACTAAGACTTATGTACCCATGTATAGCACTTACTACCAAAACGAGTGTACAATTCGTTAAAAATGCAAGGAGCCTATATACCATGTAAAATCCCCATACTTGGTCGGTGAGGAATTGCAAGAAAGAGGTGTCAAAAGTTTGGGGTGATCCACTAGCTGACTTTAATTTCAAATTCTGTTCTACCTCAAGCTTTCTACAGGTTTACCACCATTCATGACAGAGAAGAGATTGAAGTTGTCTAGAAGAATTGCTGGAGCCAACTGGAGTCAGATGCATCCTTTTCTAAGTCGCTTCTCAATTTGCTGATATGCTGAAAGGCCTGCTTCGACTCCATTTGCTCAAATGGCAGAGCAGTAAATTCCTGCAAGAATCGACAAGCTCTAGCAGCTCCTCTAGACATGTCCTCGGAATCACACTCACGCTTTCGTTTAGGTTCAACCTGTAAATAAAGTAAAACAAAAAGAATCTTGCTAACATATGCTCATAGCAAATTTAATATTGTCATCAGAGAAAAGGAGAAATCAAGCATCGTGGTTTCTACTCTAGATCTGGATATATATTCAAGAGAAAGAAGATGATAGCAGTACAAAAGTCGTATGCCAATGACTTATGCATAATACTGTTCATTCCAGATCTCCTAAGTTGCAACACAATACTTTTAGGCATGGTCAATGTCTTTCACACTTTTAACAGGTGAAGCTTGATGAGAACAATAAAATGTAACAGACATCAAATATAAAGAAGAAAAAAAATAGAGAGAACAATGAAAAACAAATCCTGTAATGAGTACATAGTATGAAGAACTGAGAATGCATCTCAAAGTAGACAATCAAATGTCCTGGCAAAGAAACAAAACCAGTTGAGAGGCCAGGGATATCTTCTGAAACACGACATTTTCATATAATATATATCCACAAACGTTTAGTTAAGAGCAAATGCTTTCTAATGATAATGTAGAGTTTCCAACCGTGGTCATATATTAATTCGACATGACATTCTGCATTTCTTCATGATAAAACATTATATGGTGCAAGGGTTGCTCTATGGTGCAAGGGTTGCTCTATTTCTTTCCTTGTTCATATGATTATGATACAAGGTTTATTCTAAGACGCACTACTCTTACAAAATCAATGTTTCACCTAAATTTACCAAGTAAACACTCATAATGTAGAACCAACCAGTATGGAATCAAAATACACTACAATATGTAAGTAATAAGTCTTTATTAACAAACCTCTTCTTTTGAATGGTTTGAAATGATCAAATCTGGTGAAAAATCTTCCAACTCTGCAGCCTTTTCTCTAGCAAGGGCAACAACACTTTCAGGGAAATTTGCAAACTCTGCTACATGAATACCAAAACTTTGATCACAAGCTCCTTGTTCAACCTGAAAGAATTTGTCCAACAGAACTAAGGGCTTCATAAAGAAATAAGTTAAGCATATTAGCGGAAGACGACTATCTAGAGGCACATATTTCTTAACATTTTTTTTTAATTTTTTTTTCTTAACATAAAATTGGTTACAGTAAGGATAAATGTGTTGTTTCCATTACTATGGATAAATTTTTACCATCAGACTCATAGACACCTGTGTGCCCATATCCCTTAAAAAGTTAGAAGTGTCTGACAGTACCAAACAATAAAACTTTGAGCCAGGGACCATCATCATAATCATGAGATAAGCAAATATTGATTAGGTATTTAGTGTCAAAACAAGGCTGAACTGGACGAAGTTGGATAATAAATTCATAATACTTCATTTAAATACTGAAAAGGTAAGAAGACCATGACCAATATTACAACAGGTTGGTGGAAAGATAAGCAGAAGACAGTGTAAATCCAGAAGCAGCTTCATGCTTACACAACTGTTCGTAATATTGCACCAACCTTATAAAGCATGGTCAGCTTGTGACTTTCCGAATCAATATGCGCACTAACATGGTAATTTGCCACGCCCTGGTTGGGCTTTTTAGATAGCTCACTGTAGGCATTTTCATGAGCTAACGCAGTCAGTTCGTGAAAGTGAGTTGCAAATAGAGTTGGTGCTTTTGTCACTGCAACAAGGTGCTCACATATTGCCCAAGCTAAACCTGAATGCAGAAAGAAAGCAAACCTTGTTCAATAGTGAGTATTCCTGTGATTATAATCGACTAGAAGCGTCGAAAATCGAACCCAAAAATCATTAGATTCATGACCAGATGCAGCATTAAAGCGAAATAATACTAATGTAAATTATGGATATCAATATGGTAAGGTTAAGTTACAAACCAAATCCATCGTAAGTTGATGTCCCACGCCCCAACTCGTCAATAATTATAAGCGACCTGTCTGTTGCTCCTTTCAATATCGAAGCAGTTTCTAGCATTTCTTGCATGAAAGTGGAGACTCCACGAAGCTATTAAATATTGAAATTAAAATCAAATCAAATTAAAAGGTGTTTGCATATAACTAGCAAGGATGAGAGGATACTGCAGTTTTTCTAACTGTGGTCTAAGATGATATATCTTTTGCTACACAATAAATGTACTCCTGTTACTAATAGGAATCATGTACTTCCCCATTATATTCACTTTTACAAATTTTGTAGCATCATGTTAACAGAATCTGTTGTCAAATTTACCTGGCAATCACCAGCACCAACACGAGCAAAAATGCAGTCACGAACACTAATGTGTGCTTTGTCACAAGGAACAAAGCAGCCAACTTGTGCCATCAAAACATTCACACCAACCTGTCGATAACGGAAAAGATTTTTTCAATCACTTCTACAATACTGTATGTCTATATATGCAGATTATATCCGCTACAACGTATACCCTGTTACTGTCTGCACTAATGGAGATTGACGAAATTGGGAATGCATAACCCTTTTGGTTTATGGATGCTGCCATTGTATGCAAAGTGTATTGTGGGTACAGAAAAAGCTCTAATTGATAGTCAAACATAAACTCCAACTGGGAGCTTTTAAACAAGTAACAAACTATACATACAGAGACATAATTAATTCAAATGAGCCCCATTTCCCTATCTTGTTAGCTGAATTTGGTCATATATAGGTTGTTCTTCCTCTATTACAGAATGGATCCCAAATCACTTCTCTTGAACATAACAACCAACAGGACGGGATGATTGGATTGGAGTACTAAAAATGTTATTAGAACCAGCAAAACAGAAACAACTAACCTGCCGAATAAATGTAGATTTTCCACCCATGTTAGGGCCCGTAATGATTTGAAACCAGCTTTTACCCCTAATCTGATAACAAGATGAACAAAGCTAAATCTCGTTTTAATGAAAAAGAAAGCCTTGATAGCTGATTTTCCTGGAATACACAAATACTCACCAGATTACAATCATTTGGAATAAAATTTACTCCATCTTGAGCCTCAACACAAGGGTGTCTACTCCCTTCTAGTACAATATCTCCTTCATCCTTTAACACCCAACATGAAGTATAAGTATTCAGAGGAAGAAAAGCCTTCCTCGTCGATGCAAATAAGACTGTCACAAATAGAATGAAATACCAGCAAAACAACTGTAAAGCAATTACCGCAGCAGTTATGTTTGGTCTTGCGTATGGAGTTGGACAACTAGTGGCAAGGTCAGCAAAGCTAAGCAAGACATCTAGTTCAGAAAGAATCCCAGCTAATGTATCAAAAACCTGCAAATTGAAAGTTCACATAAATGATACTATATAACACACAAATGAAAGCAATAAGTGAAGCTTCCCCTAAGAAACCTAATTTATAAGTGTACCTCAGAAAACGTCGCTGCAGTTCGGACCACTCGAGCAACGATCTCTTTTTGACAGCTTGTATACTCTTCTAGTACCTTTTGGTACTGATCCCCTAACTTTTTAAGCTTTGAGTTTGTAAACTTTACCCCGTCCTTTCGAGTTTCAAGGATTATAAACTGTGTTGCTAGCTTCTTCCTAACTTTAGGCTCTTCCTTCTTTGTAATCCTGAAAACATGTCCAAACTGTGTCCCTTTATCCAACTTCAAAGCCTTATCTAGAGGAAGATCAAGATCATTAGCAGTTTCTTTGTGTAAATTATGTATCTTCTGCTCTACTGCATCCCGTTCAGATTTTAGTTCACATAGCTTTTGATCATAACCAGGTGATATCATGTACTCTCCATTCTCAAGTTGCTCAAGATCAACAGCGGTTTCAACAAGAGCAACAAACTTATTCAAGTGATTATCATCAATATAACACTCAAGTTGATCAAGATACTTCTCTTTTATCAGTGGTGAAAATTGGCCATCATATCGTTCCAGAGCACTTTTAATATACGGAAGTCTGATGCTTGACTGCATTAGAGAATTAGTGTTATAAGGATTCACAGAAGGAAAGGAAAGAGAAAGCAGATGATTGATGGACTTGCAGCCAGTCCATGGCATGCAACCAGAAAAACCCACATAAAAAATACCATAAGAGACCAAGTTACTATTGCTATCCCCTTTTCTCATTTTACTATTTAGTAATGGGATTCTAAAGTGTACATCCTATTGGGTGTGAGGTGTAAGAAAGATGCCCAATTGAGAATAATAACTGAATTTGGCGTGGCACTAGCACATATTAAAATTAAAAAACAGCTAGATGAATATCCTGGTTTGGTAGGGTAATTTATTTCTTAGAAAAATTACTGCACAGGAAGATATACTGGTGTAAACTACAAGATCAAGAAAATGTATAAAACATAAACTTAAAATTAAATACAAAAGTACCTGATAAAGCTTTATAATGTGCTGCAAACCAGCTCTTTTTTTCTCAAGGTTATGCATTAGCCGCTCAACATCTGAAATCCTTCTCAAATGCTGTCTCAGATCTTGGCGAAGAGCAGTATCTTCGACAAACGCCTGGACCAAATCCAACCTGGAGTTGATTTCAGTTACATCTAGTAAAGGTTGTTTCAACCACCTATTTAACAACCTTTTTCCCATACCAGCAGTACATGTTCTATTCATTAAACCAAACAAGCTGAAATTCTTGTTTGCATCTGTTTTGCTCTCCAAAACATTTAATGCTCTCATAGCAGCAGAATCTAACCTCATGTAGCTGTCAAGATTGTACTTTTGGATAGTAAAGTTACCATAATTACTCTCATCTGCAAGTAATTCTGCATAGGACAGCAATGCTCCAAGAGACCCAGATGCATAGTCCATACCAGAGAGTAAATCACGAACAGGTTCAATTGAGCCCTTGATGAGACGACTAAGGTCCTGCGCCAAATCCCTCGACTTAAATTCAGTTTTCTTTCTCTCACTAAGAAGGACACCACATCTAGACAACGCATCATGCAAGCTTTTAATTTCAATAGATTTTCCACTCTCCAGTGGAAAGAGGCATTCTTTACATCCAAGAGCAACTAGAGCTGATTCGACATTTGTGAACTGGCTGTCGTCCACAAATTCTGCCAATCCAAGTACTCTCTTAGACAGATCAACATAGCTCAACCCTATAGTGCATTCATTCTCGCGAAAGTTTGGATACAACGCAACTATCGCAGGAGAATCTTGCATCTCATTGTTGGCAAATAAAACATCTTCAAAACTGCCCAGGTTTCCGGGGGTTCCACTTTTTGATAACCGCCAATTTGAACCACTACCCTCATAGAGCTGTAGTGTATGGTCTGTCCTTTCCAATAGAAGATCACGGACAATGGTTTCAAACATATTCCTGTTGACGCTCACACTGGAAATACCATCAGAGCCACTACCAAGTTGTCGCAGAGCAGTAGTAGTGTAGTAGTATGTCTTTGCTATAAAAGTTGCATTTTCACCATGTGCAGTATAATAATCCTGATCAAATTATGTAAACTTAAACCAAGAGAGAAAAATGAAACGAGTAAATGGATAATAAGCTACAGATTTATTATTGCAATAATCTAGAGGGTAAATGAAAGTAACATAACAATGCTACAAAGTTTCTGATTTTCTTTCACACCATGACAAGCCGGAGATGACCCAACGTATTTCATACAAGTTGCTCGGTGCATCCAATGAAAATCTTAAGTATGGATGTTTTGTCTGATTATTGATGGTAAGGAGATGAAAACAGGACTGAGCCTGATGTCGCGATAGACCCAGGGTTTAGGGTTCTGGCTTTACTAACATTAGATGCTCATATCGGAGATAAATCACAAACAGCACAGATTTTAATTTCATGCATTTGTGAGTGGAATATTTCACTGCCCTTAGCATGTCTAAGTCGTACATTTTCTAAGTTATTCTGTGTCATTGCATGGTACAACCTAGATTACAATAACGATAGTCTGCAGTGGCTCCAGAGAAATGACACAAAAACAACATATAAAATCATTTAGCAGTTTACAAAGAAGAAAAGTTTCAACTTATACCAACATTGTCTCCTTGGATCCTACCTCTAAGATAAATTATAACTAGACCCCTTGCTTCAAATTTCCCAGAAATTTCCCAGAAATTTCCCAGAAGTATAACCAATAACTAATCTCAGAGGAACCACAGGAAGCAATGAAGCAACTTACAAGGCAGGAATTTCAAGATTTTCAAAAAGGTAAAATGAAACTGATACCATCCAAACCAAAATTAATTAAACATCAACACATACAGGAAACAAAACTTAAACTTACCCGACGATCAAAAAACCTAATAGCTCTAGGATCCTGCAATGAAGAAGCCAATAGCGGCAGTATTGAGTTAATATAGGGTATCAATTAATCAATAAACGAGTTTTAGGGCATCAATATATACACATCCATTCAGCAAAATGGAGAGATAGTACAGTAAAATGAAAGATGGCTTACTTTGGTTAGGCTTTTGAAAAATGAGATAAACCCTTGAGCTTGTTTAGAATCTACACAGTTACAGAACAAAAAAATACGACTAAGATATAAAACGTCCCGCAGTTTGGGAACAGAAGAGGAGACAAATAAAGAGATTGGGTCATTTGCCGATACCTAATTTTAGTTCCGGCAGCTTATTCTGATCCTGCAAGCTTTCATCCATTGTTCTTCTAAAACTCTTTTCACTCTCCTTTTCCTTCTGAAATTTATGGACCGGTTATATGCTACTCGCTGGTTATATAGAGGGTATAGGGAATGGCGGGAAAAATCGCGCCTCTCGGAAGTCGCGTAAAATTGGTATTTTACCATTTTGCGCCGAGTCAGTGGTTTAGAGCAAATCACACGGGGGACGGGGGAGTGAGCAATGTAGTTAATATCGGATATCGGTTCATTTCGGCCGGGACCGATACACTGGTACGATTTTATATCGGGGATATTATCGTTGAAATATCGGTATAATATCGGTTCTAGATTTAGAAACTATAATTTTATATTAAACATTTTTTCCACACATTTTCGGATAAGATATAATAGATAACATCAATTTTATCAAAAAAACAAAAGAGTAACTTTAGTATCTTGCTTCGAGAGCTACATACACCTCTACTACTACCTGGAAGACTTTCTTCGCCAAAATTACCCTTAAACTTTATAGACAACGACCAATACCGTCTCATATCGGGAAATGTAGGAAAATTTCATATCGACCGTTACGGCCGATATTTGACCGAAAACGGCCGATACGGCCGATATTATCGGGCGAATATCGTATCCCCGATATCCTTCTTATCGTATCGTTCTGGGCCGATATCCGAAATATCTCCGATATATCGGCCGATACGGCCGATATTGACTACATTGGGAGTGAGTATATGCTCTCTCGTAATGAATTCGTTAGCCTGTTTCAACCAGTTTCTGCTTTTATGCTTATGAAATAGCAATCTAGAATACATAGCACAGTTTGGATAACTTTGTCTATGTAAAAAATGATCATGATTGGTCGGATAAGTCAATTGTTGTGGTTGTTTAAAATCTATTCATTACACACGATTAAATTGTTAGTGGCCGCTCCAAATTTTTTTAGTCTGTTTTTTCTCGGAAAATCCAATCAATTCACGTTCTTATGAGTCATGTATTTCTCGATTTCCCTCTTTCTCTCTACAACATCTTTTTCATCTCCTCCATATCTCACATATAATAAGATATCATCTATAGATTTTAGGCCTTTTTAGTCATCTCCGTCTGTTTATTTTATAGTTGTTATAAATTAGTAATGACTTGATTGATTGGAAAATCTTTGCAAGAAGTTATTAAACAAGGTATACCTCGCTTTCTCTCTAAAACTGTGTCTTTTTGGTGTTAAATGGTTAATTAGGTAGTCGGTTTCGATAATGAGTTTGTTTTGAATATCGATTTTAAATTGAACTCATCCGTTTTTATTTTGTGTTTCTTATTGACAAGAGCTCAAGAGATAAATTGTATATGAATTCATAGTCATCTTGAATCCTAGGTTACCCCTACCGCTCAGGATTATTTAGTCTTTTCGCTTCTTAGTATTTTTATTTTTTCATATTACGTGTCCTTTGCTGCTTACCTTTTCATAAAATGCCTAACTGTTCTTTACCGTTTTACATTTTCATTAGTTATTATTCTTGATGCTACGATCGGCATGCTAACGTATGGGCTGATTTGGATTCACAGTGATTTATTTGAGATGTCGTTGGATTATACACTGCAGTTTTACTCACTCTTAAGATATTTCAAATCCTAGTAGAAATAGTTTAAATTGTTTGGTTAGATCAATGTAGTCAATATCGGCCGTATCGGCCGATATATCGGGGATATTTTGGATATCGGCCCAGAACGATACGATAAGAAAAATATCGGGGATATGATATTCGCCCGATAATATCGGCCGTATCGGTCGAATATCGACCGTTTCGGTCAAATATCGGCTGTATCGGTCGATACGAAATTTTCCTACATTTCCCGATATGAGACGGTATTGGTCATTTTCTATAAAGTTTAAGGGTAATTTTGACGAAGAAAGTCTTCCAGGTAGTAGTAGAGGTGCATGTAGCTTTCGAAGCAAGTTACTAAAGTTACTCTTTTGTTTTTTTGATAAAATTGATGTTATCTATTATATCTTATCCGAAAATGTGTGGAGAAAATGTTTAATATAAAATTATAGTCTCTAAATCTAGAACCGATATTATACCGATATTTCAACGATAATATCCCCGATATAAAATCGTACCAGTGTATCGGTCCCGGCCGAGATGAACCGATATCCGATATTAACTACATTGGTTAGATTTTCAAGTTGATAGGAACTGACAATTCGTATCATACTCCACCAAGATGACAGAACGTTCAATGAAGTGCTGCATTGAGCTTAACTTTCATCGAATTCCCAATTTGTAACTGACTAGCTGCTGCATAACTTATATATTTTGTTGCAGTTATTACGTTTTGGTAACCCAGAGTTCCAGACTTATATTTCAACTGCACTTAGTTAAGACTTAAGAATCTCATTTACACCATTTAAGACCCGTCGGTTTTATTTCTATGGTTTGACGAAATCCAATGTCAATTAGGCAACACGTTGCTCACTAGAATTTTGTTCTCTACCCTAAAATGAATACAATATTTTGTGTTATATGATGGTCGGCTTTCCGGGAGGTTGTGAATTTCGCTTCATGTTTACCAGGTTGTGTGTTGGACCCATGCATGTTAAAAATAAAAAACTCGGTACAATCCGATATATATTTTCTTTACAAGTTTAACACAAACACTGATCCTCACCGTTTTCTTAATTGGTCATGTTCAGATTAAATATGATCAGGTTCCGATCAAATAGAGTTTCTCTTTTCTCAGGCGGCTTATTATTTACCTCAAAAAACTGGGAACGGGATTTAATAAATCATACAACATCCCAAGTTGTTATTTAGAACATCTTTGATGTGTTAGATCCGAATTAAATTTTTGAGATGTCCTCTTCTATATCTCATTCACAAAGGAACTGTATGTGGTTTCTAAAGTGTTTTATCATGAGTACAGGTAATGGAGACACCCCTAATGAATTCTAGCATCGTAGTAATGTTATTACTTTTTGAGGCCTTCATTTTTCCGACCTACATTTGTTCTCATCTATTATGTTTTCCATCTTTCGGTGACAGACATTATAGGGAAATCTACTATCATGTTAGTGGTGTAGGATGCATACAACGTTCATCCATTAGTCATACCATAGATGGAATTATTTTTTTCTGCACATTGCACCTCAAAATTAGTAAATGAAGTACTTTTCCTTACTGCAGATTACCCTACTTTGTCGTCCAGTTATAGTGTAACTTAGCACACATCTCGGTTATGCATCATTGAAATATTATAATATATGGATGGCAGTAAAAACAGCGTTACTTTCGTTCTATATTTTTTGCAATCGCGATATTATTTGCAATCTGGATGTCTTTAATTCCCTTTCTCGGATAATCTTTTATAGTATTTAGATTTGCTTTAATTTCTTATTATGCTAAGTTACAATCTTTATGAGGTCAAGTATATAATTTGACCTATGAACCCTCGTTGTTTGGTTAAGGTGGAAAAACCAAGCATATTGAATGGGCAAATAGGCAAAATGCCCCAAAATGGGTTGTCACGTTGTCAAAATGCCCCAGACGTTTAGAAATAAGTCAAAATGTCCCAATTTGTCACTTTAAGCGTTAAAGAGAGTTACGTGGTCAAATTTCCAAGCGTGCGAAATCTCACGTGTGAAATAATTACGTAATTAACCCTTCAGAATTAGATTAAACTTACACGCGCCACGTGTACTTGAATCTAACATCTACAGTAAAAAGACTGATGCAAGCGATTTGCATGTGCGACATATTATATTACAGAGTTAACCTTGTCTTCTTCTAAAATGACTGGCGTGTCCAAAATAGGGAGATTGCGACACGCGTCCAGTTCAACAGATGTACGGTGAGATTAATGAATCCATCTTTACAGAAATTTCCTTTTCATCAGTAAAAATGACCAGTCTCAGGGCTGTACATGGTACAACCCAGAACCAAAACCGTCATATACAGTTTCTGAAAATTCCTTTGAACCACGGTTTGGTAAAAAACAACAGTTTACCAAAATCATTTCATCTATCAGTTCCTTCATACTTTAGAATGAGATCAAAATTATGAAAGAGTGTCAAAAATGTAAAAGTGAGTGGCACATTCACTTGTATTTCAAAAAGAGAGTTATACAGTATTTCTTTAAGTTCATGGACAAAATACGTACGAAAATGATAAAGCAATGATTATTAAAAAAATGCACAACAAGCATCTCCTCTCATAAAATAAGAACAGCTGCACCCTTTGGCCTTCTGCAATCTAGTATCCAGCATCTCCTTGGAATACACTTTTCAATACTTTTGTTGCTTCCCTTCTACCAAGTGTGACTATGACATGCTTCCCTGAGCTAGCCAAGTGCAGCCACAAGAACACAAGTGAGGACAAGAAAGGAGAAAGTGTCTGCAATGAAAAAACAAAGACAATAATGAACAACATTGTCGGTTACCCCTTGAATCAATATACTTAAAGACATGGTATGTAGCATGTCTGCAATTTTTAAATTTAATTCCTCATATATTATTGCTCATCCCAAAGCGGAAGAGACAAACACAAACATTTGACAAATAATGTTTGTTTCTGTCTGCCAACAACAGGTCGGACAACCTAAAAGATGGAACTCCAGAATGCTAACTGCATTATCTTTAATGCTTAAATAGTTAATAAAGAATTTTGTGGTTAGGTTCATTGTACATTTATACTCGCTGCCTTTTGCAAGACAGAAAGTATGTGTTACTTGTCTAGAGAACATACATGAAGGATACACATTGGGGAAAACTTTACGTAACTGAGATATGATTTTGTTATGACATGCATCAGTATGATAGAGGTTTCGCGTAATTAAGATATAATGTTGTAGATGTAAATTACCGAAAGAGATTCTGCCATACATCATTTAAATATATACATTTCTTCTTCTAAGCTACATTATATGTTTATTAGTCAACAGTTACTGCATAATCAGTTCATATACAAAACTAATAAGGAAAAATTAGAATACACTAAATACCCAATTTAGGGTACACGCAAAATACCCAATTGAGGGTACAATATCGGATTGTTAAACTACCCTAATATCAGAAATAAAAAATACCCAAATAATTTGGAACCCTAATTTCTGTTGATCAAAATTGAAACCATAATCGATCAACGCTAATTTCAGAACAACAATCATATTATGAACTCAACAAAACCCATTCGAAAAACAACAACAATTAAAACAAATTCGGGGTTTCAGTTACTTACCTTTTTTCATCTCGGTGGCAGAATTAAGGCTTCAATTTCTTATGCATCTGTGACTCCCTTCTCGCGATAATTCACAATCTCAATTACTCTAGCATTCCATAAATCTCTCGATCAAACACTCTTTGTATGTGTTTCTCTTCTCCCTTTCTCGGTCTCCATCTCTCTCGCTCGAAAAATCTCGATGCAAGAACTGAATGAAAACCCGAGTCACTTTCTTAATAAATTTGCAGTAAGGATAAAACTGATATTTCAGATGCCCCGTTGACTAGTCAAACTTCCCCGGTTGACCACCTAACTCTCTTTAACGTTTAAAGTAACAGATTGAGGCATTTTGACTTATTTCTAAACGTCCCGGGCATTTTGACAAGGAGACACCCCATTTTGGGGCATTTTTCCTATTTGCCCTTGAACTATTAAAGGCATGGATATATGACCTTAGTAGTAAAGTCATAAAAGACCTATAATCATGTCTAATAATCGTGCATTCCAACAGAATTTCATAATAGATGAAGGGATGGACTTAGAATTCGTGGTAAAAATATGCAAATTTCAATCCAAATAGAATTATGAAGTACTCTACTGTGACAACACCAATAGTACTGACCAAGTAAACTTTTATTATTTTTTTGATGCTAAAGTGAGATATTATATACAGTAAGGTTGAAATTACTACTGCTTAGCTAACATTTTGGTATCTTGCGCTTTTTACGAGTTAATGGTGTTGAAAGGGTACGCCACATGAATCTTGACACCATCACTGGAAGCTACCACAGATCATTACTATACACAAAACCTTAAGCGACGACTCGAAATGGAGGATCAATTTTCAGAATAACTATACCCCAAAGAATTAGACATGGAATAATTCGTACTTCTAGGCATAAACAGACTCGATCCGCATGGATTAAATTGTAAATAATGCGTACCATTTGCAATTTCATTAATATTTAAACAGATAGAACAAATGTTTTAGTGCTTTTTGTTACCATGGCATGATATGGACATCTCTGCAACGACCTCGACATACATAGAAATTCGATGGTACATAACATATTATAACTGTATTATTATACATTTCATAAATTGTTAGGATAACTATAATCCCGAGGATACATTTCATTCGATATATATCCATGCCCGTGTCATTACGACACGGGTTAAGCCCTATTAGATAATGTGTTGAGGATAATAGTCCCACGTAGACCAAATATAGTTGAAGGGGAGCTACGTGACGGGAGCTACCCCTACAAATATGGCTGCACAACGGTCAGTGAAAACCGTAGAATGAACTGTACAAAGCTCGGTTCTTACAATTCAAACTGAAACTGAAATGTTTCCTAACCGGTTCGATTGTGAACTGAACTGACACGGTACGGTTATTTTTTCGGTTTTAAACTAAAACCGGTCACTACCCTGTACCTGCTGAAAATTGTAAACTGAAGTAGATATAAACTGATACAAAAAACAATTCTTAATAAACTGATAAGCCCAGACACAAAGTCTTAACAAACCGAGTAATAAACCCACACACAAAGTCTTAATAATTCAAGTAAAGAAAGGATTCTAAAGTATTCCAAACCAAGGAAACTAAAGTTCAAAAACTAGTAGTCTTAAAGTTTAACACAACCAGAGAAAGGTAGTATCAGTATGAACGAAGCCGACTGCATTCCAAGTAAAACATTGCATCAATATGAGCTTTAAACCAACTAAATATTGCAGTCCATCTCAATCATCCCATCAATTTTCAACCTTCAAATCTCTGGCAATGGTCCCAAAATTTCTGCATTCATACAAAGAAGAAAGGCAATACAAATAAGAAAACAAAACGACTCAAAATCAAAACAAATGAAAAGTTGAAAAGCAATATAAATTGTAAGTAAAAAAAAAAAAGAGTTTATTACCATCCTCGATGATAGCATTATCATCCGGTACATATTCAGATATGAAATCAAGAGCAATAGGGTGTTGTAACCAGCTTTGCGCACGAATAAGTACATCAACTGTCCTAGAAGATAATGAGCTTCTCCATAAAGTAAGAATACGCTTTCCTGTACTGAATGCAGACTCAGATGCCACTGAAGAGACTGGTATGGCCAACATATCCTTCGTCATGAGTGATAGTACCCTGTACTTGGTACTATTCGCCTGCCACCAAGCTAAAATATCAAAATCCTTGGTACTTGCTTCACATTCATCCCTCAGATACCTTTCAACTTCTGACCTTGGCTGAGAACAATAAACATTCATTCTTTGTTTTTTCTTTCTTGACTCCAGCATATCCTCATACTTACTTTTTGCACATAAACTACAGCAACATCTACACCTGCGACACTTGTAGACCCAACACCTTCATCTGCATTGGCATTTGAATACATGGACATGTACTCTTCATAAAGCTTTTTTATATCTTGTTTAACAACTTTCAAAATAGTTGCAACCCTATACTCATCTTGCTCATACAAACATTCAAGATCAAACTTCAAACCAGACTCTTTCTCTCGAGGATCAAGTAACTTGGCAAAAAACAAAATAGAGTTCATGTCTTCATACTCCCCCCAATAACTGTTGTACTTATGAAACATTAGATCAACCATCCTAGAAATATGTGGATCTCCTACAGTTTGTCTCAGACGAACCAACTGTTCATGTATCAAATCTAACTGCCATAAGAATTCATATGTGGTGAATTGTGTTGAAGCCGAGAACTTAACTGTAGCATTAAAGAAAATCTTCAAACATTTCACAAGAGATTTAGCATATGACCAATCTGCAGCATATGGAGCATGGTGACGGGGCTTGTTGTTCTTCTTCTTGTTAGTTACAGCAACATCACATTCAGAATCACTTGATGAAGAATCAGCAAAATAATCATCAGTATCAATTATAACTACATCATCAGTATTAGGTAAAGCCTCCTGAGAATTTTCCTTGAAAATTTACTTATCTCCGAAGCTCTTATCTTCCCTTTCTACCCTCTTAATAGCCCTCTCAAATGGAATTGCAGCTTCAAGCATAAGAAATGTGTTATTCCAACGGGTTTTCACATCTAATAAAACCATTTTCTTACAATCAATCTTCTCTAAAGAAGCACATTTTCGAAATTTGGCTGACCTAGAGGGAGAACCGGTGACATACTTAATTACTGACTTTATCATGCTAATTGACTTGTGATATAATAAAACTGCATCTTTAACAACAAGTGCAAGAACATGCGCATCACACCTTACCTGATAAGAATAAAACAAAACGGTGATAACATATGAGAAAAGCAGTGAAGGAAAAGCAACAAATAAAAAATGGGAAAGAAAGATAAAAAATCATAACCCAAACATTTTAACAATCCAACTATTTTCAAACACTTAATCAGCATGTCATAGGCGAGTAAGTAACAATTTGCATAAGCAGTAAGCATGCATATAAAACAGGCATGAGAACAACAGCGTTAGAAAATACAAAATCTCCAATGAATACAGAGTTCAGACATGTGATTTAAAAATACAAAAGCACTATATTGTGCATCAGAAAATTGAATTGACCCTCACGGAGAAGTGAGTGAAACAACCCCATTAAGTTTAAAGTGAAGAAACATTATATTAATTTCGTCATCTGCACCTTTTACTTTGATTTAATTTCAATTGACTCAATTCATCTATATTTGTAAACACTTAAGAAGACAAGCTAAATTTAAAAACTATGCACTGCATTTAAGTATACAAACAAACAAAGCAAGAACATGATACTGCCAAACCTGAGTAACTTTGTAACTGGAGTAAGAATATATCCTATATGTGCATCTAAAAGCCCACATTCTCCATTATCATAACCAGAGAAACTTCACATACATAAATAATACATAAGATTATTTCGATTAGCAGGATCATCTTAAACAATGATTAAATCGAAACAATCAGCTAAATTACAAAAATCTCATACAGATCAAACATCAGTCTAAGTTTAAACATGGTTAACAAATATCGACTGACAACCTGAACTATGCAAATCGTTTAGTACAAAAGCAAATAACCAAAGCAATGTGAAAACATCTATGAAAAGCAAACAAGGAAAAGCAATCTAACCTGCATGTATTGAGCTCGAACTGATGCTCCTGTCCAATTGATGACACTAGTTTAAAGATAGTCCATTGCCACATTATTTGCACTGACATTGTCCAAAGTCACAGCAAAAACATCTTCTAACCCCCAATCTAGCAAACATCCCTCTAGCATCTTTCCAATATCCAGTCCACTATGACCCTTGACTTGGCAAAACAAAATGATTCTCTTTTGCATCTTCCAATTAACATCAACAAAGTGCACTGTCACACACATATAATTGAAGTTATTGGGAGAAGTCCATGATTCTGTTGTGAGAGATACTATTTGTTTGTTGTCCTTGAAATACTTCCTCAACAATGCTTTCTCTTCTTTGTAGATGACTAAAATATCTCGGTAGATTGTCATACGGCTTGGCACCTTGAATCTAGGTTCTAACACTTGACAAAATGCTCTGAAGCCTTTTCCATATACCTATCTGAAAGGTAGCACATCTTGTATCACAAACTCAGCCAATTTCCTTCTACACATTTCCTTGTCATAACTAAGAGAAAGTAGTTGCGAAGATTTCCCAGGTTTTGGTATTGTAAACACCAAGCTTTGCTGTCCTTTTTTCTTCCTGTTGAGATTTTCACGACATCTAGTCAGGTGTGTCCTCATATTAGATGTTCCATTTCCTTGAGTTTTGGCTTGCATTTTCTTCTTACAGTGATTACATTCTGCTACTTCCTCACTGAGTCTAGCAAAATCATTCCATACTTTAGAAGTTACTCTGCCCTTCCTCTTTGGTTTACTTTCAGGTGCAGGGTCCTGTGTAGGCTGCTCCGTTGCTTGTGTAGCAACATCTCCAGGTGTTGCGGAAGGTGTCACTTCAGTAGACCCGGCAGTTGGAGATCGATAGGCTGGAGATGACATCTTGCCCGACACAGAAACTGAACCACTTGCTCCAAACATTAGCAATTATAACCCCTGAAAAATGTAAACAAATTATCATTTCAAGCAGAAAAAATAAGGAGACAACATATTCAGAAACAAAGCACAAAACTAACCATAAGACAACATAGTTATCCTTCGCAGTTCCAATCTTTCATTTTTCCACACAAAGCCAAGCGTACTTACACACATAGATTGCATCAAGATTTCAATTCAATAGTAAGTTATTGAAACAAACTTAGTTGCTATTGAGTACATCACTAAACAAATACAACACTAATAATCCCAAGGAAGATCAGGTCAATTAACCATAAACAGATTGAATCCCCGATACAAACTGAAGCAAGTATCGTACATACGGACAACATGCTAACATAACATATGCCTTCAACCTCAGTCCAATTAAGATTAACATTGTACCACAAAAATAGAACCTTAATGTCAAAGGTATAAGAACTAACAATTTCCAGAAACATATACATGACTGTAAAGAATGGGAGAACAGCTGAACACGCATTGGTACATGATACACCATGTTGAAGAACAAGCCAACAAAAAGCATATCCTAAGCATAACCCCATGTTTTTAATTCAAAATCCCACAAAAAGTAACAAAATAAACAAACCCAATCTAACACATAATAAAATTGAAGCAGATTTCATACATAAAAAACACATCAAGATCAATAGCAACTCCATTTACCGTGTTCTAGATAACCATAGAAAGACAGAAAAGACTATCACTCTACCCAGAACTCTTTATATCTTAAATCCAACTTTATCAGATTCAAAAACATCAAATACTAAAAACCCTAAAAAGCCAAAAAAACAAAATCCAGATCCACTCATGATTATTAACGAAACAAACAAACACAGAATCCTTCATACCACACAACTTTCATTCCCACATCAACATCTCTAGATCTATTTTCATTGCACAAAAGGCATACTTCATAAAGAAGTGAAAAACACTGAAAAATCTCTGAAAAGGAAGAAACACAAGTTACATGCTCCTCGAAGTCTTAACACAAGTTGTGCAACACAACTATACAGTCTATACTTGATGAAGAACTGCTGCTGCTCCTCTCAGTCTTTCTGCATAAAGAAAAACAGAAAAATAATTAAAACCCATATCGATTGACAACAAACATGGATTTATAAACAGAAACTAAAAAGAAATCAATCGATTGGTTTGGTTCAACAAATTAAGAAACCCTAGAAATTGAAACCCTAACAGAAGAACAGATAAAGAAGAAAGTAAGGAGAAATATAAGAGGAAACTAAAAAGAAATCAATCGATTGGATTACTAGAGGTGGTGGTGCTCGATAGAGAGGTGATGGTGCTCTTGATGGAGGTGGTTCTCTGATGAGTGGTGGTGGAGGCGACTGGTGAGGTGAGAGAAATGGAAAGAAGAAACGAAATTTGGGTGAACCAGCTGAGAGTTTAAGTAGTTAGGGTTTTAGATATAAACGGCTAGGATTGATTAAGGTGACACAAATCTATGGTCTATATTAATCGGTTCGATCGGTTCAGTTCGGTCGGTTTGTATGGTCAAACTGTAGACTGAACTGAAAGATCAACGGTTCTTGTATTATGAACTGAAACTGAGCGTTGGATGAACGGTTCGGTTTCGGCTCGGTTCTGTGCAGTTCCACCTACAAAGGGTCCATAGACCAAACCCTTAGAATTGACCCTCCATATAGTTAAAGGGTCAGTCTACTCATTGTCAATTGATTTTGAGTTGGATGTTCATATTCTATCATAATTAATATGTAGGAAATACCATTTAGTCCTACGAATAATATATTAGAGTTTATTGGTCCTTTTGACTTAGTCAACTATCCGTTTGGTCCTTTTCTTAAATATATATTATTGTTTGGTCCTAGGGTGGACTATACCCATGCGGGATGATGTCATCAATAATATCACAATCCTTAATAGTGGCAGAAATGTCATTTTTTCTCTTTTTTCTTTCTCTTAATAAAAGTAAAAACTTAAAACGAAAATATATTTTGAACCATATGTCAAAAAATGATAAATTTTATATTTTCGGAAAGTCCTCGACTAGAGCTTTCCAACGAATACCATTATTGCTATATTTCGGGGCTTTTAATTTTTACGTTATTCTTTAGCTATAAAATGAACTATTATACGAGTTCATTCTACAAAATGAACTACTTTAATAAACTATTATACTAGATAGTTCATTCTAAAAAGTGAACTCTTAGGATTAAATAACATAAGTGATTTTCATTCTACAAAATGAACTGGTATAATGAACTATTATTAAGAGTTCATTCTACACACCTATCACGGGTTCATTCTACATTATGAACTACCATTTTACGAATTCATTTTATAATATGAACTACAATAATGAACAACTATTACGAGTTCATTCTACGATATGAACTACCATCCTTAATTATCTTTACGAGTTCATTTTACAACATGAATTATTAATCCTACAATATGAACAACCATTATGAGTTCATTCGAAAGTAAGAACATCTATCACGAGTTCATTCTACAATATGAACTATAATAATGAACTACCATTGAGACTTCATTTTTCAAAATGAACTACTATTATGAGTTTATTATACAAAAAAAATTGCTAGTAGATACGAGTTCGTTCTACGAAATAAACTGCCAGAACTAGAATGAACTACCATGTTACAAAATATGTTCATTCTCGGATATGAACTACTATTATACCGAAAAAAGTTAAAATTCGGAAACATAGTATAATGAGTACTCGTTGTGTAGATCTCGTCGAGACCTTTCTGAATATATAACATTTATTAATTTTCGACTTATATTTTGAGAGATATTTAATTTTAAAGTTTTTATCTATTAATGTTAGGAAGAGAGAGAAATTAGTAGTGAAAATAAATAAGAGAGAAAACCAAAAAAAAAAAAATCACGTGAGGAAGAAAGAAAATAAGAAATAGAAAAGGTACTTTAGATAAGGGTGCACACGGTACAGTTCGGCTCGGTTCTTGCCGAGGCCGAGTACATGTACCTCCCTAGTCTCGGTTCTTAGTTTTTGGACCGGTACTTGTACCTCTTTCCTCGGTTCCGGCACCATTCGAGACAAGTACGGTACCAGGGATGGTTCCGGTACCAGTCGGTACTTTCTGTCATAAGGAGGAAAAATAAAATGAGAAACTGGTGTGGAAATGGGGAGCACACAAAACACTTGCAAGTATACAAGGCCAAATTTTATAGTATAGGGATGAGTAGGGGTTTGTCCACAGGGAGTGGGAGCATACAAGAAGTCTTCCTAGCTAAAGTTTACAGTGAGCTAAGGGCAGTAACTATGGTGACAGTGACAATGATCTAGAATGGTAGTGAAACAAAGGCAGCAGCCTAAGGCAAGGGTATTGAGCAACAGTGACAGAAAAGGAGAAAGATGCAGAATTGTGTGAAGTTACTAAGGCAATTGAATCCACCTTGTGCCCTAATCAAGCAATGAAATCTAGGTTGAGTTGGAAATCCTATGCATACATCTAGAATGAGATGAAAATCAGCTTGCTCACTGATATGCCCCTAGCATTGACTGTCTTTTGACAGCACAATCAATCACAGGCATGCCAGAGCACTGAGTACTTCCCATTGCTCAAGCAAACAGGCATTAAGAAAACTATCCTAACCATGCATCATCTAACAGTGCACTAGGCTTCATCAGAGCCTTAGTTGCAGTGAATTAGCTCATGCTAGACATGAGTATAACAACATCATTCATCAAACAAACTAAATTAAGAGGCAACATGCATACAGGTTACACACAATCAACTGTTGCTAAAATAGAAATTGGAAAAATGAAAATTGATTCAAAATATTGTTCACTGGCTAGCCCAGAGATGATTTCTACAACACCCATAACATCCATTTATAGTTTGTTACAACACACTAAATTTCTACAAACCCTAAATTGAAAATCCCCAAATTTGCAAACCCTAATTTTTAAATTACAAATTAAACTCACTGATTTCTGAATTTGTCTCCCCTGTGCTCGACCCATGCCCTGTTGATGTTCCCTCTGCTCCTCCTCAGCTCGAACTGCTCCCAATTGCGTCTACTGATGCCCTAGCTTTTTTCTTTCTTATCTGTAGCACCTAGGGTTGATGCTAGGAACAAGAAAGGGAAATACTAGGGAGCTGGATGATGGTGAAGGCTCTGATTTGGTCGAGAGAATGGAGATGGTGAAGCTCGAGGTGGTGATGGAAGAGATGGTGGTGGCAGTGGAGTTGCAGGCGGTATGGTGGTGGAGAAGAGGTTTTGGGGAAAGAAAATGATTTGGGAAGAAGAGGGTGTTTGGCTTGAGGTCGATGGGTTCGATGGCTAAGGTGTTGAGCGGGTTCATCAAACTTTGATGTCTAGCGAGGAGACGCGTTGGGTGTGAAGATGGTTGGTAGATCTAACGGTGGTACGAGAGATGAATCACTTCGACCGTTGGATTGTGAAATACAACAAAGTTAACGGCGAAGATCGAGGTTAGGTGCTGTAGTGTTAAGCGGAAGTATCGAGATTTGATGAGCAGGCAAAGAAGCGACCGTAGGATCTAAATGTGATCTAATCTGAAGGCTTGGAATTTAGGTACTATGGTGTTTTGCAGGGACTTCAGATTTTGATGAACGATGAAGAAGCGACCATTGGATGATGAGATGGATCCGATCTAACGGCTGAGAATGGAGGCGGGTATGGATATAGAAAATGGGTTTGGGTAAGGGTTTTGGGCCTTGGGTATGCCAAGCCCATATCTTCTTTAAGAACAATTCTTCCTTCTTGAGCCCATTCCTAGCTTTTTGGACGTGCGCTCCATTCTTTGCGGCTTCCTTGCGTAATTTCTTCCGGCCTTTCACTACTCTTCAGCTCTTTTCCGCTCCGCAAGTCATCCAGACTTTAT
Organism: Papaver somniferum; assembly: GCF_003573695.1. NCBI lineage: Eukaryota > Viridiplantae > Streptophyta > Magnoliopsida > Ranunculales > Papaveraceae > Papaver > Papaver somniferum. The sequence goes on along the minus strand of NC_039365.1, from coordinate 129,590,478 downwards.
TTATTACCTAAAATGCAAAATTAAGTAAGAAAAATATTATTCTTGAAAACAATGAAAATACAGAATATGGGATAAAATGTAGAATTAATGCAAAAGATGAGTTAAATGCCAACAAAAGGGATAAATATATACAATATTTGGCACTCATCAAATACCCCCAAACCTGAATTTTACTTGTCCTCAAGTAAAACAAAACTAAGGAAATCCTACCTATACCACTGTCGCTGGTCTCTCGAATGCATTTAGCGTATGCACTAAGCCTTTTAAACCACTAAGTGTCCCTAGTGGACGAGTTGAAGTCTCGTGAAGGTTTACTTAGAACGTACCTACAAAGTTCTAGGTCAAAATATAAGCTCAGATTCCATCAAATGTGACATGTGCAAAACAGTTTAAGCTCACAGCAAATGGAGATGTCAATCTAGCTATCAAGGCACAATCCTAGCACTGATAACAAAAAAAGACATGTGATAAGAGTGTAAAGTGTATCTACACATGTGTAAAGAAAGATCTGAAGTTATGACTACTAATCACCAAGAGATAGTTTCTCAGGCTAAGAACCAAGGTCGAAATCTAGCTAGCTGTCCGGACTTTACGAGAATTGTGAATGAGTTGGAGGTATTTCACAATTACGCGTTGTACATCAATGGCATACACCCTCCTTGCTTATTACAATGAAACAACAAAATGACTATTTACATGACTCTTATTTACATTGACTATTCTCTTTTTATTTTTGGAACAAGAGATGATGGAATTGATAAATACTTGATTTTTTTGTATTTTTCTGATATTTTTTTCTTTTTTTTTTTTCTGAATATATACATCGTTTTTTTTTTTTTTTTTTTTTTTTTTTTTTTTTTTTTTTTTTTTTTTTTTTTGGAAAAATGAACACTTTTGATACATATACAAAAGGAAACAAAAATTACATGACACTTTGCAAGAGGTAGCCCTTTTTGATGCACCCAGTTAAATTCGATGGTTGTCTTTCTTAATGTAACCTCCACCTTCTATCCCAACCAACCAAAGAACAAGCTAGTCAAGTTTCGTTCAGTATTCTAAAGTGATTGGCAATCGTAACTTCCTATCAAACACCTTGAAGATCGAGGCCATACATGTATTGGTAGATCGTGCGCGTGCAAATTTCTTATCACTATGTGAATTGTGCTAGAATCAGGGTGCCTAAATATCTAGACTAAGACTCCTAATAATTACATATTTGCACAAGAGTCAACATTTCAAGGTAAATGAGCTCCATTTTTATGATTTTTCATTTTTTAATTTTTTATTTTGATTTTTCATTTTTTTCATTTTTTTTTTTTTCAAAAGAGAAGGAGTTCGTTTTCAATTATGGCATATTATCGTGGTATCTACTCTATACCCCCAAACCTAAACTAAACATTGTCCTCAATGTTTCAAAATATGGAAAAATTATAAACAACATATGAAGAGGAACATGTGAGTAGAGTAAAAGGAGAGAGAATACCCGATTTCGGCGAAAGCTCGATTAAAACTCCGTTATTCAAGGCAAAAATCCATCATATTGGAGTCACAATGGATGAGCACAAATATATACAAAAGGAAATTTAACTAACACATTATCTACAAGAAAATTTGGTTTTTAATGGGATTGGACTTTTTGGGAAAAATTTGGTTTTGTCGGGAGACATTTGGTTTTGGTGGGAAAAAGAAAAATTTTGGTTTTTAGGGAAACATTTGGAAAACTTTTTGGTTATTTAGGGAAAGAGTGGACCAGTTTAGTCCACATAGACTCCTCCAGGTTGGTTGTTTCAATGTCGGGTGGAAATGGTTCAAGGAATGGTTTAATCTCTGCCGTTGACTTTGAAAACGTTCTTGTTGGAAACATCCTCCAGCTCTACAGCTCCATGAGGAAAAACTGTGCGTACTAGGTACGGACCCTTCCATCTGGAACGCAGTTTTCCCGGAAAAAGATGTAATCGGGAGTCATACAGCAAACTTTCTGACCAGGAGTGAAGGATTTGCGCAGAATACGCTTATCATGAAACATCTTCATCTTCTGCTTATATAACTTGGCACTATCATAAGCCTCATTTCTCAATTCTTCCAACTCGTTGAGTTGAAGTTTCCTTTGAATTCCAGCTTCGTCCAGAGAAAGTTCAGCTCTTTGATTGCCCAGTAGGCACGATGTTCTAATTCCACAGGTAGATGGCACGGCTTTCCATACACTAGACGATAGGGGGACATGCCAATTGGTGTCTTATAAGCTGTTCTATAGGCCCACAAAGCATCATTCAATCTCAATGACCAATCTTTCCTACGGGTTGACCGTCTTCTCCAGAATGTGCTTAATTTCCCTATTAGAAACTTCTACTTGTCCACTAGTCTGAGGGTGGTACGGAGTAGCAACCTTGTGAGTTATGCCATACTTGCGTACTAAAGACTCAAAGTACTTGTTACGAAAATGTGAACCGCCGTCACTGATGATAGCTCTAGGGGTACCAAAACGTGCAAATATGTTTTCCTTTAGAAATGAAAGTACCACCTTGTGGTCATTTGTTCTGGTTGCTATGGCTTCTACCCACTTAGAAACGTAATCAACTGCGACTAGGATGTACAATCTACCGTCAGAAATAGGGAATGGACCCATGAAGTCGATCCCCCAAACATCAAAAATCTCCACAATCAAAATGGGGTTCAATGGCATCATGTTTCTCCTCGAAATGCTTCCTAGCTTTTGACAGCGTTCACAAGCAACACAATAATCATGGCAATCCTTGAACAATGATGGCCAATAGAATCCACACTGCAAGATCTTTGCAGCGGTTTTCTTGGCACTGAAATGGCCTCCACATGCTTGGTCATGACAGAAAGATATCACATCTTTCTGTTCGGTGTTGGGGACACATCTCCTAATGATTTGGTCCGGCAGTACTTAAACAAATATGGGTCATCCCAAAGGAAATGTTTAACTTCAGCCAAAAACTTATAGCGGTCTTGTCTCGACCAATGTGAGGGCATCCTACCTGCAGCAAGGTAGTTAACGATGTCGGCAAACCAAGGAAGGTTTACACATCACAATTGCTCATCAGGAATGATTCTCTATTAGCATGGACTCATCAATAGACTCAATGTTAATCTAGACAAATGATCAGCAACCACATTCTCACAACCTTTCTTATCACGGATTTCGAGATCGAATTCCTGTAATAAGAGTATCCATCGAATAAGGCGAGCTTTAGCATCCTTCTTGGAAAGAAGATACTTCAAAGCCGCATGGTCAGTGTATATGATGATCTTAGATCCTATGAGATAAGATCTAAACTTGTCTAATGCGAAAACGACGCAAGCAATTCCTTCTCGGTAGTTGTAATTGAGTTGAGTATCATTAAGGGTTTTGCTAGCGTAGTATATCACGTATGGTAGTCTATCAACACGCTGTCCTAAAACAGCACCAACAGCATAATCAGAGGCATCACACATAGTTCAAACGGTAGTTCCCAGTTGGGTGGTCGGACTATAGGAGCGGCGGTGAGAAGAGTTTTTAATTCCTCCCAAGCTTTCACACAAGCATCATCGAAATTGAAGGTAACATCTTTGGCGAGTAGACTACACAGAGGTCTTGAGATTTTGCTAAACTTTGATGAATCGCCGGTAAAAACCAGCATGACCTAAAAATGATCGAATTTCCCTCACAGAGCGGGGTTTTGGTAAATGTCGGATGAGGTCTACTTTAGCTTTATCTACTTCAATGCCTTTTCCGAGATGATGTGTCCTAGAACTATTCCTGAATTCACCATAAAATGGCACTTTTCCCAATTTAGAACAAGGTTCCTTTTCTTACATCTGGACAGCACAAGGGTAAGATGTCTTAAACATTTATCAAACGAAGAACCGAACACGAGAAATCATCCATGAAGATCTCGAGAAAACTATCTATCATGTCAGAAAAAATGCTCATCATGCATCGCTGAAAAGTAGCAGGTGCATTACACAACCCAAGGGCATGCGTCTATAAGCAAATGTCCCAAAGGACACGTGAACGTAGTTTTTTCCTGATCTTCTGGTGCAATGTGATTTGGTTATAACCGGAAAAGCCATCTAGAAAACAGTAGTGACTGTGTCCAGACACACGTTCTAGCATTTGGTCTATGAAAGGGAGCGGGAAGTGATCCTTCCTGTTACTGTGTTCAACTTCTGTAGTCGATACATACTCGCCATCCTGTGGTTGTACGTGAGGGACTAACTCATTCTTGTCGTTCTGAACTACAGTAATGCCTGACTTCTTAGGCACAACTTGAATGGGACTAACCCATTTACTATCTGGTATTGGGTATATGATACCCGCATCAAGTAGTTTCAGGATTTCTCCTTTGACTACATCTCTCATGTTAGGATTAAGTCTCCTTTGCATTTCCCTAGATGGTTTGGCATTCTCTTCGAGATTAATGTGGTGCATGCAAATGGTGGGGCTTATTCCTTTGAGGTCTGAGATGGTCCATCCTAAGGCCTCTTTGTGTTCCTTAAGTACTTCTAAGAGCTTACTTTCCTGTTCCGTGTCTAAACATGATGAAATAATGACAGGTAAGTATCAGAAGAACCTAGGAATGCGTACTTCAACGTACTAGGCAATGTTTTCAATTCAAGCTTGGGTGGCTCAACAATGGATGGAATAAGCTTGGAATCAGAGAGTAAGGGTGGTTCCACTTCATATTTCCTTTCAGTGACGTCCATTTGAGGTACAGATTCGAGCAGAGATAGGACGTCACTACAGTATGCATCATCATAGGAATCTGAGTTAAAGTTCTCCATACATGCTTGAAAGGGGTCGACGGATAGAATGTTAGTCAACGAATCTTGTATTAATCCTTCAATCATATTAACTTCATGCACATCATCATCATCAAGATTCACAGGTTGTTGACTAATATCGAACACATTCAATTCTACCGTCATGTTGCCAAAAGACAGTTTCAACACTCCATTACGACAATTAATGATTGCGTTGGACGTAGCCAAGAAAGGACGTCCTAAGATGACAGGAATGTGACAGTCTGGGTTTTGTACAGGTTGAGTGTCTAAGACAATGAAGTCTACGGGAAAATAGAATTTGTCAACCTTGATCAAAACGTCTTCGACCACTCCACGAGGAATCTTGACAGATCGGTCTGCCAGTTGTAGAGTGATAGATGTTGGCTTCAACTCCCCAAGACCTAACTGCTCATAAACAGAATATGGCAGTAGTTTAACACTTGCACCTAGGTCTAATAACGCTTTATTGACCGTGTGTTCTCCTATAGTGCAAGAAATTGTTGGACATCCTGGATCCCTAAACTTGGGTGGAGTTTTGTTCAGAATGATGGAACTCACCTGCTCAGCTAAGAAAGCACGTTTTTGCACATTGAGCTTGCGCTTTTGAGTACACAAGTCTTTGAGGAATTTAGCATAAGCAGGGATTTGCCTAATTGCTTCAAGAAAAGGAATGTTGATGTTGACTCTCTTGAACAGATCTAACATCTCATTATAATGGGTACTTTTCTGTTGATAGATCAGTCTTTGAGGAAATGGGGCAACAGGAGAATGAGTTGGCAAAGGGACATTCACAGCAGTAGAATTGTCAGGCTTTCCAACTTGCTCAGATTCTTTGGTTTTCTGGGGTTGTGGAGACAGCGTGGAATTTGTATCAGATTCATTAGGTTCGCCCACGTTGTTCTCGATGATTTTACCACTTCGGAGGGTGGTAATGGCATGGACTTGATCGGGTGAGGTTTCAGTGCAGGATGTTGTGCCTGTTTGAAATATCCTCTTTGGATTTTGTTGGGGTTGGCTAGGAAGTGTACCCTTTTCTCTCTCACTTATGGAATCACAGATTTGACCCATCTTTTGATCAAGACTTTTCTGACTTTGCACTAGACTCTGGAACATCTCCTCTAGGGCGGATAATCTCTTGTCGGTATTGTGTTGATGATATGATTGTTGAGAGTTCGATTGTTGTTGAGGGTTCCTAGGATATTGATAACCTTGATTGTTCTGAGATCCCTGATTGTTTTGATAGCTCTGATTGGTTTGAGATGGTCCTCCCTGAGTGGGTCCTTTGGACCATGAAAAGTTAGGGTGGTTTCTCCATCCTGGATTGTAGGTCTGTGAATAGGGGTTATGCTCTTGTTTTTGAAACATGGCCTGTGCCTGTTCAAGCCTAGATTCCTGGACTGCAAGCAAATCGGGGCAATTTTGGAATTGATGGTTGGGATCGTTACAAGCGGCACATACAGACGAAGCGACATGTTCTCGGAGAGTAGTGGTGGAAGGTTTTGAATTTTTATGTAGTTCTAACTCTTCTAATCTCCTAACTATTGATGCCATGTTTGCTCTTCCCTCGAAATCTGCTTCAATCCTAAAAGCCCTAGCTTCAGAAGTAGTCTTTCTGGGTTCACGGATGGATTCCCACTGTTGCGTCTTTTCAGCTACTTCAATCAAGAAGTCCCAAGACGCATCAGCAGTTTTGTCTACGAATAGACCATTACACATTGACTCAACCGTTGTTCGGGTGGACACATCTAGACCTTCATACAAAATTTGCACAAGTCTCCATTTTTCAAAACCATGATGGGGACATTGGAGCAATAATTCATTGAATCTCTCCAGGTATCTAGCTAAGGTCTCACCCTCTAATTGCACAAAGCTATTCAGACTTTGACGAATTGTCGCAGTCTTGTGATTCGGGAAAAACTTTTTGAAAAACTCCTTTATGAGGTCATCCCATGTCATGATGGATTGAGGCTGTAAAGCATACAGCCAGGCCTTTGCCTTATCTTTCAGGGAGAAAGGAAAGAGCCTTAACTTTAGGGTTTCGTCGGACATTTGAGTGAAACGCAGAGTTCCACAAATTTCCTCGAATTCTCTCACGTGGTGGTAAGGGTTTTCATTCTCAACACCTCTAAAAAATAGGGAGCATCTGTATTGTGCTTGATTTCAGCTCATAATGGCCATTAGCCTCGGATAGCACAATACAAGAAGGTTGACTGGCTCTAGTTGGGTACATATAATCCTTGAGGGTACGGGGTTCTCCCATTGTTTCAGATTGGTCCGGTGTGTTTTCCTCAGAAGTTGTGGGTATGTCAATTGGGTCTATTTGATTTACTCTAACTAGTCTATTTGATTGGTCTCTAAAGGTTACAATCATATCCCACTCATGAAATAACAAGCCCACAGATAAGGGAGAAAACAGGGCCCATAAGGATTTATGAAGATTTGGTTTTAAGAGGGTTAAGTGGAATTTGGTTTTAAGGAGTGGAGTTTTGGTTTTAATAAGGGATTTTGTTTTTGGTTTAAAATTGGGCTTTGGAAAAGTTTTTGAACTAAACCTAGCATAAATTAGCACAACCCATAAAAGAAAATAAAAACAATAATAATAATTACAAGCCCATAAAAGAAAAATAAAAGAAAATAAAAGAAAAAGAAAATAAAAATAAAAATACAAATAATTATTACAAGCCCAAATTAAAAGTAAATTAATTATTACATACCCAAAATGAACGTTTAATGAGGCCCAAGTGGGTTACTCATGGTTTTAGGCTTACTTGGTTAAGGAGGGAAGCCCAGTTAGGCTTTTGTTCCCTTTTAGTTGCACAGCCCAGTTGGGCTTTAGGATCTTCCTAAGCAGCTCTCGCTCAAGCCCAGCAACAACAGGTGGAACAGAGCCCAGCAGCACTTGGCAAGCCCAGTTCAGTTGAAGTTGGTGAAGCCCAATTCAGAGAAGCACAAGCCCACCAGTAGAAGACCACGAGCCCAGCAGCTTCAGTTGGCAGCCCAGTTACTTTGGCTTGGCAGCAGCAGTTGCTTTGGTTCACCAGCAGCAGCAACTCAGCTTCACTGCAGTTCCAACAGCAACAGCAGCTTTGGCAGCAGCTTGGCAGCAGCAAAAAAAAATACTGCACAGCTCCAGCAGCAACAGGTGAGTGAACAAGATAGCAATTAGCTCAGACAACTCTGCAAGCACAGCAAGGCCACAACAGCTATGAAAACTTCAAAAAATATGGCAGCCAGCTCCCCGGCAGCGGCGCCAAAAACTTGGTGTGGAAATGGGGAGCACACAAAACACTTGCAAGTATACAAGGCCAAATTTTATAGTATAGGGATGAGTAGGGGTTTGTCCACAGGGAGTGGGAGCATACAAGAAGTCTTCCTAGCTAAAGTTTACAGTGAGCTAAGGGCAGTAACTATGGTGACAGTGACAATGATCTAGAATGGTAGTGAAACAAAGGCAGCAGCCTAAGGCAAGGGTATTGAGCAACAGTGACAGAAAAGGAGAAAGATGCAGAATTGTGTGAAGTTACTAAGGCAATTGAATCCACCTTGTGCCCTAATCAAGCAATGAAATCTAGGTTGAGTTGGAAATCCTATGCATACATCTAGAATGAGATGAAAATCAGCTTGCTCACTGATATGCCCCTAGCATTGACTGTCTTTTGACAGCACAATCAATCACAGGCATGCCAGAGCACTGAGTACTTCCCATTGCTCAAGCAAACAGGCATTAAGAAAACTATCCTAACCATGCATCATCTAACAGTGCACTAGGCTTCATCAGAGCCTTAGTTGCAGTGAATTAGCTCATGCTAGACATGAGTATAACAACATCATTCATCAAACAAACTAAATTAAGAGGCAACATGCATACAGGTTACACACAATCAACTGTTGCTAAAATAGAAATTGGAAAAATGAAAATTGATTCAAAATATTGTTCACTGGCTAGCCCAGAGATGATTTCTACAACACCCATAACATCCATTTATAGTTTGTTACAACACCCTAAATTTCTACAAACCCTAAATTGAAAATCCCCAAATTTGCAAACCCTAATTTTTAAATTACAAATTAAACTCACTGATTTCTGAATTTGTCTCCCCTGTGCTCGACCCATGCCCTGTTGATGTTCCCTCTGCTCCTCCTCAGCTCGAACTGCTCCCAATTGCGTCTACTGATGCCCTAGCTTTTCTCTTTCTTATATGTAGCACCTAGGGTTGATGCTAGGAACAAGAAAGGGAAATACTAGGGAGCTGGATGATGGTGAAGGCTCTGATTTGGTCGAGAGAATGGAGATGGTGAAGCTCGAGGTGGTGATGGAAGAGATGGTGGTGGCAGTGGATTTGCAGGCGGTATGGTGGTGGAGAAGAGGTTTTGGGGAAAGAAAATGATTTGGGAAGAAGAGGGTGTTTGGCTTGAGGTCGATGGGTTCGATGGCTAAGGTGTTGAGCGGGTTCATCAAACTTTGATGTCTAGCGAGGAGACGCGTTGGGTGTGAAGATGGTTGGTAGATCTAACGGTGGTACGAGAGATGAATCACTTCGACCGTTGGATTGTGAAATACAACAAAGTTAACGGCGAAGATCGAGGTTAGGTGCTGTAGTGTTAAGCGGAAGTATCGAGATTTGATGAGCAGGCAAAGAAGCGACCGTAGGATCTAAATGTGATCTAATCTGAAGGCTTGGAATTTAGGTACTATGGTGTTTTGCAGGGACTTCAGATTTTGATGAACGATGAAGAATCGACCATTGGATGATGAGATGGATCCGATCTAACGGCTGAGAATGGAGGCGGGTATGGATATAGAAAATGGATTTGGGTAAGGGTTTTGGGCCTTGGGTATGCCAAGCCCATATCTTCTTTAAGAACAATTCTTCCTTCTTGAGCCCATTCCTAGCTTTTTGGACGTGCGCTCCATTCTTTGCGGCTTCCTTACGTAATTTCTTCTGGCCTTTCACTACTCTTCAGCTCTTTTCCGCTCCGCAAGTCATCCAGACTTTATTTATTACCTAAAAATGCAAAATTAAGTAAGAAAAATATTTATTCTTGAAAACAATGAAAATACAGAATATGGGATAAAATGTAGAATTAATGCACAAAAGATGAGTTAAATGCCAACAAAAAGGGATAAATATATACAATATTTGGCACTCATCAGAAACCATGTTTGTCCATTTCAGCTCACCCTTGAAAACCAACCATAGAACGAAAATTTGCAGAAACAACCTCAAATCCTTGAATCTCCTCCACCATCTTTTTTTGAATTCAAATGCATGGCCCATCTCTTATTAGCTTTTTTTCTCTGTAAACAATCTGAATTCCTGAAATGTTTCACAATCATCAGTTCATACACATCCTATCATCTCATTACCACCAATTCAGAGTCACACAACAGCTTCAGTTCCTCTTGTCATGTGTTGCTACATCCATCAACTGCAACACACTCTCTAGACCACGGTCATTAAACCACCTTAAACTGTAGTTCCAGCTCAATCCATCACTGTAACTCTCTAGGCATTCAAAAGTCCCTACTCTTCTTCATTTCTCGCTGGCTACCATAACTTCTTTATCTCCAATCAAAGCAAGCCCATAACTTCTGCAGTGACAGAAACATCAAACTAGTTCTCTCTACTTCATTACCATACCACCATAGCCACGGATACTCACAACTAACCAATTACCAACTCAATTGAATCTTTGCATCTCCTGCATTACTGTCAACATCACCACTACCTGTATTCATCCATTTCATTCTATCAGAGAAAGAGGAGCCGCAAAGAAGGAGAAAAAATAAAATAAGAAACCCATCTATTCTTCTGACCTAATTTCTATGTATACCACCATCAGATTAAATCCCTAAATCTAATGGTCAGTATTATTCAGTACAAACGGGATGGGACGGTACGGGACATGAATAGGGCTGTGTACTTGTACCCCCTAGAGATCGGTTCTCAATTTTTGGACCTGTACCTGTACCCCCTTCCTCGGTTCGGTACAAAACCATGTACGGTTCCACCTGTTCCGGCACGGTCCGGTTTCTCGGCTCAGTTTATGTGCAACCTTAATTTTAGATACTTTAATATTTTTGAATAAATAAGGACCAAACAGAATTTCCCTTTTGTTGATGGACCAAACTAACTTGGGACCCACATAAAATAGGACCAAACGATAATTTCCCCTCATATTATACGGCAGATCAAAGTTTTCCACCATAATTTTCCTTTTCTAGAATTTTCTCGTGGTGGATTGTAAAGTCGCAAAGAGACTGCTTTCTTTGTTTATAAATACAACTATCCTGATGGTGCAAGATCGGTTTTGCCGAATTTCTTTATAAGGCTGAAAATTTAGGTTAAAATTTTCCGAAGCTACTGATACTGTCTTCTCTCAATCCATACAAATTATTTTAATGGTTAAAGTTAAAATATCATCAGTTCCATTACTAAAGGTGAGTTTCATAAGGTTTGGCCAAAGTGTAAAAGCGTTAAACTAGGTTTCTACGGTTGTTCCATTAGGTATGAAAAATTTCAATTTATATTTAAAGACTTAAAGGCCTAGACGATTAAACAGTGAGGAAACGCTCGCTTCCTATTGGCTGAGATGGGTCTTTTTGAGTTTTGTAAAATGAGCATTTTGGTGAGGACACTTGGCAGCGTATGATCGATTTAAAAAAGAATAGGAAAAAGATAAAAAGGAAAAGGAAACAAAATTCAATTTGGAATTCATGATGTGACAATATTTAGGTGAGGACACTTGGCAACATATAATTGGTTTAAAAATTGCAAACTCAAAAGGAAAACCTAACTTACCGTGTTTGGAATTTTCTGGAAGTCCAAATTCAATTTGGAAATCGAGTACCTAACATATTAGGACTCTTTGTTTCCAAATTAACATATAAAAGGGGGAAATCCACATATTTTCTGCGAAAATAAAAGAAAAAAATAAATAAACTCTGCACATATTTTCCACCTATTTAATGTATTTTCCCAGCTCACCAAATAAAAAATACATCGCCACGGGGCGGGGCAAAGCCCCGCGCAAACCAGATGAAAAATGCATTGCCATGGGGCGAGCGAAGCCCCGTGCACACCAGATAAAAATGCATTGTCACGGGACGGGACAAAGCCCCATGCCCACCAAATAAAAAACACATCACCACGGGGAGGGGCGAAACCCCGTGCACAACAAGTTAAAAGAAAAAAAATATCCGATGCGTAGCACATGCACCAATCTAGTTATCATTGTAAAATTTGTACAAGTTAAGATGCGGCTTTGCAATCTTAGTTTACTATATTTTTCGTTCTGAAATACACTTTATCTTGATAATTAGGTTTTTTTCTATTAGAGAAATTTGTATCTTTCTTTAAAAGTGTAAGTAATGCTTTCACAAAAAAAATTATTTTAATGTTTTTCCTATTTTTTTTTGAGTTCGAGTCTTACACCCTTTCCTTTATGTTTTTCTTTTCATTTAACTAAGAAAATCATTTTCTAGAATTTCGTCTACAATAAATGAATTTAAAAAATTCTGCATATAATATATATAGGTAAATATGAATCAAGAATTGATTTTCCAAATCATTGGAGGAACTTAGGGTTCGTCACCAAATTTATTTTTATTTATCAGGTTAAGTTATATGCCGCATCAAAATTAGGTCATATTTTGGTTCTCCCTTATACCTGTCCAAGGTCATATAAACCTAATATTCATAAATAAATAAATATGTTCTTTTTTTATTTATATTAATATTTTTCCAGTTAACATGAGTTTTCTGCTTCCAATCTCATTCTTAATTAGTTGATTAGTATGGATCGAGCTAATTTACCTGTCAAACTTGAAAACAGTTTCAAGTCTACTGATATACCAGATTTATTTTCACTTCACCAAGACTCAACCCTGATTATTGCCATTGTTGATTTCCACAACCGAAGCTACTAGCGGCGACAGTCATGCACAAAAGATAACTACCCTACCCTAGACGAAAATGATGTCGTTTCTTGAAATTAATGACTTTTTTTTTCCAAATGTAATTAGAATTATTTTTACCTTTTTTTATGTACTTTTTTATTTTTAATTGCACTTTGTTAGAGCTCGGTTGAACTTTCGTACCTTGGTACATCAGGTATATAGTCATGTGTTTAGGTACCAAAATTATTTCTTGATTTAGCCTACTAAAGCCAACTTCCGTTTAGAATAGTTTATGTAGTAGAGTTAAAGATGTAAAATTTTCATATCATTTGATCGAGCTTGCGAAATACGTACCTACACAATATTATGATTTTATTACTGGTTTCAGTCCTATCTCCATACTCAATTTGTTCTTGATCTTGGTTTTAAGATGCTTATCTTAGTCCAGTTGATGATTATGAAGTTATCTTTTGGTCGGGGATCACAACTTAGTAAGAGAGAGAATAAGAGAAATATAACTCTTATTCATTTAGTTAGACTGAATCATACATCTTAGTTTACAAAGTGAGCCTTCGATGGATTATATGTAGTTAGTTTAGCGTGTGACTCAAGCAAAACACGTTAATATAGAGGGACCACTTATGCCTAGATGGAGGTGACATCATGACCCACTCATACTTTACTTTGTTAGTCGGTTAATCTATCGACATGTGATCTTCAGGTCACCATCCTGACAACCTTTCCCTGGTCTTCTCTTCTCGTTCCAAAGCTCGCGTCTTCCATGTGTCATGATGTTATGTGTCGTGTCTCGTCTTATGTTAAGTCTTTATCTCTAGATTGTACCCGATGTGTGAGGACTTATAACTCGATCTTGACGTGATCTCCTTCTACATTCCAGCTGTCAATTTCTGGTAGATAATATATTTTGTCATCTACATATTTGCCCCCGATTTATTTATAAATATAGTCTTTGGACTGTATTTTATTTAAACTTTGTTTTTTTTTCTTTTTAAACTTTTTCATCTCGTCGAAAAGATGTACTTATTTTTCTTCTTTCTATTTTAGCTCTAAAAAAGGTTTTTGACAGCCCATCTATATGATTGCTTAAATAACTTATCGATATGGTGTCTTATTACATTATTTAGATAGGTGATATGACCTAGGCATCATATCTCGAGCCTTAGCTTGTATCGAGGATATCTCTGATAAGATCGACGGTTCCTCTCTCTTTCCCCCAAAAAGAGAAGTATCTTTTAATAAAGATATTGGATTGTCAGCTAGTGATCTAGGTGGAATCATCTCCACCTTATCTGTTCTAATGACACATGTCGTGTTTTGGCTTAAGTAATATTCTCTTTGAGGAAGCCGCTAGTTTATGGAGAGTGAAAAAGTTATTGTCCTTTATTATGTGCACAGTTTTTCACATGGGTCGTATTTTTCACCTCTTCTCAGGGTTCGAAGAGTTTTTCCCAGTAAGTTTTGTACACCTCGTTTTGGATGTCAAGGAGTTTCCTCTTATATTAACGAGTTAGTGGTGCATGACCCTTGTTTGTCGGTCGTCAATACAGCTTTCTTTTAAGTTTTAGAGTTAGGTAGTGTACCGGCTAAGGCGGTCACGTATTTCCACTTAATTTTCCTTTCTAATTTATTATATATAGACTTTTCAGATCTGTAAAAGTTTTGTTTATAGTCTTATTTTCATCTCTTCTTTCTCAGAAGCTTTTTATGCTTTCCGAAACCTTAAAGGCTTTCAAACCTTTTCTTTTGCTTTTCAATTTTTATTTGTTTCCTTTCATTCCCATGATTTTTCAACGGATTGATATACTTAGTTCGGTTTCACTGATCTGTTTTTCGTGAAAATCATGTCACAAATCATAATTTTCAACATGAATTCTGTTCACCAATTTCTGGTGTTAAATAGTTATGTTTTCTACGCTACGTCTTTTTGATGATGCTTTAAATTTTTCAGGATTTCCCTTTTTATTTTCAAATAGTATAGGAACCTTTTTTGCTAGTTCCGAGGCTCATTCCCTTCTCGGTAAGCATGCCAATAGTCATCTTTTTGACTACCTTTTTTCCTTTTTCTTTTAACACTTTTGTCCTTCTTCTTTTGTATTTTCAAAAGGGGAAAAATTTATCTCCGGGAAGGGAAGAATCATCCTTACACTCGAGGTTAGTAATATTGACTTGAAATGTTTCATTACTAACGTATCTTTCAAGTCATGCTATATTGAAAACTTAATTGCGAAGCTGTATATACTGTACATATTTTATATAATACTCTAGTGATGTGACATGATCATAGAAGTACGATCATAGTATTAAGGAATTAGACTACGAAGTATAAAGCTTATCTTTTGAACTTTGTATATATGACATCGACATAATCTTGTATATAGTGTTATGATTATGTGAATGGGCTATGGCGAAGATTTCATCCTAGGAACAATGTTTTACATTTGTTTAAAGGAAGTACATTCATGAAATTTTTTTCTGAATCCAAAGGGAAATCAATAGGCTTATTGGTCAGGCTATTCATTGCATATCTTTGGATGTCCTATATGTGTGAGTTGGTAGAACCGATCTTCACTTAGGTTATGTATCTTGGTGGTCCGGGTATAAATACCTGAGTTTGCATTTCTAGCAAACTATCCTAAGAGGCATGCAAACTTCATTTCTCGTTGTTTCTGGTGGAGCCGTCTATTGAGCGAGAAAAGTATCCTAATTAGGTGAAATCTCTAACGACCGCTCGTTTAAAGGCTTCTGTGGTATCAAGAAGCTCTACGAGTACCGTTGGTGAGAAACTAGATAATTGCAGTGTTATTAGTTTTCGATTTGATTTGATTGACTAACGGTTGTTGAAACTTTGATTGCACCTGGTTTGTTTATGCTTGAGAATACTCTCTTCTGTTATAAGATTCACTCAGACTAGATCAAAGTATCGACGGGATCTTTAGAACTGTTATTAGATCTAAAGACAACTTGTGATAATCCATTGTTAACAGACTCCGTTGTGTGCGTGATTGATCACAAGAGATTCAAGTGGTGTTGTGCAGGTTTTGAAGATAAAAGAAGATTTGAAGACGAAGAAGATTTCTTATTAGTTTTCGTATCTTGTGGATTTAGTGCACAAACCTTGGTCGGCTAGGATCCAACTATAATTGGTTTATCTTTGATAGATCTTATTGATTAGTTGTGTGAGATCGGGATTCTCTATATTTCTCTTTGAGATTTATATTGATTGAGTGTGAATCTATACTTGACTATTTCGGTAGTTAAAGTGATATGGATCTAACCAGACAAAGGAGTTTATTAGATTAAACGGAAGAGCCTTTGTCAATGACTCATCTATATCTTGTAGCAAGATTGATTAGAGTGGTTACTAAACAGATTCTTCCTTTGTTGTTTGGAATACGATCCAAAGGACTTGATATTCATATGTGTGACTCTAGAAGTCGAAGGCGCATGAATACTGATGGAACTAAGTATCTAGGGGTAGTATGCTTGGTCTCAACTATACGAAGTTGGTATTAGATTTTGTATAGCGGCTTAATTCCAAGAGTATTCAAAACTGGACTAGGTCCCGGGGTTTTTCTGCATTTGCAGTTTCCTCGTTAACGAAATCTTGTTGTATCATTTACTTTTCTATTCCACAATTATAATTGTTTTATTATAGTTAAAAGTAAATTACACTTGTACGTTAACTCTGTAAATACTTGATAGTGATCCTATAGAGTTTGGTTATTACCGAACCTATTATCAACTAACACACTTTGTTGTTGTATTGTATCAATCTCGTATCCATACACTATCACACGAAGTGTGAACTGAATTGTCGTATTGTCTCGACTCTGTCCATAGACGATCACATTCGGTAGAGGACTTATAGGTTGAAACAAAAAAATTGTGGTGTATTTGGGTAACCTCGTCATTTCAATTGGTATCAGAGCAGACAAACACGAAAAGATCTAACAGTCTGTGTTTGGTGCGATCCAACCTATAAGATACGAGTCTACAGAGTGGTAAGGTAAAACCAAAAACAGACTCAATTAACGTATCACAAGATTTGGGCAAGTCTCTCTATAGGTTTAATTTTAGCAAATGTTTAAAAGGGGCTTCTTCTACAAGTTCTACTTGCTCTTCTGAAAATATGTTCGTATGTTCTCAAGAAGAGGTTAAGTTAACCCCTGTATTCACAATCAATGATTCAGATTCTGAAAAAATCTCTTCATAATAATAAAAAAGATATTGATTTTGTGAATATAAAAACATCGCAGCTAAATGAACTAAGCGAACAATTTCTCCCATATGAAACTGAACTCACTCTTGTATTAGGAAGAAAAGGAAAGCTTCTGGAAGAAATGTGTCGCATGAAATCTGAAAATGGTCAACTCATTCTTGATCTAACTACCCTTATCAAGATCACATCTTCTTTAAAGATCCAATCCTTGGAAGAAAAACTAAATAAAAGCATAGATCAAGAAAAGAGGACTGCGATCTTAAGGAAAAACAGCAGCCGACAAATACAATGCCTTAAATATCTCATATGATTCTGAGATAAAGACAGTTTTAGAACGTGTCAAAAGGCTAAAAGATGAAAAGCATTCCTTGATATAAAAAAATCAACTGGTTATATCCTCCCTGGATAAATCCATAAAATCTGATTTGATATTTCCCTCAAAAAGAAAGAAAGATGACATCGAAGGCTCTTAAAAGTAATTTTCATCTTCTAAAAGAGCATCTGTATTTTCTGGTAATCCCAAGACGAACTACTCAGATCAGAGTTTTCTACAACATCATAAACATCATTACAGACTGTTAGAGCACTGCTTGGTCGAACTCGCATGCCTTGCTATCTCAAGCATGTTTGTCAAATTTAGTTGTCAAAACTATATGTCTTGATTTCTTGACTACTTATAGCTAAGTCTCAGTTTAGGACAGTTCAGTGTAGTTGAGCTCCAGACTCCATGGCGATCATCTTACGAAGACTAAGAACTACTCAAAGAACCAGTGGAACTTCATCTGACTAAAAGGTATGTGGAGGCTTGAACTTATCTATCACTCAAAATTCTATATCTCTATCTCCTACTCTTGAGACAAAGTCGTATAAGTATGATAGTTTTCATACATACACATTTGCTATTTCGAGCAGAGTTTACTCGCCTATCTTTTTCTCGAAATACGTGTTGGTAAGCTTTCGCTTTAACCACTTTTCATCTTTATCCGGGACGAAATTCATGATGACGTTTCAATCTGGAAAATAGCTTTGATGACGATAGTCGTGAATAACGATTGTTATAACATTATAGAAGAATGTTTCAATGATTGAAATGTGGAGTTGAGATTATGTAACCAACTATGGATATAAGCATATATAGTGTGTTCACACATTAGTGTATAAATCCATATGACGGAAACCAAGTGTGTGCACTTGTGCATGCGATATTGGTGAAGGATACAGGTTGGGTACGCGTACCCGTACGCGCACTGCCGGAAGTTTTCCAACCAAAAATTTCTGCTGGAGTTTGTAGTTTACAAACTGTAAAACCAGTCACCTTAGGTACGCGTACTCACGGAAGTTTTCGAACCGAAAATTTCTGCTGAGTTTCCAAACTCGAAATCCGGTAGCCAAGGCACACGTACCCGTACGCGTACCCAAGCTAGTTATTTCTCAAATCGGAAGTTCATGAACTTAAATAAATAAATCAATAAGGAAAGCAATCTTTGCAAAGCGTGGCTATATTGTTCATGAGTTGATTCAAGTGAATCAAACCGATTTTGTTTCAATTGTGTCTATGTATAAAGACCTAAGCAATTGAACAACTCTATCAACTAGTTCTTGTGAGTCATTTGAACTAGTTATGAGAAAGATGAATATGGTTGATATGAAAGTACTCATGTGGCTAACCTCAGTTAACTATTTTTGAACCAACCAAATGTACACGTTTAGGTACGGTTACTCAAACCTAAATAAAACACATTTCATTTGTGTTTGACAAGCTAAGTTTCGATCTAACGGTTGAAAGATATTAGCTTGGAGAAATCAGGTTTTTCATCTAACGGTGAATATTGAATGCTTTGTTTCCAAGGTAACTTAGATTGCAAACCCTGATTTGAAAACTATATAAAGGAGACATCTAGCATCAGGAAAAACTAATCCCCACACCTCATGTGTGATACTAGTTAGTTTGCTAGAGTCGATTCTCCTTTAACCTTAGGTTTCTTCCCGAGACGCTGTAGGTTAACGACTGAAAGACTTCATTGGGATTGTGAAGCTAGACGAAACTACTTCTCTTGTAGTTGAGCGATCTGGTCTTGCCATTTTCTGTCGTACGAGTTGAATTGACTTGATATTATATCTCCGATAGGGCAAGATAAAAATAAATCACAAACATCTTCATCTCATCGTTTGTGATTCTGCAATATCTTGTTTCGTTATCATACAATTAAGATTGTTGTGAGGTGATTGATAATTCTAGGCCGTTCTTCAGGAATATAAGTCTGGGTTATCGATTGGTTCATGTTCACCTTGATTTATCAAAAGACGGAACAAAACTCTTAGGTTTATCTGTGGGAGACAGATTTACCTATCATAGTCTCATTTTGTGTGATACAAATTTGTTTATTAAAGTCTTCGACTTTGGGTCGTAGAAACTCTTGGTTGTGGGTGAGATCAACTTAGGGAATCAAGTGTGTAGTATCCTACTGGGATCAGAGACGTAAGGAGCGCAACTGTACCTTGAATCAGTGTGATATTAATTAGGGTTCAACTACAGTCCAGACCGAAGTTAGTTTATAGTCGGCTAGTGTCTGTAGCGGCTTAATACAGTATGGTGTTCAATCTGGACTAGGTCCTGGGGTTTTTCTGCATTTGCGGTTTCCTCGTTAACAAAATTTCGGTGTCTGTGTTATTTCTATTATGCATTATATTTTGTTATATGATTGAAATATCACAGGTTGTGCATTAAGATCAATCAATTAGAATATCCAACCTTTGGTTGTTGATTTAAATTGATTGACACTTGGATATTGGTCTTTGGTACCATCTAAGTTATTATCCTTGTATTTGATAAAGACTCGCATATTTCTATTTGCTTGAGTAAAGATCAAATCAAGTGAGAGAGATATTAACTCCTCGATATACTTTTCTCTAGATTGAGTCTGATTGTCTAGTTGATTCTCTAGAAAGTATATTGGAGTTAGTTCATACAGATTTCTAATCGAAATATTGGGTGTGGTTGTTGTACCCCCGCTTTTTCAATTGGTATCAGAGCAGGCAAACACGTTTAAGACCTCAAAAGTTTGTGTTTGTAAGCAATATGATTATGTGGACGAAGTAGTATCTCATATCTATGCATAGTGTATGTCTTCCAATAGTTTTAACTTTGTCAAATGTCTTGGTTTTTCCTCAAAGGATAACTCCTTAGCCGATTCTTCCGAATCCCGAGAAAGAAACGAGGCAGTTGACAGGATGTCTGAAGTAGAACGGAATGTCACCAAAATTAAAGAAAATACAACTGAGACGATTGACTTTCGCAATCATGCTCAACTCTCGGATGAATTTGAAAAGTCTCTTGGTCGAGAACGTGAACTTTATAAAATCACTGAGTCCTTCTCTAACAATATTAAAAAACTCACTCAGGAGAATATGCTTTAACAAAAGAAGATTAGTACCCTTGAGAATATTGTTAAAGAAGGGACAATCAGAGAAAAATGTTTGATTGAGACACATTCATCAAATCTAAACAACCTTCGTGTTGGAACAGAAAACATTTCCGCATCTCTTCACCTTGCCCAACAACAATCGATCTCCTTAACAAAGGAAAGCACTGTAATGAGAAATTCTTCTGTGTCACATGCTGTGTTACCTAACATGAATAAATACTCACCAAAATAAGTCCCTGCAAAATATAAACAGTAAACTTCCAAACGGGACATGGGTTTGAAACAGATGCCTTTCAACAACTCTCTTCCACAAAATTGTTCCTTCTATGGGAAAAGGAATCATAGTGCTTAACATTGCTTTGATAGGAAGAAACAGATCTCCCGATCTTCGAAATCTTCTTCTATTTACCGTTAACCGAGTTAATCATCTGACGGCATCAACAATGGATTTCAGTCCCACAGAAAACAAGAACTCTCATAAAAAGATATTTAATGATCACTCATTTCAGAATCTTTACAGGGATCATGTTTATTCTCATGGTACAAACTACACCACAAAAACACAGTGTCCCAGTGTCTATGAGAACAAGACTGGTAGATCTAAGTATGGAAGGTGGAGACCTATCTCAGTAAATCCTCGAGAACCAATCACTAGAGGTCCTAGACTTAGTTATCAAAAAGCTCCATTTAGTTAATGGACTCTCAAAAAAGGGCTGTAAGAACCTTCTATGGAGTTGAAAACAGTCAAAGAGAGGTAAGAAATACAAAAGTCAGACTGTCAGGTGGTATCCCCAAATCATCTCTTAACACTCATCGTGAGATTATATCTCATCCCACTACCTAACTTTAGGTATTCTAATCCTTGTGTCTAACTTGAGAGTTACAAGGATGGCTGTGTATGAGATTCTCAAGTCTTACGTCGACTACCATTTGTTTTATAAGTCTGAGGTCTGTTTTACATGTTGAGATTTCTGTTTATTATTCTCTCTGTATCTAATGTATCTCTTTTGCTCTATCTTTTCTGGTTAGATATTGAGCCCTGTTTGGAAGAGACATTGTGAAAAACAGTATGTATTTACTCTTGGGTCATTCTTGATCTTTTGGTACCCGTTTCGGGCTCACGAACGCACAAGTCTTCTATAGGAAACTCTAGGGTTTTCAGATAAAAGTGTCTCTCTCTTGATTGATAACACATATATATATATATATATTTCTTGTATGTATTCACCCTCTTCCCATAAAATTATTTTTTATGAGAACCTCTGTTGAGTCTCAAGAAGAAGTGAACACTGTGATGGAAGAAGACTTCGAAGGATGTGATTCAGCTCAAGATCTAATCCTGAAAAAGATGCTTGAGAGAAAAGAGTATAACTCTTGGATAGGAGAATCTGTCAAGGATTTAATTCTCGTTCAGAATGAGGTGGAGAACGAGCTTGCTAACCTTCAATTGCAGATAAACCAGCTCATTGATGGACAAGTAAAGATTCTTGATAATCAGAACATCCTGATCAGGAACCAGAAGAAAGTCATCCTTGATTGCGTCAAATCCAGTCACCTTGCCCGCATCGTTGACCGAAAAACTAATGTTCTAACTCATGAACATGGTATTTCTACGGTCAAGAAAATCAAGGATATAAGTGATACTTTTTATGATGGATCATTTCAGAGGTATGAAATCATCAAGGAATATTGATTTTCTTTTTATCTAGGAAACTTCTTAAGAGAATTTTATTCTTGTTTTTGTTTAGGAAGGATGACTAGGGGTTGGAATAGCCATTATCGTGAGTACACGTAGCTATGTCCAACGTTTTCATCTTCTTGTGTTTAGATTTATTTGTTTAAATTCTAAAGTTGGTTTGGAAGATGATTTTTGCAGTATTAATCTTTATGATTTTATATATTGCAATATTTTATGGGATATGAGTGTTTGCGTCCGTGAACTATTATTGTCCCATACAATGTCAAAAGTTATCTCGTTTATATGTCGATATGCAAATATTGATACAAGATCGATGAACTTTTGACATAACAAAATTTAAGCCTATTATGTCATTTATTGATGGAATTGTTTACGAGGATCATGTCTATTGTATGTCATTATGCAAATAGTGATGGGAAATAAAATGAATCCTTGTATATTCCGCAGTATTGATCTTTCCCTAATCCATATTTTATGTGTATACTGTGCGGCTCCATAAGTATTCTTGTGTGAGCATTTCCAACTAAACTAATCATAGATTCATTTGTGATTTATTTGGTTGTGTATTCCGATTAAATTAATCATGGCTTCTCTTGTGGTTAGTTTAATTGAGAATTTTTGGATAACAAAATCATTTTGTGGTTTTTGGTGTCCAAATAAATCCTTCTTTTCTCGTAAAAGTAAGGTCGTTCTTGTTGTTCTTTCGGGAATGACATCAAATGGGGGAGAGTTCTTTTGAACTTGCGCTTAATTTCCATATCTTTGTGGGGAGTGCGGCTGTGGAATTTTTAGGGGTAATCTTGTATCTTTATAAACTCCTTGATGAATGCATTTAGCCTCGGCTATATGATTGCATCTAAACAAGTTGATATGTACTTTTCTTTGGTCTTGAAGCATCTCCGTGGAAATTTCATTAGGATCCCACTAGTTTTTGTACCTTTGCCAATTTTACTCACAAAAAGGGGGAGAATTAATGTGTAGTTCGCACTACAAATACATATGGTTTTCGGTTCATTATGTAAGGGGGAGTGGTTTTCATGTTGAGATGAAAATATTGACTAAGGGGGAGTGATACATATCACCATAGTATTGTTGTCGAAGTTGTGATATAAGAACTTTCATACTGTGTAATAATACTATGACACTGTATAAAAATGACGATGAGCTTTTGTTTTCTCATTGTTATGGCTACGGAACTTCAACAACAATGATGCAGAATTAAACATCTACGGAATCATGGGAGTATTTGGAAAAGACGAAGTTTTCGAGTAATGTTGAAGCACCAAGGAAATCAAGCATGTGGACGAGAAGCTACAAAGTTTTATTTATTTTGTAATCCATATATATGGGATAATTTGCATTACCTCCCCCGATAAGATCGGTACTTTGAGTTATCTCCCCTACAGAAATGAAATTAGAGAAACCTCCTCTTGTTAAGATTTCCGTCCAAAGACCAGTTAGCTGAGTCACCAGCAATATACACATGGAAAAAACAAAACACGTGGTAGTTACTTCCCAAAATACCCTCATCTTCTAAATGAGATATGTTCTCGAATCTCAATTTCACGTGCAGTAACACCAAAATACAAACAGATGATAATAGAGACTACTAGCGCCCTTACACCTGCAACATAATACACAATGGATTCTAATTTAATGTTGCTGATGACAAGCAAGCTTCAATTATTTCCACAAATTGGAGGACAAATAATTTTTTACTCAAGAATGTTAACAACAAGCTTCTGCTATAGATCTGAGCACGAGTGATTTTTCGATCAGCACAATTTCTTAATTCGGTTTCATAAGGGTGATTGAAATACATGAAATCAGTTGCAAATAAAATCTAGAGAGAAAGCAAAGAAAAAACTAAATAATTATACTAGAGGTCGAGACCAATTCCATCTTCACGAAATCACTCCTTGTCCCCTGCCTAAATACGATATTACCTCAATCATCTTTGCTTTCAAATGTCTATCAAACAAAACAAAAACCCCTAAATTCGACATACCCCTTTTGAATACTTATGGTATTAACCCATTCTTGAACTTGCCAAACTCAAGCTGCACGGTACTATTAACCCCAAATTAATCAAATTTCTGACTTAAAATGATCAAAACCTTGCCACCCAAATCCCCAATTGATCTTAATTACTTGAATTTGGTTGGTCTAAACTTTTTTTTTCTGGAGAAACTTACCGATAGCTAGGGTTTGTTCTGAAACGGATTTCAATTTTCCGCACTCAGTGCAACACCGAGTAAAAACCAATTACGAAAGGAAAAACAGTGAAAAAGACGAACCCATAAAATATAAACCAGAGAAGATGAATTAATTTTTGGTTGTTCAAAGAAGAAGACGCAGATTGGGAAGAAGAAGACGTGTATAGAAAGGAGAGGACACAGATTGGGTCGTATATATATATCGTGAGAGGGTAATGTTTTCATTTCATTTAACTCATAATGGATCTGCCACTACACGTTTGAGGTGGCAAATAACAAAATCTTTGGACGGAATATGTGCTGAAAGGAGGTTTTCCTAATTTAATTTCTGTAGGGGAGGTTATTCAAATTACCGATCTTACCAGGGGAGGTAACGCAAATTACCCCCATATATATTGATAGTTTTGCCATTAAAATTGACAAAGGGGGAGATTGTTAGAGCACTGCTCGGTCGAACTCGCATGCGTTGCTATCTTAAGCATGTTTGTCAAATTTAGTTGTCAAAACTATATGTCTTGATTTCTAGACTACTTATAGCTAAGTCTCGGTTTAGGACAATTTAGTGTAGTTGAGCTCCAGACTCCATGGCGATCATCTTACGAAGACGAAGAACTACTCAAGGAACCAGTGGAACTTCATCCGACTAAAAGGTATGTGGAGACTTGAACTTATCTATCACTCAAAAGTCTATCTCTCTATCTCCTACTCTTGAGACAAAGTCGTATAAGTATGATAGTTTTCATACATACACATTTGCTATTTCGAGCCGAGTTTACTCGCCTATCTTTTTATCGAAATACGTATTGGTAAGCTTTCGCTTTAACCACTTTTCATCTTTATCCGTGACGAAAATCATGATGACGTTTCAATCTTGAAAATAGATTTGATGACGATAGTCGTGAATAACGATTGTTATAACACTATAGAAGAATGTTTTAATGATTAAAATGTGGAGTTGAGATTATGTAACCAACTATGGATATAAACATATATAGGGTGTTCTCACATTAGTGTATAAATCCATGTGCCAGAAACCAAGAGTGTGCACTTGTGCATGCGATATTTGTGAAGGAGACAGGTTGGGTACGCGTACCCGTACGCGCACTGCCGGAAGTTTTCCAACCAAAAATTTCTACTGGAGTTTGTAGTTTACAAACCGGAAAAAGAGTCACCTTAGGTACGCGTACTCACGGAAGTTTTCGAACCGAAAATTTCTGCTGAGTTTCCAAACTCAAAATCCGGTAGCTAAGGTACACGTACCCGTACGCGTACCTAAGTTGGTTATTTCTCAAATCGGAAGTTCATGAACATAAATAAATAAATCAATAAGGAATGCAATCTTTGCAACCGTGACTATTTTGTTCATAAGTTGATTCAAGTGAATCAAACCGATTTTTTTTCAATTTTTTCTATGTATAAAGACCTAAGCAAGTGAACAACTCTATCAACTAGTTCTTGTGAGTCATTTGAACTAGTTATGAGAAAGATGAATATGGTTGATATGAAAGTACTCATGTGGCTAACCTCGGTTAACTATTTCTGAACCAACCAAGTGTACATGTTTAGGTACGGTTACTCAAACCTAAATGAAACACATTTCATTTGTGTATGACAAGCTAAGTTTCGATCTAACGGTTGAAAGATATTAGCTTAGAGAAATCAGGTTTTTCATCTAACGGTGAATATTGAATGCTTTGTTGCCAAGATAACTTAGATTGCAAACCCTGATTTGAAAACTATATAAAGGAGACATCTAGCATCTGGAAAAACTAATCCCCACACCTCCTGTGTGATACTAGTTAGTTTGCTAGAGTCGATTCTCCTTTAACCTTAGGTTTCTTCCCGAAACCCTGTAGGTTAACGACTGAAAGACTTCATTTGGATTGTGAAGCCAGACGAAACTACTTCTCTTGTAGTTGAGCGATCTGATCTTGCCATTTTCTATCGTACGAGTTCAATTGAATAATTGACTTGAGATTATATCTCCGATAGGGCAAGATAAAAAAAATCACAAACATCTTCGTCTCATCATTTGTGATTCCACAACATCTTATTTCGCTACCATACGATTAAGATTGTTGTGAGGTGATTGATAACTCTAGGATGTTCTTCGGGAATATAAGTCCGGGTTATCGATTGGTTCATGTTCACCTTGATTTATCAAAAGACGGTACAAAAATCTTAGGTCTATCCGTGGGAGACAGATTTACCTATCCTAGACTTTTCTGTGTGATACATATTTGTTTATTAAAGTCTTCGACTTTGGGTCGTAGCAACTCTTGGTTATGGGTGAGATCAGCTAAGGGAATCAAGTGCATAGTATCCTGCTGGGATTAGAGACGTAAGGAGCTCAACTGTACCTTGAATCAGTGTGATATTTATTAGGGTTCAACTACAGTCCAGACCGAAGTTAGTTTGTAGTAGGCTAGTGTCTGTAGCGGCTTAACACAACATGGTGTTCAATATGGACTAGGTCCCGGGGTTTTTATGCATTTGCGGTTTCCTCGTTAACAAAATTTCTGGTGTCTGTGTTATTTCTATTCCGCATTATATTTTGTTATATAATTGAAATATCATAGGTTGTGCGTTAAGATCAATCAATTAGAATATTTAACCTTTGGTTGTTGATTTTAATTGATTGACACTTGGATATTGGTCTTTGGTACTATCCAAGTTATTATCCTTGTATTTGATAAAGACTCGTAGATTTCTATTTGCTTGAGTAAAGATCAAATCAAGTGAGAGAGATATTAACTCCTCGATATACTTTTCTCTAGATTGAGTCTGACTGTCTAGTTGATTCTCTAGAAAGTATATTGGAGTTAGTTCATACAGATTGCTAATCGAAATATTGGGTGTGGTTGTTGTACCTCCGCTTTTTCACAGACGATATTTTCATTGTGGAGTTAAAGGTCATGTTGTAAGAGATTGTCAATAACTACCTTGTTCAAGCTCTAAGAAAACAACTTCTAGTCAAGGTTTTAACATGAGACGTTTTTCGAAAGAAATCATATATAATTCTAGTTTTCTCAGATCAAAGAGTTCACACAAGAATTCTCAAAAGGGATCTCAAAGAGTAGTACATCACAAGAGGAAAGAGGGTCGAAAGACTAGCAACTCATGAAAATGGGTACCAAAGTAGATGGTGGAACCAAACAAAATGAATATGGAAAATTCTCCAGTTCATAAATACATAAGTTAATATCTTCATACCTTGATGATAGTCATTTCTATGATGAGTTTGGTCCGTCTTATAAGAGGAGTAAGATCCTTAAGAGATCGGATAAAGGAAGATTCTCTACAACTGTTGAAGAAAATAGTCCGTCTCAACTACATACTTAGTATCTTGACTGAATAAACTGACTCATGAAGTTCTCAAACTATTTTTGATGAGTTCAGTGTATATAGCACAATAGTCTAAAAGACTTGCGGGATCTATGAAAATATTCACAAGAAGGCACTTTCTTAAAATCTTTAATATTGAAAATTTCGGTTCTTTTATATTAAAGGAGAATATTTTTTTTTTGATTTCCATAATCGGTGACCAAGTCTTTGGAAACTATTGTTATATAAGTTTCGGTAATATTTGTC
Organism: Papaver somniferum; assembly: GCF_003573695.1. Taxonomy (NCBI): domain Eukaryota; kingdom Viridiplantae; phylum Streptophyta; class Magnoliopsida; order Ranunculales; family Papaveraceae; genus Papaver; species Papaver somniferum. The sequence continues at coordinate 129,562,619 of NC_039365.1, read as the reverse complement.
TCTTAAGGAGAAGAATCTTGTCTACTCCTCTGGGACAAGAATTATGTACACTACAGATTACCATGCAAAGCTCTCTGCAAGGGTTTCGGAAAGGTATGCTGAAAAGATGACCGGTGATTCTTTCGGGTACCATAACTACAATGGAAACAGAAACACCTCTTGCAATCATATCAATCTTTCATATTCCATGATCGATTATGAAAAATAGTTTCACAAAATAGCACGAACTTATGCGGAAACTAAATTAGAGGTTATGATGTTGAAGCGTTCTCTGGAGAAATCTCTACATGTTCAAGCTCATCTTACTAAGGAACAATAATTACTTCCGAAAAGATTAAAAGAAGGAGAACCTAACTTACTCAAGATTGAGGAATTATTCTTTGACCAAGGATCTCTTCAAGGAATTCATAAAATTGTTCCTATCAAGCGAAAGAGATCTCAACATCATGAAGAGATTTGATTCTCAATTTAATTTCTATTTCCAGAAAATAGACATCAATGTTTTGATTTACTTCAAGAATTATATATGGTTTATTTTGAATAAAACTATCATTATTATTATGAATAAAATTATTATGTTATAATTTTTGTTTCATGTGATAGTTACCGATTACATAGCGTGTCAATGAATGTTTATATTCTTGCTATGTGTTTTCGGTTTATGGGATGTCTCATTTCGGTTTGATTAACCTCAATATTCGATATCATAGGATGAAACCCTTATGATTTGTGTGGCTTTTTGATTTAGCGAGATTAAGTTCTATCCCATGTTGGTAGGCTTTATCAAAGGATCATACGGTGTTCCGATTAAAACCAATATGTGAAAAGTCACAATATGTTGAACCAATTTGTGTTTACACGAGTTGTGCTTAGAATAACATATGTGTTTCAGGTTTTCAACTTTTGCTATTGGCACGCGTTAGTTAAAACCGATTCAACATTTCTCTGTTAAATGTTGCTTTTGTTGTTGTTCTTTTGTTCTTGCGAGAGGATGACAACACACTGGGGGATAGTTCTTGTTTGAACTTGCGCTTAATGATATATCTTTCCGGGGAGATGTGGCTGCGGAAATTGAGGTAACAAATTTGTTAGTTAATCGTTTTCCTGTTTAAGAAAAGCCTGTTTATATTGCATATATTTTGCTTTTTCTCAACAAAATTTCAGTACAATTGATATGTTCCATATGTTGTATGGATCTTTATGTGATTAAATTGTTTCCAGTTAAGAAAAATTGTGTCAATTATTTAGCTTATTGTTTGGTATCTTCTTTATATTTGGGTATCAAGTGTTTTTGCTTAACGAAATTTGGTGCAATTGCGGTGCTGTAATGTTTATATGTGTTCAATTTCTTCCGGTTAAGAAAATAATTATGCAAGTCAATTTATTTTGGTTTGTATCTATTGTTTGTGGCTTAACAAAATACGATATCATTTGTTTAGTCCAATTGATTCTGGATAATAGAAACTAAGTTAATTCTGTTCTTAGTTAGACTTATCAAATTGAAGGATTCGGTTATTCAGGTCTAATCGAACGCCTTGACAAGAAAACTAGTTAACTAACCTAGTGTTTGTCTTGTCTAAAGGGAAAGGTCTAAGTTATTGTCTGAATAATTAGAGCCCGATGAGAAAAATAAAGTTAATTCTGATCTTTATTTTGGTCTTATCGAAATAAGAAATTGTACGTAGGCAATAGGTCTAACAATGGAATTAAGCTTCTTAATCGATTTGTTGGACTATTAGGGAAAACTGCTTCGGGCAATTTTTTCCTTGATAACACATTAAAACTAAATTTCTTTGTAATTTTGGTTTTAATACCGGTTATCTAAAATGGTATGTGAAACCTTCGTGCTGAACTCTTATAGGTTGTTTACAAGTCTTTTAGATTTGTAAGATCCTTCCGGTTTTTCCTTTATTTGCTCGAACCTTTGTCATTTTCTGAAAAAACGGGGAGAAATATATGGAGTAAACAAGTGATTTTTAATCACTAGGAACGAACAATTGTGCTTAAACGTTATATCTAACGAAAGAGTAAAGCATTGACTAATGGGGAGAAACATATCATATTGCTAGTGTAGTAATTCTTACTACAAAAGGGGAATAACAAAGATGTTCGGATTGGATATATACCTAGCTTACCTTTAGAGGCAGTAAAATCTTTTGTTATTCAAATGTCAACAACCGCATTTATTGATTTAATATATGCAGGTTATTGTGTTGTTGAAAATTGGAATCAAGCATATGAAGAATGAGTTATTTTGTAATTCGTTTAGCGCCTTATGTAATAAGAGTTTTGTCACTGAAATTGATAAAGGGGAAGATTGTTAGAGCATAGCTCGGTTACACTCACCAAGCGTTGGTATGTCAAGTTTGGTTGTCATATTTTAGTATCAAAACTCATCTAGAGTCGCTTGATTAAATACTAGAGTCAACTTCGTTTAGGTTAGACTAGAAAGTATAGGAATGTTGAAACATACAAGTATTACTCCGAAGACCTGAAGAATGAGAAGAAGTAACAAACTACAATGATGACATCATCCTTCCACTTGAGGTTAGTAATATTGACTTGAACAGTTTCATTCCTAACGTATCTTTCAAGTCGTGCTATATTGAAAACATAACTGTGAAGCTGTATATACTGTGTATATTGTATATAACACTCTAGTGATGTGACATGATCATAATAGTATGATCATAGTATTAAGGAATTAGACTATGAAGTATAACAATTATCTTTCGAACTTTGTAGATATGATATCGATATAATCTTGTATATAGTGTTGTATGGGTTGTCGTAGGCCCAATAAATCAATCAATATATTTCCCACTAATTAACTAGTAATATAGAGGTAGTAAGAGATCGTTCCCATAGAGAGATGTGTAATTCATATGTTATTTGATTAGCAAAATAAAGTAAATAACAAAGGGGGGATTGGTTGTAAGATAAATAAAAAGATAATAATAATAAAGGGATGATAAAGGAATCCTTCACCGTTACCAAGCGATAACTGGATTAATATACTCATCTATCGTTTGTAAGAACCATTCATTACAGCTAGCTCAGTGCTATCCTCAAAACTCCTTTTACCACGGATACGGAAGCTCTCTAATATCAGATTTTATTCAACCAAACCACCAAGTAGTAGCTCACTCAAGGTGTAATCCAATCGAGCGCTTTAATCTTTGTGAATTAAGTTAATCCCAGTAGTTAAACTCTTATCTCAAGGTTTACTTTTTGGTGTTTTTTTTTCACACGATTCCTCCACAGAATCCCTCTGTAAGGTCTCGCGATTTCTACTTGTGTGGAGATTTATTCGACGGTTACTTATCTCCTAACTTTTACTAGCAATAGAACGATCAATAGATCAATCTAGCGTGCACTCCAAATCAATCTAATAATCACTCATAAACCTAGATATGGTAAAAACAAACGATGATGATAAAAATTCTGAATAGATTTGTATTAATAATAAAGCTTCACGCTTAGAACATTGAATTCATCCTTAATCAATAAAGGATTTAGCTATTCATATTACAAAGAAGATGAATAATGGTGGTTCCCCCCTAAAGGGGTAAACCCTAGGATTTGATGTTGAATAAACCCTAACTTTAATATGAGATGATATCCCCTTTGAAATGCCTAATACCTATTTGTATAGGTTTACATTTCTTGGTCTTCAAGTATCCTAGTCGGTTCCGGAAACCCGATCCTAAATTACGAAAGAAAGACCCTAACGTGAATTTTAGTGTTTAATAGTTTGCAAACCATCTTTTTAGAAAAGTGTCCAGGAACTTGAGTTTGCAAACCAGTATGGAAGAATAATAACTTAAAAAAGTATGGAATAGACACTAAAATCATATGAATTATGCAGTTATCAAATTCCCACACACTTAGCTTTTGCTAGTACTCGAGCAAACTAAATAAAACTAATCCTAAATACAACAACTCCCTTTAGTTGAGAATACGGTTACACTTAGCTAATGCAACATGCCTTTAAATTCCTAGTAGTCCCTAGTGGACGAGTTATAGTCTCGTGAGGGTTTACAAGAGGTATACCCACAAAACCTACTCCAATTTCTCGCCTTGGAAGAACTACTAAATGCATACACAAATCAGAAAGCTATATAATTAGCATGTGTAGTTCTTTAGATGCAAAAATCCCATATACATTGCAATCATCACACATAAACAATTACTTACCTGTGACATTCAACCTGATTGCAAAACTATACTGCGATAGCCATTGTACTTGTTGCAATGTTAGCCGCAACACTCGCGTACTGAAATCGCATGGATAGATAAGAGAATGGAAATAGAATATTAATATGTACAAATGTTGACTAAGGTGAAAGATGTTATCAAAATACTTGTATGAATGTCGTCAAAGGATTTTATATATATTTGAAAAGACGAGGGTACCCAAATATACCTCGATCTAAAACTTTTCCACCTATAAGTCATTTCTCCGAAAGTGATTGTCTATTGACTGAGTCGAGACAATACAACTAACCAGTTCACACTTCGTGTGATCGTCTATGGATACGAGATCGAGACAATACGACAACAAGATAACTTGTGTGATTGACTATGGATACAAGATCAAGACAATACAACAACGAAGTATGTTTACTTGATAAAATGTTCGGACTTTACCAAACACAATAGGATTGCTATCAAGTAAATATGAATTAACGTTTGTGTATTTTACTTCTAATTATTTTAAAACAATTATAATTTCGGAAATAGAAAAGTAAAAGACACAACAAGATTTTGTTAACGAGGAAACCACAAATGCAGAAAAAACCTGGGACCTTGTCCATAATTGAATACTCTCAGTATTAAGCCGCTATCCAAAATCTAAACCAACTTCATATAGTTGAGACCAAGCAACTAAACCTATAGTTCACCTAGTTCCGTCTGTATCCTTGTGCCTCCAACTTGCAAAAATTCACACACTTGAAACAATCCCTTTGGTTCGTATTCATACAGTAAAGGAACAACAAATCTGTACGGTAACAACTTTTTCAACCAAGTGATATGAGTTTGACAAAAGGTTCTTCCGTTTATCCCAATAAACTCCTTTTTCAGGTCCTTAGATCTATCCAATAACAATTACTAAAGTAATTGTTAAGATTATGCAATCAATACTTTTAATCACAAAGAATTGTATTGATGCCGATCTACTCAACTAATCAATCAAATATATCACAAAGATAAACCGATTATAGTTGGATTCTTTTCCAGCCGAAACAAGTATTGTGCACACCAAAGATTATGAACCCAAAACAGATATCTTCTTCGTCTTCAAATCTTCTTTGATCTTCAATAAACACCTGCACACAATAAACTTGAGTATCTTATGATCAATCACACACAGAACGGATTCTGTTAACAATGGATTATCACAAGACGTCTTTAGATCTACAAACAGTCTAAAAATCCCCGTCGAAAATTTGATCTAGTTTGAGTGAATCTTATATCAGAAGAGAAGATTCTCAAGCATAAACAAACTAGGTGCAATCGAAGTTCAACAACCGTTAGTCAATCAAATCAATCGAAAACTAATAATAAACTGCAATTATCTAGTTTCCCACCAACGGTACTAATAGAGCTTCTCAATCCCAAAGAAGTCTTTAAACTGAGCGGCCGTAAGAGATTTCGCCTAATTAGGTTAGTTTCCTCTCCGAATAGGCGGCTCCACAAGTAATAACACAACTAGATAGTTTTGTTGGCTTTGAGGATTAGTTTGCTTGAAATGCAAACTTCAATATTTATAGACCAAGGAAGTTTGGACACCAAGGAATTTCCAAAACCGAATATTCTCAAAGATATGCAATAAACACAAAATCGGTTTTCATAATTCCTGGAAATGCTCTGTCTAATTAATGACCGAAATCTCAGTAGAAAATCTCCAACTAGTAAATGCACATTACTAATTTTTATTTTCTAAAGATATGCATTTTAATTGCTGGAAATTAAAAGCATATAAAACTAAAAACCTTAATTCAAAGATTCCCAATTTATTTCGATCCGGGATTTTTCCTTTGGTTATTAAGGAATATCTTTGAATAATAAATGATAAGAGTTACTGCACATGTTCAAAGTATGTCGACATCTTTACTTTGTAAATCTTTTTTCATCTTTACAATCTTGGAATCGATTTGCCACACTTCCAGACAAGTTTAGAATTGGCTCATCTGGCTTCCAAGAACTATGTGATTGATTATCCTATCAAATCACAAATCATGGGTTTCGCGGTTATACCAAAACAAGTTTCGATTCTACCTCCATGTGGTTACTAGAATTAGTCACGCTAGTTACCAAAACTTGGTTGACTAGGTACTAGGATCGGTTCCCACATATATATGGTACCTAACTTGTATTTGTTGCACATGTTCATAGGATCGGTTCCCAATAACTAAAAACGTGTTGCACATGTTCATAGGATCGGTTCCCAATAACTAAAAACTTATTGCACCTCTTACAATGATCGATTCCCCTTTTGTGATCAGTTGCACCTCTTACTAGGATCGGTCCCCCAATGTCTAGAGTTGGTCATACCAATTACAACAAATCGATCATACCATCTCAGGTGATTACTTAAGATCGGTTTCACTAATAAAAGTCATACCAATACATAAGTCAGGCCTTGTGAATAGTTTTACCAAGAACATAAGCACGTCATGAGCGGTTATATTAAACACACATATTGGTAATCCAAATATTTGCAATGAATAACAATACCAATAAGCCTAGAAATTTCCCTTTCGATTCATAAAACAAGTTTATGAATTGTACTTCCTTAATGAATGTAAAACATTGTTTCCTAGGAAGAAATCTTCACCCATACCCATACATAATCACAATAGCATTCATACGATTATGTCGATGTCTTATATACGAAGTTCAAAAGATAAGCGTTATACTTCATATTGTATTCCTTAATACTATGTCTAACTAGAGTATAATCATTCACAGCTTCGCAGTTATGTTTTCAATATGCACGACTTGAAAGATACGTTAGGGAATGAAACAATTCAAGTCAAATATTACTAACCTCAAGTGAAAGGATGATGTCGTCGTTGTAGCTCCTTACTTCTTCACATTCTTCAAGTCTTCACGTAATACTTGTAATGTTTCATATCCTAATACTTTCAAGCTAACTTATACGAAGTTGACTCTAGTAAATAATCAAACGACTCTTTAAATGATTTATGGTTCACTAAAATATGACAACCAAACTTGACATACCAACGCTTGGCGGGTTGAACCGATCTATGCTCTAACAATATTTAGCGCAATAGTTGAGATAATCATCCACTTAACTCGACAACATGATTAAATACTCTAAGCGCATGTTTCCCTTCAGCAAATATGTGATAGTTCTTATGGATCCTGCGTTCCATGCTTTTTTAGGCGACGGAGACAGGAAAAACGTTTAATACATACTGCTATACAAGTGTCGACAACCTCATCGAGTCTTTTTGACTTGCTAAATAATGATGATAGGTTTTACTCATTTCATCGACTACATGATTAATTTCCATGTATCTGGTGGTTCTAAAACTCTCGGTTAATCATCTTGAAACATCCTTGGAAGACGATGATGTCAATCTTACACATACCACTAGTTCCAAGTAATTTTCAAATGATTATTAATCAATATGAAACAACCCAAGTTAACATCAAAGACTGTTTCACACAAATCATGTAAGATGTACGAGGTTATTTTCGCATGACTAATGTCGGTATATGAAGAGGAGCCTTATATATATTTTTTATTTTTGGCTCACTCTTTCTGAGTATAAGAAAATTTCCTTATGGGGCTTTTATAAATACTCAACCAACAATTACCTTGATACAACATCCATGGCAGTACCAGGATCCCACCAAATCACTTAGAGAAACATATAACTGCAAAAATAAAAATAAAGTGATTCAGTAAAGATTAATTACAAAATTTTCCAACGATTACCATGCCAATTCTAGCATCTGCATTTAATTGTGAAGGTATATAATTAAGGATTGTAGAACGATAAAGTGGGAATCAAGCTATAGCCGTATAAAACTGTTTCAACCTAAAAAGATTTAGTGTCATCCTAAATAGCTCATAGTTAACTCCAAAAGATGAAGTCTCAAGTATGCAAGAAATAAAAGATTTTTTTTTAATTATTATTATTATTATTATTTATTTTAGTAATACTAATGTAATATCCAAACATGCTTAACTACTCCCCCACACTTAAACTCAACATTGTCCTCTATGTTTAAAACCGAAAATTCTTATTTCTGACGTAACAGCCTGGAAAAACATAAAAAACCGTACAAATAGGTAGAGAACTAAGAAAAACATCCTAAACTAAAGTTGCTTGCCTAAGTCTTTTCTATCAGGTGTCAAAAGGGCACATTATTTAGATAAACGGACTAAAAGTTATGGCCTCCGTACTGAGATACATGCAATCTGAAAAAGTTCTGGGAAAATACCAAAACTCAAATGTCCAGGACAATTGGTCCAACTTAACAGACTCCAAATTCAAATTTTCTTTTCGTAAAAGAAAGGTGAGTCTGTCTTCTTTAAAATTTGGGGTCAACCACTCAAATCGTACTCCGAACGAAGTCTCAAGAGTTGTTTTGGTGACGAGTACGCAGTTCTGACGAGAATAATGTTTGTCAAATTTTTTATTATAGTAGTAGGACTTTGTAAAATCTAAGATGAGAATGCAAGATATGATATGCAAAACTAACAATAAAATGGATAAAGATACAAAACTGATGAGTTGCCTCCCATGTAGCGCTTGGTTTAACATCGTCATCCCGACGTTATTGTTATCGTCCGTACACCATTAATCTGAAAATTTGGTAATCCTTCCAAACAACAATATGCAATTCAGATAACAGCTTCACAAAAACATTAGCACAAGATATACATATTGAAGCTATCACTTTATTGAAGTTTCCTCCACACTTAGTCCTTTCTACACTCGGGAGTGGATAAAGAACATAGAATTCGGGAACTTCAAAAGGTTCCTCAGCTTGGTGAACCTGCACAATACTCGAATCAAACACATCAAGTGGTGGATACTTAGAAGCAAAAAAATCCGTTAAAACTTTGGAAGCACACAATTCCAATCCTAAGTAAGGTATTTTTCTAAAATCTGGGTTAACAACTTTTTGAAAAGCTACTTCAATTGGATGGAAAAGATCAATAGATATAAAATTATGCATAGGATTAGACAAACCTTGAATCGGATCCTCATCTTTCTTAATTAACAATTGTTGATGGTGGTTTTTAGTTCAAGGCTAAATTTGTAAAACCTTGCATTTAACGTGCTGTCACTCTGCAAAGAAACGCATCCATGTGAAAGTGATGAGTGTCAACTTCTCCACTGGCACATTTATTGAGCCGTTCAATACATTTGCATGAAATTTATCCAGACTGGCGCATGTAGCAAAAATCCCAGATACTCCGCAAATTTCAACACCTTGCTTATATTATTCGACCCTCTGAGTACTTTTCCTGTGTTATGTTCCCTGACAAAACCCTTAATATTGGTAAGTCTTGACGAATTTGTGTTCACTCGCAGCAGAGTAGCACAAATTTCCAAGTATCAAAGTTAAGGTCCTTACACGAAATACTCAGTCTAAAAGCATACTGCTCTCTGTAAATAAATAATTTTATGTCAACACATAGAATTCGATCAACTTTGTGATAATTCACAAATTTATGAATCTAACAAATTTGCAAAAATTAAGGTTTTGCGCCCTGCGCAGTATATTAGGCCCCGCTGGTCGAAATTATGCTCAAAGAAACTAAGCAATTGATCCGCCGTGGATTAGTAGGAACAAAGTCCTACCCAAAATCAGAAAACAGAGAATAACGGAGCCGCGGAGTAGGAGCAGCAATGAGAGGGAGTGTGGCCACACCATAAGCTAGCCGACGCCACTTGTCCACGCCCCATACTACCCTACCGGCCCTTATTCCTTTTTCGACCAATCAGGTCGCTTTAAACCCGCCACACGTCCATGAATTGTGGCTGGGCCCATACTTTCCGGCCCTATTCCCCATCGACCTATCAAGTCGCATTAAACCTGCCACGCACACCAAAAGGGTGGCCACGCCCATGCTTGGGAGGCCTCCTACTTTTATTGACCAATCAGGTTGATCTAAACCTGCCACAGCTTTCAAAGAAGTGGAAATTGTGTCGAGAGGTCACCACACTAAGCTGGCTTCCCAAAACCGTGTCAACATGCCAAAACGAGCATGCCAGGAGCACATGCCAAACATGCCAAAAATCATACCAGTCACACGTGCCAAATGGGTATGCCAAACGAGCCACTTACCTCGACAACATGCCAAAATGTGCCAACCCACTCTCTGTTCGTGGCCAGCATCACAACAGACTTCAATTTGGTTATCCTAAACGTAAACGCGACCATGCTCTAGTGGCAGTGGACGAAACCCTAGTTTCTAATCGTGGCACAAAACTATGCCACCTCGGGCCCACAAATGCCACAAGCCGTGCGGACTTAGGAAACCCTAATTAAGGCACCACACCACAGCCTCTCGTGGAAATATTTGCTCCTGTGTCCGTTTTTACATGGTGGCATGCCTATGGCTCCTCTGGCATGACTATGGCACCGTTTGTATAAAATGCCATGCCACGGCCACCTACCGCACGCCGCATGCCATATGCGCTAATTAGGGTTCGGCATGCCAAACCCTAATTTAAGCAAAGTTGCTACGCCAACCAAGCCAAATAATGTTCCACAGAGCATTGGGATTGATGTGCCCACTGAAACTGATGTTGCCACACCACATTGGAATTTAACACCAATGTGCCTAAATCTAGTGGACATGGCTACGCCAGGCGCCACTTGCACGACCGTTCCACTGACATGCACGAACTATGCCAGCTATGCCGCAGTTCCACTGGCATGCGCTAAAAGCGCCACTATTCCATTAACAGACATCAACATGATGTGGCCATAATCAATGGCTACCTTTCCTCATGAGATACAATCTCAGCCGTCCAAGTTCGCCACTGAACTGACAGGCTTGTGGCAAGTTTTAGGCGACCAGCCAAGATAAGCCTAAATCTAGTGGCCATGGCTACGCCGGGCGCCACTTGCACCACCGTGACAGTGGCATGCACGGACTATGCCATCCATGCCGCAGTACTACTGGCATGCGCTAAAAGCGCCACTATGCTATTAACATGCATCAACAGGGTGTGGCCATAATCGATGGCTACCCTTCCTCACGAGATGTAATCTCGACCGTCCAAGTTCGCCACCAAACTGACAGGCTTGTGGAAAGTTTTAGGTGACCAGCCGAGATAAGCCTAATAGCACCACATGCTCTCTGGGGACTCTGTTCACAAAACCGTGCAATCCATGCTGCAGCATGTATGCGAAATTCTCTATTTCTCCAAAGCGTAGCGTCAAGATATATTTGCAGCCATTAATCGTGTGGTATCGGGCAAGCGACTTTTTCCTATTGAAGAAGCCACGCCGGAATTTCAAGCTCTCTCAGGAAGCGGTGTTGGAAAATGAAACTGTGGACTTCTCACCACGGTTTGTTTGAAGAACGCCGAGTTTGATAGCACGTTGATCGACTCAGCCTCTGATTTCAACATTGTTACCGTCAAGACTCTGAGAGCCACAGGAATTTCGAAGAAGGAGGCTACACACTTCCTAATCACGGTCAAAAATCCGGAAGGAGAAGCAATGAGTGCGTACGGCTACATCAACCTCGAGATCAAGGTGGGAGATGCTCTAACACATGGAAAATTCCATATCGTCAAAGAATGCCCAAATTATGACATGATTCTAGGGCGCTCGTGGGTACATGGAAATAAAGCAAAATTAGGAGTATGTCCTCTGCCAGTGTACGTACCTGAAAGAGTATCCAACAAGCCGTCCAATCCTGAAGATTACTTATTGCCATATCGACAGCTCGCAAATGTGACACTACTACCTGAGGAGAGCGCATCGATATACATCCGTAGATTTCGAGCACAATCTTAATCATATGGCAGCGAAACAAGATGTTGCGGAATCACAAGCAATGAGACGAAAATGTTTGTGATTACTTTTTATATCTTGCCTATCGGAGATATTAATCTCAAGCCAATCAATCTGATTGTACTCGTACGATAGAAGATGCAAGATCAGATCACACAACTACGATAAAAGTAGTATCGGTCTGGCTTCACAATTCTAATGAAGTCTTTAAGTCGTGAACCTAGTTTTAGAAGAAGAAAACCAAAGGTTAAAGGAGAATCGACTCTAGCACGCAAACTAGTATCACATGTAAGGTGTGGGGATTGGTTATTGTTAAGAGCATTGCTCGGTCGAACTCGCATGCGTTGCTATCTCAAGCATGTTTGTCAATGTTAGTGATCAAAACTATAAGTATTGATTTCTAGTCTACTATAGCTAAGTCTCGGACTAGGATAGAAAGTGTAGTTGATCTCAAGGACTTCATGGCGATTCATCATACAAGACGAAGAACTACTCAAGGAACCGGTGGAACTTCTCGACAAAAAGGTATGTGGAGACTTGAACTTATATATCACTCAAAAGTCTATCTACTCTATCTCCTACTCTTTCAGACAAAAAGTCGTATGCTATATATAAACTTTGATTATACACATTTGGTATTTCGAGACGATTATACCTCGCCTATCTATATCTCGAAATATGTGTTGGTAAGCTTTTCTCTTCAACCAAGTTTATCTTTACCTAGTGACGAAAGTCATGTTATGTTTCAATCACTTTGAAAATTGCTTTGACGAGAAATGGTGTAACAACTGTATAACGTCCTCTAAGAATATTTCAATGATTTAAATGAGAGTTTAGATTACATAACCAATGGTGGACATAAGCATTGTTGTGGAAACACATTTATATATAAGTCCTATTCCTTGAACCAAAGTTTGCGAACTTTGTTGATCAAGAGAACCGGAAGAATGGCGTGAGCCAAGTCCGTGAACTCAGTCCACGAACTGCCGAAGTTCTCAAACCCGAGAATTTCTGCTGGAGTTGATAAACTATTTGCGTGAAGCTAAGTCCGCGAACCCATTCCGCGAACCGGCGAAGTTCTCATACCCGAGAATTTCTGTTGGAGTTTGTAAACTCTGCCCAGTAACTTAAGTCCGCGAACCTAGTCTGCGAACTTGAGAACGTTATATATCTAAATATGATTTCTGAATTTAAACTTAAAAATACTAAGGAATGCAGTTTCCAAACCGTGGATATAAAAGTTCATGAACCGATTCAAGTGAATCAAATCATCTTTGCTTCAATTGTGTCTTGTGTAGTACATGAGATTTCCCTGCAATTGAAAAACTCTCTAACTAGTTCATCTTGAATTCATTTGAACTAGTTATGATGAAGAAGAACATGGTTGATATGAAATGCTCATATCGCTAACCATTTGGTTAACAATTATTGAACCAACAAATGCATACGTTTTGGTACGGTAAACAAACCTAGAAGCGTGCATTTCATTTGTGTGTAACAAGCTAAGTTTTTGATCTAAGAGTTGAGAAATATTAGCTTGAATCTAAATCAGGTTTTCATCTAACGGTGAATATTGATTGCTTTGTTACCAAGGTAACTTAATTGCAAACGCTGATTTGAAAGACTATATAAGGGGACATCTAGCACTGTGCAAAACTAATCCCCACACCTTACGTGTAATACTAGTTTGCGTGCTAGAGTCGGTTCTCCTTTAACCTTTGGTTTTCTTCTTCTAAAACCAGGTTAACGACTTAAAGAATTCATTGGTATTGTGAAGCCATACCGGTACTACTTTTTTCGTAATTGTGTGATCTGATTTTGCATCTTATGTCGTACGAGTACAATCATGGCTTGAGATTGATATCTCCGATAGGCAAGATATAATAAGTAATCACAAACATCTTCGTCTCATTGTTTGTGATTCCACAACATCTTGTTTCGCTACCATACGATTAAGATTGTTGTGAGGTATTGATAACTCTAGGCTGTTGTTCGGGAATATAAGAACGGATTATCAATTGGTTCCTGTTCACCTTGATTATTATCAAAAGACGGAACAAAATCTTTTAGGGTTTATCTGTGGGAGACAGATTGATCCTTTGATAGACTTGTCTGTGTGAGACAGATTTGTTTATAATCAAGTCTTTGACTTTGGGTCGTAGCAACTCTTAGTTGTGGGTGAGATCAGCTAAAAGAATCAAGTGCACATTATCCTGCTGGGATCAGAGGCGTATGGAGTACAACTGTACCTTGGATCAGTGGGAGACTGATTGGGGTTCAACTATACTCCAGTCCGAAGTTAGCTTGGAGTTGGATAGTGTCTGTAGAGGCTTAATACAGTGTGTATTCAATCTGGACTAGGTCCCGGGGTTTTTCTGCATTTGCAGTTTCCTCGTTAACAAAATTTCTGGTGTCTGTGTTATTTTTATTTCCGCATTATATTGTTTTATCTTTATAATTGAAATAATACAAGTTGTGCGTTTAGATCATCAATTAGAATAATCCAACCTTTGGTTGTTGATTGTCATTGATTGATCCTTGGATATTAGTCTTTGGTACCATCCAAGTTATTCCTTATATTTGATTAGAACTCGCAGTTCCTTCTTGAGTAAATCAAATCAAGAGAGAGATATAAACTCGTTGATATACTTTCAATTGATTGAGTCTTGTTGATTCTCTTAAAAGTATATTCGAGTTTGTCCATACAAATTGCTAAGTGAAATATTTGGTGGTGTTGTTAGACCCCCGCTTTTTCAATTGGTATCAGAGCAGGAAAACACGTTCAAGACCTTACAAGTCTGTGTTTTTAGCGATCTGACTCTATGGAAAGAGGTGCTATCTCTATTAACGTACCACCAGTCTTCGATGGCTCTAATTACTTACGGTGGAAAATTGACATGCGAGCTTTTCTTCAAGCGCGTGATTTTTAATCATGGGTATGTGTTGTTAATGGGTGTGATGCTCCCGTTGTGGCAGTTGGAGATGTAAACGTTCCCAAGAATATTGGTGAATATAGTCCTGCCGAGATACTTGCTGCAAAGTAAAATTCCGACGGTTTGAATGCTATCATACATGCCATTACCCCAAATCTTCAGCACCATGTGTCAAATTGCACTAGGTCTAAGATGCTTGGGATATCTTAGAAACCTTATTTGTAGGTAACTCCAGTGAAAAGAAAGCTAGGCTTCAAAACCTTAATTCCGATTGGGAAAACCTTCGTATGGCAGATGAAGATACATTTGATGAGTTTAATCACAGAGTGTCTGAAATTGTTAATGCATCTTTTGCATTGGGTAAGACTATTCCTGAAAAGGATGTTGTGATGAAAATTCTCAGATTGTTGCCATCTAGATACGAGTCTAAGAAGCATGCCATCGTTGAGGGAAATAACCTTGATAATCTTTCCAGAAATACATTGGTTGGAAAGCTAAAGATATTTGATCATGAGCATACATCCAAAATCGGAAAGGATGTTGCCTTTAAAGCACAGAAGAGCACTACATTACTTGATAAAGGTAAAAGTGTTTATGTGTCTGAGGATGATCGGTCTGAGGATGATTTTTCGGATGGAGATCTTGACAAATCATTCTCCTTGATCACAAGAAAGTTTAGGGATTTTCTATTGAAGAGAAGTAAACGGTTTTCAAGAGACAAACCTAGGTCGTCAGATAAACCTCACAATCGCGTTCCTCCTAAAAAAAGGGGTGCTGACGAGGCTGATAACGAGGATATGCCACAGTTCTTTAAGTGTAAAGGTTTTGGTCATTTTGCAAACGAGTGCGCAAATCGTAGAAAATATACTGGGAACAAAGGTCTTGTTGTAACACTTGATGAGATGTCTGAGATCTATGATTATGATGAAGATAGGAAATCAAGTGTCGGTCTTCCATGTGAAAACATTGATTTTGATAATTGTAGCGATACATATATCAACCTTGATGGTTTCGGTGAAGAGAATCCAATCAAGATGGAAGAATCAATTGAACCATCCTTTGGAAACTCTGTTTGTAATGTTTAAGGATCTATTATGTATCTAGCTTCTTTCACACCACAGATGCCTGAATATTATCCAAGAATAACGTGCTCGTTTTGTTCTCAGAAGGGTCATGAACTATCAAGTGAGGCACGCCAACAAACTTCAACGAAGAGCAAATCAATTGGCAAGGAAACTTAAACTTGCTCAAAAGACTGCTGAGGTATGTAGGATTTTATCTTCGTCTAAGAAGTTGGTTTCCAAAGACAAAATAAGACCATTACAGAAGAAGGTATGGTAAAATTGCTTTGATAGACATAAGTCAGAGGATTCCTCTCAAGAGGAAAATGGTGGACAGATTGTCGTTCACCATGGCACAAATTAATTGTGTTGTTTGGTAAATCTTGTCTCATGTGCCTGATCAAAAGAGATAAGATGGTGTACCGCTCAGGCTTTAGGAAAAGTTTTTTTTCTTAGGTTTGTTTTTCCTGTCTATCAAATAAAGGGTCATTATCGACAATTCTACTCTTTATAGGGTTTAGAGTTGGACGTCCACGAACCTGTTTAAAGGTTGCGAACCCTACATTCCTTTTTCCTCTCTGATATCCTTTATATCTTAAGACTGCTTGATGAGATTGTGAATTCCACTCACAAAAACCAGTTGTTTATAACTGTTCACTAAGCATCATGTCTTTGGATGGAAAAGATGTCAACATGATTGTTAAGCCATCAATCAAGGAAAAACAGAAATCTCCAGTAATTCCGTCCTTGAAAAGAAAGAGGAGGAATACAAGAAAGCCAAGGGCTGTCCCTTCTAACTCTCAGAAGTTTTCCGATATTCTTGATGAGTTGAAGGAAGTAAGAAAGGAGATTCGTGAAATATAGGCTTGCGTTTTAAGATCTTTGGAAATTCAGAAATCCCTGGTTCGACATCATCATCCAAGACGGTTTGTTGATATTAACTCCTATCTCCACGAACCTTATGTTCCAATGGCTGTTGACGACAAGGAGTTCGGGAATTATAAAGAATTTCTCAAAGACATTGTTGCCTAGTATGTCTTTTTTTTTGATTTAGTTGGAAGAATAACTAGTGCTTGAATAGCAATGATTGTGATTACAAATAGCTATTATTTTTCATCTTCTTGTTTTTTTTAGGTTTACTGGTTTAAATTCTAAAACTATTTGGAGGATGATGTTTTGCAGTATTAATCTTTATGATTTGTTATATTGCAATTTGTTATGGGATATTGGTGTTTACGTCTGTGAACTATGTTTGTCCCATACTTTGTCAAAAGTAAAGTCGTTCGTGATCGGTATTCATGTATTGGTTAAAGAATGAATGGACTTTTATCAAATACAAAAGTTAAGCCTATATTGTCAAATTTTTGATGGAAGATAGGTTAAAATCTTTTCTGACAAGGATGATGTCTATTGATTGTTGTTATGCAAATAATGATTGAAGATAGAATGAATCCTTGTATATTCCGCAGTATTGATCATCCCTGATCCATATTTTTTGTGTATACTGCAATACTCCATAAGTTCTCTTGTGTTGAGTATATGAACGGTTAAGCTAATCATTTTCTTATGGTTAACTTAGTCGTAGCTCCGTAAGTTTACTTATGTTGAGCATAATCAATTAAATTGATCACTTTTTGTGTTTAATTTGATTTCCTATTCCGATTAAATTAATCATGGGTTTACTTGTGATTAATTTGATTGAGTTTTTGGATATAGAAAATCATTCTTATGGTTTTTGGTGTCCAATAAAAATCCTTCTTTTCTTTTGAAATTAAGGTCGCTCTTGTTGTTCTTCCGGGAATGACATCAAATGGGGGAGAATTCTTTTGAACTTTTGCTTAATGGTCATATCTTAAGGGGTGTGCGGCTGTGGAATTTTAGAGGGGTTATCTTGTATCTTTAAACTCCTTGATGAATGCATTTAGCTTCGGCTTTATGATTGCATCTAAATTAGTTGGTATATATTTTTTCTTTTAGTCATGAAATGTCTCTTTCGGAAATATCATTATGATCCCGTTCTTGTACCTTTGCCAATTTTATTGACAAAAAGGTGGGGAATTAATATGTAGTTCACACTACAAATACATATGGTTTTTGGATCATTATGTAAGGGGGATTGGTTTCCATGTGAGATGGAGTATTGACTAAGGGGGAGTGATACATAACACCATAGTATTATTGTTGAAGTTGCGATACAACTGAACTTTGACACTGTGTAATAATACTATGACACTATATAACAATGATCGAGAATTATGTTTTCTCATTGTTATAGCTACAGATCTTCAACAACGGTGATGCTAAACTTACAACCTTTGGGATCATTGGAGTACTTGGAAGTGACGAAGATTTCGAGGAATGTTGAAGATTAGGCATGTGGAATAGGAGCTACTAAAGTTTCTTTATCTTTATTGTATTCCATATGTATTGATAGTTTTGTCACTAAAATGACAAAGGGGGAGATTGTTAGATCATTGCTGGGTCGAACTCGCATGCGTTGCTATCTCAAGCATGTTTATCAATGTTAGTGATCAAAACTATAAGTCTTGATTTCTAGTCTACTATATCTAAGTCTCGGACTAGGATAGAAAGTGTAGTTGAGCTCAAGGACTTCATGGCGATTCATCATACAATACGAAGAAATACTCGAGGAACAGGTGGAACTTCTCGACAAAAAGGTATGTGGAGACTTGAACTTATCTATCACTCAAAAGTCTATCTATTCTATCTCCTACTCTTTGAGACAAAAAGTCTTATGCTATATATATACTTTGATTATACACATTTGGTATTTCGAGCCGAGTATACCTCTCCTATCTATATCTCGAAATATGTGTTAGTAAGCTTTTCGCTTCGACCAAGTTTATTTTTACCTAGTGACGAAAGTCATGTTATATTTCAATCACTTTGAAAATTGCTTTGACGAGAAATGGTGTAACAACTGTATAACGTCCTCTAAGAATGTTTCAATGATTGAAATGAGAGTTCAGATTACATAACCAATGGTGGACATAAGCATTGTTGTGGAAACACATTTATGTATAAGTCATATTCCTTGAACCAAAGTTTGCGAACTTTGTTGATCAGGAGGGCCGGGAGAATGGCGTGAGCCAAGTCCGCGAACTGCCGAAGTTCTCAAACCCGAGAATTTCTGCTGGAGTTGACAAACTATTTGCGTGAAGCTAAGTCCGCGAACTCAGTCTTCGAAACCAGTCCGCGAACCGGCGAAGTTCTCATACTCGAGAATTTCTGTTGGAGTTTGTAAACACTGCCCGGTAACTTAAGTCCGCGAACCTAGTCTGCGAACTTGAGAAGGTTATATATCTGAAGATGATTTCTGAACTTAAACTTACAAAGACTAAGGAATGCAGTTTGCAAACCGTGGCTATAAAAGTTCATGAACCGATTCATGTGAATCAAATCATCTTTGCTTCAATTGTGTCTTGTGTAGTACATGCGATTTCCTTGCAATTGAACAACTCTCTAACTAGTTCATTTAAAGTCATTTGAACTAGTTATGGTGAAGAAGAACGTGGTTGATATGAAATGCTCATATGGCTAACTTTTTGGTTAACTATTGTTGAACCAACAAGTGCATACGTTTGGGTACGATTAACAAACCTAAAAACGTGCATTGTCAAGTGTGTGTAACAAGCTATGTTTTCGATCTAACGGTTGAGAAATATTAGCTTGAATCTAAATCAGGTTTTCATCTAACGGTGAATATTGAATGCTTTGTTACTAAGCTAACATTGATTTCAAACCCTGATTTGAAAGACTATATAAAGGAGACATCTAGTATTGTGCTAAACTAATCCCCACACCTTACGCGTGATACTAGTTTGGGTGCTAGAGTCGATTCTCCTTTAACCTTTGGTTTTATTCTTCTAAAACCAGGTTAACGACTTAATGACTTCATTGGGATTGTGAAGCCAGACCGATACTACTTTTATCGTAGTTGTGTGATCTGATCTTGCATCTTCTATCGTACGAGTACAATCAGATTGATTGTCTTGAGATTGATATCTCCGATAGGCAAGATATAAAAAGTAATCACAAACATCTTCGTCTCATTGTTTGTGATTCCGAAACATCTTGTTTCGCTACCATACGATTAAGATTGTTGCGAGGTGATTGATAACTCTAGGATTTTCTTTGGGAATATAAGACCGGATTATCAATTGGTTCCTGTTCACCTTTA
This sequence comes from Papaver somniferum, assembly GCF_003573695.1. Classification (NCBI taxonomy): domain Eukaryota; kingdom Viridiplantae; phylum Streptophyta; class Magnoliopsida; order Ranunculales; family Papaveraceae; genus Papaver; species Papaver somniferum. Next base: position 129,542,403 of record NC_039365.1, on the reverse strand, counting down.
TTATTATCAAAAGACGGAACAGAACTTTTAGGGTTTATCTGTGAGAGACAGATTGATCCTTTAATAGACTTGTCTGTGGAAGACAGATTTGTTTATTGTCAAAGCCTGCGATTTTGATTCATAACAACTCTTAGTTGTGGGTGAGATCAGCTAAAGGAATCAAGTGCGCAGTATCCTGCTGAGATCAGAGGCGTAGGGAGTATAACTGTACCTTGGATCAGTGGGAGACTGATTGGGGTTCAACTACAGTCCAGTTTGAAGTTAGCTTGGAGTAAGCTAGTGTCTGTAGCGGCTTAATTCAGTGTGTGTTCAATCTGGACTAGATCCCGGGGTTTTTCTGCATTTGCGGTTTCCTCGTTAACAAAATTTCTGGTGTCTGTGTTATTTCTATTTCCGCATTATATTATTTTATCTTCATAATTGAAATAATACAGGCTGTGTGTTAAATCATCAATTAGAGTAATCCAACCTTTGGTTGTTGATTGTCATTGATTGATCCTTGGATATTGGTCTTTGGTACCATCCAAGTTATTCCCTGTGTTTGATTAAAGACTCGTTGATTTCTATTAGCTCGAGTAAATCAAATCAAGAAGAGAGATATAAACTCGTTAATATACTTTTAATTGATCGAGTCCTGTTGATTCTCTTAAAAGTATATTCGAGTTTGTCCATACAGATTGCTAAGCGAAATATTGGGTGGTGTTGTTAGACCCCCGCTTTTTCAATTGGTATCAGAGCAGGAAAACACGTTCAATACCTTACAAGTCTATGTTTGTAGCGATCTGACTCTATGGACAAGAGTACTATCTCTGATAAACGCGTCACCACAAATAAAAGTTCTATATCATTTAACTCTATTAAAGAGAAAGGTTCCTCGATCTCGAATATAGATGAATCTTCTGTACTGACGAGACAGACTAACACTGACATGAGTATTTCCGATTACCCTTCAAATGTGAGCCTCTCCATTAATGAACGGGATTCAGCTGAAGAGAGTGAATTGATTCTAAATCTTGTTAGAATCCAAGCTGATAGATTCAATCGGTTGAAGCACCATGTCAATGTTCTACTTGGTGTAATAAGAGATTGCAAATCCAAAGGTAATTCTGAAGATCATGCTTCGTGTACGTTTCTTTGAGCTAGCCTCGGAAGAGATTCCTTGGAAATTGAACATCGCTTAAGTAAGCTCTCTATTCAATGATGCTCAAAGCAATCTAATATTCCAAGTACTTCTGGCACAACTAAAGATGGTTCATGCTCAGAAGTAAAAACAGAAGCCCCTTCTAGTAAAATGGATTTGCCTGAAGTCACCATCACTCAAGGATGTTGCACATCAAATGGAGGGAAGAAATCTTCTAACGATGATATTAAGACTGCACAATTTAATCATTTTGATGATCAGAAAGTATGTCTTGTCTGTGAGACAAAGAGTTCTGTTAAACGAAAGGGAACCTCTAGGTTGAAGAAAAACTCCTTGTTTCAACTTCAACACACCTTAGATTTAATTCTTATAGGTGTAACTGACATTCGTATGACTAAACCAATTGGTTTTCCTACCTACCCTGTGTATTTGACCAGGAAAGTCAGTTCAATGAGTTCCTCGAACACTCAAGAACAAAACAAACGTCTTAATAAACATCTTCTAAAGGAAGATCGTGTCATTGTCTCTGGAAATAACGTTGCCCCTGATGAGAAAAGAAGTTCAGAAGAGAGAAGAAAAATTGATGAAGTGAGAGATAATCTGAAAGAGATAATTAAAGGGTATAAAGAATTCGTCAACAGGTTGTCTTCCTTCTCAAACCAAAATTCTTCTGGTAAGAACTCAAACTATATCTCGTATTTTGATGACAGTAAGTTTTAAGATAATTTCTCACATAAAAAGGGATCCCTCTCTAGATTCAGGAGGAAAAGAGACTTGACCATAAACACAAATCTCTTGATGAGCTCGTGGCTCATACTTGTGCTAATTAATCACAAGGTTTGAAGAGCTTACTCATAAAAACCCTGTTGAGTAAGATGTGTTAATAATCGGGTATACTTTTGGCATCTGCGTCTATTAAGTTGAGCTATCTTCTTATCGTCCATAGCTAAACTATTGATTGCAGATTTGCTGTGCTTAAGGTATTGTTGTGTCTAAATTTTCTTCTATTTTTTTTAGGAAGTCCTCGCTTGAGTCTTTTTTCTTGATACAACTATGCTCAAAACTTCCTTCCTGAGTTATGTAATTTTTCGAGTCTTTTGTTGCAAAAGTCCCTTTTGGACTTAATTTTTTGGGGGTCATGTTGTACTCGAACGGATATCCGTGTTCTGGGACGAGTCAATTGTTTAAACCCTAGAATCCTTTCCCTAAGAGACCCTTAAATATAAGTCTATTGAGTTACGAACACATACTCTAGGTTGACTTCTGCGTTGTCAAGAATGTCTTCTTCTTCATTTTTCTATGGTGATTTTGCAAGAGGATTCCTTAACAAAGGTTGTGTTGTTGAGTCCAAGAAGAAAAGAATCCTTGTAGATGAAGATCATCCTACTGCTTCATGTTATTTTGCCTATGTTCATGAGGATGCTGAAAAGGATGATATGGTTTCTGCTGAAGTTGTTCATGACTTTCTTAAGTACTTTGGGGAAGCAAAACAAGAACTCATTGTGACTCTGAAAAACCTTGATGCATTAAAAACTAAGTTGAAAAAGGTTACTATTGACCTTGGTCTCATAAAGTCTTACATCAATGATCTTCGCAAAGAGAATCACCTCTCCGATGTTGCAATGAATGCTGTTAATCACAAGCTCAAAGACCCTTTGTCTCGTGAGGATTCTGAACCGTCCATATGATCTTAGTTCGTGTTCGGGATAGCACTGGAGTCGGTTTTTCTTTAGCTTGTTTTATTTATGTTGCCCAATATGTCTTTTTTTTTTGGTTTAGTTGGAAGAATAACTAGTGCTTTGAATAGCAATGATTATGACTACACATAACTAATATTTTTCATCTTCTTGTTGTTTTTTAGGTTTATTGGTTTAAATTCTAAATACTTTTTGGAGGATGATGTTTTTGCAGTATTAATCTTTATGATTTGTTATTGTGGATGGGGAAAAACGGTTTGCTGGTTTTTAGGGAAGTGGAGAGTCGAGCGTACGATTGAGATTCCTCAACCGAGCAAACTGCTAAACCTCACACATATGCACTTCAAAGGGAGTGTGATGCGTGTCGTAACCACAAAAAATTAATTAATATTTTTCTCACTAATTAACAAGTAATATAGCGATAGTAAGGATCGTTCCCACGAGGAGCAAGAGGTTTTAGTTGTCTTATAATGTCACAAAAAAGGGGGGTTTTAGATTTTATAAAGTAAAAGAATAAACAAAGCAATTAAAAAGATAAAGTTGAAATCAATAAGAGAGATTGGATTAGGGAATCCTTCTTCGTTGCAAAACAATGATTCAAGTGTTATGTTCTTTTCCACTTTTTATTAGTCACAGATTATCACCAACCGTAGGTAAAGCAACTAGCTCAGTGCTAAACCCCTAAATCCCTAGTATCACCAGATACGGAAGTTCTCGACTACCGGATTCTATTCACCAAACCACCTAGTAGTAGCTCACTCAAGATGTAATTTAGTTAAACACATTAAGATTTATGAATTTATTAGGTTTATATTAGTAGTTAGACTCTTAGCTTAAGGTCTACTTGCTAACGTTGTTTCCACACACAATTGCTCAACGTAATCCCTCCGCAAGGTCTCGTGTTTGCTACTTATGTAAAGAGTCAAGAAACGATTACTTATCCCCTAACTTTCACTAGATTTAGATAAATTAACAAATCAATTTAGTATGCATCCTAAACGACCTATCAATCAACCATGAATGTATAAACATTCCTATTAGTAAAAACAAACGATAATCATGTGAAAACTTCAAAGTAGATTTAAAACAAAACTCAAAACATATCAAGAACTAGGAATTCATCCTCAATCAATAAAATTAGCTACTCATGCTAAGAAGTTCACACAAAGAATAAAGAAAAGAGAAGTGTTGTGTGTATAGAGGTTGTGTAAAAATTGTGTAGAGAACTTCTCTATTTATAGGCTTCAATTTCCTAGCAATCCTCTTAGAAATAGAATCCTCATTCCATAATAACACCACTTTCCCTTTGTATCTCAACTTCCAAATCCAAGTCTTTCTCAAATCTTCCATCTTCTCTTTCCAAATCCAAGCCCAATTATTCAAACCCATGAGTCTAGATGAGTCTAGAAAATTCTTCATTAAATGATTCGCCTATGAAATGACAATATTGCCCATTTCGCACAAATTGGGTGATTTCTTCTTCTTTTCCTCCGTGCGACTCCAAAATACCTAATAACTCAAAAACACGCGTAAAATACATAATTTACAAGAAAAATAGCAGAGAAAGCATAAACAATAGATAATAAATAGGATGTATTGTACACCCTATCAAATTCCCCCGCACTTAGACTTTGCTAGTCCTCGAGCAAATCAAACTAAAACTTACAACTTGAAAACGTTCCAGCGTCCCAAGCATCCAAAGAGTTATGAGGACATAGAGTTTCTGCATGCTAGTAATAAGAAGTTAGAAATACTAAAAAACATATTCTTATTCTTAAATGTTGAGTGAGAAATAACCACACCATAATGAGAGAACGCATGTTTGAGAGCGATCAATAAGCATTTCGCCTCGACTTCTGCCTCACCAAAAAGGGTTTATGAAATTGCACTCAAAGGACGTACTTTTATGGTTCTCACATGTGTGCAGGTAGGAATGAAGAGAGAATTCCTGCAACATGTTGAATGGTGGGAAGGACAACTTCCGAAATATTTTAAAAACCCACATCTTTTAACATTTTGAAAAACCATTTTTCTGACGATCTCTAAGAAAGGAAATCAACCACTATTATCGAGGATGAGATTACTTATTCACCTTCACATCCGATTGCAATGATGATAACATCACTCTCACAACATCCAATAGAAACGTCTTCCGCTCCTCGTTTTTATCTTCTTGGTCTTCGTCTTTGGTTTCAACTATTGATGATAAATTCTCGAACTTCATAGATCCTCGACAATTTGTAACCTTTTTCCTTAAAATCCTTGTTGCTTGAAACTTTTTTATAAATTTTTCTTCCCCACGGCTTATTAAATAAATAAGAACCAAAAATTTCTCTTGTCATCATTTTTTTTTTTTTCATTTTTTTTATATATATTTTTTTTTTTTTACTTTTTTTAGAGACAAGAGATATAAAATACAAAACAAAGTGAAAATAAAAACAAACCATGGTCGTGGGAAAAGTACTTTACCGCTTGATTCTTCACAACTTGTATTGTCTCGAAATCATAAACTTCAATAATCCTCACCTTTTGCTTTTCTTTGCTCTTGTAAATAAGTCTTCAACTTGGATATAAAATTATGCTCCTTATATGTAAGTCTTCAACATGTATATATAAAAATCCGCTCATTATATGTTGCTTTACTTGGATATGAAATTTACTCTTTTCTTGTTCAATTTCTTGTAAACCTTGAACGTTTTCAACTTTCCTTGTAGATTTTTATGTTGCTCCCTTGTTGATGATGATGGTGTTTCTACGGATCCGTTGTTGTCGAGAGAGAGAGAATGGTGCTTACTGCAAATCGAACTACAAGAAGGAGGCTTTCATCTATAGACGTCACCCTCATGATTGACAAAATTAGCACTCAAGAGATCAAATAGTAGTGCTTCTATTGGTGGGAGGTTGGGTAGCTCACCATTCTACCCGGAATTAACATACGGTGACACACACTCAAAAGAAAGCTCTTTAGTTATTTATAAAAAAAATATGGCCGGTTCCTCGCATGATATAAATAGGGTAGTCTCCACTAATGATTGATCAACAACTCTAATAATGCATTTCTCCCTGCTCCTAATCTGCATCATCGACATGATTAAATCCATTATTTAACACTCTAACAAGCAAGAAATCCGAAAGTAGTTCCCTAACCCTTCCAAGTTCAGTTATGTCGGTCAGAATTCTCTATGTAAACATACTTAGAAGTATGCTAGTGACTCTAAAATCTCTAAAAGTTGGAGGTTGTATGCAATTTTTTTTTTTAAATAAATATGCTTAACCACTCCCCCACACTTAAACCTTACATTGTCCTCAATGTAATTGAATCGTCCAAGTAAAGTAAAGGTGGGAAATCCTAACATGATATGGAACAAGAAAAAATAAATAAACAAAACAAAAAACAAAAGGATAAGAAATACAAAACCTATGGGTTGCCTCCCATTAAGCGCTTGTTTTAAAGTCGACGGCCCGACTTGGCTTCTTGTAAGATTCACTCCCCATATACTAACAATCTGAAAATTTGGGGGTCCACCCACAGTACCTGTTTTGCAAACAATAACTCCATACAAATGTTAGCACAAGAAAACAATAGTGAAATTATCGCTCGATAGGAACTTCCCCCACACTTATTCTTGTCCACACTCGGAAGTGTATAAAGAACATAGAATTTGGGAACTTCCATGTATTCCTCTTGGCAAACCTGCATAGTGTTAGCATCAAGTGTTTCCAATGGTGGATATCTAGAAACAAAATTATCCAAAAATACTTTCGAAGCACATACATTCAAACCAATAAGAGGTAAAGGAGAAGAATCAATATGCAAAGAGTTAGACAAACCTTGCACAATCTCTTGTATTACGGAATCCTCTTCATCCTTAAAAAATTCAAGTGAATTACTTACCTCTTGTATATCATGGTCCTCTATCAAACCTTGCAACCATTCTTCGTCGTTTTCTTCCTTAACCAAAGTCTTTCCATCATTAAAATCATTGGCAGATTCAATTGGGTCTTCCACAAAATCAATGAATTTGGTTTCTTCCTCTAGCATCATCTCTTCAACATTCTCATCATCGGAATCGGGCCATTCACTAAAATGATTTTCATCGGTATAAATTGTAAGATCTTGTGAGGGTGTTACACCGTTTATAACAATAGGTAAGTCACACCCAATCTCCTCCTTTTGAATAGGTGAAGGATCATTATTATGATACGGAGTTGGAATAACTTCCTCATTGTTGCAACGCTCATACGCTACCCCTGACTCATTTCTTTCACTAAGGAATTTTTTAAAAGCACTAATTGCATCTTCCTCAAGCTCTACCTTTTGAATAGGTAATTGATCATTATTAAGATCAAGGCTAGAGTAAGCTACACTAGCGTCATCAAAAGTCTCCAAAGGTTGGTCCTTTTCAACACAATCATCTTCACTTTCAGACTCATCATAATAAGAATCTTCATCGGTTTCATAACCTTTATCCAGACGTCGTTTAAGTTCCATATGAATGGTCCTACTAATTTCTGCGACAAGCTCTTCCGAAGTTCCATCATCTTCCAACTTGTATAATTTCTGTGCAAGTTTCTTGATGTTCACACGCTTACCACCGTTGGCTACAATAGGTTCTCTTTCCCAGGACTCTTCCCTTTGAATGGGTGAATGATCATAAGTACGATCCAGAGTCGGATAAGAAAAAGTGTTGCAGAAATTGGTTTGTGCGACGTTCTTTTTATCACGGTCAAGTTGGTCTAGTATTTGTCGCATATCTTGCAATTCTTTCATAATCTGCATACAACTCGAATGAAGCCAATTAGAAGTAGACTTATCCCACCTTGGTGCTTGACTTACATACCTACTACAAGGTTGTTGATATGTATGAGAATATCCATAAATTTTTGTAGGAAATTGATCATAACCAAAAGATTGGTTTTGATTGTATCCTAAAGATGGTTGGAAGTTGCCATAATGTTGAGGTTGAAAACCGTATTGATTGTTGTAATATGCTTGCTCTTGTCCACCATACATGGAAAACTGGTACCTGAAATAAAAAATCTAGAAAACAAAGTTAAAAACAAAAAATAAACGAAATAAAAACAACTAAAGATGCTCCCCGGCAGCGGCGCCAAAATTTGATGCGTGTCGTAACCACAACAAATTAATTAATATTTTTCTCACTAATTAACAAGTAATATAGCGATAGTAAGGATCGTTCCCACGAGGAGCAAGAGGTTTTAGTTGTCTAATAATGTCACAAAAAAGGGGGTTTTAGATTTTATAAAGTAAAAGAATAAACAAAGCAATTAAAAAGATAAAGTTGAAATCAATAAGAGAGATTAGATTAGGGAATCCTTATTTGTTGCAAAACAATGATTCAAGTTATGTTATTTTCCACTTTTTATTAGTCACAGATTATCACCAACCGTAGGTAAAGCAGCTAGCACAGTGCTAAACCCCTAAATCCCTAGTATCACCAGATACGGAAGTTCTCGACTACCGGATTCTATTCACCAAACCACCTAGTAGTAGCTCATTCAAGATGTAATTTAGTTAAACGCATTAAGATTTATGAATTTATTAGGTTTATATTAGTAGTTAGACTCTTAGCTCAAGGTCTACTTGCTAACGTTGTTTCCACACACAATTGCTCAACGTAATCCCTCCGCAAGGTCTCGTGTTTGCTACTTATGTAAAGAGTCAAGAAACGATTACTTATCCCCTAACTTTCACTAGCTTTAGATCAATTAACAAATCAATTTAGTATGCATCCTAAACGACCTATCAATCAACCATGAATGTATAAACTTTCCTATTAGTAAAAACAAACGATAATCATGTGAAAACTTCAAAGTAGATTTAAAACAAAACTCAAAACATATCAAGAACTAGGAATTCATCCTCAATCAATAAAATTAGCTACTCATGATAATAAGTTCACACAAAGAATAAAGAAAAGAGAAGTTTTGTGTGTATGGAGGTTGTGTAAAAATTGTGTAGAGAACTTCTCTATTTACAGGCTTCAATTTCCTAGCAATCCTCTTAGGAATAAAATCCTCATTCCATAATAACACCACTTTCCCTTTGTATCTCAACTTCCAAATCCAAGTCTTTCTCAAATCTTCCATCTTCTCTTTCCAAATCCAAGCCCAATTATTCAAACCCATGAGTCTAGATGAGTCTAGAAAATTCTTCATTAAATGAGTCGCCCATGAAATGACAATATTGCCTATTTCGCACAAATTGGGTGATTTCTTCTTCTTTTCCTCCGTGCGACTCCAAAATACCTAATAACTCAAAAACATGCGTAAAATACATAATTTACAAGAAAAATAGCAGAGAAAGCATAAACAATAGATAATAAATAGGATGTATTCTACACCCTATCAGAGTGCTTAGTTCGAGAGATCAATCTGTAGGACTCCGGCCTAAACCAAGTCAATGGCCGTTCCAGAGTCAATTCGGTCGCAAAGAAGGAGATGGGTTGATCTGTAGGAGGGAATCTGAGAATTGTGCGGGATCAAGGATTGTGGATGTGTTAAAGGTTTCTGCAATAATGGTGAACTGCCGAAGTTGAGTTATGTGAATAGGTTTTCAATCGAGTTTTTTGTAGACGAATATCGATGATGATAATGATCTCTGTAGTCCTAGATTTTGGACTAATTTATATTGCAAGAATGATGAACACCCTGATCCCTGTAAGCATGACGGTTTCTTGAGTGAAAGAGTGGGAAAGTGGGAGATGGTGGTGAAACCAGTTCCAGGTCGTGGGGAGACTTGGTTGATCACTCACCCACTACTTTGATAACTCCTTCAACCGTTGACACGACTTATTCACATTTCTCGTTGTGGATGAATCCACGTGCTGTAGGCCGCCAGACCAAAACCCTAAGTGATATCCCCCATTTGTGACGTGATTGATGTCTCACAAATCGTGGAGACTGCATGAAAGACGTGCATTTAATTAGTCACGTTGACTGATTTAGACAATGACTCTAGGTTTTGTTGAATTGAGCATGAATGAAGAATTGCTCAGTGGAACATTCGAGTAGCTGAGCAAGTGTTGCAAATCACTGAACATTGATAGATGGGAAATTGAGAAAGTACTGCTCAATTCGACGAATTACTGAATATTGATAGTTGGATCAATATTCGAGCAATTGAGTGATTGCTCAATTCGACGGATTATTTATTGGTGTCGTGACCCAATAAAATATTAATTAAAATATTGGTAGATTACCAAATATTATGTAATTAATCCGCATGTTGTTTGTTGGATCAATATGAATTTATTTAGTGTTTGAACTGCCCAGAATGATGATTTGTTGAGCGTTTGTTCAAAACCCTAGTTTTTGATCGATTGCTCATTAATTGACAAATTGCTGAAAATAGGTCATGAGCGAAGGAGGGACCGACCACATGGGACTATGGACGTCCATGTGATTCCCAATTGCTCGAGTGAGTGTATGCCAGTGTCTTGAGTTGACCGGTTGGTGAAGGAATGACGATTAAATGTTGGTTTCATCATTTATTCAAATAGTGCTCGATTAAGCATTAGGTGATAAAACCTAATTATAGAAAAGTGAGGGACCGACCAAGGTGGCATGAGACCGGCCCACTTGGTGGTCGACGGACCGCTGATGGGCGTTTGCACAAACTCTGAATTAATTGTGAAGAGTTTGGACCCAATATGAGCGATTGCGCAAATTAGGTCAAAAGTGTGAAAATCTGTGAGACCGGCTTATTGCAAGCCTTGGGACACCCTTGCTCGGTCAAGGGAGCATGCCTGTGTCTCCATAATGCATGTGTCTCAGTTATGAGAGTTTCAGCATTTTCTGATGTGCCTTTGAACAATATTTCAGGTTTTCAGAAGAGTTCGATCTTTGACTAAAATCCTCGTTTTTGCTCGAATGAGCAAGTATGCTCGTTTGATCAATATTTTGTAAATATTAAAATAATAATATTTTAATATATTTTTCGTGAGTAGCCTAGTCGGACATGTGACCATGTTGACTTTTGGCATTTTCATGGTTTGCACAATATTTGAGAAAATATGGAGAAACCGTGATTTTTGCAAACAAGGGAGTTTCACAAGATGAGAAAAATAACAATTTATGAAAAATTAGGGATTGCAAGGTGTGGGACCGGCTAGGGCATGGACGACCGGCTAAGTTGCCCGGTCCCGCAACACCTTTCCCTATTTTTATTATTTTTTTTTGTGAAACTACACAAAATTGGGAAAACCACAAAATATGGAGAAACCATGAGTTTTGCTCAAACAAGGAAAGTTGCTGAGATGGAGGAGTCTTCATGAGTTTATGAAAACAACAAAAATAAGGAAAAATAATGGAGGAAGCATGGGACCGGCCACGGCTAGGGCACAAACGGCTGGCTAGTGGGCCCGGCCCGTGGGCGCTTTTCCATTATTTTAATATTGTTATTTTCTCTCTCCTGTTTTGTGCGAGATTCCTCATTTGTCCATATTTTGGATGTGCGTTCGCGCATTTGGGTGCTCGTTCGTGCATCATTGTCGAGTACACTTGCACTATTTTATGGGTCTTACTCAGTGGTAGTCCAGATGCCCGATTGTTGAGTATTTATCACTAATTTATGAAATTCAGTGGAGGATGATTCATGAAACTGAGTAATAAAAGTGAGTAGTTTTTTATTATCAATTCATAGGATCAGCCGTGGATTCGACCATGAATTAAGAATAATAAAAGAGGTATTACCATTCCATGGGATAGTGGATTCGACCATGAAATCGGAGTAATAAAATAAATGGTGATATTACCATTTCATGAGACCAGCCGTGGGTTCGACCATGAAATATGAGTAATATCTATTACCATTTCATGAGATCAGCCGTGGATTCGATCATGAAATCGGAGTAATACATTTATCTATTACCATTTCGATCATGAAATAGGAATAATGAGATAAGATAGATTATCTTCTAGGAATTCAGTGGTGAATGTCACGGTAGAATTTAATCTCTTGTGTATAGTCAGTGAATCAACAAGTGTTGTCGATATCCTGAAGACGTTATTGCTCTCAATCTTACGGAGAACCGCCTGGGTCTATACACATCTCTCTACATAGTCAGGGAATAGTGAGTGTCATCGACGTCCTGAAGGCGTTATTTCTCTCAATCTTACGGAGAACCGCCCAATCGTTCTTCTATGTAGAGGGGGGTCTATCTCATGTAGTCAGGGAACAATGAGTGTCACCGACGCCCTGAAGGCGTTATTGCTCTCAATCTTACGGAGAACCGCCCAATTATGTTATTTTACATAGAGGGAATGATGAAATGCGAGGTATCGAACACTCATCTAGTGGAGGCCTTCCGAAATGCATAATCATCATGGCTTCGTGAAATATGAATCGTCACATGCCTGAAAGCCATGTCAGAAACATGTATCATAATTTTACGGTTTTGTTCTTTGTTGAAAATCCACCATATACATTTATATTGCAATTTGTTATGGGATATTGGTGTTTACGTCCGTGAACTATGTTTGTCCCATACTTTGTCAAAAGTAAAGTCGTTTGTGCTCGGTATTCACATACTGGTAAAAAATTGAATAGACTTTTGAAAAATACAAAAGTTAATCCTATATTGTCAATCTTTGATGAAAGATAGGTTAAAATATTTTGTTTTCAAGGATTATGTATATTAATTGTCATTATGCAAATAGTGATTGAAGTTAGAATGAATCCTTGTGTATTCCGCAGTATTGATCATCCCTGATCCATATTTTATGTATTACTGTGAGGCTCCGGAATGTATCTTATGTTGAGCATTATACAACCAAGTTGATTTCTTAGCTTAGTTGTTGTTCCGTGAGATATGTTATGTCGAGCATATTGAACTAAATTAATCATCTTGTTTGGTTATTTAGTTATTGCTCTGTAAGTATTCTTATGTCGAGCAAAACAAATGACAATTAAATTGATTACCTTTGTAATTAGTTTGGTTGCGTATTACAATTAGATTAATTATGAGATCTCTTGTAATTAATCTAGTTGAGTACTTTCGTGACTCCATAAGGTTTTCTTGTGTTGAGTATATGAACGGTTAAGCTAATCATTATCTTATGGTTAACTTAGTCGTAGCTCCGTAATTAATTATCTTATGTTGAGCACAATCAATTGAATTGATCACTTTTTGTGTTTAATTTGGTTGCGTATTCCGATTAAATAAATCATGGGTTTACTTGTGATTAATTTGATTGAGTTTTTGGATATAGAAAATTATTCTCATGGTTTTTGGTGTCCAATAAAAATCCTTTCTTTTCTTTTGAAATTAAGGTCGCTCTTGTTGTTCTTTCGGGAATGACATCAAATGGGGGAGAGTTCTTTTGAACTTGTGCTTAATGGTTATATCTTGAGGGGTGTGCGGCTGTGGAATTTTAGAGGAGTTATCTTGTATCTTTAAACTCCTTGATGAATGCATTTAGCTTCGGCTTTATGATTGCATCTAAATTAGTTGGTATGTATTTTTTCTTTTAGTCATGAAATGTCTCTTTCGGAAATTTCATTATGATCCCGTTCTTGTACCTTTGCCAATTTTATTGACAAAAAGGGGGAGAATTAATATGTAGTTCACACTACAAATACATATGATTTTCGGATCATTGTGTAAGAGGGAGTGGTTTCCATGTGAGATGGAGTATTGACTAAGGGGGAGTGATACATATCACCATAGTATTATTGTAGAAGTTGTGATACAATTGGACTTTGACACTGTGTAATAATACTATAACACTGTATAACAATGATCGAGACCGATGCTTTCTCATTGTTATAGCTACGGATCTTTAACAGCGGTGATGCTAAACTTACAACCTTTGGGATCATTGGAGTACTCGGAAGTGACGAAGATTTCGAGGAATGTTGTAGATTAGACATGTGGAATGGGAGCTACTAAAGTTTCTTTATCTTTTTGTATTCCATATGTATTGATAGTTTTATCAATAAAATTGACAAAGGGGGAGATTGTTAGAGCATTGCTCGGTCGAACTCGCATGCGTTTCTATCTCAAGCATGTTTGTCAATGTTAGTGATGAAAACTATAAGTCTTGATTTCTAGTCTATTATACCTAAGTCTCGGACTAGGATAGAAAGTGTAGTTGAGCTCAAGGACTTCATGGCGATTCATCATACAAGTAGAAGAACTACTCAAGGAACCGGTTGAACTTCTCGACAAAAAGGTATGTGAAGACTTGAACTTATCAGTCACTCAAAAGTCTATCTACTCTATCTCCTACTCTTTGAGACAAGAAGTCGTATGTTATATATATAAACTTGGATTATACACATTTGGTATTTTGTGCCGAGTATGCCTCGCCTATCTATATCTCGAAATATGTGTTGGTAAGCTTTTCACTTGGATCAAGTTTATCTTTACCTAGTGACGAAAGACATGATATGTTTCAATCACTTTGAAAATTGCTTTGACGAGAAATGGTGAACAACTATATAACGTCCTCTAAGAATGTTTCAATGATTGAAATGAGAGTTTAGATTACATAACCCATGGTGGGAATAAGCATTGTTGTGGAACACATTTATTTATAAGTCCTATTCCTTGAACCAATGTTTGCGAACTTTTTTGATCAAGAGAACCGGCGTGAGCCAATTCCGCGAAATCAGCCCGCGAACTGCCGAAGTTTTCAAACCCGAGAATTTCTGCTGGAGTTGACAAACTACTTGCGTGAAGCTAAGTCCGTGAATCGGCGAAGTTCTCAAACCCGAGAATTTCTGCTGGAGTTTGTAAACTCTGCCCAATAACTTAAGTCCGCGAACCTAGTCGACGAACTTGAGAAGGTTATATATCTGAAGATGATTTCTGAACTTAAACTTAAAAAGACTAAGGAATGCAGTTTGCAAACCGTGGCTATAAAGTTCATTAACCGATTCAAGTGAATCAAATCATCTTTGCTTCAATTATGTCTTGTGTAGTACATGAGATTTCCTTGCAATTGAACAACTCTCTAACTAGTTCATTTGAAGTCATTTGAACTAGTTATGGTGAAGAAGAACGTGGTTGATATGAAATGCTCATATGGATAACCTTTTGGTTAAATGTTGTTGAACCAACAAGTGCATATGTTTGGGTACGGTTAACAAACCTAGAAGCTAGCATTGTCAAGTGTGTGTAACAAGCTAAGTTTTAGATCTAACGGTTGAGAAATATTAGCTTGAATCTAAATCAGGTTTTCATCTAACGGTGAATATTGAATGCTTTGTTACTAAGCTAACATCGATTGCAAACCCTGATTTGAAATACTATATAAAGGAGACATCTAGTATTGTGCTAAACTAATGCCCACACCCTATTTGTGATACTAGTTTGCGTACTAGAGCCGATTCTCCTTTAACCTTTGGTTTTCTTCTTCTAAAACCAGGTTAACGACTTAAAGACTTCATTGGGATTGTGAAGCCAGAACGATACTACTTTTATCGTAGTTGTGTGATCTGATCTTGCATCTTCTATCGTATGAGTATAATCAGATTGATTGGCTTGAGATTGATATCTCCGATAGGAAAGATATAAAAAGTAATCACAAACATGTTCGTCTCATTGTTTGTGATTCCGCAACATCTTGTTTCGCTACCATACGATTAAGATTGTTATGAGGTGATTGGTAACTCTAGGCCGTTCTTCGGGAATATAAGACCGGATTATCAATTGGTTCATGTTCACCTTGATTATTAACAAAAGACGGAACAAAACTTTTAGGGTTTATCTGTATAGACAGATTGATCCTTTGATAGACTTGTCTGTGGGAGACAGATTTTTTTATTGTCAAAGCCTGAGATTTTGGGTCGTAGAAACTCTTAGTTGTGGGTGAGATCAACTAAGAGAATCAAGTGCGCAGTATCCTGCTGGGATCATAGGCGTAGGGAGTACAACTGTACCTTGGATCAGTGGGAGACTGATTGGGGTTCAACTACAGTACAGTCCGAAGTTAGCTTGGAGTAAGCTAGTGTCTGTAGCGGTTTAATACAGTGTGTGTTCAATCTGGACTAGGTCCTGGGGTTTTTCTGCATTTGCGGTTTTCTCGTTAACAAAAATTCTGGTGTCTGTGTTATTTCTATTTCCGCATTAAATTGTTTAATCTTTATAATTGAGATAATATAGGTTGTGCGTTAGATCATCAATAAGAGTAATCCAACCTTTGGTTGTTGATTGTCATTGATTGATCCTTGGATATTGGTCTTTGGTACTGATTAAAGTTTTTGAGAGTCGATTGTAGTAAATAGGATTCGTTTCAGACTTGTGAAGGAAATGGAATTTTTAGATTTAATAAAAATATATACAAAATTATTGACAATGGGTGCGAGAGGTAACCAAGACACTAGATTCCACTATTATGCAAAATTGAATGATAAATATTTCAAAACTCTATTCAATTCTTAAGTCCTCTTTTATCTTTAATTCACTATCAATCATACAGATTCTCAAACACTATTTGTAAACCTTAAGCATAGATTATCAAGAGATTAAACCAAGCATAACCTATCAAACTGAATAACAAATAATTAAGACAATCATTCAAATAATTTAAAACTCTGCAAAAGCAGCGATTAAGTGAATTATATAATTAAATGAAATAGTTACCCATTTATGTTGCGTGAATAGCTTCCTTCATTGCCTTGGTTACGAGGGATTTAGCTCATCATAGTAAAAATGCTCTCAAAATAATTTATTATGGCTCAAAAATGGTTTACAAATGATGAGAATATGAGAAATACAATAAAACCAGAGACCTACGACCCTCAGTGACAAAATAAGACTGATGCGGTTGTGTCGCAAACGCTGTGGAAAATAAGACTGCCTGATGTACGACTCACATGTGTGAGTCGTTATCACTGTAGAAAAACGACTGCTGTTGCAGGTCCGTTCTTCGTGTTCTTCATGTTCATCAGCAGCAGCAGCAACAGAAACCGAGTTTGGGAAAATTCGAATTTCTTCTTCTCTGGCTCTCCTCAGCCCCCCAGACTCTCGACACCTTCCCAAACTGTTTTTCCTTGTATTTATAGTGAATTGGAGCCAAAAATCCGACCATTGATCGCATATATTCTCCATTTAATCCAAATATTCTCGGCTGCCAATAATAACGAAAATTTCCATTTTTAATCCCATGCACGCGTTAACTTTGATCCTGCACGCTCCCATTCGACTTATTCACGCCTCAACACTCTTCCAACGCCAACAGAACTCCCCCATGCACACAAGAACTTCAATTTTGCTCGTGTTACAGTACACGTGCTCTGTTTTGGGTGTGTGAATCATATCGCAAATTCCAGCCAAATTTGATCGATCATGTCACCCATACTATGTTCCTTAACCTATATCACATCTCTATACCAAATTTCAGCCATTGAATCGACCCATAACCCCTTCATTTTGACGATCGAAATTCTACCAGAACTGTTTAGAAATTTCCCGCCTTTCTCCAAAATTTGAATTATGAGAAGAAAAGTGTCCTCCCCCTAATCCTGTACGGGTGTCCCTTTAGCAATTAGGGTGGAAATAGTAATTTTGGGGGTGGAAATAGTAATTTTTCTGGGTTCCTCCGGTACATTTCTGGGACACTTCCGGTACATTTTTGAGGTGCCTCCGGTACATTATCCTGGGGTGTAAAACACTACTTTTCGAGCTCATTTCACCGCAAAGGGTTATTTCTCTAAAAACATCTACAAAAACACAAAATAACACAATATATACTTAATCGAGTCTAACAATACAGAATATTGAGAACAAAATAGACACATAAATGCGTCTATCAAATACCCCCAAACTTATTATTTGCTAGTCCTCGAGCAAAAATAAAATCCCAACTCACTAGGTGTCCCTTGTGACCGAGTTAATCTCGGGAGGGTTTACCAGAGGTGTACCTACAAAACCTTTACTCCAGACCCTAGATATCTACAACGAACCTTGGAAGGCACTAAAGAATCTCCTTGGTTGGCTTACAATCACTGACTACAAGAGGAAGTACCCTGATGCGAAATTCCAATTGTTGTACACGAGTTTACACTCAAGCATACTAAAATTCATATAAAGTGACAGATCTCTACTCAGATAGTTGCACTATGGACATCATATTCAGAGTCAAACTAATCATATGGATAGAAAAAGGATATGGAAATAGAAAAATGTAGATGGTTTTGATGTTAACCAAATGATCGATGTTTCACATATCTGTCTGAAGGCCACTGCCATACTGAACCTATCCTAATGGACTGAGATACCGGTCTGACTAATATCAATACAACTGGCATATACAAGGCAACCAGTGGTCAATAACTTAAATCTAGATCAACAAACTGGCAAATACAAGGGAACCAGCAATTGACTACACAGAACAATAACCATTTTTTTTAACCTAACGGCATGAATAGATCTTTCTGATCCAAGCGCATGCTTCTTGTCATCAGATTACACGATAGTTCCCACGGGTCCTGCATTCCACGCTTGCTTAGGCGACGGAAACAGGGAGAACACACGCATATTGTTATCCAAGTGTTAATACTTATTCCGATTGGTCTAACTGGTCCGGTCTTTTTTTTTTTAGTAACTCAGTCACTCTAATTCACCCTAGCAGTGGTAACAACTTGAATCGTGTGCCCCACCTAATCACTTAGAGAAACATAGTTTAAAATGAAAAAATAAAACATAAATGAAAAGGACTCAACGAGATATGGTGCAACTATCATGTTATTTCTAACACCTGAGCTCTGTGCTTTTATGAATAGACTCTTTCGATGTTTCCATCTAATCAGATTGGTTCCTCAACTCCTATAACCAAGATGTTCCCATCCACTTAGATTGGTTAGTGCAAACCTTAATAGGCATAAATTTCTAGGCTCTGGAGTTTAATAATTGCAACTAAAAAGTTTCTCCCATACCCCAAACTTAAATCTAACATTGTCCTCAATGTTCTAAAGATGAAACTAAAAGCATGAACAAGGAGAAACTGTTACCATTTGAAGCGAAAGAGTTAAGGAAAGATATTACCGTGTTGCATGAGATTGGGTTACCTCCCAAGAAGTGCTAAGTTTAAAGTATTCATCCAGACTTAGAAAAGGATTGGTCAACTCGAACCATAAAGTAACAGTCGAAATAACTGTGGGTCTTCAAAACCAAATAGAGCTGACCATAGGAAACTGCAGTGAACCAAGAAAATGGACAAGAATAGCATGCCCTTACCTAGTTTTCCGATTAAGATATTTATATCTAATTGTGGTTCAGGTTCTAAGAAAGGGTCTAAGTAAAATATTTTCATTGGTTGCGTTTCTTCATAGGTGGGATCCGAATCATTAGGTCCCAGAGTCTGGCAAAACTCAAATATGATCTTAGAAGTGCACAATAATAACCTAAATAACTGAGGATCCTCTAAGTCAATATGATTTGACTTACAAATTTGACCACAATGAGAGTAGTGGTCACTCTTAAGCAAATGTGTCGATTCTAATTTCCTAAAGCATTTAGGTTTAGTTTCACAACTTAATATTCGACACATTTAAAATATAAACGTTCCCACATTTGGAAGAAAACTATTTGGTGGGAAAACAAAGTCAATCTGGGTATCATAGCCTGGGCAAACCACATCAACCAGAGGATGGGTTTCTAACGACTGAACTTCTACTTGGACATCATTAGGTTCGGGAAAACGTGTATGAAGATAATCTTGTAAAATGGTCGAGGCTGAGATATCAAGTCCTAAGTGTGGGGACTTTATGAGAGTTAAAGGTAAGGCACTAGGGAAGTGATAATCACCCCCAAACTTAGAGTTTTCAGTGTCTCTAGATAGACCTCTAATTATTTCTTGAATTTCCGTATCTTCAGAGTCCTTAAAATATTCAAGAGATTCTTCTAAGTTATTATCAGGTAGTGCATCATTACTCATCTCTACGGGTCTATCATCTTCTTCCAAGACTATTGTTTCTAAGTCGCTAGACTCTAAAACAGTATTTTCGAAATGAACCCGTTCCTCTAAACCACTATCAGCTTCGTAATCAAAAGGAAAATCTACATCGTCCAAAACGGTAGTATCCCTAATCAAATCCTCGTCCTTTTGAATAGGTGAATAATCATAAAAATTATTTGGATTTGAGTTAGAAATAATATAATCACTATACAACTCAATTGGATTACTAGACTCCTGATCACTATGCCTACATATTTCAGATTCTTCATCAATACTATCCTCATCACAGTCCTCATTATAATAACATGAAAAATGTCAAACCTCATCAAAACAAGTAGTGTTACCAATTCTAACCTCGTCATCTTGATTATGTGAATAACTATCTTCATTCTCAAGGGTATTATTGGATACACTATATTGGCAATTTAAGTAATTTCGAGCAATTCTTTTGTTCGTCTCAGCTATCCGCTTGAGGTGGTCTTCTAAAGAAGGTTCACTCATTATTGTAGTTCTTTCGTCTATAATTATACTATTCATCTCAGCTAACTTACGCGTCGACTCAGCCAACTTCCTGAGGGACTCTTCTAAAGGAGGAATAGGAACAGAGGGATCATAAAAAGGACTACTTTTCAATAGTTTGATTGTATCCTCTAGAGACGAAGAACTCGTACTATAATCTTCTTGCTCGTAAGACTGATGCGTGTGTGGATAGTAATTGGGCTCACCAGGGTATGACCCATATCCTTCCAAAGGATGGCGTTCCCAACCACTATTCCCAACATGGTCATAAAAAGGATGATGTCCATATTCAAATTCAGGTCGATACTCATTGTATTGGCTTCTATCATACCAGTTCGACATTCTTAATTGCAAGGGAATTCTACACAATCACAAACAAGGCTGACTCGACCAAATCAAACCTATAAAATCTAGCAAACAAAAAGCATGATGGCTCCACTTAGATTGTTTCTAGACCAGCTTCTATATTTCGAAAGGTAATTCGTTGCAATTTGAGCAAACCCCTCTGGAATCAATCCGAGCTAATGTAAGTTGAATCGAGGCGAGGGAAGCTTAGTAGAGCTTTGATACCCAAGGCCTCACCGCATTAGAAGGCGGCGCAGTCATGCATTCAACTCACAGAAACCATCATGAACTTTGAAGTGTGCTTAAAGAGCAACCAATATTTTTCGAACGAGTTTCCTATTAAGCTCGTTACCCTATCAGTCTCGTTCTATTCCAAATTTTAAAGCTTGGGTTCGCGTTAGGTTTCGTTTTCCTAAGGCGGGCAAGAAGGGAGCGGTGATGAAATCCGAACCCTTATCTTGTATTGGCCTGGCCTTGCGCTTTACTAGGAATTTAAAAACAGTCCAAATTCGTCCTCAATCAATGAATCACCTTAAGGAATACAGTAAACCCGCTGACAGGAGATTCGCGAGTGTTTCGATGGACTTACCTCCCGTACCAGACGGGGGATGAACCGTTGAAGTCGACTCGGGCCACGACTCCTATGTCATGTACGAACCTGAGGGGACGAGACGATATAGTAATCGTCGTCCTTCCCTACACACAGTTTATATAATTTTTTTTTATTAATACCCTTCCGTAGGGTTAAAAAAAGAATAAAGTCCAATTGTCCAGAATAAAGTCCAAATAAAAAGTCCAAAAATTACAAAAATTATGAAAAATAAAGCCTATTTACAAATCCTAAAAAAAAATTATGTCTTTTTTTTCTTCTCTTTTAGCTTTTAGCTTTTTGTTCCCAAGTCCTTAGTATTCCACTTCGAACCTGTAAATCAAAGACACAAAAAGAAACGTAAAAAGGAACAAATAATAGTAAATAAAATAAAATAATAAAAACCTAAAAATTCTACCTAAGCACAAATCCGCGTCGGCGGCGCCAAAATGATTAATGATTTTTCGTGGGTTGTAGTAATGAGGTTCAAACTCCCGGACTTGTGAAGGATAATTTTTTAGACTTAATAGAAAATAAATATATACAAAAATATTAACAATGGGCGAGAGTATTGGGACTAAAGATTCGGCCGTTTTTTTTCATTTTCAAATGGTTCGGAAATTAATTCTAGAAATTATAGTTCAAAAACAAAACAAATATTAACTCTAGGACGCCAAGATAGATTTTATAAAATATTACTTGTATTTCTTAAGCATGGCATATCAAAAATCCCTAGGACTAAGCATACTCCATCAAATGAAATCACAAGTAATTAATTTAAAATCTTAATTAAATTAAAATTAGTGCAAAAAGTAAATGAAAAAATTAATGAAATTACCACATGGATGAAATTCGACCTCCTCCGCCGTTCCAGTGTTGGGGTTTAACTCATCATGTAGAAAACACACTCAAAATATTTATTTATTGCTCAAATGGTGTTTACAATGAAGAGAAGAAGAGAAAATGGTGTAAAACTGTAATCTGCGACGCACAAAAAGCGTCACAGAATGAACGATAAAAGACAAGTGCTGCTGCTGTTTAGACTGCATTGCGACCCACGACTTGCGTCTTAGACACTGTTGATAAACGACTGTCCTTGCGAGTCTGTTCTTCGTGTTCTTGGTGTTCTTCATCATCAGCAGCAGCAACATCAGAGTTTCATCAACTCTTGATTTCTGCTTCTCTGGACCTCCTCTCGACCCCAAACTCTCGACCCCTTCCCAAACTGTTTTGCCTTGTATTTATAGTGAATTGGAGCCAAAAATCCGACCATTGATTGCATATATTATCCATTTAATCCAAATATTCTCGGCTGCCAATAATAACGAAAATTTCCATTTTTAATCCCATGCACGCGTTAATTTTGATCTTGCACGCTCCCATTCGACTTATTCACGCCTCAACACTCTTCCAACGCCAGCAGAACTCCCCCATGCACACAAGAACTTCAATTTTGCTCGTGTTACAGTACACGTGCTCTGTTTTGGGTGTGTGAATCATATCGCAAATTCCATCCAAATTTGATCGATCATGTCACCCATACTATGTTCCTTAACCTATATCGCATCTCTATACCAAATTTCAGCCATTGAATCGACCCATAACCCCTTCATTTTGACGATCGAAATTCTGCCAGAACTGTTTAGAAATTTCCCGCCTTTTTCAAAATTTGAATTATGAGAAGAAAAGTGTCCTCCCCCTAATCCTGTACGGGTGTCCCTTTAGCAATTGGGGTGGAAATAGTAATTTTGGGGTGGAAATAATAATTTTTCTGGGTTCCTCCGGTACATTTCTGGGACACTTCCGGTACATTTCTGAGGTGCCTCCGGTACATTATCCTGGGGTGTAAAACACTACTTTTCGAGCTCATTTCGCCGCAAAGGCTTATTTCTCTAAAAACATCTACAAAAACACAAAATAACACAATAAGTACTTAATCGAGTCTAACAATACAGAATATTGAGAACAAAATAGACACATAAATGCGTCTATCAGGTACCATCCAAGTTATTTCTTGTGTTGGATTAAAGACTCGCTGATTTCTATTAGCTTGAGTAAATCAAATCAAGAAGATAGATATAAACCCGTTGATATAATTTTAATTGATTGAGTCTTGTTGATTCTCTTAAAAGTATATTCGAGTTTGTCCATACAGATTGCTAAACGAAATATTGGGTGGTGTTGTTAGACCCCCGCTTTTTCAAGAAAACTTACGGAGCTACGACTAAGTTAACCATACGAGAATGATTAGCTTAATCGTCCATATACTCAACATAAGAAAAACTTATGGAGTATTGCAGTATACACATAAAATATGGATCAGGGAAGATCAATACTGCGGAATAACACTAGGATTCATTCTTTTTTCCGTCACTATTCGCATAACGACATTCAATAGACATAATCCTTGCAAACAAAAGATTTTAACCTATCTTCCATCAATAATTGACATAATAGGCTTAACTTTTGTATTTGTCAAAAGTCTATTCATTCTTTTATCAATACATGCATATCGACATACGAAAGACTTTACTTTTGACAAGGTATGGGACAATCATAGTTCACGGACGCAAACACACATATCCCATAAGAATTGCAATATATGAAACCATAAGGATTAATACTGCAAAGATCATCTTCCAAATAAATTTAGAATTTAAACCAATAACTCTAAAAACATGAAGATGAAAACGTTGGACATAGCTATGTGTAATCACAATAATGGCTATTCCAAACTCTAGTAATCCTTCTCAAAAGAAGAATAAATTCTCATAAGAAGTTTCCTAGGCATCAGGACAAACTCGTAATGCACATATAAGATGATTTGTCCTTTGAGGGTGGAATCAATCTTTTTCGCCCGGATTTACACCAAGAATAGCTACCAAAGGGTTATAAACAGATTTTCTTAACAAAGAAGAACATACAAAGTCATTAACGACCATGCACTACAGTTCACATAAGATGATTGTGAACATTCAAGAATCCCATAGTAATGCATACTACTGCCTGTTCTTGAAATTCCTTCTTTGTGATTCACAAACAACATTCTTGTAAAATCTACAATGAGCTTAGAAGAGTAGTACTCCAAGAATACAAGTGCCAAGTCCAAGAGAAGTGGAACAAGTGTAACGAAACTGAGCAAAACACTCAAAAACAAGAGACAGGACAAATACCAATCTTAACTCATCCAAATATAATAATTCTCATATCCATTTTGAAGAAAATTCAAATAGGAAGAGAATGCAAAAAGATTTAGGTAATTCCGAGTTCGGACGAAGAAGTTACGGCCAAAACAAGTTTACCGAATATCAACGTCAAGTATGCATACGGGTTCGCAAACGAATTTTCAAGTCCGCGAACTTAAACTCCTGGATTTTGATTTTAAAAGATGTTATGCATACCTGGTAGGTGTACCATGAAGTCCAAACATCTCGAACTACTATTTTCAAACCTAAACGTTTAAGAACCTTAAACACAGATCAAGTTAGGTAGAAAAGAATGATAAGAAAGGTACGTGAATCATTATAAGTTCTCTAAACAAATAAAAGCACAAATCTTGCTCAAGTTTATAGACATACCTTTTTAGATGAATCCAATTGAATTCTACATCCTTACCGAACATAATCTCTGCGCCCCAATTTTCGTGCTTCCCTCGCCGTATACATAGCAAAGCATTCCTTGGTGAGGATGCACTTACAACACAATCAAGTTGTGTTGGGGTGAAATGTCTTGTTCACCACAATTGACCTTTGGATTATCATGAAAGGGATCGCTTTTAGAGCCTTTCACATCCAATTCAGTTTTTCCAAAAAACTAGTTAAGTTCCAACATCATGGATACTGCCTTCTCCATAGTCATGGAATTTTATGGAAGATCATTCCTTTTCACACTCAAAGCATCATTAACTTTCTTTGGTACCCACTTCTGAGTGCGTTTAGGAACAACCGGAACCTTCTTCCCATTACTCTCTTCAATATTTCTCGGAAGAGAATTGGATTGACTATTCTTTTGCAAGTTAGTCTTTCTCCAATTGGGAGCATCGGATCTTGTCTTCGTCTTTACGAAGTTATCCTTTTGATAACCATTACGATTATGAAAAGGCTTCGTATGACGTTTGTAGGCAAATCTAGGTTTATCACAGCAACGATTCCTTTGCCTAAAGGTTATAAAGTTACAACCTGTAATGTTAAGGGGATTAGCCTTAGCATATGATCTTGGTTTCACAACTTCTTGTGATTCCCAAACAAGAACATCATGAAGTTTCTTATTCCTTATACGAAAACGACATCTCCTTTCCAGGTGACCTTTATTTCCGCAATAGTGGCAAACATAAGGAATGTTCTTCCCTCAATCCGTATGTGCTGACTTTGGAGGTTGATATTCTTTCCTCTTTCGAACCTTAATTTCCGGTGAAGGTATTTCACTTTTGACATCAGTGGAAACCTTTTGTTGAGAAAAATCACTAGCCTTGACAAATTTTACCTCTTTGCTAATACTTGGAGCATCTATTCCCTTATAGCCCAATCCTCGTGTATCACGATAATTTTTACTTGCTCCTAACATAGTGGTTAATTTTCTTGAACTAGTATAGAACTTTTTCAAGTCATCTTCCAACATCTTGATTTTATCAAGAGCAGCAGCTAAATCAGCCTCAACGCGTTTTTCTCGAGCGAGACAAGCACTTTCTCTGTCATCAAAACTAATTTGTTGAGAGTTAAACCTTGCTTCAGATTCTGCAAGTTTGTCTTCCAACAAAAAGTACTTTTGATAAAGATTATCACATTCAAGTGACTTCAGACGTAGGTTTTCCTCAGAATCCTTGAGGATCGATTCGTTAGAACGATTCGAAAAATAAACACCTGCGTAACATCTTCTCAATTTTTTGTTTTCTCTACAGAGAGGAGTCAGAAGAGGTGAGACATGAGAAGTTGTAATCTTCTTCACATTCCACGAATCCAATAACTTAACATACTCTGAGACTTCCTCATCAACATCTCTATCAATATCTGAATCACCTTCATCAGAAAGTTCATCCAACTGTTCTTCTAGGAGAGTTTCCCAATCAACAGTTTTTACATCAAGAGAATGTTTAGATATTGACTTAGATGTGACAGTTCTCTCAGGTAAATCCAAGCTTTTAGAATCATCTGGTAATTTCTGAACTGGTACGTTATTAGAGATAGACTCGTCCGTAATCAGATCGCTACAAACACAGACTTATAAGGTCTTTAACGTGTTTGCTTGCTCTGATACCAATTGAAAAAGCGGGGGTACAACCACCACACCCAATATTTCTCTTAGCAATCTGTATGAACAAACTCTAATATACTTTCTAGAGAATCAACTAGACAGTCAGACTCAATCTAGATAAAAAGTATATCAAAGAGTTTATATCTCAATCTCTCGATTTGATATATACTCAAGCAAATAGAAATCTGCGAGTCTTTATCAAATACAAGAGAGATAACTTGGATGGTACCGAAGACCATTATCCAAGTGTCAATCAATTTAAATCAACAAACAAAAGGTCGGATATTCTAATTGATTGAACAATGCACAACCTGTGATATTTCAATTATATAACAAAATATAATGCGGAAAAGAAATAACACAGACACCATAATTTTGTTAACGAGGAAACCGCAAATGCAGAAAAACCCCGGGACCTAGTCCAAATTGAACAAATACTGTATTAAGACGCTACAAACACTAGCCTACTCCAAGCTAACTTCGGACTGGACTGTAGTTGAACCCCAATCAGCCTCCACTTATCCAAGGTACATTTATACTCTCTGATCCCAGCAGGATACTACGCACTTGATTCCCTTAGCTGATCTCACCCACAACTAAGAGTTTCTACGACCCAAAGTCGAAGACTTGATAATAAACAAATCTGTCTCACTCAGACAAGTCTATCAAAAAATCAATCTGTCTCCCACAGATAAGCCCTAAAGGTTTTTGTTCAAGGTGAACAGGAACCAATTGATAATCCGGTCTTATATTCCCGAAGAACATCTTAGAGTTATCAATCACCTCACAACAATCTTAATCGTATGGTAGAGAAACAAGATGTTTCGGAATCACAAACAATGAGATGAAGATGTTTGTGATTACTTTTTATATCTTGCCTATCATAGATATAAATCTCAAGCCAATCAATATGATTGTACTCTTACGATAGAAGATGCAAGATCAGATCACACAACTACGATAAAAGTAGTATCGGTCTGGCTTCACAATCACAATGAAGTCTTTAAGTCGTTAACCTGGTTTTAGAAGAAGAAAACCAAAGGTTAAAGGAGAATGGACTCTAGCACGCAAACTAGTATCACACGTAAGGTGTGGGGATTGGTTTTGCACAGGTGCTAGATGTCTCCTTTATATAGTCTTTCAAATCAGGGTTTGCAATCAATGTTAGCTGAGTAACAAAGCATTCAATATTCACCGTTAGATGAAAACCTGATTAGATTCAAGCTAATATCTTTCAACCGTTAGATCGAAAACTTAGCTTGTTACACACAAATGAAATGCACGTTTCTAGGTTTGTTAACCGTACCCAAACGTATGCACTTGTTGGTTCAACAATAGTTAACCAAATGGTTAGCCATATGAGCATTTCATATCAACCATATTCTTCTTCACCATAACTAGTTCAAATGACTTCAAATGAACTAGTTAAAGAGTTGTTCAATTGCAAGGAAATCTCATGTACTACACAAGACACAATTGAAGCAAAGATGATGTGATTTACTTGAATCGGTTAATGAACTTTATAGCCACGGTTTGCATACTTCATTCCTTAGTCTTTATAAGTATTAGTTCACGATCAACATCTTTAGATATAACTTACTCAAGTTCGTGGACTGGGTTCACGGACTTAAGTTCAAGGAAGGAGTTCACAAACTCCAGCAGAAATTCTCGGACGAAAACTTCCGCCGGTTCGCGGACTGAGTTCGCGGACTTGGATTACGCCACATTCCATTTCTCTTGATCAACAAATTTCGCAAACTTTGGTTCAAGGAATATGACTTTTACATAAATGTGTTTCCACAAAAATGTTCATGTCCACCATTGGTTATATAATCTAAACTCTCATTTCAATCATCGAAACATTCTTAGAGGACGTTATATAGTTGTTACACCATTTCTCGTCAAAGTAATTTTCAAAGTGATTGAAACATAATATGACTTTCGTCACTAGGTAAAGATAAACTCGGTTAAAGCAAAAGCTTACCAACACATATTTCGAGATATAGATAGGCGAGGTATACTCGGCTCGAAATACCAAATGTTTATAATCAAAGTCTATATAGCAAACGACTTTTGTCTCAATAGTAGAAGATAGAGTAGGTGGAATTTTGAGTGATAGATAAGTTCAAGTATCCACATACTTTTTTGTTGATGAAGTTCCACCGGTTCCTTGAGTAGTTCTTCGTCTTGTATGATGAATCGCCATGGAGTTATTGACCTCAACTACATTTTGTATCCTAGTACGAGAGTTAGCTATAATAGACCATAAATAAAGACTTATAGTTTTAATCACTAACATTGAAAAATATGCTTGAGATAGCAACGCATGCGAGTTCGACCGAGCAATTCTCTAACACTTCCAAACAGTGAGGCCGGAGCTGGCCAGGTCGCAAAATGGGCATAGATAGCGCGGCTTTGATCACGGAGTGCTGGAGTCATGTCGCTTTTTTCTAGGCTGTGGGGCGGGCGGAGATGGCGCTGCTTTGAGCGATGAAGGCGGTGCTCCTTTGTCTAGGTCAGGGAATGGAAGGGAGGGCGCTTGGATGGATTTGTGAGTCCGGTTGCCTTCTTCTGTGCATGGCCCTGAAGAGGAAACCTTCTTCTACTCAAACTCCAAAATACAATGTATAGAAAAAGGCGTTGCCCACCCTTTTATTTTTTGTATCATTGGCTTTATTTCTCTAGCGGCAAACCTCTGCAGCATATGGAGCATGGTGACGGGGCTTGTTATTCTTCTTCTTGTTAGTTACAACAACATCACATTCATAATCACGTGATGAAGAATCAGCAAAATAATCATCAGTATCAATTATAACTACATCATCAGTATTAGGTAAATCCTTCTGAGAATTTTCCTTGAAAATTTACTTATCTCTGAAGCTCTTATCTTCCCTTTCTAACCTCTTAATAGCCCTCTCAAATGGAATTGCATCTTCAAGCATAAGAAATGTGTTATTTCAACGGGTTTTCAAATCTAAGAAAACCATTTTCTTACAATCAATCTTCTCTAAAGAAACACATTTTCGAAATTTGGCTGACCTAGAGGGAGAACCGGTGACATACTTAATTACTGACCTTATCCTGCTGATTGACTTGTGATATAATAGAACTGCATCTTTAACAACAAGTGCAAAAACATGCGCAACACACCTTACCTGATAAGAATAAAACAAAACAGTGATAACATATCAGAAAAGCAGTGAAGGAAAAACAACAAATAAAAAATGGGAAACAAAGATAAAAAATCATAACCCAAACATTTTCACAATCCAACTATTTTCAAACACTCAATCAGCATGTCATAGGCGAGTAAGTAACAATTTGCATAAGCAGTAAGCATGCATATAAAACAGGCATGAGAACAACAGCGTTAGAAAATAAAAAATCTCAAATTGATACAGAGTTCAGACATGTGACTTCAAAATACAAAAGCACTACATTGTGCATCAGAAAATTGAATTGGCCCTCACGGAGAAGTGAGTGAAACAACCCCATTAAGTTTAAAGTGAAGAAACATTATATTAATTTCATCATCTGCACCTTTTACTTTGATTTAATTTCAATTGACTCAATTCATCTATATTTGTAAACACTTAAGAAGACAAGCTAAATTTAAAAACTATGCACTGCATTGAAGTATACAAACAAACAAAACAAGAACATGATACTGCCAAACCTGAGTAACTCTGTAACTGAAGTAAGAATATATCCTATATATGCATCTAAAATCCCACATCCTCCATTATCATAACCAGACAAACTTCACATACATAAATAACACATAAGATTATTTCGATTAGCAGGACCAGCTCAAATAATGATTAAATCGAAACAATCAGCTAAATTACAAAAATTTCATACAGATCAAACATCATACTAAGTTTAAACATGGTTAACAAATCTCGGCTGACAACCTGAACTATGCAAATCGTTTAGTACAAAATCAAATAACCAAAGCAATGTGAAAACATCTATGAAAAGCAAACAAGGAAAAGCAATCTAACCTGCATGTATTGAGCTCGAACTGATTTTCATGTCCAATTGATGACACTGGTTTGAAGATAATCCATTTCCACATTATTTGCACTGACATTGTCCAAAGTCACAGCAAAAAAATCTTCTAACTCCCAATCCAACAAACATCTCTCTAGCAACTTTCCAATATCCAGTCCATTATGACCCTTGACTTGGCAAAACAAAATGATTCACTTTTGCAGCTTCCAATTAACATCAACAAAGTACACTGTCACACACATATAATTGAAGTTATTGGAAGAAGTCCATGATTCTGTTGTGAGAGATACTCTTTGTTTGTTGTCCTTGAAATACTTCCTCAACAATGCTTTCTCTTCTTTGTAGATGACTAAAAGATCTCGGTACACTTGACAAAATGCTCTGAAGCTTTTTCCATCTACCTATCTTAAAGGTAGCTCATCTTGTATCACAAACTCAGCCAATTTCCTTCTACACATTTCCTTGTCATAACTAAGAGAAAGTAGTTGCGAATATTTCCCAGGTTTTGGTATTGGAAACACCAAGCTTTGCTGTCCTTTTTTCTTCTTGTTGGGATTTTCATGACATCTGGTCAGGTGTGTCCTCATACTAGATGTTCCATTTCCTTGAGTTTTGGCTTGCATTTTCTTCTTACAGTGATTACATTATGCTAATTCCTCCCCGTGTCTAGTAAAATCATTCCATACTTTAGAAGTTACTATGCCCTTCCTCTTTGGTTTACTTTCAGGTGCAGGGTCATGTGTAGGCTGCTCCGTTGCTTGTGTAGTAACATTTCCAGGTGTTGCAGAAGGTGTCATTTCAGTAGAGCCAGCAGTTGGAGATCGATAGTCTGGAGATGACATCTTGCCGACACAGAAACTGAAGCACTTGCTCCAAACATTAGCAGTTACAACCCCTGCAAAATGTAAACAAATTAGCATTTCAAGCAGCAAAAATAAGGAGACAACATATTCAGAAAAAAAGCACAAAATTAACCATAAGACAACACATAAGACAACATAGTTATCCTTCGCAGTTCCAATCTTTCATTTTTCCACACAAAGCCAAGCGTACTTACACACATAGATTTCATCAAGATTTCAATTCAATAATAAGTTATTGAAACAAACTTAGTTGCTATTGATTACATCACTAAACAAATACAACACTAATAATCCCAAGGAAGATCAGGTCAATTAACCATAAACAGACTGAAGCCCCGATACAAACTGAAGCAAGTATCATACATACGGACAACAGGATAACATATCATATGCCTTCAACCTCAGTCCAATTAAGATTAACAGTGTACCACAAAAACAGAACCTTAATGTCAAAGGTATAAGAACTAACAATTTCCAGAAACATATACATGAGTGTAAAGAATGGGAGAATAGCTGAACACGCATTGGTACATGATACACCATGTTGAAGAACAAGCCAACAAAAACCATATCCTAA
Organism: Papaver somniferum; assembly: GCF_003573695.1. Taxonomy (NCBI): domain Eukaryota; kingdom Viridiplantae; phylum Streptophyta; class Magnoliopsida; order Ranunculales; family Papaveraceae; genus Papaver; species Papaver somniferum. The sequence continues at coordinate 129,510,482 of NC_039365.1, read as the reverse complement.
GCATAACCCCATGTTTCTAATTCAAAATCCCACAAAAAGTAACAAAAGAAATAAACCCAATCTAACACATAACAAAATTGAAGCAGATTTCATACATAAAAAACATATCAAAATCAATAATAACTCCATTTACCGTGTTCTAGATAACCATAGAAACACAGAACAGACTATCACTCTACCTAGAACTCTTTATATCTTAAACCCAACTTTATCAGATTCAAAAACATCAAACACTAAAAACCCTAAAAACCCACAAAAACAAAATCCAGACCCACTCATGATTATTAACGAAACAAACAAACAAAGAATCCTTCATACCACACAACTTTCATTCCCACATCAACATCTCTAGATCTATTTTCATTGCACAAAAGGCATACTTCATAAAGAAGTGAAAAACACTGAAAAATCTCTGAAAAGGAAGAAACACAAGTTACCTGCTCCTCAAAGTCTTAACACAAGTTGTGTAACACAACTATACAGTCTATACTTGATGAAGAACTGCTGATGCTCCTCTCAGTCTTTCTGCATAAAAAATAAACAGAAAAATAATTAAAACCCATATCGATTGACAACAAACATGGATTTATAAACAGAAACTAAAAAGAAATCAATAGATTGGTTTAGTTCAACAAATTAAGAAACCCTAACAGAAGAACAAATAAAGAAGAAAGTAAGGAGAAATATAAGAGGAAACTAAAAAGAAATCAATCGACTGGATTACTAGAGGTGGTGGTGCTCGATAGAGAGGTGATAGTGCTCTTGATGGAGGTGGTTCTCTGATGAGTGGTGGTGGAGGCGACTGGTGAGGTGAGAGAAATGGAAAGAAGAAATAAAATTTGGGTGAACCAGATGAGAGTTTAAGTAGTTTGGGTTTTATATATAGACGACTAGGATTGATTAGGCTGATACAAATCTAGGGTCTATATTAATCGGTTCGATCGGTTTGTATGGTGAAACCGCAGACTGTACTAAAAGATCAACGGTCGCTTTATAGCTTCTCTTTGAGACTATATTGATTGATTACGAATCTAGAACTTGATTATTTCGTTAATCCAACGGTTCGGTTTAGTTTCGGCTCAGTTCATCTCGGTTCGGCTTGGTTTGCTCGGTTCAGCTCGGTTCTGTGCAGTTCCACCTGCAAAGGGTCCATAGACCAAACCCTTAGCATTGACCCTCCATAGAGTTAAAGGGTCAGTCTACTCATTGTCAATTGGTTTTGAGTTGGATGTTCATATTCTATCATAATTAATATGTAGGAACTTCCATTTAGTCCTACGAATAATATATTAGAGTTTATTTGGTCCTTTTGACTTAGTCAACTATCCGTTTGGTCCTTTTCTTAAATATATATTATTGTTTGGTCCTAGGGTGGACAATACCCATGCAGGATGATGTCATCAGTAATATCACAATCCTTAATAGTGGCAGAAATATCATTTTTTCTCTTTTTTCTCTCTCTTAATAAAAATATCACAATCCTTAATAGTGGTAGAAATATCGTTTTTTCTCTTTTTTCTCTCTCTTAATAAAAATAAACAAATAAAAACTTAAAACGAAAATATATTTTGAACCATATGTCCAAAAATGATAAATTTTATATTTTTGGAAGGTCCTCGACGAGAGCTTTCCGACGAATACCATTATTGCTATATTTCGGGGCTTTTAATTTTTACGTTATTCTTTAGCTATAAAATGAACTATTATACGAGTTCGTTCTACAAAATGAACTACTTTAATAAACTATCATACTAGCTAGTTCATTCTAAAAAGTGAAATCTTAGGATTAAATAACATACGAGTTCATTCTACAAAATGAACTGGTATAATGAACTATTATTAAGAGTTCATCCTACACACCTATCACGGGTTCATTCTACATTATGAACTACCATTTTATAATATGAACTACAATAATGAACAACTATTACGAGTTCATTCTACGATATGAACTACCATCCTTAATTATCTTTACGAGTTCATTTTACAACATGAATTATCAATCCTACAATATGAAAAACCATTATGAGTTCATTCGAAAATAAGAACATCTATCACGAGTTCATTCTATTATATGAACTATAATAATGAACTACCATTACGACTTCATTCTTCAAAATGAAATACTATTATGAGTTTATTCTACAAAACAAATTGCTAGTAGATACGAGTTCGTTCTACGAAATAAACTGCCAGAACTAGAATGAACTACCATGCTATAAAATAGTGTTCATTCTCGGATATGAACTACTATTATACCGAAAAAAGTTAAATTTCGGAAACATAGTATAACGAGTACTCGTTGTGTAGATCTCGTCGAGACCTTTCTGAATATATAAAATTTATTAATTTTCGACTTATATTTTGAGAGATATTTAATTTTAAAGTTTTTTATCTATTAATATAGGAAGAGAGAGAAATTAGTAGTGAAAATAAATAAGAGAGAAAACCAAAAAATAAAATCACACGAGGAAGAAAGAAAATAAGAAAGAGAAAAGGTACTTTAGATAAGGGTGCACACGGTACGTTCGGCTCGGTTCTTGCCGAGGCCGAGTACCTGTACCTCCCTAGTCTCGGTTCATAGTTTTTGGACCGGTACCTGTACCTATTTTCTCGGTTCCGGCACCATTCGGGACAAGTACGATACCAGAGATGGTTCCGGTACCAGTCGGTACTTTCTGTCAGAAGGAGGAAAAAGAAAATGAGAAACCATGTTTGTCCATTTCATCTCACCCTTGAAAATCAACCATAGAATGAAAATTTGCAGAAACAACCTCAAATCCTTGAATCTCCTCCACCATCTCTTCTTGAATTCAAATGCATTGCCCATCTCTTATTAGATTTTATTCTCTGTAAACAATCTGAATTCATGAAATGCCTCACAATCATCAGTTCATACACATCCTATCATCTCATTACCACCAATTCAGAGTCACACAACATCTTCAATTCCTCTTGTCATGTACTGCTACATCCATCAACTGCAACACACTCTATAGACCACGGTCATTAAACCACCTTAAAATGCAGTTCCAGCTCAACCCATCACTGTAACTCTCTAGGCATTCAAAATTCCCTACTCTTCTTCATTTCTCGCTGGCTACCATAACTTCTTTATCTCCAATCACAGCAAGCCCATAACTTCTGCAGTGATAGAAACATCAAACTAGTTCTCTCTACTTCGTTACCACACCACCAGAGCCACGGATATTCACAACTAACCAATTACCAACTCAATTGAATCTTTGCATCTCCTGCATTACTGTCAAAATTATCACCACCTGTATTCATCCATTCCATTCTATCAGCCAAAGAAGAGCCGCAAAGAAGGAGGAAAAATAAAATAAGAAACCCATCTATTCTTCTGACCTATTTTTTATGTATACCACCATCAGATTAAATCCCTAAATCTAATGGTCAGTATTATTCGGTACAAACGGGACGGGACGGTACGAGACATGAATAGGGTCGTGTACTTATACCCCCTAGAGGCCGGTTCTCAGTTTTTGGACCGGTACCTGTACCCCCTTCCTCGGTTCGGTACAAAACCAGGTATGGTTCCACATGTTTCTGCACGGTCCGGTTTCTCGGCTCAGTTTCTGTGCACCCTTAATTTTAGATACTTTAATATTTTTGAATAAATAAGAACCAAACAAAATTTCCCTTTTGTTGATGGACCAAACTAACTTGGGACCACATAAAATAGGACCAAACAATAATTTCCCCTAATATTATAGGCAGACTAAAGTTTTCCACCATAATTTTCCTTTTCTAGAATTTTCTCGTGGTGGATTGTAAAGTCACAAAGAGACGGCTTTCTTTGTTTATAATTACAACTATCCTGATGGTGCAAGATCGGTTTTTCCGAATTTCTTTAAAAGGCTGAAAATTTAGGTTAAAAGTTTCCGAAGCTACCGATATTGTCTTCTCTCAATCCTACAAATTATTTTAATGGTTAAAGTTATAATATCATCAGTTCCATTACTAAAGGTGAGTTTCATAAGGTTTGGCCAAAGTGTAAAAGCGTTAAACTAGGTTTATACGGTTGTTCCATTAGGTACGACAAATTTCAATTTATATTTAAAGACTTAAAGGCCTAGACAAATAAAGCTCCCACGTTAAACGGTGAGGAAACGCTCGCTTCCTATTGGTTGAGATAGGTCTTTTTTGAGTTTTGTGAAATGAGCGTTTTAGTGAGGACACTTGGCAGCGTATGATCGATTTAAAAAGAATAGAAAAAAGATAAAAAGAAAAAAGAAACCAAATTCAATTTGGAATTCATGATGTGACAATATTTAGGTGAGGACACTTGGCAACATATAATTGGTTTAAAAATTACAAACTCAAAAGAAAAACCTAACTTACCGTGTTTGGAATTTTATGGAATCCAAATTCAATTTGGAAATCGAGTACCTAACATATTAGGACTCTTCGTTTCCAAATTAACATATAAAAGGGAAAAAATCCACATATTTTCTGCGAAAATAAAAGGAAAAAATAAATAAACTCTGCACATATTTTCCACCTATTTAATGTATTTTCTCCGCCCACCAAATAAAAATACATCGCCACGGGGAGGGGCAAAGCCCCGCGCAAACCAGATAAAAAATGCATTGCCATGGGCGCGAGCGAAGCCCCGTGCACACCAGATAAAAATGCATCGTCACGGGACGGGACAAAGCCCCACGCCCACCAAATAAAAAACACATCGCCACGGGGAGGGGCGAAACCCCGCGCACAACAAACTAAAAGAAAAAAATGCCCGATACGTAGCACATGCACCAATCTAGTTATCATTGTAAAATTTGTACAAGTTAAGATGCGGCTTTGCAATCTTAGTCCAATATATTTTTCGTTCTAGAATACACTCTATCTTGATAATTAGGTTTTTTTTCTATTCGATAAATTTGTATCTTTCTTTAAAAGTGTAAGTACTGCTTTCATAAAAAAAATATTTTATATTTTTCCTATTTCCTTTTTGGAGTTCGTGTTTTACGCCCTTTCCTTTATGTTTTTCTTTTCATTTAACTAAGAAAATCATTTTCTATAATTGCGTCTAAAATAAATGAATTAAAAAAAATGAATTAAAAAAATTATGCATATAATATATATAAAATAAATGAATTAAAATAAATGAATTAAAAAAATTATGCATATAATATATATAGGTAAATATGAATCAAGAATTGAAATCATTGGAGGAACTTAGGGTTCGTCACCAAATTTATTCTTATTTGTCAGGTTAGGTCATATTTTGGTTCTCCCTTACACCTATCCAAGGTCGTATAAACCTAATATTCAAAAATATATAAATATGTTCTTCTTTTATTTATATTAATATCTGTCCAGTTAACATGAGTTTTCTGCTTCCAATCTCATTCTTAATTAGTTGATTAGTACGGATCGAGCTAATTTACCTGTCAAACTTGAAAACAGTTTCAAGTCTACTGATATAACAGGTTTAGTTTCACTTCATCAAGACTCAACCCTGATTATTGCCGTTGTTGATTTCCACAACCGAAGCTACTAGCGGCGACAGTCATGCACAAAAGATAACTACCCTACCCTAGACGAAAATAATGTCGTTTCTTGAAATTAATGACTTTTTTTTCCAAATGTAATTAGAATTATTTTTACCTTTTTTTATGTACTTTTTTTTTTATTTTTAATTTCACTTTGTTAGAGCTCGGTTGAACTTACGTACCTTGGTACGTCAGGTATATAGTCATGTGTCTAGGTACCAAAATTATTTCTTGATTTAGCCTACTAAAGCCAACTTCCATTTGGAATAGTTTATGTAGTAGAGTTAAAGATGCAAAATTTTCATATCATTTGATCGAGCTTGCATAATATGTACCTACACAATATTATGATATTATTACTGGTTTCAGTCCTATATCCATACTCAATTTGTTCTTGATCTTGGTTTTGAGATGCTTATCTTAGTCCAGTTGATGATTATCAAGTTATCTTTTGGTCGGGGACCACAAGTTAGTAAGAGAGAGAATAAGAGAAAGATAACTCTTATTCATTTAGTCAGAATGAATCACACGTCTTAGTTTACAAAGTGAGTCTTCGATGTCTTATATGTAGTTAGTTTAGTGTGTGACTCAAGCTAAACACGTTAATATAGAGGGACCACTTATGCCTAGATGGAGGTGACATCATGATCCACTCATACTTTACTTTGTTAATCGGTTAATCTATCGACATGTGATCTTCAGGTCACCATCCTGACAACCTTTCCGTGGTCTTCACTTCTCGTTCCAGAACTCGCGTCTTCCATGTGTCATGATGTTATGTGTCGTGTCTCGTCTTATGTTAAGTCTTTATGTCTAGATTGTACCCGATGTGTGAGGACTTATAACTTGATCTTGACGTGATCTACTTCTACACTCCAGCTGTCAATTGCTGGTAGATGATATATTTTGCCATCTACATATTTGCCCCCGATTTATTTATAAACATAGTCTTTGGACTGTATTTCATTTAAGCTTTGTTTTTTTTTCCTTTTAAACTTTTTCATCTCGTCGAAAAGATGTACTTATTTTTCTTCTTTCTATTTCAGTTCTAAAAAAGGTTTTTGACAGATCATCTGTATGATTGCTTAAATAGCTTATCGATATGGTGTCTTATTACATTATTTAGATAGGTGATATGACCTATGCATCATATCTCGAGCCTTAGCTTGTATCGAGGATATCTCTGATAAGATCGAATGTTCCTCTCTCTTCCCCACAAAAAGATAAGTATCTTTTAATAAAGATATTGGATTGTCAGCTAGTGATCTAGGTGGAATCATCTCCACCTTCTCTGATTACATGACACATGTCGAGTTTTGGCTTAAGTAATATTCTCTTTGAGGAATCCGCTAGTTTATGGAGAGTGAAAAAGTTATTGTCTTTCAATATGTGCACAGTTTTTCACATGGGGCGTATTTTTCACCTCTTCTCAGGTTCGAAGAGTTTTTCTCAGTAAGTGTTGTACACTTCGTTTTGGAAGTCAAGGAGTTTCCTCTTATATTAACGAGTTAGTGGTGCATGACCCTTGTTTTCCGGTCGTCAATACAGCTGTCTTTTAAGTTTTAGAGTTAGGTAGTATACCGGATAAGGTGGTCACGTATTTCCACTTAATTTTCCTTTCTAATTTGTTATATATAGACTTTTCAGATCTGTAAAAGTTTTGTTTATAGTCTTATTTTCATCTCTTCTTTCTCAGAAGCTTTTTATGTTTTCCGAAACCTTAGAGGCTTTCAAACCTTTTCTTTTTCTTTTCAATTTTTATTTGTTTCCTTTCATTCCCATGATTTTTCAACGGACTGATATACTTAGTTCGGTTTTACTGATCTGTTTTTCGTGACAATCATGTCACAAATCATAATTTTCAACATGAATTTTGTTCACCAATTTCTGGTGTTAAATAGTTATGTTTTTGTTGGTTCTACGCTGCATCCTTTTGATGATACTTTATATTTTTCAGGATTTTCCTTTTTATTTTCAAATGGTATATGAACCTTTTTTGCTAGTTCCGAGGCTCATTCCCTTCTCGGTAAGCATGCCAATAGTCATCTTTTTGACTACCTTTTTGCCTTTTTATTTTAACACTTTTGTCCTTTTTCTTTTGTATTTTCAAAAGGGGAAAAATTTATCTCCGGGAAGGGAAGAATCATCCTCACACTCGAGGTTAGTAATATTGACTTGAACTGTTTCATTCATAACGTATCTTTCAAGTCATGCTATATTGAAAACATAACTGCGAAGCTGTATATACTGTACATATTTTATATAATACTCTAGTCATGTGACATGATCATAGAAGTATGATCATGGTATTAAGGAATTAGACTACGAAGTATAAAGCTTATCTTTTGAACTTTGTATATATGACATCGACATAATCTTGTATATAGTGTTATGATTATGTGAATGGGTTATGGCGAAGATTTCATCCTAGGAAACAATGTTTTACATTTGTTTAAAGGAAGTACATTCATGAACTTGTTTTCTGAATCCAAAGGGAAATCAATAGGATTATTGGTCCGGCTATTCATTGCATATCTTTGGATGACCAATATGTGTGAGTTGGTAGAACCGATCTCAACTTAGGTTATGTATCTTGGTATAACTGATAAAAATGCCTAGACTTATGATTTGGTATGACCGGTCTTGGTAATTGGTGTAACCGACCCTAAATAATCACCATGTGATGGTATGATCGATCATTGTAATTTGTGTGACCGGTCCTAGTAATTGGTAAGACCGATCATAAGTGTTGTATGACCGATCCTTGTAATTGGTGTAACCGGTCCTGATAACTGGTGTGACTGATCACAAGTAGATACCATGTGTAGATGGAACTGATCCTTGTAACTGGTATAACCGATCTTAGTGACTGGTGTGACCGATCATAAGTAGGTACCATATTTAGGTATAACCGATCCGAACCCATGTATGTGACTTGGTAAGACCAATCACAACTAACCATTGTGATTTGGTATGACCAATCACATAGTAGTCTTGGAATACTGTCAAACCAATTCTAAACTTGTTTGGAAGTGTGGTATAACCGATTGCAAGAAAGAAAATCTATGTAATATGAAATAAGGATTTGAAGTGAAAAGATGTCAACATACTTGGAACACGAGCAGTAACTCTTATCATTTATTGTTCAAAGATATTCCTTGGAACTCAAGGTGATCTTGTGCCGAAATAAATTAAGAATCTTTTAATAAGGTTTTTGATTTTATATGCTTTAGTCATCAGCAATTAATGCATAGCCCTAGAGAATAAAAATTAGTAATGTTCATTTACTAATTGGAGATTTTCTATCGAGAGATTTCAGAAATATCGGAAAAGCGTTTATTGGAATTAGAAAAACCGAAATTTGGCGTTTATTGCATATCTTGGGAATATTTTTGGTTTTGGAAATTCCTTGGTGTCCAAACATCCTTGGTCTATAAATACCTAAGTTTTCATTTCTATCAAACTATCCTAAGAGGCATGCAAACTTCATTTCTCGTTGTTTCTGGTGGAGCCGTCTATTGAGAAAGGAAAGTACCCTAATTAGGTGAAATCTCTAACGACCGCTCGTTTAAAGACTTCTGTGGGATCAAGAAGCTCTGCGAGTACCATTGGTGAGAAACTAGATAATTGCAGTGTTATTAGTTTTTGATTTGATTTGATTGACTAACGGTTGTTGAAACTTTGATTGCACCTGGTTTGTTTATGCTTGAGAATACTCTCTCATGTTATAAGATTCACTCAGACTAGATCAAAGTATCGACGGGATCTTTAGAACTGTTATTAGATCTAAAGACATCTTGTGATAATCCATTGTTAACAGAATCCGTTGTGTGCGTGATTGATCACAAGAGATTCAAGTGGTGTTGTGCAGGTTTTGAAGATAAAAGAAGATTTGTAGACGAAGAAGATTTCTTATTAGTTTTCGTATCTTGTGGATTTAATGCACAAACCTTGGTCGGATGGGATCCAACTAGAATTGGTTAATCTTTGATAAATCTGATTTATTAGTTGCGTGAGATCGGAATTCTCTATATTTCTCTTTGAGATTTATATTGATTGAGTGTGAATCTATACTTGACTATTTCGGTAGTTAAAGTGAGATTGATCTAACCAGACAAAGGAGTTTATTAGATTAAACGGAAGAGCCTTTGTCAATGACTCATCTATATCTTGTAGCAAGATTGATTAGAGTGGTTACCAAACAAATTCTTCCTTTGTTGTTTGGAATACGATCCAAAGGACTTGATATTCATGTGTGTGACTCTAGAAGTCGAAGGCGCATGAATACTGATGGAACTAAGTAGCTAGGGGTAGTCTGCTTGGTCTCAACTATACGAAGTTGGTATTAGATTTTGTATAACGTCTTAATTATAAGAGTATTCAAAACTGGACTAGGTCCCGAGGTTTTTCTGCATTTGCGGTTTCCTCGTTAACGAAATCTTGTTGTATCATTTATTTTTTTATTCCGCAATTATAATAGTTTTATTATAATTAAAAGTACATTACACTTGTACGTTAACTCCGTAAATACTTGATAGTGATCCTATAGAGTTTGGTTATTACCGAACCTATTATCAAGTAACACACTTTGTTGTTGTATTGTCTCGATCTCGTATCCATACACTATCACACGAAGTGTGTACCGAATTGTCGTATTGTCTCGACTCTATCCATAGACGATCACATTCGGTAGAGGGCTTATAGGTTGAAACAAAAAAATTGTGGTGTATTTGGGTACCCTCGTCTTTTCAATTGGTATCAGAGCAGACAAACACAAAAAGATCTAACAATCTCTGTTTGGTGCGATCCAACCTATAAGATATGAGTCTCTAGAGTATTAAGGTAAAACCAAAAACAAACTCAATTAACGTATCACAAGATTTGGGCAAGTATCTCTATAGGTTTAATTTTAGCAAATGTTTAAAAGAGGCTTCTTCCACAAGTTCTACTTGCTATTCTGAAAATATGTCTGTATGTTCTCAAGAAGAGGTTAAGTTAAGCCCTGTATTCACAATCAATGATTCAGATTCTGAAAAATCTCTTCACATTAATAAAAAATATATTGATTTTGTGAATATAAAAACATCACATCTAAATGAACTAAGCGAACAATTTCTCCCATGTGTAACTGAACTCACTCTTGCATTAGGAAGAAAAGGAAAGCTTCTAGAAGAATTGTGTCGCATGAAAGATGAAAATGATGAACTCATTCTTGATCTAACTACCCTGATCAAGATCACATCTTCTTTAAAGATACAATCCTTGGAAAAGAAACTAAATAAAAGCATAGATCAAGAAAAGATGACTGCGATCTTAAGAAAAACAACAACCGACAAATACAATGCCTTAAAGATCTCATATGATTCTGAGATAAAGACAGTTTTAGAACGTGTCAAAAGGCTAAAATATGAAAAGCATTCCTTGATATCAAAAAATCAACTACTTATATCCTCCCCGGATAAATCCATAAAATCTGATTTGATATTTCCCTCAAAAAGAAAGAAGGATGACGTCGAAGGCTCTTAAAAGTAATTTTCATCTTCTAAAAGAGCATCTGTATTCTCTGGTAATCCCAAGACGAACTACTCACATCAGAGTTTTCCACAACATCATAAACATCATTACAGACTATTAGAGCACTGCTCGGTTGAACTCGCATGCGTTGCTATCTCAAGCATGTTTGTCAAATTTAGTTGTCAAAACTATATGTCCTGATTTCTATACTACTTATATCTAAGTCTCGGTTTAGGACAGTTTAGTGTAGTTGAGCTCCAGACTCCATGGCGATCATCTTACAAAGAAGAAGAACTACTCAAGGAACCAGTGGAACTTCATCCGACTAAAAGGTATGTGGAGACTTGAACTTATCTATCACTCAAAAGTCTATCTCTCTATCTCCTACTCTTGAGACAAAGTCGTATAAGTATGATAGTTTTCATACATACACATTTCCTATTTCGAGCCGAGTTTACTCGCCTATCTTTTTCTCGAAATACGTGTTGGTAAGTTTCGCTTTAACCACTTTTCATCTTTATCCGTGATGAAAGTCATGATGACGTTTCAATCTTGAAAATAACTTTGATGACGATAGTCGTGAATAACGATTGTTATAACATTTTAGAAGAATGTTTCAATGATTGAAATGTGGAGTTGAAATTACGTAACCAACTATGTATATAAGCATATATAGTGTGTTCGCACATTAGTGTATAAATACATGTGTCGGAAACCAAGTATGTGCACTTATGCATGCGATATTGGTGAAGGAGACAGGTTGGGTCCGCGTACCCGTACGCGTACTGGCGGAAGTTTTCCAACTGAAAATTTCTGCTGGAGTTTGTAGTTTACAAACCGGAAAACCAGCCACCTTAGGTATGCGTACCCGTACGCGTACTCATGGAAGTTTTCGAACCGAAAATTTCTGCTGAGTTTCCAAACTCAAAATCCGGTAGCCAAGGTACACGTACCCGTACGCGTACCCAAGCTGGTTATTTCTCAAATCGGAAGTTCATGAACTTAAATCAATAAATCAATAAGGAATGCAATCTTTGCAAACCGTAGCTATATTTTTCATGAGTTGATTCAAGTGAATCAAACCGATTTTGTTTCAATTGTGTCTATGTATAAATACCTAAGCAATTGAACAAATCTATCAATTAGTTCTTGTGAGTCATTTGAACTAGTTGTGAGAAAGATGAATATGGTTGATATGAAAGTACTGTAGCTAACCTCGGTTAACTATTTGTGAACCAACCAAGTGTACACGTTTAGGCATGGTTACTCAAACCTAAATGAAACATATTTCATTTGTGTGTGACAAGCTAAGTTTCGATCTAACGGTTGAAAGATATTAACTTAGATTACAAACCCTGATTTGAAAACTATACAAAGGAGACATCTAGCACCTGGAAAAACTAATCCCCACACCTCCTGTGTGATACTAGTTAATTTTCTAGAGTCGATTCTCCTTTAACCTTAGGTTTCTTCCCGAGACCCTGTAGGTTAACGACTGAAAGACTTCATTGGGATTGTGAAGCCAGACGAAACTACTTCTCTTGTAGTTGAGCGATCTGATCTTGAAATTTTCTACCGTACAAGTTCAATTGAATAATTGACTTGAGATTATATCTCCGATAGGGAAAGATAAAAAGAAATCACAAACATCTTTGTCTCATCGTTTGTGATTCCGCAACATCTTGTTTCGCTACTATACGATTAAGATTGTTGTGAGGTGATTGATAATTCTAGGATATTCTTCGAAAATATAAGTCCGGGTTATCGATTGGTTCCTGTTCAACTTGATTTATCAAAAGACGGCACAAAAATCTTAGGTCTATCCGTGGGAGACAGATTTACCTATCATAGACTTTTCTGTGTGATACATATTTGTTTATTAAAGTCTTCGACTTTGGGTCGTAGCAACTCTTGGTTATGGGTGAGATCAGCTAAGGGAATCAAGTGCATAGTATCCTGCTGGGATCAGAGACGTAAGGAGCGCAACTGTACCTTGAATCAGTGTGATATTGATTAGGGTTCAACTACAGTCCAGACCGAAGTTAGTTTGTAGTAGGCTAGTGTCTGTAGCGTCTTAACACAACATGGTGTTCAATCTGGACTAGGTCCCGGGGTTTTTCTGCATTTGCGGTTTCCTCGTTAACAAAATTCTGGTGTCTGTGTTATTTCTATTCCGCATTATATTTTGTTATATAATTGAAATATCATAGGTTGTGCGTTAAGATCAATCAATTAGAATCTTTAACCTTTGGTTGTTGATTTTAATTGATTGACACTTGGATATTGGTCTTTGGTACTATCCAAGTTATTATCCTTGTATTTGATAAAGACTCGCAGATTTCTATTTGCTTGAGTAAAGATCAAATCAAGTGAGAGAGATATTAACTCCTCGATATACTTTTCTCTAGATTGAGTCTGACTGTCTAGTTGATTCTCTAGAAAGTATATTGGAGTTAGTTCATACAGATTGCTAATCGAAATATTGGGTGTGGTTGTTGTACCCCCATTTTTCACAGACGATGTTTTCATTGTAGAATTAAAGGTCATGTTGTAAGATATTTTCAACAACTACCTTGTTCAAGCTCTGAGAAAAAAACTTCTAGTCAAGGTTTTAACATGAGACCTTTTTCGAAAGAAATCATACATAATTCTAGTTTTCTCAGATCAAAGAGTTCACACAAGAATTCTCAAAAGGGATCTCAAATAGTAGTACATCACAAGAGGAAAGAGGATCGAAAGACTAGCAACTCATGAAAATGGGTACCAAAGTATATGGTGGAACCAAACAAAAGGAATATGGAAAATTCTCCAGTTCATCAATACATAAGGTAATATCTTCATACCTTGATGATAGTCATTTCTATGATGAGTTTGGTCCGCCTTATAAGAGGAGTAAGATCCTTAAGAGAACGGATAAAGGAAGATTCTCTACAACTGTTGAAGAGAATAGTCCGTCTCAACTAGATACTTAGTATCTTGACTGAATACACTGAATCATGAAGTGCTCAAACTATGTTTGATGAGTTCATTGTATATAGCACAATAGTCTAAAAAACTTGCGGGATCTATGGAAATATTCACAAGAAGGCACTTTCTTAAAATCTTTAATATTGAAAATTTCGGTTCTTTTATATTAAAGGAGAATATTTTTTTTGATTTCCATAATCGGTGACCAAGTCCTTGGAAACTATTGTTATATAAGTTTCAGTAATCTTTGTCTCTTAAGGAGAAAAATATTGTCTACTCCTCTGGAACAAGAATTATGTACACTACAGATTACCATGCAAAACTCCCTGCAAGGGTTTCAGAAAGGTATGCTGAAAAGATGACCGGTGATCCTTTCGGGTGCCATAACTCCAATGGAAACAGAAAGACCTCTTGCAATCATATCAATCTTTCATATTCCATGATCGATTATGAAAAAAAGTTTCACAAAATAGCACGAACTTATGCGGAAACTAAATTAGAGGTTATGATATTGAAGCGTTTTCTGGATAAATCTCTACATATTCAATCTCATCTTATTAAGGAACAATAATTACTTCTGAAAATATTAAAAGAAGGAGAACCTAACTTACTCAAGGTTGAGGAATTATTATTTGATCAAGGATCTCTTCAAGGAATTCAGAGAATTGTTCCTATCAAGCGAAAGAGATCTCAACATCATAAAGAGATTTGATTCTCAATTCAATTTCTATTTCCAGAAAATAGACATCAATGTTTTGATTTACTTCAAGAATTGTATATGGTCTATTTTGAATAAAACTATCATTATTATTATGAATAAAATTATTATTTTATAATTTTTGTTTCATGTGATAGTTACCGATTACATAGCGTGTGAATGAATGTTTTTATTTTTGCTATGTGTTTTCGGTTTATGAGATGTCTGATTTCGGTTTTATTAACCTCAATATTCGATCTCATATGATGAAACCCTTATGATTTGTGTGGCTTTTTGATTTAGCGGGATTAAGTTCTAGCCCATGTTGGTAGGCTTTATCAAAGGATCATACGGTGTTCCAATTAAAACCAATATGCGAAAAGTCACAATATGTTGAATCAATTTGTGTTTACATGAGTTGTGCTTAGCATAACATATGTGTTTCGGGTTTTCAACTTTTGCTATTGGCACGCATTAGTTAAAACCGATTCAACATTTCTCTGTTAAATGTTGCTTTTGTTGTTGTTCTTTTGTTCTTGCGAGAGGATGACAACACACTGGGGGATAGTTCTTATTTGAACTTGCGCTTAATGATATATCTTTCTGGGGAGATATGGCTGCGGAAATTGAGGTAACGAATTTGTTAGTTAATCGTTTTCCTGTTTAAGAAAAGCCTGTTTATATTGCATATATTTTGCTTTTGCTCAACAAAATTTCGTTACAATTGATATGTTCCATTATGTTGTATGGATGTTTATGTGATTCAATTGTTTCCAGTTAAGAAAAACTGTATCAATTATTTGGCTTATTGTTTGGTATCTTCTTTATTGTTGGGTATCAAGTGTCTTTGCTTAACGAAATTCGGTGCAATTGCGTGTTGTAATATTTATATTTGTTCAATTGCTTCCGGTTAAGAAAATAATTATGAAAGTCAATTTATTTTGGTTTGTATCTATTGTTTGTGGCTTAACAAAATACGAACTCATTTGTTTAGTCCAATTGATTCAGGATAAGAGAAACTAAGTTAATTCTGTTCTTAGTTAGACTTATCAAATTGAAGGATTCGGTTATTCAAGTCTAATCGAACGCCTTGACAAGAAAACTAGTTAACTAACCTAGTGTTTGTCTTGTCTAAAGGTAAAGGTCTAAGTTATTGTCTGAATAATTAAAGCCCGATGATAAAAATAAAGTTAATTCTGATCTTTATTTTGGTCTTATCGAAATAAGCAATTGTACGTAGGTAATAGGTCTAACAATGGAATTAAGCTTCTTAGTCGATTTGTTAGACTGTTAGGGAAAACTGCTTCGGGAAATTTTTTCCTTGATAACACATTAAAACTAAATTTCTTTGTAATTTTGGTTTTAATATTGTTTATCTAAAATGGTATGTGAAACCTTCGTGCTGAACTCTTATAGGTTGTTTACAAGTCTTTTGGATTTGTAAGATCCTTTCGGTTTGTCCTTTATTTGCTCGAACCTTCGTCATTTTCTGAAAAAAGGGGAGAAATATATGGAGTAAACAAGTGAATTTTACACTAGGAACGAACAATTGTGCTTAAACATTATATCTAACGAAAGAGTAAAGCATTGACTAAGGGGGAGAAACATATCATATTGCTAGTGTAGTAATTCTTATTACAAAAGGGGAATAACAAAGATGTTCGTATTGGATATATACCTAGCTTACCTTTAGAGGCAGTAAAATCTTTTGTTATTCAAATGTCAACAACGGTATTTATTGATTGAATATATGCAGGTTATTGTGTTGTTGAAAATTGGAATCAAGCATATGAAGAATGAGTTATTTTGTAATTCGTTTAGCTCCATATGTAATAAGAGTTTTGTCACTAAAATTGACAAAGGGGAAGATTGTTAGAGCACAGCTCAGTTGCACTCACCAAGCATTGGTATGTCAAGTTTGATTGTCATATTTTAGTATCAAAACTCATCTAGAGTCGCTTGATTAAATACTAGAGTCAACTTCGTTTAGGTTAGACTAGAAAGTCTAGGAATGTTGAAACATACAAGTATTACTCCGAAGACCCGAAGAATGAGAAGAAGTAACAAACTACAACGATGACATCATCCTTCCACTTGAGGTTAATAATACTGACTTGAACAGTTTCATTCCTAACGTATCTTTCAAGTCGTGCTATATTGAAAACATAACTGCGAAGCTGTATATACTGTGCATATTGTATATAATACTCTAGTGATGTGACATGATCATAATAGTATGATCATAGTATTAAGGAATTAGACTATGAAGTATAACACTTATCTTTTGAACTTCGTAGATATGATATCGACATAATCTTGTATATAGTGTTGTATGGGATGTCGTAGGCACAATAAATTAATAAATATACTTCCCACTAATTAACTAGTAATATAGAGGTAGTAAGAGATCGTTCCCACAGAGAGCTGCGTAATTCATATGTTATTTGATCAGCAAAATAATGTAAATAACAAAGGGGGGATTGGTTGTAAGATAAATAAAAAGATAATAATAAGAAAGGGATGATAAAGGAATCCTTCGTCGTTACCAAGCGATAACTGGATTAATACACTCATCTATCGTTCGTAAGAACCATTTATCACCAACCGTAGAATAGCAGCTAGCTCAGTGCTATCCTCATAACTTCTTTTACCACGGATACGGAAGCTCTCCAATATCAGATTTTATTCAACCAAACCACCAAGTAGTAGCTCACTCAAGGTGTAATCTAATCGAACGCTTTAATCTTTGTGAATTAAGTTAATTCCAATAGTTAAACTCTTAGCTCAAGGTTTACTTGTTGGTGTTTTTTCTACACACGATTCCTCCACAGAATCCCTCTGTAAGGTCTCGCGATTTCTACTTGTGTGGAGATTTATTCGACGATTACTTATCTCCTAACTTCTATAGCAAAATAACGATCAATAGATCAATCTAGCGTGCACTCCAAATCAATCTAATAATCCCTCATAAACCCTAGATATGGTAAAAACAAATGATGATGATAAAAACTCTGAATAGATTTGTATTAATAATAAAAATTCACGCTTATAACATTGAATTCATCCTTAATCAACAAAGGATTTAGTTATTCATATTACAAAGAAGATGAATAATGGTGGTTCCCCCCTAAAGGGGTAAACCCTAGGTTTTGATGTTGAAATAAACCCTAACTTTTAATATGAGATGATATCCCCTTTGAAATGCCTAATACCTATTTGTATAAGTTTACATTGCTTGGTATTCAAGTAAGTCGGTTCCGGAAAACCCGATCCTAAATTACGAAAGAAAGACCCTAACGTGAATTTTAGCGTTTAATAGTTTGCAAACCATCTTTTTAGAAAGGTATCCAAGAACTTGAGTTTGCAAACCAGTATGGAAGAATAATAGCTTAAACAAGTATGGAATAGACACTAAAATCATATGAATTATGCAGTTATCAAATTCCCCCACACTTAGCTTTTGCTAGTCCTCGAGCAAACTAAATAAAACTAATCCTAAATACAACAACCTCCTTTTGTTGAGAATACGGTTACACTTAGCTAACACAACACGCCTTTAAACCCCTAGTAGTTCCTAGTAGACTAGTTATAGTCTCGTGAGGGTTTACAAGAGGTCTACCCACAAAACCTACTCCAATTTCTCGCCTTGGAAGAACTACTAAGGATAGACACAAATCAGAAAGCTATATAATTAGCATGCGTAGTTCTTTAGCTGCAAACATCTCATATACATTGCAATCATCACACATAAACAATTACTTCCTTGTGACATTCAACCTGATTGCAAAAATCTACTACGATAGCCATTGTACTTGTTGCAATGTTAGCCGCAACACTCGCGAACTGAAATCGCATGGATAGATAAGAGAATGGAAATAAAATAGTAATATGTACAAATGTTGATTAAGGTGAAAGATGTTACCCACAATACTTGTATGAATATCGTCAAAGGATTTTATATATATTTGAAAAGACGAGGTTACCCAAATATACCTCAATCTAAAACTTTTCCACCTATAAGTCATTTCTACGAAAGTGATTGTCTATTTACTGAGTCGGGACAATATAACTAACCGGTTCACACTTTGTGTGATTGTCTATGGATACGAGATCGAGACAATACGACAACAAGATAACTTGTGTGATTGACTATGGATACAAGATCAAGACAATACAACAACGAAGTATGTTAACTTGATAAAATGTTCGGACTTTACCAAACACAATAGGATTGCTATCAAGTAAATATGAATTAACGTTTGTGTATTTTACTTCTAATTATAATAAAACAATTATAATTGCGGAAATAGAAAAGTAAAAGACACAGCAAGATTTTGTTAAGGAGGAAACCGCAAATGCAGAAAATCCCCGGGACCTTGTACAAAATTGAATACTCTCAGGATTAAGCCGCTATACAAAATATAAACCAACTTCATATAGTTGAGACCAAGCAAATAAACCTATATTTCACCTAGTTCCATCTGTATCCCTGCGCCTCCAACTTGCAATAAGTCACGTACTTGGAACAATTCCCTTTGTTCGTATTCATACAGTAAAGGAACAACAAATCTGTTCGGTAACAACTTTTTCAACCAAGTGATATGAGTTTGAAAAAAGGTTCTTCCGTTTATCCCAATAAGCTCCTTTGTCAGGTCCTTAGATCTATCCAATAACAATTACCAAAGTAATTGTTAAGATTATGCAATCAATACTTTTAATCACAAAGAATTGTATTGATGCCGATCTACTCAACTAATCAATCAAATCTATCACAAAGATAAACCGATTATAGTTGGATTCTTTTCCAGCAAAGATTATGAACCCAAATCAGATATCTTCTTCGTCTTCAAATCTTCTTTGATCTTCAATAAACACCTGCACACAATCAACTTCAAGCTCTTATGATCAATCACACACAGAACGGAGTCTGTTAACAATGGATTGTCTTTAGATCTACAAACAGTCTAAAGATCCCCGTCGAAACTTCGATCTAGTTTGAGTGAATCTTATATCAGAAGAGAAGATTCTCATGCATAAACAAACTAGGTGCAATCGAAGTTCAAAAACCGTTAGTCAATCAAATCAATCGAAAACTAATAATAAACTGCAATTATCTAGTTTCCCACTAACGGTACTAATAGAGCTTCTCAATCCCAAAGAAGTCTTTAAACTGAGCGGTCGTAAGAGATTTCGCCTAATTAGGTAAGTTTCCTCTCCGAATAAGCGGCTCCACCAGAAACAACAGAACTAGGTAGTTTTGCTGGTTTTGAGGATTAGTTTGCTTGAAATGCAAACTTCAATATTTATAGACCAAGAAAGTTTGGACTCCAAGGAATTTCCAAAACCGAATATTCTCAAAGATATACAATAAACACAAAATCGGTTTTCATAATTCCTGGAAATGCTCTGTCCAATTAATGACCGAAATATTAGTAGAAAATCTCCAACTAGTAAATGCACAATACTAATTTTTATTTTCTAAAGATATGCATTTTAATTGCTGGAAATTAAAAGCATATAAAACTAAAAACCTTAATTAAAAGATTCTCAATTTATTTCGATTCGGGATTTTTCCTTTAGTTATTAAGGAATATCTTTGAACAATAAATGATAAGAGTTACTGCACATGTTCAAAGTATGTCGACATCTTTACTTTGTAAATCCTTTTTCATATTTACAATCTTGGAATCGATTTGCCACACTTCCATAAGAGTTTAGAATTGGTTCATCTGGCTTCTAAGAACTATGTGATTGATTATCCTATCAAATCACAAATCATGGGTTTCACGGTTCTACCAAAACAAGTTTCGGTTCTACCTCCATGTGGGTACTAGAATTAGTCACGCTAGTTACCAAACCTTGGTTGACTAGGTACTAGGATCGGTTCCCATATATATATATGATATCTAACTTGTATTTGTTGCACAAGTTCATAAGATCGGTTCCCAATAACTCAAAACTTGTTGCACCTCTTACAAGGATCGATTCCCCTTTTGTGATCGGTTATACCTATTACTAGGATTGGTCCCCCAATGTCTAGAGTTGGTCATACCAATTACAACAAATCGATCATACCATCTCAGGTGATTACTTAAGATCGGTTTCACTAATAAAATTCATACCAATACATAAATCAGGCCTTGTGAATAGTTTTACCAAGAACATAAGCACGTCATGAGCGGTTATACTAAACACACATATTGGTAATCCAAAGATTTGCAATGAATAACAATACCAATAAGCCTAGCGATTTCCCTTTCAATTCATAAAACAAGTTTATGAATTGTACTTCCTTAATGAATGTAAGACATTGTTTCCTAGGACGAAATCTTCACGCATACCCATACATAATCACAATAGCATTCATACGATTATGTCGATGTCTTATATACGAAGTTCAAAAGATAAGCGTTATACTTCATATTGTATTCCTTAATACTATGTCTAACTAGAGTATAATTATTCACAGCTTCGCAGTTATGTTTTCAATATGCACAACTTGAAAGATAGTTAGGGAATGAAATAATTCAAGTCAAATATTACTAACCTCAAGTGGAAGGATGATGTCGTCGTTGTAGCTCCTTACTTCTTCACATTCTTCAAGTCTTCACGTAATACTTGTAATGTCCCATATCCTAATACTTTCAAGATAACTTATACGAAGTTGACTCTAGTAAATAATCAAACGACTCTTTAATTGATTTATGGTTCACTAAAATATGACAACCAAACTAGACATACCAATGCTTGGTGGGTTCAACCTATCTATGCTCTAACAATATTTAGCGCAATAGTTGAGATAATCACCCACTTAACTCGACAACATGATTAGATACTCTAAGCGCATGTTTCCCTTCAGTAAATATGTGATAGTACCCATGGATCCTGAGTTCCACGCTTGTTTAGGCGACGGAGACTGGGAAAACGTTTCATACATACTGCTATCAAAGTGTCGAGAACCTCATCAAGTCTTTTTGACTTGATAAATAATGATGATAGGTTTTACTCATTTCATCGACTAGTTCCAAGTAATTTTCAAATGATTATTAATCAATATGAAACAACCCAAGTTAACATCAAAGACTGTCTCACACAAATCATGTAAGATGTACGAGTTATTTTCACGTGACTAATGTCGGTATATGAAGAGGAGCCTTATATATATTTTTGATTTTTGGCTCACTCTTTCCGAGTATAAGACAATTTCCTTATGGGGATTTTATAAATACTTAACCAATAATTACCTTGCTACAACATCCATGGTAGTACTAGGATCCCACCAAATCACTTAGAGAAACATATAACTGTAAAAATAAAAAGAAAGTGATTCAGTAATGAGTAATTACAAAATTTTCCAACGACTACCATGCCATTTCTAGCATCTGCATTTAATTTTGAAGGTATATAATTAAGGAATGTAGAACTATAAAGTGGGAATCAATCTATAGCAGTATAGAACTGTTTCAACCTAAAAAAGGTTTAGTGTCATCCTAAATAGCTAATACTTAACTCCAAAAGATGAAGTCTCAAGTATGCAAGAAATCAAGATTTTTTTTTTAACTATCATTATTATTATTTTTTATTTTAGTAATACTAATATAATATCCAAACATGCTTAACTACTCCCCCACACTTAAACTCAACATTGTCCTCTATGTTCAAAACCAAAATTTTTGATTTCTGACGTAACAGCCTGGAAAAACTCAAAACCTGTACAAATAGGTAGAGAACTAGGAAAAACATCCTAAACTAAAGTTGTTTGACTAAGTCTTTTCTATGAGGTGTCAAAAGGGAACAGTAGTTCGATAAACGGTCTAATGGTTATGGCCTCCGGACTGACATACTGCAATCTGAAAAAGTTCTGGGAAAATACCGAAACTCAAATGTCCAAGACAATTGGTCCAACTTAACAGACTCCAAATTCAAACTTTCTGTTTGTGATAGAAAGGTGAGTCTGTCTTCTTTAAAAGTTGGGGTCTACCACTCAAATCGGACTCCGAACGAAGTATCCAGAGTTGTTTTGGTGACAAGTACGCAGTTCTGACGAGAATAATGTTCGTCAATTTTTTTTATTATAGTAGTAGGACTTTGTAAAATCTAAGATGAGAAAATGCAATATATGATATGCAAAACTAACAATAAAAGGGATAGAGATACAAAACTTATGAGTTGCCTCCCATGTAGCGCTTGGTTTAACATCGTCAACCCGACGTTATTGTTATCGTCCGCACACCATTAATCCCAAAATTTGGTAATCCTTCCAAATAACAATCTGCAATTCAGATAACAACTTCAAAAAAACATTAGCACAAGATATACATATTGAAGCTATCACATTATTGAAGTTTCCCCCACACTTAGTCCTTTCTACACTCGGAAGTGGATAGAGAACATAGAATTCGGGAACTTCAAAAGGTTCCTCAGCTTGGTGAACCTGCACAATACTCGAATCAAACACATCAAGTGGTGGATACTTAGAAGCAAAAAATCCGTTAAAACTTTGGAAGCACACAATTCCAATCCTAAGTGAGGTATTTTCCTAAAAGCTGGGTTAACAACTTTTTGAGAAGCTACTTCAATTGGATGGAAAGGATCAATAGATATAAAATTATGCATAGGATTAGACAAACCTTGAATCGGATCCTCATCTTTCTTAATTAACAATTGTTGATTGTGGTTTTTAGTTCAAGGATAAATTTGTAAAACCTTGCATTTAACGTTCCGTCACTTTGAAAAGAAACGGAGCCATGTAAAAGTGATGAGTGTCAACTTCTCCACTGGCGCATTTATTGAGCCGTTCAATACATTTGCATGAAATTTATCTAGACTAGCGCATGTAGCAAAAATCCCAGATACTCTGTAAATTTCAACACCTTGCTTATATTATTCGACCCTCTGAGTACTTTTCCTGTGTTATGTTCCCCGGCATAACCCTTAATATTGGTATGGCATGACAAATTTGTGTTCACTCGCAGCAGAGTAGCACAAATTTCCAAGTATCAAAGTTAAGGTCCTTACACGAAATACTCAGTATAAAAGCATACTGCTCTCTGTAAATAAAGAATTCTGTGTCAACACATAAAATTCTATCAATTTTGTGATAATTCACAAAATTTATGAATCTAACTAATTTGCAAAAATTAAGGTTTTGCGCCCTGCGTAGTATATTAGGCCCCGCTGGTCGAAATTATGCTTAAAGCAACTAAGCAATTGATCCTCTGTGGATTAGTAGGTACAAAGTCCTACCCAAAATCAGAAAACAGAGAATAACGTAGCCTCGGAGTAGGAGCAACAATGAGAGGGAGTGTGGCCACGCCATAAGCTAGACGGCGCCACTTGGACACACCCCCATACTACCCTATCGGCCCTTATTCCTTTGTCGACCAATCAGGTCGCTTTAAACCCGCCACACGTCCATGAGTTGTGGCTGGGCCCATACTTGCCGGCCCTATTCCCCATCGACCAATCAGGTCGCATTAAACCTTCCACGCGCACCAAAAGGGTGGCCACTCCCATGCTTGGCCGACCCCTACTTTTATTGACCAATCAGGTTGCTCTAAACCTGCCACAACTTTAAAAGAGGTGGAAATTGTGTCGAGAGGTCACCATACTAAGTTGGCTTCCCAAAACCGCTCCAACATGCTAACGGCATGCCAAACATGCCAAAACGAGCATGCCAGGCGCACATGCCAAACATGCCAAAAAGCAAGCATGTCACACATGCCAAATGGGCATGCCAAGTGTACATGCCAAACGAGCCACTTACCGCGACAACATGCCGAAATATGCCAACCCACCCTCTGTTCGTGGCCAGCATCACAACAGACTTCAATTTGGCTATCCTAAACGTAAACGCGACCATGATCTAATGGCGGTGGACGAAACCCTAATTTATAATCGTGGCACAAAACTATGCCACCTCGGGCCCACAACATGCCACAAGCCGTGCGGACTTAAGAAACCCTAAAAAAGGCGCCACACCACAGCCTCTCGTGGATATATTTGCTCTTGTGGCCATTTTTACATGGTGGCATGCCTATGGCTCCTCTGGCATGACTATGGCACCGTTTGTATAAAATTCCATGCCACTGCCACCTACCGCACACTGCATGCCGTATGCGCTAATTAGGGTTCGACATGCCAAACTCTAATTTAGGAGAAGTTGCCACGCCAACCAAGCCAAATAATGTTCCACAGAGCATTGGTATTGATGTGGCCACTGAAACTGATGTTGCCACACCACATTGGAATTTAACACCAATGTGCCTAAATCTAGTGCCCATGGCTACGCCAGGCGCCACTTGCACCACCGTGCCACTGGCATGCACGAACTATGCCATCCATGCCGCAGTGCCACTGGCATGCGCTAAAAGCGCCACTATGCCATTAACAGGCATCAACAGGATGTGGTCATAATCAATGGCTACTTTTCCTCATGAGATACAATCTCAGCCGTCCAAGTTCACCACCAAACTGGCAGGCTTGTGGCAAGTTTTAGGCGACCAACCGAGATAATCCTAAATCTAGTGGCCATGGCTACGCCAGGCGCCACTTGCACCACCGTGCCACTGGCATGCACAGACTATGCCAGCCATGCCGCAGTACCACTGGCATGCGCTAAAAGCGGCACTATGGCATTAACATGCATCAACAGGGTGTGGCCATAATCGATGGATACCCTTCCTCACGAGATGTAATCTCGGCCGTCCAAGTTCGTCACCAAACTGACAGGCTTGTGGAAAGTTTTAGGCGACCATCCGAGATAAGCCTAATAACACCACATGCTCTCTGGGGACTCTGTTCACAAAACCGTGCAATCCATGCTGCAGCATGTATGCGAAATTCTCTATTTCTCCGAAGCGCAGCATCAAGATATATTTGCAGCCCTTAATCGCGTGGTGTCGGGCAAGCGACGTTTTACTATTGAAGAATCCACGCCGGAATTTCAAGCTCTCTCAGGAAGCGGTGTTAGAAAATTCAACTGTGGACTGCTCACCACGGTTTGTTTGAAGAACGCCGAGTTTGATAACACGTTGATCGACGCAGCCTCTGACTTCAACATTGTTACCATCAAGACTTTGAGAGCCACATGAATTTTGAAGCAGGAGGCTACACACTCCCTAATTACGATCAAAAATCCGGAAGGAGAAGCAATGAGTGTGTACGGCTACATAAACCTCGAGATCAAGGTGGGAGATGCTCTAACACATGGAAAATTTCACATTGTCAAAGAATGCCCAAATTATGACATGATTCTAGGGCGCTCGTGGGTACATGGCAATAAAGCAAAATTAGGAGTATTTCCTCTGCCAGTGTCCATACCTGAAAGAGTCTCCAACAAGCCGTCCATGTGACACTACTACCTGAGGAGAGCGTATCGATGTACATCCGTAGATTCCGAGTACAATCTTAATCGTATGGTAGCGAAACAAGATGTTGCGGAATCACAAACAATGATACAAAGATGTTTGTGATTACTTTTTATATCTTGCCTATCGGAGATATTAATCTCAAGCCAATCAATCTGATTGTACTCGTACGATAGAAGATGCAAGATCAGATCACACAACTACGATACAAGTAGTATCGGTCTGGCTTCACAATACCAATGAAGTCTTTAAGTAGTTAACCTGGTTTTAGAAGAAGAAAACCAAAGGTTAAAGGAGAATCGACTCTAGCACGCAAACTAGTATCACACGTAAGGTGTGGGGATTGGTTTTGCACAGATGCTAGATGTCTCCTTTATATAGTCTTTCAAATCAGGGTTTGCAATCAATGTTAGCTTAGTAACAAAGAATTCAATATTCACCGTTAGATGAAAACCTGATTAGATTCAAACTGATATCTTTCAACCGTTAGATTGAAAACTTAGCTTGTTACACACAAATGAAATGCACGTTTTTTAGGTTTGTTAACCGTACCCAAACATATGCACTTGTTGGTTCAACAATAGTTAACCAAATGGTTAGCCATATGAGCATTTCATATCAACCATGTTCTTCTTCACCATAACTAGTTCAAATGACTCCAAATGAACTAGTTAGAGAGTTGTTCAATTGCAAGGAAATCTCATGTACTATACAAGACACAATTGAACCAAAGATGATGTGATTCACTTGACTCGGTTCATGAACTTTACAACCACGGTTTTCATACTTCATTCCTTAGTCTTTATAAGTATTAGTTCACGATCAACATCTTTAGATATAACCTACCCAAGTTCGCGGACTGGGTTCGCAGACTTAAGTTCACGGAAGGAGTTCACAAACTCCAGCAGAAATTCTCGGACGAAAACTTCCGCCAGTTCGCGGACTGAGTTCGCGTACTTGGCTTACGCCACAACAAAGTTCGCAAACTTTGGTTCAAGGAATATGACTTGTACATAAATGTGTTTCCACAACGATGTTCATGTCCACCGTTGGTTATATAATCTAAACTCTCATTTCAATCATTGAAACATTCTTAGAGGACATTATATAGTTGTTACACCATTTCTTGTCAAAGTAATTTTCAAAATGATTGAAACATAACATGACTTTCATCACTAGGCAAAGATAAACTCAGTTGAAGCGAAAGCTTACCAACACATATTTCGAGATATAGATAGGCGAGGTATACTCGGCTCGAAATACCAAATGTGTATAATCAAAGTATATATAGCAAACAACTTTTGTCTCAAGAGTAGGAGATAGAGTAGATAGACTTTTGAGTGATAGATAAGTTCAAGTCTCCACATACCTTTTTGTTGGTGAAGTTCCACCGGTTCCTTGAGTAGTTATTCCTCTTGTATGATGAATCGCCATGGAGTTATTGAGCTCAACTACACTTTCTATCCTAGTCTGAGACTTAGCTATAGTAGACCAGAAATCAAGACTTATAGTTTTGATCACTAACATTGACAAACATGCTTGAGATAGCAACGCATGCGAGTTCAACCGAAAAATGCTCTAACACTACCAAACAGTGAGGACGGAGCCGTCCAGGTCGCAGAATGGGAATAGATAGCGCGGCTTTGATCACGGAGTGCTGGAGTCATGTCGCTGTTTGCTAGGCTGTGGGGCGGGCGGAGATGGCTGCTTTGAGCTGCTCCTTTGTCTAGGTCACAGAATGGCAGGGAGGGCGCCTGGCTGGCTTTGTGAGTCCAGTTTCCTTCTTCTATGCATGGCCCGAAAGAGGAAACCTTCTTCTACTCAAACTCCAAAATACAATGTATACAAAAGGCGTTGCCCATCCTTTTATTTTTTGTATCGTTGGCTTTATCTCTCTAGCGGCAAACCTCTTTCCATCAGTAGTCCAGGTGATCCAATTATCCTGTATAGACAAGTATCTAATCCAGCTGATATCCCACGTTCTGAGCCTTAATACACGGTTGGCAGTTTTTTTTTAGGTTTCACCAATTTGCTTAATATAAGAGGCAATCCTGAACC
Source organism: Papaver somniferum (assembly GCF_003573695.1). Classification (NCBI taxonomy): domain Eukaryota; kingdom Viridiplantae; phylum Streptophyta; class Magnoliopsida; order Ranunculales; family Papaveraceae; genus Papaver; species Papaver somniferum. Next base: position 129,482,355 of record NC_039365.1, on the reverse strand, counting down.
TTTCTTTCATATAGATCATCATAGAATTGCGTCTATCCTCTTCACAGGTACCGTCTCGTGTCTCTTCTCATGGTTCTCCATTTTGTCTTCTTCATCATGTAGATTGCCGATGCATACATAATATAAAAAAAAATATTTTTGTAGCATTTAATGGGATCTTCAAGTGATGATCATACCTCTGACTTTTCGGAGAGAAATTTTGAAGTTGACAAACCCAGGGTTTCTTCACATGAGGAGGTGTTGATGGTGGTTTTTAGCTTAGGGTTAAAATTGTAAAACCATAGTCTGACGTGACGTCACTCTGTAAGGAAACAGAGCCGTGAGTACCAATATCTACACTAATGCATTTATTGATACTTCCAATACGTTTAGGAGAAAATTACCAGGGTACCTTTTTTATGTATATGCTATGTTCCACGGCAGAGCCCTCAGTACTGACTGGCATCATATCCGCACATGCCAGCCGCGCATGCTAGCCAAGCGTGCCAATCACACATACCGCATATTTTGATTAGGGTTTCAACGCGCTAAACCCTAATTTCTACAACTCCGCGCCAAAGGCATGCTAACCATGACAGCCGCACCATCATACCAATGGTATGCCATGACAACCATATCTCCGAGCCAAAGGCATGCCAACCATGCCAGCCCCACCACCGTGCCAACGGCATACCATGCCAGCCACATCTCCACGCCAAAGGCATTCCAACCATGCCAGCCGCACCATCGTGCCAATGGCATGCCATGCCAGCCGCACCATCGTGCCAATAGCATGCCATGCCAGCCGCACCATCGTGCCAATGGCATGCCATGTCAGCCACATCTCCCCACCAAAGGCATGCCAACCATGCCAGCCGCACCACCGTGACAACGACATACCATGCCGACCA